>NC_136381.1:189415970-190015970 GCF_965140285.1 Lepidochelys kempii
AACCTCACTTGGATCCAATTATAATTGGTTGGAAAGAAAAGTACAAAAGTTTTAGTGGAACACCTGGAAATCACCATTAAATTGTTTCAGTATTTTCTTAAATATTTAACAAAGTACACTTTTTTTTTTTTTTTTTTTAACCCTATACCAAAGGCTTGATCCAGCTCTTCTTAGAGCTAGTAAGAGTCATTAAACTGCATTTAAAGGGAATTGTTTCGGGTTCTTAAAGTATAATTGACTCAAAATGATACATGAATGTTGCGTTTAACAGTCTCGTTTTTTCCCAGTGTTGCTGTATTGAGGAGCTTCTCCATTACCCATAACTTTAACCAAAAGCTCCACCTGTTGGAGTAAAATTTAAGATACATAGTTAGTCTGATTAAGGCTGCATATTTTTCATTTTAATTGTTTTATTTTTATATTCTTTATCCAGTCTCTCACTGCCATCCCCATTTATTCTGTAGAACATGTCCTGTAACTAAAAAGGGAAGGTGCTCAGGTTTGCCAAAGTCTTCATAAAATAATCAGTTAGGACTGCATATACTCCTGAGGGAATTCTGTGCCAAAAAATAAAAAATGCTGCGCACAACATTGCAAAATTCTGCAACTTTTATTTGTCAATAAATAAATGCAGAGGCTCCAACATGGAATTGGGGAGCATAGGCCACTGGCTGTACAAAGATGGGAGATCACCCTGCAGCCTCCCCACCACTCACCCGTGGGACATGGACTCAATGGTGAAGCTGTACCTGACCCTGACACAGCACATGGCCTGGCCCTGCCCCAGAGTCACCCCAAGGCTCTGCCCCTCTGTGCCAGGCACACCAGATGTGGGGAAGGCAGGCTCAACCAGGCAGGATCCAAGTGTGGGGGGGATCCAGGTGTGTAGCGAGAGGATTTTTTGTGGGATAGTCTGGGTGCAGGCAGCTCAGTGGGGGGGGGCTAGGTGTGGGGAGAATCTGGATGCACAGAGGCTCATTGAGGGGGTTGCAGGTGCAGCAGCAATGGAACTCTGCAGGAGCTTCCAGGTGAAGGTGGTTGGGGCTCAGCGGAGAGGTCTGGGTGTGAGGGTCTCAGCAGAGGGCACTGGGGGAGTGGGGCTTGGTAGGGTGGGGGCAGGAAGTAGAAGAGGATGCTGATCTTCCTGCAGCTGCTGGGAGGTTTCTGGGGATGGGTCTGACACAGTCCCAGCCACTCCTTGCAGGAGAAGAGGAAGTTCTGTCCTCTCCTGCATCCAGCTCAGCTTGGACTAACAACTGATCCTGGCTCAGGGTAGGAGCCACTGGCTGGGGTGTCCCCAGCCCTGCAGTGATTTACCTCTCCACCGGCTGCTCTGGGTTCTTGAAATGATGTACCTGCCCAGCTAGGGAGTGGTGCATGACTGCTCTTGCAGGTTCCCTTTGCTTCCCTGTCAGAAAGTCATTTTTCTGCAGGGAAGCAAAGAAATCTTCAGGGGACATGAATTCTGAGCACACAGAGTAGTGCAGAATTCCCCCAGGAGTATACATAGTACCTCTATTCTGCAACTTAGCACCATTCCTGCATCTACCAGAACAAACTGTTCACCTCTCAAACCTCCGTTCCTCTGCAAATAGATTTCCACTATGCAAGGGACCTAGGGAATAGTATAAGATTGCAGACTTCACTTTAGACTTAACTAATTTGGGGGTCTATATTACCATGTCTTTGTGAGGTGAAAGCCAGAACTGAATTGCTTACTAAACTGCAGTCGGTCTGGGTACATTATCAGGCTCCAACTCGGGTATCTATAGGGTAGTACGAAATGTAATTGTAAGGCAACAGGAAAAAACACTGAGCTCTCGAACATACTTCTGAAACTGTGCAATATTTGGGTTATGTAAGTACAACTGGAAAACATGATTGTTTTAGCTTAAATTACACCCCAAGATAGTTATAATTAGGGCTGCAGATTTGTCACAGCATTTTTTATCAAAAATCATGGTGTAGTCATGGTAAATTTAGTAAAAGCCACAGGTTACTAAATTTACCTTGACTGCTCCCTGATTTTTTTTATTTAAAAAAATAAATGGTGTAACAAATGAAGTTCAGCACTACCTCTGAGGCCAGTTTTGTTGTCGTCCTCACACCCAGGTGCACAACAAGACGGGAGATCCCCCTTCTCCCTTGGCTGGCTCTGAGTGGAGACCCAGCAGCCACCACTTCCTGCCTTACTGGACGTGCCCTAGAAAGCAGTGAAGGCAGCCGCACAGCCAGGAACCTGATGCCTGCACAGGAGATAATGGGGTGGGGGCTCACATCTCTGCCCAACTGAGGATGCCCCTGCCCAAGTCCAAATGCAGCAGTCTGGGAGGGGAGGCCCTGGGACTTTCTTTGAGCCCCGCAGCATTGGGAAGAGGGGCTGCAGTCAAGATTCCAGGTCTTCCACAGGGAACAAAGGCACCGGGATCTGCAGGGTGGCATGGTACCTCTTGCTGTGCTCTCAGGGCTGCGCCTTCCTTCCCCAGCTGGGACCTCTTCTCCCTCCCCGCCCCCGGAAGAATCCAGGACCAGCCAGGACCTCTTCTTTCCCTCTCTCTCACCCCAGTGATGAGCCCAGGTGGGGAACACTTGTTAGGGTCAGTGAAGAGGGAGACAGGATCCTGAGACTGGGCAGGGGAACACGAGCTGAAACCACTAGGCCTGGGGGTTGAGAGGAAACCTGCCCCACACTCACATGGAGGCATCAGCAGCAGCTGTCTGAGCCTAGCTCTCTGCTTTGGGTATCGTGTCCTGGGCAAGCTAAACCTGAGTGGTGCTGTGACCCAATCAGCCAGGGAACAATGCCTATAGCCAGGGGGCTGCCCAGCCCTGCGGACAAATGTGGGGAGGGCTCATTTTCCAAACCCCTCCCCTCTGCGTTGTGCTGTCAACCCACCCATTTAGAACCTTCCTGTAGTAAGTCACACACAGACAGAGTAGTCATGGTCAAACTGAGAAAACATGGAATCAATTACTTTTGCTGCACCATGACAAACCTGCAGCTCTACTTATAATGGAAAACATTGACTAATATTTTAAACTGTAACTTTAAAATGTCCTACTGTACCTTTGAAAACTTTGTTACAAAATTTTGCTCTGGGGCTAAGATGCTGTGTATCAAGAATAGCCAAAATAAGAAGTTATCTTTAGGGATGAATATTTACGTAAGTTCTGACTTTATTTTAACCAGTGTTTCTCAAACTTCGGGTTGGGATCCCTCAGGGAGTCACAAGGGTATTACATGGGGGGTTGCAAGCTGTCAGCCTCCACCTCAAGTCCCGCTTTGCCTCCAGCATTTATAATTGTGTTAAATGTATAAAAAAGTGTTTTTAATTTATATGGGGGGGTCACACTCAGAGGCTTGCTTTGTGAAAGGGGTCACCAGTACAGAAGTTTGAGAACCAACTTTTAAACAATTTAAACAAAAAAAAAGTAGAGGGAAG
Organism: Lepidochelys kempii; assembly: GCF_965140285.1. NCBI lineage: Eukaryota > Metazoa > Chordata > Testudines > Cheloniidae > Lepidochelys > Lepidochelys kempii. The sequence goes on from NC_136381.1 coordinate 189,419,414, forward strand.
CAGACTCTTGTAATTAATAAACCATTACTGTACACCACTTTACTACTCCAAAGCAGGTATTTTATTTCTATTTATTTCACTGCTCTTACTTTTGTTTGTCCATTTAAATAAAACAGAGCGAACTCCTGTATGAAGACCTGAACCATACCACTGAGCAGCTAAGCAAGTTAACAGAGGCTTCTAAAAAACATGAAATATTACTTCAGTGTGCACAAGAAGACTTAGTAAAGAAAGAATCTTTAATTCAGGAACTTAAGGAACAGGTAAAATGTAGGAAGTTCCTCCTAAAGAGTCCGTTATTCATTTTTTTGAGAAACTTACATCGTACATTGCCACCTACACACTCCTCCCTAACTGGTTGCTTTTTGTTAATCTATTTCTCACTGCATTGGACAGTGGTAATTTAAAGAATTTTGAACGAAGGCCTGGATACGCTTTACAACCTTGCTAATGGGGGGTCCCAAGCTAGCACAAGTGTTAATTCTGGAGGTTTTGATTTTACGTGAGTGGAAATAAAGGCAAAGCAACCTGAGGTCTGAGCAATACAAAATGGGGTTTTCTTTTTCCTCCTACTCATATGTGGTAGTTTGTTTGTGGATAGTATCATGGGGGTAACTGATGAGCTGTCTAAATGATACAAAGTAAGAGGGCTGATTTGAAGTCACCCCTAATATCTTTTGGAATACAAATATCCATCTATCTTAGGGTACATCTATGCTGCATGCTCCTTACAGCAGTGTGCAGAATACATACACTGCACACTCCCCTAACACTGGTATAAGTAGTAATGTAGATAGTGAGGCACTGCTTAGGTGAGTAAAGAGACACATGAGCACTCTCTATGTGCTTTGTACGGCTTTCTATACGCCCAATCAGTGCTTTCCCCATCTACACTGCAATGTCCTGCTGGAGCCTTTCCCCACCTCAGGGAAAGACTCTGGCAGGAGGAGGCAGTAGGGAAAGGCTCTTGAAGCTCCCTACTGCCAGAGCGTTTCCCCGCTGCCTTCCCCTGCCAGAGCCTTTCACTGACATATGTAACTACGCACCACAGCTTGATTTTCATTGTGTCGTGTACATACCCTAAGTAGAGTGAGGCTGAATGCTAGCCAAAAAGAAGCAGATTAGCTGCTAACATAGTACCTTGTTTAAATGTTTTTAAATAGTGTTTGCTTGACAACAAGGGAACAAGACCATAGGTACAGTAAATGTGGAAGAACTGTTGATACGATAAAACTGTGTGAATTCTAAAATATTTAAGTAACTCAGAATATATAGAGTAAACTTGCATACTTACAAAGTACTAGTTTTTGCTTTAATTCTTTCAACATTCTGTGAACTTTAAGTGCCAACTTTGAATTTTAATTGATTGGGTTTTATAACAGCTGGACAAAAAAACAGAAGAACTGGAAAAGAGGAAGAGTGACTATGAACTAAAAATGCAACAATTAGACTGTTTTGTGGACTCTGCTGCAATAGCACTGCCACGGGTATAGTATTTCATTTTAATGATATACTGTAGTTTACTTCACTGAAGAAGCAAAGCAATACATATATGTATGTGGGAGGGGCGGGGTGGGACATCTTTAGACTGGGTACAGAAATAGTGACAGTATATTGAAAAGAGTTGTATAGTCTGTGAAATCCTATTTCTCTTTTGTAAGGTAAACAGCATTATTGAAGTTTGTCTCCTAGTTACACAGCATTAACAAGTAAAATCTTTTAATGTATACTTATGCAGTATAGGGAAGACTCCCCCTTCTCAGTATGACTGTTTTTACCTATCAGAGTCCAAAAACTCCCCCTAATTTTGGTGTAAATCTGGCAAAATTCCTGGAAACTCAGGAGCAGGAAATAGCAGATCGGAGAGCTTCTGCAATTACTCTGGAGCATCTTGTATCTGAATTAAATAAAGAAAGAACCGCTAAAAATGATGAAATCCTAAGGCTAAAGGTAATGTGAAATAAAGAGAAAAGGTATTTTTAAGGTTAAAGTTAATATGAAATGTATAGACTATCCTAGTGGGTTGGTGTTTGGCACTCTGCACTGCCATGCAGGAAGCCTTCTCTTGATCTTCTCCTTTCCTGGGCTGGTAGCATTCTAAATAAGCTGATTGAACTGACTGAAAAAACTGATTGAAAAAAGATGGTCTCTTGTATCACTTTGTTGCAATCTCTGTTGCTGCTATACCAGCAATAGTGGCTTTCTGCAAAGCAAGTTTTGTTCACGCTTTTGGGTATGGGATCCATAGATGCAGTTTGACTTCTCTATTTGGGGGGCAGCTCCAGTCAGGCCAACGAGGCTGGGTGTGGAGTAGAGTGGGAGGGGTAAATTCCATGCCTGCCTGAGGCTTGCCATTTGGGATGAGGGGGCAACCCCTGCTCCCCAAATTATGCTCATGATAGGATCTTGACAAAGAATTTCTTATGTCTTTCATTGAACAGTTTCAGAATATTTGTTCCTTCTGTACTTTATTTACTTGGAAATGAAAATAAGAACTGTGGTGTAGTGTTCAAATAACATGTTTTTCTTGCTTGGTTTAGGGACAGTTATGTGAACTGGAAAACCTGCGCCTGGAAATGCAGACGTTAACTGAGAATAATAGGAACCTACAGAGCCAGCTTGAAGAGTATCAGAGAGAAAGGAAAAACTGGTAAAAAGCTGTCCTAACCCTTAAGTGATAATGTTAACTAAATTGTAATTCTTTGTCTTTACTGCAGGTATGATATTACACATACTGTATCAGAACTAGTTAAACTAAGATGACTCAATTAAACCTATTTTTATAGAAATGCTTTAATGGCCAGTAAATAGTATTGCCTTTGAAATTACAAATGATTACAGTACAAAAATTAAGTTATAAAAGAAATAAGTTAATAACTCCTAACTATCTATTCGTGCAGCTTTTAACTGGGAAAAGTAATAGAATATAAACATTATGGTTAGGCAAAAAGTTTTTGGGGTTTTTTTTTAGGAATTAGGCAGGCATAGATAATACTGAAGGGGGTTTATTTACAGTACTGGGAAGACTGATAAACAGCTTCAAAAGTGTAATGCTACAATGACCAATTATATACCTTTCTTTTATTACTTTATTTGCATTTATTTGTATATACAGAGACAGACATTGTTATGAGTCAAGAGAGAACTCTGAACAAAGATAAAAATAGGAACAGTGTGTACGTATAGAGGTCATCCTGATTACATCTAGTATCTATGGCTACCTTGTGGGGGAAAGAGGCGGAGTGCAGGGGTAGGGTGGGGATGAGTGCTTACAGATATTCGGTGAGCTGTGAAGGGAGGGTTTGTTCTGTTCTAAGAGCTGATGCTGAGTTACTGGGCGGACATTTGACCATATAAGTTTATTAAGCGTTTACAGTTGTCAGTGTCCTTGGGCTACTGAAGCATTCCTGCTTGATCTGCGGTTTCTGTCTTAGCTGTTAGCTAAATCTTAACTTTTGCCTGACAGTTCCCTCCTGTTGATATATTGAATTTTTAGGAGAGATAAAGTTAATACTTTAAATGCTTTGATATACATGATTTGTTTTAGGGTTGCTTGGGAGGCAGGAGGGAGAGGGGAATTGGGGGAAGGGGGTAAAGGTAGGAAACATAGTAAGATTTTTAAGCATGTGTTTAAAGTACTCATACATGACCAGAGAGGTTAGTGTAACAAATATAGAAGCAGAAGCAGCAGCAGCTGTTGTTTGGACCAGGAGACCGGGCTGTAGGATGCATTATGAACAGGATTTTTTAGTTGGGTATGGTTTGACTGGAGAGCTGGATTTCAATGCGACCTGTGGTGACATGGTTATGAACGGTGGTAGGCGCAGCAGCTAGGACTATTTTGAGAAGTAGCTTTTTGGGCAGTTGAAACGGTGTATTGTTTAGGTATAAGTTGTTATATTATTGAGGAGCTATTGTTGTTTTATTTTTATTTTATTATAATACTGAGAAGCAGGCTCATCCTTGCCTTGTATGCAGCCCACGATCAGTCCCCAATTACCGGCTTTATTCCCCAAGGCTTCTTGGGAGGCTTTTTTTAAACTCAGTGCAGGCACAGGTTATATTACATATATTACGTTTATTACAATCCCCTTCTCTAATCTTCCTTATGTTTGACCAGACCACCACAACACACTGTCCATTGTACTTATACCCTCATTTCATTCATTTTTGCCATTGTTTTTTTAATTTTCTTATGGTGTTTAAATTTTATTTAAAAAAAAAAAAAAATGAGTCTCCCTCCTGTAGAGGGCATCATTGATGTGCCCCAGAGCCAGTCAGTAAGTCTCCCTCCCATAGAGGGTATCATTGGTGCACTCTGGGGCATGCCAGCGAGTCCCCCTCCTGTAGAGGGAATTGTTGATGCATTCTGTGGCAACTCATAGGACATTTTATTTCAGCTTCCTGAAACCCACCTAAGCGGCACTTCAGGGGAGACTGACTGAGCACACGCTTGTATTCAGTCTACTGCAGCACACATTCTGGTGCTCAGTACCTGGCGATGCAGCCTTCTCCTACAGTGATCCCTGCACTCCAAAACCTGGCAATGCAGCCTTCACTTCCAGCAATCCCTGCACCCCAAAAACTTGGCCACAAACACATTTCCGTTCAGTCCTCTTGTTTGTGCGTCCTAGATGTGGTCCGTATTAAAAAAGGGGTGTGAAGGGGTGTCTCGGGGAGTCCCAACCAAGGTGTGCACTAGAGGTGGTAAGTAAAAGGGTACTCACCTCTATCCCTGGTTGTGAGAAACTCTCTGAGGATTCCTGATCACACCCTGCTCGCTGCGACAAAACCATTAGGCAAAAAGATTCTTTTTCCCAAGAATTAGGCAGGCACAGACCATACTTAAGGGGATTTATTCATGGTACCGGGAAGACTGATAAACGGTTTCAAAACTGTAGTGCTACAATAACCAATTTTATACCTTTCTTTTATTACTTTATTTGCATTTATTTGTATATACAAAAACAAACATTGTTACAAGTCAAAAAATAACTCTAAACAAAAATAAAAACAGTACATACATATAAAGGTCATCCTAATTACATCAAGTATTTATGGCTATCTTGCGGGGAGAAGAAGCGGGGTGAGGGGGTAGGGATAAGTGTTTACAGATATTCGGTGGGCTGTAAAGGGAGGGTTTGTTCTGTTCTAAAAGCTAACTTACTAAGCAAACATTTAACCATATAAGTTTATTAAGTGTTTACAGTTGTCAGTGTCCTTAGGCTACTAAAGCATTCCTGCTTAATCTGCGGTTTCTGTTTTAGCTGCTAGCTAAATCTTAACTTTTGCCTAACACTATCCATATTAAGAAAAATAGACAAACTGAAATGCTGTGCCAGTGAAATCCGTTGGAGTTTTGCCATTGTCTTAAATGGAGTCAGGATTCCACACCTCATCTTTGAGAGTAAGAAACATAACTGTTTCTATGCTTTGTGCAAAATGGAAAGATGACTGATGAAAAGACTTCAAACTGGTGCATACCCTTAGGTTATAAAAAGTATGATCTTTGTCTGAATCTGAAGGCTAAGTTCTTGGTTTTGGATTTTTTTTTTCCCCCAAATCTTCATTTGTTCTGGTGTTTTTCAGTTTGATGAACTCCCTAGAGGGTTTACAAAGTGTTAAATATGAAGTTATTTTGAAGCATAAATCAGTATAATATGAGGTTTTGTTAGTACTAATTATAAATCACTGAAGCGAAAATCTTAATGTAATAAAAGGACAAGTCAGACACAAAGGTGTGGCACCTTACAACTGGATATAAGGTAGGACCTGAATCCGCCTTTCCATTAGAAAGCATCGAAAATTATAATATTACAAAGTTTTTCTAATTTAAATTCTATAATTGACAAATGTTCATGGCAAAAATACTAAAACAGTGACAAGTAGTTCTAGAAGTGTCTGAATATTTTAGATATATTTTCACATAAAAAACTAGAACATTATTAAGGTTGCAAAGTCAAGAACTTAAAAGTTAGGAAATCCCAGAATTAAGGATGCCTGTGCAACCTTAATTCAGTTCCTTTGTGCCGATGTATTAGGATACCATTTTTCTATTATCATATACTGTTTTTTTCACAGGACCCCAGCCTCATTCGGTGCACACTTAATGAGCAGTTCAATATTTTGTTTCCCCATTTTGCAATGTGGGGTCCCATGCCTGATTTACTGCACACTATTCAAACCTGGCTCTGAAGATAGATTTATTAATTTCCTCATGGGCTATTCTGTGGTGCTCATCACTATATAGTATCTGGTTGCTTCATAAACATTAATTTATTTTCACAACATCCATTTGTGTGTTGAGAGGGTATTATCATCCCCATTTTACAGATAGGGAGCTGAGGCTCAAAGAGAGAGGTCAAATACCAACTAATTTTGGGTGCCCAACATGAGACACTTGGATGTGATTTTTCAAAGTATGTAGCATTTAATATATTCAAACCTTGGCTCCCATTGACTTTAACTGCAGCTGCTAGCACTCAGCACTTCTGCAAATCAGATCACAGGGTCTGGAATCAGACACCCAGAAAATAAGGAATATATAAGAAACTTTTCACAAGAGGTCAGTAACTTGACTAGCATTACACAGGGAGTCTGTGGCAGGGATGAAATTTAGATTTCCAGGGCAGGATTCAATTGCCTCCCCAGTGAGACAATCCTTTCTCTTCCTGTACACATCTTCTGCAGTCTGAATAATAGGCCTTGCTACCAGCTCTGCCTATAGTATATGTGTGTCTTCTCACATAATTTTTCTAATATATTAAAGATAATCACAAGTGACTCATGAAAGGAAAATAAACCCACTTCTTTGCTTTCTGATAGTTTAGCTTTTCTTCCAACTGTTTCTTGAGTGTTTTTGTTATCACCTGTTAAACTCAAACAAGTCTCTAAATATTCTGAATAAAAATAATTTCCTCTTAACTGAGCAAAATCATTGAGTTCTCTTAGGAGGGAGCTGTTTTCTGCAATCCATATGGCGTATCAAAATTGTCAGCTAAAATTGCTTACTTGAAACCCTGAGGTTTATTATTAAGCTCTGTATTCGACACTTCTGTTCTTAAACCAACACCAAATTAAACTTTTTTTAAATGTTTTATTTCTCTGCATGTAGCAAAAATCTTTCTTTTGGAGAGAGTGTATTTTTGGTAACTATAAAAGTTTAAACTACTTCCAGAACTATGTTTTGTGATACATGGTAATCACTCTGAGCAAGCGTTAAGAATATTACAAGTATTACTAGTACAATTCTTGTGTTATAAACGGTTCCCTTTGCACATAAGAAAGATGGATTCTCATTCTTGAACTTCTACAGTGGTCACAAGCACTCTGACATTCAACACCTAAAAGAGAGAGAGAAGGAAATTGCTGAAGAGAGACTAGCAAAGGTATTATATCTTTTTATATTATATTGTTTTGCTGGTTGTAAATGTTGCTGGTCATGTTTTGTTTTGTTTCCTATCAATGCAAAATTTATAATTCTCATGAATTCTAAAGGATACTCGGCCTGATTCTAATCTATCCTTGCTTTTACACTGGTTTAACTTGATTGAATTCAACAATAGTAATGATAATTTACAGCAGAATGAGACCCAGTGAGCCTGAGTCATCTTCACCGGGACATAGACTCCATGTGTACACTTACCGGGTATTGGCTGCTGCGATCGATGTAGCGGTGGCCGATTAGCGGGTCTAGTGAAGACCGGCTAAATCAACCACAGAGCGTTCTCCAGTCAACTCAGGTATTCCACCGGAATTAGAGGAGTAAAGTAAGTCGATGGGAGAGCATTGTGCATAGATCGTGGCAGTGTCGATCCCCAGTAAGTGTAGACATGGTCTCCATGTCCCAGTGAAGATGAATCAAGCTCACTGGGTCTCATTCACCTCTCTTACTCTGCTGTAAATCATCATTACTAGGGCCCTACCAAATTCACAGTCCATTTTGGTCAGTTTCACGGTCATAGGATTTTAAAAATCATTAATTTCATTATTGCAGCTATTTAAATCTGAAATTTCACGGTGTTGTAATTGTAGGGATCCTGAACCAAAAAGGAGCTGTGATAAGTGGGGGTTGCAAGGTTACTGTGGGGCGGGAGGGTTGTGGTACTGCTAGCCTTACTTCTGCACTGCTGCTGGTGGCAGCGCTGCATTCAGAGCTGAGCGACTGGAGAGCGGTGGCTGCTGGCTGGGAGCCCAGCTCTGAAGGCAGAGCCACCACCAGCAGCAACACAGAAGTAAGGGTGGCATGGTATGGTATTGCCACCCTTACTTCTATGCTGATGCTGGCAGGGTGCTGCCTTCATAGCTGGGCTCCTGGCCAACAGCCGTCGCTCTCTGGCCACCCAGCTCTGAAAGCAGCGCAGAAGTAAGGGTGGCAATAACATGACCCCCCTGCAACTCTCTTTTGGGTCAGAACCCCCAGTTTGAGAATCGCTGGTCTCCCCCTGTGAAATCTGTACAGTTAGGGTAAAAGCACACAAAAGACCAGATTTCACGGGCGGGGGAGACCAGATTTCATGGTTCTTGATGTGTTTTTCACGGCCGTGAATTTGGTAGGACCCTAATCATTACTGTTGTTGAATTCAATCATGTTAAACCAGTGTAAAAGCAATGATAGATTTGAATCAGGCCCAGTATCCTTTAGAATTCACTAGAATTATAAATTTTGCATCGATATAAAACAGAACAAAAGATGTAGCTGGAGTAGCATAATTTAGGTTGACTTGCACCGTAGTGGAGACAAGACCGGAGTTGCAGCTTGTACCACTTTCCTCTCCTGAGGTTTCTGCCCAAAGAAAGCAATATTTAAGTTACAGTGGAGACTGCTCATGGCATCTGCTGAATGAGCCCTGGCTATGCACTTCCCAGACAGTGCAGCCCAGTCTTACAGCTGCACTGGCTGGTTGTGGGTCATCCAGTGGAGGGATTATGTTTACATAACAAGGACACCATACCTCTTAGTAGTCAGCGATGAATGTTGGTAATATTAGCCACAGTAGTGTTACAGGATTATTTCAGTGTCAGAAAAGACTAAGAAGCTTGCTGTTAAATAATCAATTGTATATATATGCTGTTATAACTTCTAAATTTTACTGGTGTAACACTTCCTATTTTAAACCTTTTCAGGATAAAGCGATGGAAGAAATACTGAAAATTAGATCAGAGTAAGTTAAATATTTTTCATAACCCTGAAAACTGGATCACAAAAGCTGTTTTAAATACTGAAAATAATTTACTTATATCTTAAAAGACATTATTTTCCAACTAACATTGAAGATCTGAACAAGAAAACTTAAAACCAGAAATCCTGTTTACCTTTTAAAATAAACATTCAGTTCTTAGCATTTTTCATCAGTAGGTGGTAGTAGTAGTTTCTACATTTGATACAAAAAGCTACTGTCTAGGTAAAGTGCTCTGAAATATGCTGAAACTGCATGAGGTTCTCTGAGTATGTGTCCTTGTGGATTCCACTGTAAGGCATGCATGCACATCAAGCATGTGAGTTCAGAATCTCTTGCATATCCATGTCGGTTGGGACCATGGCATGTATCCTGTTTCCTTGTGGTTCCCATGCAGGGGTATAAAGGGCAGAGTGGCCTCGACACTCCCTCAGTTCCCTTACCCACCTGTGGCAGCAAGGTGAAATCCCAACTGTGTCCAATCTGCTCAGGCTTTGTCTAAGCTCCAAACTTTTGAAAAGTATTTTTTAAGTTCTTCCTTTTAGTTGAATGTTCCAAAAAACAAAACAAAAATGGAAGAGATGACAAGGGAAACACACATATCCCATCCCTCCCCATGCACCAGGGCAAAGTTGTACAGCTATTTAAATGGTGGACTCGAAGCCCTCTGTGCAGTGGCCTGATGCCCATATATATGGGTATAGCAGGTGTTTTTTCTTCCCCAGGGAAGCTCACCTCCGTAAAATATGCTCCATCTGCTGCTGCATCTCCTCCCACACATGGAAATCCAGGGATGTGAAGCTCAAATAGCATCTCTTGGAGCAATCCATGAAGATCCCCTAGGTCTGAGGCTAAGAAAGTGGAGAGACTTCTGCCTCCCCTTGACACTGAGCCCCCTTCTGGCACTGATCCGGCACGGGCTGATGATCCATTCCTTCCTAGGTTTGCTTTGAGGATCCACTCTCTCCTTTTTATCCACCACCATCTTCACTGCAACTGTGTCAGATGGCACTGTTGTTCCCAGAGGAGGAGTTCTCCCTCTTTCCAGGCCTCTCGTTTCCTGACTCCACCAGAGAGACTGTAACAATGCCCTAGGATATGCCCTAAGAACACTTAGTCCTGTGGGCCCCTATAAGACTGGTAGTAGATAGGCCACCCACAATCTGCCACTGTGACCCTTCTGGTCATAGTGGGATCCGCCATCCCACCAGTTCTGCAATCATAGCCTATCACGTATCTTCATGAGGAGAATATCTTGATCCCCCTCAGCATAACTATAGCAACGGCCTCCTCACCAGAATCAGAGGAGCAACCAGGAAATCTGACAGGACAGGCCTGGGAAATGCTCCAGATTCCTTCCCTGCCCAAAAAACCACGGGCTACTGTGTGCCTCGCCAATCCCACTAATCGCCAGGGTGATTGCCAAAGCCAGACGAGATCGAGCCAAACCCATACTCATAGCTCTGTACATGCGGAGGCAGTTCTGGCTGATGGACTTCCTGCATGTCGGCACAGCTTCCAATCAGGGAAGGGAACAAGGGACAAATATTCCATCCAGACGTGGTGACTGTACAGCTGATTGGCTGAGTACCTTGGAAAACGACTGCTTTTCACATGTTCAGGAGATCCTAGCGTGAAACAGTCCACAAGGAAGACTTACTCCTTCAAGTGGAAGAGGTTTTCTATATGTATGACACATCACCTAGTGTCAAAGCAGACCTCAGCACCTAAAATTCTGGATTATTTACTGCACTGAAAACATTCCAGACTATCCTTCAATTTGATCATCTGGTGCAATATCAGTTTATCAGCTTCTGATGTAGTCACTTTCCTATTAAAGGTATTGACGTTTTTTAAGGGCCTTATTCATGCTTATTCCACCAGTAACAGACTCAGCCCAGCATGAAACCTCAGGGCCTCCTAAAGCTGATGGGGCCGCCCTTTGAGCCCTCTCACCATCTGACCCTTAAAATAGTCTTTCTGATTGCTATCATCTCAACCAGGAGAATGAGTGAGCTTCAGGTGCTCATGGCAGAACCTCCATAACCTCATTCCACAAGGACAGAGGAGTTCTGAGACCTCATGCAAAGCTAATCTCAATGTAGTGTCTGATTTTCATGTAAATCCTGCAATCTCTTTTCTTCCCTAAGTCACACCCAGGGAGAAGAAACTGAACACTTCAGACATATCTCATGCCCTTTAGTTACTACGCTGACTCGACTAAATCTTTTCCACTGTCCACATGCCTGTTTGTAGCAATAACTGGCCATTCTAAAAACCTGGCCATTTCATATCAATGACTACATGGATAACCATCACCTGTGTTACTTGTTGGCGAATAAACTGCCCTCTCTCTCCGTCAAGGCCCCCTCTACCAGAGCTCAGGCAAATTTCTCAGACTATTTCCAAACATGCTGACATCCAAAATCTGCTAGGCTGCTTATGTGGCGCAATCTGTTTACATTTGTAAAGCATTGTGCACTGTATTTGGCTACTAGGTCCAATGCCTCGTTGAAAAGAGCTATACACACCAATCTTTGTTTTGATGCAGCTAGCATTCCTCATTCTCAACATCCTGAAGAAGATACTGCTTGCCAGTCACCTTCAGTGGCATCCACACTGCCATATACTTGGAGAAGAAAATACAATTGCTTACCCTACAGTAACAGATTTTTCAGGATGTTGTAATCAGTGTGGATCCCACAACCCACCCTCCATTCCCACTTTCAAGGTCCTCAGCTAACATAGGTTTCAAATTGTGAGGGAAATGAGGGAGAGTCAAGGCTACTCTGCTCTTTATGCCATCACATAGACCCAACGGACACAACTCTCTGAAAAAGAATCTGATCTCACCTACATGGACACTTGCATACTTAGTGGCATACACACTGACTCCAACATCTCAAAGAACTACAGTTATGTTAGGGTAAGTAACTGTGGTTTTTCTGTTCATTTGTAAGACTTTTCAAAGCCAATTTGATTCAGAAAAGAGGGCCAGTCCTATGAAGAAGCATAAAATGTATGTGAGTAGCCCCACTGATCTTAATGGGATTGTGCATATGAGAAAGTGGTTGCAGCATGGGCATTAGATTTATTTTTTGAAAAAGCTTATCGCTTATTAGAGAGACTCCTGTTAAAATTAATATTTTATTTTAGTTTATTGCTTGAATTAAAACAATACATTAGATTTAAAACTGAAGAATTTTAAAAATCTAACTTTTCACTATTTATTTATTTATTTACTTTACTTTTGCCCTTCAGTCAGCTTGAATGATGAAAATAAACAATTTACTATGCATCCGGTGAAGTGGGTATTCACCCACGAAAGCTTATGCTCCAATGCATCTGTTAGTCTATAAGGTACCACAGGACTCTTTGCCGCTTTTACAGATCCAGACTAACACAGCTACCCCTCTGATAATTTACTATTTGAGTGCCATTAGATTGTCCTATGCCATATAAATATGGGGTGAGCCATATTTAGTCTCTGCTGCTAGAAATTCACCAGTATATGCTGCATATTGGGCAGACAGTAGTCAAGACTGGATGGATGGATTGGTCTTGAAATAGTGCTGATATAATCATTAGCTAATCCGTGTCACTTCAAATACTCATGCAATAACAGTGCTGCAATAGTTAGACGATGAACCCTGCAGGGGCATATTTTCCATGCAAATAAAACTTGTAAAAAATGGAAACGATTTTGAGTTTAGTCATTAATTATTAAAACCTGTCTTTAAAAACTAAATTTTGGACTGAACTACCAGACAGTTTCCCTTTTTAATTGTAAGCAGGAATTTTTTGTTATCCTCAAAATGTATTATTTTTCAAATAACTGTTTTCAAGTTTGCCTAAATATTCTTCAAAATCTGCTTTAACTGAGCAGAGCCCATGTGAACAAAGAAAGAGAGAGGTTCCAAGAGTTGGATCAGTGTCAAAGTAACACTGCTGGTGTGAGAAACCAATAGGGTTGCTTCATTGAATGCTCATATCTTAAGTCTTTAGTGCTAGAAATGAATATATCTTTAGAAAGATGGAAAATTAAGCTTTCCAGTAACGTCTATAGCATTTGTTCCTAGCCTTGATGGCATGTTAGATATTGCACATTACATTCACATCAGCATTCTGATTACCATCAAACTTCTCCCTGCGCGCGCACAAGCGCACACATACCACATGGAATCACTACTGTTCATCATCTAAAATCTTGCAAATGGTGTAAACCATTAATCTCCAGTTTTAGGAATTTGAGACTATTGGCTTCTCCTGTGATGTCAGAATTCAAATAGCGGGAATGGGAGCAAAGCGAAATTCTAAACAGAATAAGCTGATTTTAAACCATGCATCACCTCACGTTTTTGTCAGTATTTGCTGTTGAACATTATATAGTACTTCTAGTTTGTCTGTTTAGCTTGGTTTTATTTTCTCATGTGCCCATCACCACAGTAGTTTGATGCTGCTTAGAGTTTAAATATTAAAGTCAGTATTTGTATCACTTCTGTGGTTTCTTCTTCCAGCAAAGCCCCATGCAGCCTGCTGTCATCAGCAATTCCTTTTTTACATTCAAGAAGAGTGTCAGTGGGCCAAAAGAATTAAAGGTGACTGGCAAAGAATTTTTTTAAAATGGGTTGGGGTGGTTTTTTTAACCAGTCAGACAAAAATTCTCGTCTCCCCAATGCTCAGCTGACTGCTTTGAATCTTATCTCTTGTAGTGTCATATTTTACTAGTGCTCTGGTCTCCAAAGAGTTTTTTCTAGAGTAGAAAAGACCTGAATTACTAATGTAAAAAGCAAGGTGGGATGGGAGGAATCACTTTTTCCAACAAACCTTTCAGGCCATTTTTATTGCAACATAAAAAAGCAGTAAGACTATGAGGCCTATTTTTTTCCAGCTTTGCAAGTTCTCTTTTAAGTGGCAAAAATATCAGACAAAAAATATATGGTCTATTGTTGTCTCTTCTCACCTTTAGGCCTTTTGTTGCTCCTCTTGAATGTGGAAACAGGACCTGCTTTTTGCAGCAGCGCTGGTACTTAGTCTCTCAAACTTCTGGGGAGGAAAAATGGAAGTAAAACATGAATAGGTTCACAAGTGTATATTCATTAACAGTGGAAATACTGGTAACGCATATGTTTTAAGATCTTACACTTCACAACCAGCCAGGGCTAGAAACATTTTAGCAGAGCAAAATGTTTCCTGAGCACTGCTCCTGGTCTTGTGATCGAGAAAAAGAATGTTCAAAGCATCACTATGAGCAGTGCAGGCTGAATTACTTGTGGGCGAAAATTCTATATGTAAAGAGATATTCACCATTAAGTAATCAAATATAGTAGTAATATAATCTTCATATAAGAGAATCTGAGTTCACCTTCTGAGTGCTGAATTTTTGTGGGTGAAGTGCACTCTAGGAAGTTCTTGTAGGCTAGGATTCCATTTCCAATTTCATTAGCTTAGTTGAGAGAGTTGGAAATTTAAGCTTGAAATGGAACACTTCTACCCAGCATTGAATCCCAAGTGAAGGGCACTAGCTAGGGTATGTCTACACTGCAAATAGACACCACAGCTGGCTCATGATGCTGACTCAGGCTTCCAGGGCTCAGGCTAAGGGGCTGTTTAATTGCTGTGTAGATGTTCAGGCTCAGGCTGCAATCCGAGCTCTGGGGCCCTCCCACCTTGCAGGGTCCTAGAGTGTGCTCTCCAGCCCAAGTCTGAATAGCTCCGCCACAATTAAACAGACTCTTAGTGCAAGCCCAAGTCAGCTGGAACAGCCCAGCCACATCTTTTTTATTGCAATGTAGACATACCCTTAAAAGATTGGGCAATTGAAGATGGTGGTTATGTACCAATGTTAAACAGTGCCTATTAACAGATACCAGGGCACGTATGCCAAAAGGACCTTTTAATAACAGAGTGCGATGGGATATAGAGGAGTGATGTGAATGCATTAACATGGTTAATTTGAAGTGTTTTGTAATACTTTTATATCTGCAGATTAGCAGAGACCAAAAATGCCCTTAAGAGTACAGAGAGTGCCTATCTTGAAATGACCATGGAAATAGAACGAACAAGAGCTTTGGAGTCAAAAACATTCCAGGAAAAAGAAGAAATGAGATCAAAACTGGAAGAAACCTGTGAAGAGAGAGACAAAATTGAAAAGGTAATAAACAACATGTGTGACTTCCTTTCACTAATTGTATCCACTAGAACCTCACAGATTGGGAGACAAACCCATGATAAGTAGTCAATATTGTGAATTAACCAGAAAACAGTAAAGGAATCAAGGACTGCCTCCCAAAATGTAGCTTTTTATTTTATAGATTATTTTTATTTCAACTGTATTTCGTAGTGTAGTAATCAAATGCCAAGGGGAGCTCTATGCAGAGATGTGATCTGAAATGCAGATCAGCCAACTGTACTTTTCCACGAGAGAAATCTAGTCTAGTAGCCAATGAGAGTGAGGAACAAGTAGGTGTCAAGTGGTAGATGGACCCACAGGTATGTTATATGCTACAACAAACTTAAATACAGTAGAACCTCAGAGTAATGAGCACCAGCATTACAAACTGACCAGTCAACCACATGCCTCATTTGGAACCGCAATCAGACAGCAGCAGGCAAAGAAAAAGTAAATACTGTACAGTACTGTGTTAAACATAAACTACTAAAAAAAAGGGGGGAAAGCAGTGTTTTTCTTCTGCATAGTAAAGTGTCAAAGCTGTATTAAGTCGATGTTCAGTTGTAAACTTTTGAAAGAACCATGTTTTGTTCAGAGTTATGAACAACCTCCATTCCTGAGGTGTACTTACGAACACTGAACTCTGAGGTTCTACTGTAGCAGTATTGCCAATTTCAAAAGAAACCGCTTTCTTAAAATCTGAACACGTCAAAAAAAGACAGAGTTGTATTTAATTTGTTATTTAATTACAGGAGATGGACTTGCTAAGGAAGCAAGTAGAGTTTCTCGCTGTGGAGAACGGGAAGTTAGTAGGTCACCAAAACCTAAACCAGAAGATTCAGTACCTTGTGAAACTGAAGAAAGATTATGCCAAACTTACTGAGGTATGTGTCCCAGAGATTAGAATACAGATTAAATAAATGATCTGTGGTAGAACAGAAAGCAAAAGTTTGATCAGGAGACTAGAATTCTCATTCCTCTATTTAAGTATACCTGGCATCCCACAATTCCATGCAACAATGTTTGATTCATAGCTAGTCAGTTTCATCATCAATGTCAGTATTGTTCCATTTTCTTAATTACTCCTGTAGTTATAAGACACTAAAGAAGCTGTACAGCTTGCAGAAATTAGTTGTTAATGTCATCACATTTAGGTGACTTTTCTTTTTACAACTTAGAATAAGTATAATCCCTTGAGACAGGCTTTCTTCTAATTCTGAGTACCATATTTCTCTCTCTTTACAGGAGGTTGAAAAACTGCGTGTTGAAAATGTCTTTTTGAAGGAAATTAAAAAAGCTGAACCATGTCAAGAATCTTGATCAGCCACAACAACAAATAAACTTGCAAAATTGTTCATTTAAAAATGTTGATAGACTTTAAAGAGAGAGTTCTAAAAGTAAAGCTTCTCCTTCATCACTATTAACTTGAGCCCTTCATCAGATGTACTCAGGATAATGTTATTTCAGTCTGTGTAATGTGCCAGGTGGTGGTTTTTAGTGAAACAGTCTGCTTCAGCTTATCTGGCAGATTTTCTAACCCCCACCTTTTGAAGTTGTTCTACAGCTTTATCCATAGGTGCTACAGGACTTTCCTTGCAACTTTGTACTTGTACAGGAAAAGTGACTAGTTTTCATTGGAACATTCTCTATTTCTTGTTTCCTTTTGTACTTTAATTCAGATCAATGCTTTTCCTTTTTTTTTTTAATGCTAGGAGTTTTTCATATTACCTCAGTTTATAGAAAGGTATTTTGTACAAATTCAACCAGTATCTAAACTTCTGCCTGTTGTTTTTATGGATGTCTAAATGTTGATACTAGAATGATGAAATTCCCTTGTCAAGTTGTGAAATGATTCATATTTCTTTATTGCTCAAAAATACATGTTTTTTATTAAGGATTTTTTTCAATAAAGCAAGAATGTCACTTTAATAATAAATTGATTTGTAAATAGTACTATGAATATTTGGAATCTTGTGGCATAATTGCTTGCTTTCCCTTGTTCCACTCTTTCTGGAATTCAAGTGCTCTCAAAACAAACTTTTTTTTCACTGAATAAGCTTCAAACAGGGACTACTGTAGTGATAAGAAACCATTCTGCACGAGTATTGTTGAGAATAACCTCACTGGCTAACTTGTTTGAGCACTGTATAACTGAAAAATCTATCAAACAGAAGTCCATCCCCTGTCAAGAGTTTTAAATGTATGCAACATCTTGTAAGAATATATTAGAACCTCATTAGTTGCCCTAAAGACTTGGAGATGGATTGCAAATGACTGGAATATTCAAAATAGGGGGGGAAAGTATTGATAATGCATTACAATATTAATTGGACAAATGTGTTAGTTGAGTTTTATCTATTTGATAGTGTCAGTAAATATTTTGTATTGTTTTGTATAAGTAATTAAGTCTTAATAATGCAATTCCTTATTACAGCACTTCACTATTGCTGAGAAGAAGGGAAGAGACCATTTTTGTGTGAACTATAGGGTATGAAGTTTAGTGAGGTTCTACTGTAATTAACTAGGGGCTAAAATGACAGTGATTTTTTTGTCAGTTTAGCTATGAATTAAATATTTTAAATTCAGATATTAATATTCTGTATGAAAAGTAACCTAATATTCCAGAGTAGTTTCTATTTGAAGTTTTTCAGGATGAGGAGAGAAAAGGAAAATCAAATCTTTAAGATGGGCCTCTAGAAAACTGAGGGTGTTAACTTGCCCTATTTAGACTAAATCAGGAAATTCACTTCTTTCCAGAGATGAAGTCATTTTAGAGATGACCTCCACTCTTGCTCCCTTCATTCCTTATGGAGTTCTTTCTTTTCTGCAATAACTCTCCACCTTGATAGCAGTGAGGTATAGAGGTAGGTCAGACCCACTTGATAGCTTATCTGATATATTGCAAAATTTGTAATACTGTTAGGGAACAGCAAACAAGTTATGGCAGCTATGGTAATATAATTTGTACCCTTTTTTATGGAGTATGTTTATAATATATATAGTTCTTCTGGAATTGTCACTTTTTAAATAAAGATTTGTATATATAAATGATTTTATGTTTTTCCTATACTGTATGCTCTAACTTTTAGACTCATGCACACTTAGGGATAGATCCACAAAAGGACTTAGGTGCCTAAGTATAAAGTGAAGAACCTCAGAACCCTGACTCAGCTGCCACCTAACCTTGTAGGTATCTAAAGTCCTAGGGCCTAAGTTTCCACCGGTAAATTCGCCATGGTGCCTACATTTCTGATGGCAGGCTGCTGTGTGCATGCTTCAGTGCTGATGCCTAGCCCTTGTCCAAACCCCAGCAAGATTCACAAACTAGGCACCTATCTCACCGGCACAGCCCAACCTTAGAGTAGGTCTACTGGGTCAGGCCCCATACAAATTATATCCTATACTCCAGTGCTTAGCACACGCTGCCAGGATGTGGGAACCCAAGTTCAATCCTGATTCTGCCTGAGTTGGAACAGACACGTGGACCTCGCCATCTCATATGCCAGGTCAGTGCCCTAACCACTGGGCTAGAGTTATTCTTGCTTTCTGGTGAAATGAATATATAAGGAGAGCATGAGCATCATGATGTGTTTTTGTTTTTGTGAGAAATGGCTGACTTGGCTTAGCTACCTAACTCCAAGAGAAGATTCATGGCTGTGACTCCCTAGTGAAAATAAATGCCTAAAGCCCAGATTTTTAAAGATAGGTGGGATTTTCAAAAGCACATAGGCATCTAATACCCATTGATTTCACCCTAAATCAGTGGTCCCCAAACTTCGGGGTGCCCCCCAGGGGGGACCAGAAGAATGTTTGGGGGGCTAGGGCCAGCCCCCACAGGGTGGAGAGAAAGCACCACCCAGCTCTGCTCCAGCCCCACCCCCAGCCACAGCTCCACTTCCAGCCCCACCCCTAGCTGTGGCCTCAGCCCCTGGTTCCCAGCCTGGCCATAGCTCTGCAGCCAGCCGTGGCCCTGGCTCCAACCGCAGCCCCATCCCTGACCGTGGCTCCTGGGGCGCGTGGACAGCAGTAAGGGGGGGGGGGCATGACGTAAAAAGTTTGGGGACCGCTGCCCTAGATGCTTTTGAAAATTCCACTAGGCACCTAAATATCTTTTATTTTTTATTTTTTTTTTAAATCTGGCCCTAAATTCCTTGAGGTGCAGGTCTTATCTCACATCCTTCTTGGCATTTCCCATTTACTAGTTTAGGCAGCTCCCTGCTCAGTGCTGCCTTTTTGTGTATCCCATTCCTAGGTGAATAACTCTCCACATACATTGTATAGGGAGCCTGGCTGCCTAACCCAGGACTGAGGATTCCACTGAATGGCAGGACACCAAAAGTTAGGTGTTGTATAGGAAGCCTAATTCCCCTTTGTGGATCTAGCCCTTTGACCCTATTTTATAATGGAATTCATAGAAGGAAGTTGCAATCTGCACAAAATAATGGGTCCAGTGGGATTTCTCTTCCTCCTAAATAGCCAAAAAAGTGTGACTGGCGGTATCATTTTTATGATCCAAATTCACTAAAGTCCCCTCCTGCCGCTTTCCTGCCAAAAGCAAATTCCTGTTTCTTCTACTTGTCACCATCAGTTTTTCTGAGGAGGGTTTATATGGTCAGTTAGGGTTATAGCTGTGCAGCTAATTGATTGGATTACTGGGTATTTAGCTCGCCATGTGCTTTCCCCATGGCAGTGACTTAAGCCAAATTTTTGGAGTGGGTTTACCCTCACACCCCATCATTGATGCGTCTGTCATGACTGGCAGACATTCTGGCTTCATCAGTCCTTTCAAGCTCCCCAAAGGTTTGCTATGTGGTTCCTTGCTGCATCTATTCTTTTATGTGAAAGGTGACTGGATTTACCTAGTTAAAAATCACAAAATTTCAAAGCATACAGTTAAGCAGCAAAGCAGGAAGATTAGGTGGTCATGCAAAAATATTTCAACTAATTGTGAGAGCACAAAGGGATTTACAGAACTAACAACAAAAATTTTGCCTTAAAAAACAATAATATGCTAGAATCGCTTTCGGGAAACAAGAAAATGGGCCTACTGAACTCTTGCCAATCAAAGCATCACATGGTGCCTGAACTCACATTGCAATTACTGCCTTTCTTTAAATAACGTGTAGCGAGGGGGCGTGGCCTTCCAGATGGAGGGAGGGATAGCCATGACTGCCTCCTAGTGGGCAGAGCCAGGACACCCATGCCCACCTTGCCAGAAGCAGAGGGGCGGGACAGGAACTGGAAATATAAAAGTTGGGCCCTCCAGCTGAGTTGGAGAGGGACCACTGGCGGAGAGGACATCTCCAATGTGCTGTTGGAGCTTGGATCCAATAGCGGCTTCTATAGCACCTGAGACCCAGAAGGGCTGCTGGTTGCCAGAGACACCGAGGGGCTGCCTTTAGCTGTTTACCTCGGCGAGATGAACAATGACCCTGGGACTCAGGTACCCCCCTTGAATGGTAGTGTAGGAAGTAGCCCCGGGGAGCCAAATATAGTTCGACTGTGTTGTTGACTGACAGCTGGCCAGCATCTTGTGGGTGGTCCCCGCTGACCCTGTGGCGGACCACTCCGCCACTGCTAGGGCCTGGGCTGGGACCTGGTGGAGTGTGTGTGGGCCTGTGTCCTTCTACCCGCTGCCACCCCACCTGGGTGTGGCAGGATCCCCACTCTAGGCCAGGAGGCCTGTGTTTGTCAGCAGTCTGCCACAGCCAGGACCCCTGACTATATGCCCAGACAAAGCAGGGCACCAGACTTTGCTGCCTGAGGGCTTAAGCTTATAGACTTCACCTCTCTGACCTGACTATAGGCCAGAGCCCTCTAACTGTTTGGTGCCTTGCACTGCCTGAGGACCTGGGCTCTGAGATTATTGATTACTCCGCCCTGCCAAGTGGCGGAGCCCCAGTGCTAGTTCCCCCTGAATTGTGCCCCTCCAGCCGCACGGAGGGACAGCCGTGACTGCCCTGCATAACCACAGAAGTGTATAAATTGTCACATTAAGGAACCCCACAGGTGTATCCTGACTTTTATCAGAACGTTTCAAACACACAGGAGCAGCCTTAACCTGAGTTCTAGAAGGATGCTTCAAGCTGGGCTTGTGCCATTTCCTCTGCTGTCCACACCCACACAGAACGCACCAGAATACAGCCGAGCTTTTCTAAGCATGCGTTTGCCCAAAAGAACCTACTTTTCGGCTACTGTGCAACTCTGACGTCTTTTCCTCTGACAGAGTAGACTGACAGACTGCTAAGGGCTGCGTTACAATAGCCTCAGGCTTGACCCAGCTTGTGCCAGTAAGGTCAATTTACCATGCAGTGGAACAGAGGCAAAGGGAGTCCAGCCGGGCACATCCGTTGTCTGTTTTCTGACGCCACATGCTCTGTGTGCTGGTGTGACCAGAAGACCCAGCATGTTCAAAACCGTATTTACAATCTAGATTGAATTGGGGAAGAGAGTGGGTCTTCAGGTATGTTTTTGTTTTAAATACCGAACTAGTTTACAGCTAGGGTGACCAGATGTCCCATTTTTAAAGGGACAGTCCTGTATGTAAGCCCTCCTGCAGGTGTCCCGACTTTCTTAAAAACAGGCAAATTGTCCTGTGTTTCCTCTCTCTCCCTTCCTCCCCTCCCCTCCATGAGTACTGGTGGGTCTTGCTGCTGGCTGGATCCCTTCTCGCCAGCCGCCCGCCCACGAGTGGTGAGTGGCGGGGGGTCCAGTGGCCGACGATGGGGGTGGGTGTCCAAGGCTGGTGGCAGGGCAAAGCTGCAGTGCGCAGGGCTGGCTGCTCCCCGTGCTGCGTCATCAGCGCAGCCCCCCTGCTGCGTACCAGCTCTCAGCCAGCAGGGCCCCGTCCCACTTCCGGCCAGTGCTGGCTGCGCACTGCGGTGGCTGGTGTATACGGGCAGGCGCCAGGGGGTGGCCAGTTATGTGTCGCCTTTGCTGCCCACCCGGCAGCCATTTAGATGCTCGCCCTCTCACTGTCTCGCCCTTTCACCTCCCCTCAGCCCCGGTGCTCTTCCATATTTCCCTCCCTCCGCCCCCCCGCGTGGGGCTCATCCCGCTCCCAGCACTGTGTGGAGAACCAGCCCCACATCGGAGCCGTCAGCTCACCAACAGCCTGGCCAGCTGGCTCCTTCCTACCCACACTGCCTCTGGCTGGGCCAAGACCCTCTGGCCTGAGCCTCTGGCCAGGAGGAGCTGAGCCCTGCATGTGTCAAAGCCCCGCAGAGGGCTGGCATGGGGAAGCCTCTCTGCCCCTCAGCTATGCTCTGGAGTGGTGGTGAGCAGGAAGCAATTTACAGCCTGTTTGTGCCCTGACCCTGCAGGCTCCACAGCAGCCCCTCAGGCAGGGGCTTAGCACTCTCTTCACCACAACCCTGCTCCACTACCCTGGGTCCTGCCCCCAGGGAGCACGGGGCTGCTCTGTCCTGGAGGCACTCTCCCTTGCTGAGCCACCTCTCTGGCTGGGTTCACAGATGCTCCTGCACTCAGGTTCCCTGAACCCTGGTGCACAATGCATCCTTAGGGCTTAACCCCTTCCTGCCTGCGCTGTAGCCCAGCGACAGAAGGCGACTGGATTATGGTGGGTTTCAGAGTAACAGCCGTGTTAGTCTGTCTTCGCAAAAAGAAAAGGAGTACTTGTGGCACCTTAGAGACTAACCAATTTATTTGAGCACAAGCTTTCGTGAGCTACAGCTCACTTCATCGGATGTAAGCTCATGCTCAAATAAATTGGTTAGTCTCTAAGGTGCCACAAGTACTCCTTTTCTTTTTGGATTATGGTGGTGGTCAGTAGCAGCCTGAAGGTATTAGCTGCCTTTCAACACTACGCAAGCAGGACAGGACAAGCTGCTTCCAGCCACCTGGGAGCCCAGGGAGAGAGGAGCTCTGCAAAGACACAAGCCAGGTCATCCCTTCCCCACCTCCTCCTCCTCCTCCCCCCCGGGCCTGGAATAGACACCAATTTCTCCTGGTGCTGGTGGGTGCTTGGCCCCCTCCCCCCAGCCCCGGCCCCATTCTAACCCCTTCCCCAAAGTCCCGACCCCAACTCTGCCCTCTCCCTGCCCCTACTGGACTCCTTCCCCAAATCCCTGCCTCTTCCCCTGAGTGCACTGCATTCCTGCTCCTCCCCCCGCCCTCCCACAGCTTGTTACGGAAAGCGCTGGGAGGAGAAGTGTGGACGCGGCACACTCAAGGGAGGAGGAGGAGGTGGAGGTGAGCTGGGGCGGGGCGGGGAGCTTGGCTGCTGGTGGGTGCTCCAGCCCCAGAGCACCTACAGAGTCGGTGTCTATGGCAGCTGGAAGCAGCTCCCATCCCACGCAGTGCTGAAAGGTTGCTGTTGGCCACATTCTGGTGTGATCCCTGACAGAAATCTGGGGGGTAGGGCATGTGACCCTGCACGCCCCCTGCCCATGTGTTGCCTTGGGAAGACGTGGCAGCAGATACCAGGAGAGGTGGGTCCATCTTGGGGGCCCAGTCATGCACAGAGGGCAGAGAGCGTGGGGTAGGGAGGGTCAGCTCGATTGTTCATGCCCCCCCCATGTGATAGAGGTGTACAGGAGTGTGTGTGTGTCACCTCTCCCCATGTGATTGTCAGGCGGGGGGATAGGGGATGTTTCTATCACCCCTCCCTGTGTGAACCCTAAAGCCTTGAAGAGAGAAGGGAAATAAAAAGAATCCAACGATGCAGTATTTCTCTTTAACAGGGGCTCAGTCAACTTGATGTTAATTTGAATGTTTGTACTGCATGGTTCTGACTGACTGCCACTGAACTCACTTCAATACCCGTAATTTTTCAAGGTGTCCGTATTTAGCATAGGAAATATGGTCACCCAGTTTACGGCAGTATTTTGTCATGATATGACAGTTGCCAATTCCTTCAAATATAGCAGTAGAGCTGGTTGAAATTTTTTATCAAAGTAATTGAGGTGAAAAATGGCTTTTTGTCAAACAAAACTTTTCATGGAAAATGGTCATTTTTGACAACACTCGCCCCTCTCTTAATGGGAAAACCAGAAACAGAATGTTTTCCGTAAAAGGATTTTCAAAAGTGAAATTATTTTGGTTTCATTTTTTGATTTAAAAAAAACACTGAAAATGTTTATGGGAGCTTTTAACAAATACATTCTCCCCTGCTCCCCCATGAAGAATAACGTATTTTTCTACCAGCCCCATGTAAATGCATCTTACGTAGGGTGACCATATTCCCCAAAGGGAAAACGGGACACCGTGTAATGCTGGCCTGAGGCCGCCCCTTGCCTCCCTCCCCTGTGAGGCTGGCCTGAGCCCCGCCTGTCCTCTGCACAAGGCTGGGGTTGCTGCTCGCCTGAGCCCTGTCCCTCCCCACCCCCCCTATGAAGCGGTCGTTGCTTGCTGGAGCCATGCCTCCCCCTTCTGTATGGGGCTGGCATTGCCTCTCACCACCCTGCACATTCCTCCGCATTGCACCCCACTTTTCTGACAAAAGTGGGCGTTTGTCCCATTGGTTCTTGCAAGTCAAGTCGGCAAGAGCCAATGGGATAAATGCCCACTTTTGCCCAAAAAGTCAGGACAGGGCTTAAAAAAGGGACTGTCCTGGGCAAAATGGGACATATGGTCACCGTCATCTTACAGACAATGATCATCCACTTCCTTCTGCAAGATGAGCAGTGTAAGGCTCCAGTCCTGCAAGGAGGACCACAGAGGCAGATTTCTGGATTTGCCTGCACAGAGAGCATTGGGGGTTTGGAGACTAAATCAATTAGAGCCTAGTCACACACCAGGGGAGAATGCCTAAACCAGAGTGCTCCACAAAAATCCAAGACTTTTCATGTACCATCATGGGCTACAGCATACTAGATACATACAGAAATAAGAAGCAATAACAGAGTTACAGAACCCAAAAGTAACGAGGTTTATTGTCATGAAAGAGGCAAGTGCAAATTAAAAAGAATTTGCCAAACAGATAACAAAAGGGGGACTATTCAGAAGACCTCTGCTTGGGATCCGGTTTTAGGTTGTTTCTTTAAGAAAAGCCATGTTATGTGAGGTAAAACCTCGCAGTATGCTACAATCAGCACAATAATGCATAATACCTGGATATCAACCACGACAATGCATGATACTGCCAGTCCGGTAACATATGATACACCCCAATCCATCCTATGAATCGAGGCACACATGGAACACCAAAATAGGCATGACAGTAATTGACAG
The DNA here is from genome assembly GCF_965140285.1 of Lepidochelys kempii. Classification (NCBI taxonomy): domain Eukaryota; kingdom Metazoa; phylum Chordata; order Testudines; family Cheloniidae; genus Lepidochelys; species Lepidochelys kempii. The sequence goes on from NC_136381.1 coordinate 189,444,956, forward strand.
ATAAACCATTACTTCACCCCATCCAGGAGTTTAAAAAGGCAAAACAGCATGCAGATACTAATGGCATTATCACTACACAAAGCTTGTGATTGTTACAAAAGGAAAAGCTAACCTCAGCATGAGCCACAGTCTAACCATTCCCACTTTCTCAAAACAAGTCCTTAATCATCATAAACTGACAAATTAATACAGGTGAAAGTAGATTTTAACAATCTTTATTAAATCCCCATTAACTAGAATCAAAGCAACTGTGCCCTTAATAGGAGATAAGGTAATGTAAGTGGCTTATCGCCTCTAATTCACTAATCCAGGAGGCAGGAAGTGCCAATGACATCCATCTCTAGTACATATTCAGCAAGACCAAGAGTGACACCCTGTTAAGATATTCAGTAATTCCCCTAGGCGGTGATGGTAATCATCTTTTCCCCAGATATTCCTTTGACTTGGTTAGACGTCAGTTTGGCTACAATTTTTTTCTCTCCTGTTTTATTTGGAGCACATATTATTTGGGATTTAATGATCCTACCAGGCATTATGTCCCTAAGGAGAAGGGGGGGAAAAAGACAGTTACTAACACAATGCTGTGTATAGTCATTGCTTTCTAACAGTTTCTTTGCCAATGAAATATAGCTTTCATAGTCTACATAGAGTTGATATTTCCTGCAGCCTGAACGCAAAGTGCAACAAAAATTCTACTGGGGGTGGGGGAGAAGGGAAGGGAATGAACCAAAGTGCCAATTGGTGGTTAGGGACTTCATCCACAAAGAGACTTTGGTGCCTAACAGCCACTTTAGGCGCCTAAGGACAACATTTAGGCAATGCTGAGCTCTGCCTAACACTATGTGCCTCAATTTCTGCAGATGTGTATGCACAAAACGGCCTAACTTTTGGTGCCAACTTGCTCAGCACTCTAGTTCACACCTAAGCCCCAGCAGGATTCTCAGAATAGGCATTTCCCCACCTATCTTGCCTGCAGGGACTGATCCATTAAGTGTTCCCAGAGCATGTCTAAATCCTTACAATGGACCGCGGGGGCGAACAGATGCGGAATTTTGCAGACTGGGGCATACCACCTTCTCTGTGATTAGAGCACTTACCTGGGATGTAGGAGGCCTGTTTTCAAATTCCCACTCTGCCTGATTTGGAGCAGGGACTTGGACTCAGGTTTCCCACATCTTAGCCTAGTGGTCAGGGCACTCACCTATCAGCTATAAGGGGCTGTGAGTCTCTCTCTCTCTGGGTTTTGGCTGCAAGGCCACAGGCTACCAAAGCAGCTGACCTGGCTTAGGCATCTAACTCCAGGACAGGATGTGCCCTCTGGCCTGGACTTAGGCGCTGAGCACCCTGAGAGGGGTGGGACTTAGCCTCAGCATTTCCTACCTGCTCACTTAGGTAGCTCTCCATTCAGTATGCTGGCTTCTGTGAATCCCCTTCTCAGGCACCCTAACTCTCCTCATGCATTGTATGGTGGGAGCCTGGGTGCCTAACTCGGGGCTGTGAACTCCATCAGGCGGCAGGCTGCCTTGAAGTCCGGCATGCCAATGCCTAAGTGCCCTTGTGTATTTAGCCCTAGGTTTCTTTTCGCTGTGTCCAGAGATGTGGCTTCCTCCACTTTCCTTGGCAGACCATCCCACACTCTGATAAGGCTAAAGTCATTGAAAGGAAAAGGCAAAGAAAGTCTATTCTTTAGCTGTATATGTTGAATAAACCAATGTTAGATGGGCTGCTGCACGGAAACATACATTGTGTGGCGTTGCATCTGCTTGTACCAGGTCTGACTAGGGCCAATAGACTTTATAAAGGCAATGGAACATATTATTGGATGTACCAAATTGCTTTTAAAAAGTGTACAAATTTCTACAGACAGCAGAAGCTATACATTAATGCAAAGTACCACAATTATTTTAAGTGTAATCTCACCCTTGATCAATCGTTTCCATTTTAAAAATGCCCAGTCCTTCTACATGCAATTTGCACTTTTCCAAGGGAACACACAAGGTATTTTTGAAGATAAAGGAGCAGGTAAAATCTTCATTAATCTTTGCAGTTTCTGGCATCTGCAAAATAAAGAAGGATTACAGAGGCACAGATTAGGTGTATCCTCTTATTAAAAAGCGGAATAGAAGATGTCTATGGCAGCTTGCATTAAAAGAGAGAATGACCATGAGAAAGTCATGCCTTAGTCAATGAGACAAACAGCTGAGGTCAGAGAGTTAACAGAAACCAGAGATGTTAGTCATCTGGTCCATTTCCCTGCCAAGACAGAGTTGTTTTCCACATAGATTCTCCAAGGCTTTGTACGCTCCAATTTTAAATGACTCAAACAATGTAGTTGCCACCACTTTCCTTGGGAGTCTACCATCTAATAGATTTCACTTACAGGAAATAGTCTTTTAATATTCAACCCAACATTTCATTTGCTCAATTTCATTCCATGCCCCTTCATTATTGCTGCACATGCTCCTCCCACTCCTCAGTGTTTATTTACAAGTAGCTGATTCTCATGACCATCCTACCTGTTGTTCAGACAAGATATTCTGCTCCTTTAATTTTTCCTCTGAGGTCATTCGCTCCAGTTATTCTATTTATTTGGCCTCTGAATTTTCTCCAATTTGTTAATATCTTTTTGGGAATAAGGAGCCCAGAGATAGAAATGGGCCCAAACCAAACCTCCCAGTTTGAACATCCCCAGACTTTGCAATCTGAGGCCTGGTCTACCCTAGGAATTTACATTGGTATAGCTACCTCTCTCAGGGGTATGAAAAATCCAGACCCCTAAGAGATATAGCTATACTGCCCTAACCCCTGGTGTAGATAGTGCTAGGTCGATGGAAGAGGCTACTGCCTCTCGGGAAAGTGGATTATCTCTAGGTTGTGTCCATGCTGAAGTCTTAGCCTGGCACAGGGCTCTGGGACTATACTACCCTTCATCAGATAGCTGTATTTTGGATAACTATTCCCCGGCTCTATCAATTTGCATTTTATCAGGATGTAAATACCATTATTATGTTGGATCATATTAAAGAAGTTCTGTATTAAAATCACAAATGAGTTTGATTCCCCAGAGTTTAAATTCCAGGGTATTACTAATTAAGAGGTCTCTTGGTTTTTGGTGCTGTTTCTCTCCCTCTATGTGTGAAACTTGCAAGCTGCTAATTGTGTTAGTACATTCTAAGACCGAGTCTGTTCTCAAAGCAATTCACAGAGAGAGAGACTCAAAGCAATACTCTAACAACAGAAACAACACCCAGAGACTCCCCGCCCTTTTGTTGCATTAACAATTGTGATTAAAATAGAGATAGAGGATGGATGTGGATGGATGCTTGGTGTGGATAATAACTGAATGATCAAGGAGGTGCCAGCCTAAGAATCCAGTGTCCATCGGCTGAAGAAGGCGTCAAGTGGAAATAACCAGAGGACCCCCGGAGGGCAGACTGGAATCCACCCAACAGCGGCAAGAATGGAAGAACCAAAGAACAAGATAACATCTAGCAGCACGGAGCCGTCAGGAATGTGCTATCTGCTGATTGATTCAATTGAAGCAATTCCCATAGACTGCCATAGGAAGAAATTCCTATAAAAATAGACTCTAAAAAGTGAGAACTTTGGGGTCTGATTCTGCAAACCAACTTCCAGGAGCATCAGATGAGTATCTGACAAGGCCCTGCTCCCTCCTCATGTCCAGGCCACCTGGCCAGTGGCTTGGCATGAGCAACTCTAAGGCTGGTAACTATGATAACAACCTTGCAGAACCTGTGTGTGTGTGTGTGTGTTTGTATGAATGAATGTGTGAATAAATATGAGATTGAATGGAATGTTATAGCTATAACTAACTGCTTACTATGATTCTTTCTATATTCACAATAAAAATGGTATTTTGCCTTTTTCCCTTTAATAAGATCCTGCTGGTTTTTATTTTATTGGTATAACATTTTGGTGGAGAAATGCGAAAGGGGGAATATTGGTAAAAAACCTCAGTTATTGTAAATATTGGTGTGCACACCGCCAGCTCTATTGAGCTAGGCATTTCTATTAGGTTAACCAGACCTGCTGGCCTCCGGGAAGGTAGCAGGGGACCTGCTGGCCTCCGGGAAGGTAGCAGGGAAGAACAAGTTAACCGGACCTGCTGGCCTCCGGGAAGGTAGCAGGGGACCTGCTGGCTCCGGGAAGGTAGCAGGGGAAAAACGCATAGATTAAGCTATGATTTCAGAATCTAGGCTGTGTCACTTGCTAAGTAATACCAGCAGTGACAAAGAGATTGAAATATCCATTTTAAGATGTTTAAAAGAAAACAGGGTAAGCCAGTACCAAAGGGAGGAATGGAGTCAGAAGGAACTCCAACCTCACCTTTTGTTAAAGAAATTACACCTTTTAAACAAATCCTTCAAAAATTTGGGCACAGTCCTTGGACTAAACAAGCCCTAGCTAATGTCTGCACTATTTCGGACCTAGAGGATAGATTAGCTCAGTAAATCCTCATATACAAACCTTCTAGTGCTGCCAAAAGAGATGCAGCAGCAATTTGGTTGTTGTAGGAGGCATGTAAGGATTCTTCCCTCCGCTTGTCTTCATGTAAAGAGGAAAAGGCACAAACGGAAAAGGGAGCAGACAATTGGAAGGTGCTGGCTACAAATACCGAAAGCCAACTGAAAATAGTGAAAGAGGCACTCCAGGAATACAAAAAGAGTGAAAAAGTTCACTCTGCAGAGGCTGGAGGGAGGCAGGTAAAGGGGAAGAAGGTCCTATGTATGGCACCTCCAGGCAAAATCATTTGACTGGACAATTTAGTCAAATTTGCTAAAAGAACATAAGAGGGTTCTGTTGGAACTTAGCTGCCTCAAATGTATAAAGGGAATGTAAGATGTAAAAAACAGAGCAGTGTGGAAGGGATGTTAAGGAAAGGAAAATGTGTATGTATCTATCTCTGTGTGTGTAAATATGTAAAGTTCTAAGGACCAGTTGGTTTTGTTTTTGTTTTAAATAATGCCACTAAAAATCCATTTGACTCTTTAATTCAAAGTTGCAAAACTGACAGACCTTTTTGCTAGACACAGGTAATTAGTGTTGTTTGGCTTTAGGATTTGGCATTTAACCCTTAAAAGGTAACTCAATGCTTTACAAAATTTAAAATGTTTTTAAGTTGTGGCTGCAGCAGGGCAGTCAAAATCAGGAGAATATATAAAAAAAAATTCTGGATTCTTTTTGTTTGTTTGTTTTTTGTTTTGTTTTTGTAACAAAATAGCAGATGAGAGTTGTAGTAAAAAAAATAAATTAAAAAAAGACAGTGCCTCTCTGAAGCAACAGCAGGGGTGAGGTGCACAAAACAAAAAGAAGCAACGTTAGAAACACTGAGTTTTAAAATGGCTCTGGATAATATTAGAGAAGTTAAACTATGGAAGGAATGTGCATTTGCCCCAGAACATGTGCAGGGTATATTGGAGAAGGGGCAAAAGAAATGCAAACATACCATGCTACTTAATTAAAATGCTATTAGGGCTCCAAAGGGAGCCACAATAGGTTGGGTTTTCTTTTTCAGATTGCTGTGTGTTTTGGAAGCAGAAGTTAAAAGTAATCAAAACTCTGGTGAAAGTTCATTGTGCCCCTTTTAAGATAGAGTCTCTGAGCGGCTGATGGCTTTAAATCCAAAAGCAGGAAGCTTCTGTGAAAATGCAAATTACCTAAACGATAAAGGAAGGAAAGAACTAGCAGCACAAAGGAGCTGCAGATAAAGGACATACCTGGTCAGCAAACAAATTGTCTAAATAAAAGGCATGGGATAACAAGATAATTTTAATAAATTTAATGATAATAAGTATCCCTGTAACAACATATAGTGAGTATGATTTTTGGAAAAACCCTTTAAGGTCGTATGGTAATGATGCTTCTCAGTTATTACCTGTAAATAAAACTTAAAGCTTAACACAGCAGGAAAAACATTATAAACTTGGTCTGCTGTATAAGAAGGAAAACTCAGGGATTTAATGACTAAACAGTGGGATAATTTCTCCATAACCCTTATGTAACCCTTCTGCCCGTCAGAGTTGGCAGCAACAAGGGCCGGGTTCAATATCTAGGGGTTCCATTCCAATAACACAATGCAAACCGGCTCGAGCCCCCACCCAGTGACCTGGGACAAATATATACCACCCCCGCTGGGCGCCTCCAAGAGGCAATACTTCCCCTCTCGCAAGCACATAGTCTGAGTGTAGCAAAAGTCTTTTAATAACAGAGAGAAACAATGTGGCATTATGTTGGGGAAACACCACCAACCGGATTCATAACACAACCCATGAGCAAAAACAACCCCACCCCAGGCAAATTGGGGCATGCCCTTTTCCCTTTGGTTCTTGAGTCCAGCAACCCCAAAAGTCCAATGCCCCAAAAGTCTCTGTCCCTGGTCAGGGCAGCACCAGAGTTCGAAAGTTTATCGGCGGAGCTTTACCTCCCAACCTGGGTGGAAATGGGACGGGGGTAAGAGGCACCTTACGTGATCTGAAGCTGACCGCCCCATAGCTCCATAGCGGCGCTCCGCTCCGCTCCACCAGCCGCCCCACGAACTCCTTCGCTCAGCTGCACTCCGCTCCGCCAGCCGCCCCACGAACTCCTTCGCTCAGCTGCGCTCCGCTCCGCCAGCCGCCCCACGAACTCCTTCGCTCAGCTGCGCTCCGCTCCACCAGCCGCCCCACGAACTCCTTCACTCAGCTCCACGGCCCACAAGCAGCTCCTGCCATCCACACACTGCTCCGCGTCGAACTGCTTCACCAGCCGTCCCGCAAACTGCACCACAATATATCTTCAGGCTCCCCCACTACTTAACACAACACTCAGTGATTTCAGCTCTTAGGTGAATTCAGCTTATAGTAGGGGAGCCCCAGTGCTGGTGCACTGTCAGCCCAGAGTGAGCTCAGCAGCCTATAACTAGACTTCTAATGAAATCAAAATTAGCTCTGATATTCCACAGTGGAGAGAGGAGGAAGTGCAATCAGCATGTAAGGCCCTCACCAAGGGGCCCATGCCACCAAGTATTAATACTTGTCACCAGCCTCTCTCCATTCACACAGTTTTGGAACCCATGACCCTTGCCTAGCGAGTGCTACTTAGATGATGGTGAATCCCTCCATCGTAACAAAAGGCCACGTACAGTTCCAAGCACAGTTCCCATAATCAGGGTAATAACAATTTATTCTTCCTGCCCCAATAACAGAGACACTGGGGATCCCACAGCAGCCAAAGTGACCATTTGGGCAGCTATGGTCTCATTCTAGGCGTGGTGGGTGTGCCTACGCAAATGAGATCGGCCCCTGAAGTTCTTTTCCACAACTTGCCACACCTCACCACCAGATGTCAGGGTGGAGCTCATCCTGACACTGCTTACATCCTCCCCCCAGCCGAGACTTTGTCGTCCCGACAAATCACACTCCCTTTATACCAACTCATTGGTTTCCTCCAAAGGGCCTCAGGAAGCCCACTTTAGCTTCCACAAGCCTGTGTGCTAAATGTATTGGCTCCTCACTAGTCACCCCAGGTGCATCATAAGTTAACCGTTTCACTGGTCTTATCACCCTGTCTCGTCTATTGAGAATCTCTGTTGCCGAAGTAAGGGGAACATCCTCTTGAGTGACGGATGGAGAGGCTTCCCTGGAGGGTCCCTTGGCTACTGGCGTAGGCCCCTGCACTCCTAGTTCTAACGCTGGAGGGTCCAAGGTGCCCAGAACATCCTCTACCTGTCTGTCCCCATTGTCCAATAACCTGTGTGTGTCATCACAGGGGGGTCTCATCAGCAGCACCGGGGTATCAGAAAGGGGCCTAAATAGTTCCGCCATTGGGTTTAGGGCGGAAGAGGGAAAACTCTCGTTTGGTTCAGCTGATCGAGACTGAAATCTTGTCTCCATCCCAGGATACACCAGGGTTGTGTCTTCCTCCTCAGACTCACTCTCAGATGTGCAGAATAGGGGTAAGTTAGCTGCAGGGGGCCCACTGTCTGTGTTGGATGGCGGCTTTGGTCTAGCACCTCTGTTTTGCCCGGCGGCCCTGCCGTGGCCCATCTCACAAGGGGTGCTTACCAATTCCCCCACAGGGAGCAAAAGGTTTCTATGCACCGTCTTTATTTGCCCTGGACCGTCTTCAGGTTTGATCTTGTAGACCGGCAGATCTCCCAGCTTTTCCATCACCAGGTAAGGTATTGCCTTCCATCTGTCAGCTATCTTGTGTTTGCCAGCAATACCCAAATTTCGCAGCAGGACTCTGTCCCCCAGCTGGAGCTCCTGCGAACGCACTCTAGCATCATATCGATGTTTGTTGCAGTCTGCGTTCTTCCGAGCCGCAGCGGTAGCTAAGCGATAAGCATCCCGCAGCTTTTCTCTTAGTCGGGATACATATTGCTGATGAGTTTCATAGCTATCTCCATCCTCTGATACACCAAAGCACAAGTCTATGGGTAATCTTGGTTCTCGCCCAAACATCAAGAGATATGGGGTGACTCCCGTAGCATCGTTCTTTGTGGCATTGTAGGCATGCACCAGAAATGCGACATGCTGGCTCCAGGTTGCCTTCTGCTCTGGTCGCAAAGTTCCCAACATATCTAATAGGGTTCGATTGAACCTCTCTGGCTGAGGATCACCTTGGGGGTGATAAGGCGTTGTCCTAGACTTTTTAATTCCTGCTATCTTCAGCACCTCCTTCAGAAGGTGACTCTCAAAATCCCGCCCCTGATCAGAGTGTATCCGAGCCGGGAATCCATAGACTGAGAAATATTTGTCCCACAATACTCGAGCAACGGTGGTGGCCCTCTGATCACGTGTGGGATATGCTTGTGCATACCGTGTAAAATGGTCAGTCACTACTAGAATGTTTCCAACATTCCTCTTGTCTACCTCTACAGACAAGAAATCAATGCATACCAACTCCAAAGGTTTGTTGCTGGTGATGTTCTTGAGATATGCAGCCCTCGTGGGCAGAGTTTTCCTTTGAACACATCGAGCGCAAGTCTCACATTTCCTGCGAACATCTTCAGCCATTCGGGGCCAATAGAACCTACTACGAATAAGTTCCAGGGTCCTCTCCATCCCTAAATGCCCAAAGTCATCATGCAGGGCCCTCATGGCCAGGGCTCTGTACTTTTTTGGCAGTACTAGTTGTGCTCGTTGTTTTTGTAAAGGGTCAGTGGTCATTCGGTGTAGCACTCCCTGAATCAGTTTTAGTTTGGTCCATTCTCTCAATAGTAGTTTACCCTCCGGGTTAGGTGGGACAACCGCAGTTGGGCTTCGCCCCTCCCTTTTGGCAAGTAGTGTATCACGAATGTCAATATCTTGCCGCTGGGCTTCTTGCCAGTCAGCCGCATTGAGCATGGGCAAAGGAGATTGGTCTAATGCAATATAGTTCACCGAAGCAGAAGGCATGCATTCAGGGGGCAGGCCCAAAGCTTCTGCAACACATCCCTGAAAGTCTTCACGGGCCTCTGGCTCTCGGCGACTCACACTGCAAATAGCTCTCACTCCATCTGTGGGTATCACAGCAACTTCTGGAGCCTGCGGACGCCTGGACAATGCATCTGCATCTACATTGCTTCTCCCTGATCGGTACTGAATGCTGAACTCATAGCTAGCCAAGGCGGCCACCCATCTCTGCCCTGTAGCATCCAGCTTAGCACTTGTTAACACATAAGTCAGTGGATTGTTGTCTGTCCACACCTGAAACTGAGCACCATACAAGTAGTCTCGAAATTTCTCAGTGATGGCCCATTTCAAGGCCAAAAACTCCAGCTTGTGGGTGGGATAGCGAGTTTCACTATCAGACAATCCTCGGCTGGCAAAGGCTACAGGTTTACATTTGCCTTCCACTTCCTGGTACAGGACTGCTCCCGGACGAGCCCCCAAAAATGTAACCCTTCTGCCCGTCAGAGTTGGCAGCAACAAGGGCCGGGTTCAATATCTAGGGGATCCATTCCAATAACACAATGCAAACCGGCTCGAGCCCCCACCCAGTGACCTGGGACAAATATATACCACCCCCGCTGGGCGCCTCCAAGAGGCAATACTTCCCCTCTCGCAAGCACATAGTCTGAGTGTAGCAAAAGTCTTTTAATAACAGAGAGAAACAATGTGGCATTATGTTGGGGAAACACCACCAACCGGATTCATAACACAACCCATGAGCAAAAACAACCCCACCCCAGGCAAATTGGGGCATGCCCTTTTCCCTTTGGTTCTTGAGTCCAGCAACCCCAAAAGTCCAATGCCCCAAAAGTCTCTGTCCCTGGTCAGGGCAGCACCAGAGTTCGAAAGTTTATCGGCGGAGCTTTACCTCCCAACCTGGGTGGAAATGGGACGGGGGTAAGAGGCACCTTACGTGATCTGAAGCTGACCGCCCCATAGCTCCATAGCGGCGCTCCGCTCCGCTCCACCAGCCGCCCCACGAGCTCTGCGATACAACCGCATTTGCTCCAACCCCTCAGACAGAGACAAACACCTACAAGATCTCTGTCAAGCTTTCTTACAACTACAATACCCACCTGCAGAAGTAAAGAAACAGATTGATAGAGCCAGAAGAGTTCCCAGAAGTTACCTACTACAGGACAGGCCTAACAAAGAAAATAACAGAACGCCACTAGCCGTCACCTTCAGCCCCCAACTAAAACCCCTCCAACGCATTATTAAGGATCTACAACCTATCCTAAAGGATGACCCAACACTCTCACAAATCTTGGGAGACAGGCCAGTCCTTGCCTACAGACAGCCCCGCAACCTGAAGCAAATACTCACCAACAACCACATACCACACAACAGAACCACTAACCCAGGAACTTATCCTTGCAACAAAGCCCGTTGCCAACTGTGCCCACATATCTATTCAGGGGACACCATCACAGGGCCTAATAACATCAGCCACACTATCAGAGGCTCGTTCACCTGCACATCCACCAATGTGATATATGCCATCATGTGCCAGCAATGCCCCTCTGCCATGTACATTGGTCAAACTGGACAGTCTCTACGTAAAAGAATAAATGGACACAAATCAGATGTCAAGAATTGTAACATTCATAAACCAGTCGGAGAACACTTCAATCTCTCTGGTCACGCGATCACAGACATGAAGGTCGCTATCTTAAAACAAAAAAACTTCAAATCCAGACTCCAGCGAGAAACTGCTGAATTGGAATTCATTTGCAAATTGGATACTATTAATTTAGGCTTAAATAGAGACTTTGAGTGGCTAAGTCATTATGCAAGGTAGCCTGTTTCCTCTTGTTTTTTCCTACCCCCCCCCCCCCCAGATGTTCTGGTTTAACTTGGATTTTAACTTGAAGAGTGGTCAGTTTGGATGAGCTATTACCAGCAGGAGAGTGAGTTTGTGTGTGTATGGGGGTGGGGGGATGTGAGAACCTGGATTTATGCAGGAAATAGCCCAGCTTGATTGTCATGCACATTGTGTAAAGAGTTGTCACTTTGGATGGGCTATCACCAGCAGGAGAGTGAATTTGTGTGGGGGGGTGGAGGGTGAGAAAACCTGGATTTGTGCTGGAAATCACTTTAGATAAGCTATTACCAGCAGGACAGTGGGGTGGGAATAGGTATTGTTTCATATTCTCTGTGTATATATAAAGCCTGCTGCAGTTTCCACGATATGCATCTGAGGAAGTGAGCTGTAGCTCACGAAAGCTTATGCTCTAATAAATTGGTTAGTCTCTAAGGTGCCACAAGTCCTCCTTTTCTTTTTGCGAATACAGACTAACACGGCTGGTACTCTGAAACCTGTCATTATGCAAGGCACTGCATTTAGCCGTATGGAGTGGAAATCTATCAACTGCATGAAAAAACTTGTACAGATACAGACAGACATCATCTTCCTTTCCAAATGCAAACAGATGGACATCGTACCAAAAGGACTGAAGGTAAAAAATCCATTACAATCTACATACCACACAGACTATGCTGACAGCTTGTGCCACACGCTCTCAAAGAAACTGCGGAATCACCTGATCAACATCCTCTACAGCAAACAGGGAAAGATTAAGAATGAGCTCTCAAAAATGGATACTCTCATAAAAAACCAACCTTCCACACAAACTTCCTCGTGGCTGGATTTTACTAAAACTAGACAAGCCATTTACAACGCACATTTTGCTTCCCTACAAAAGAAAAAGGACACTAAACTTTCTAAACTACTACATGCTACAAGGGGCCACAGCAATGGTTCCCTCAACCCACCTAGCAATATTGTTAACCTATCCAACTATACTCTCAGCCCAGCAGAAGCAGCTGTTCTATCTCGGGGCCTCTCCTTCTGCCCCTCCACCCCCACGAACATGATACAGTTCTGTGGTGACCTAGAATCCTATTTTCGACGTCTCCGACTCAAGGAATATTTCCAAAATACCTCTGAACAGCATACTAATCCACAGAGGTCTCCCTACCAACACTACAGAAAGAGGGATTCTAGGTGGACTCCTCCTGAAGGTCGAAACAGCAGACTGGACTTCTACATAGAGTGCTTCCGCCGACGTGCACGGGCTGAAATTGTGGAAAAGCAGCATCACTTGCCCCATAACCTCAGCCATGCGGAACGCAATGCCATCCACAGCCTCAGAAACAACTCTGACATCATAATCAAAAAGGCTGACAAAGGAGGTGCTGTTGTCGTCATGAATAGGTCGGAATATGAACAAGAGGCTGCTCGGCAGCTCTCCAACACGAGTTTCTACAAGCCATTACCCTCTGATCCCACTGAGAGTTACCAAAAGCAACTACAGCATTTGCTCAAGAAACTTCCTGAAAAAGCACAAGATCAAATCCGCACAGACACACCCCTGGAACCCCGACCTGGGATATTCTATCTACTACCCAAGATCCATAAACCTGGAAATCCTGGGCGCCCCATCATCTCAGGCATTGGCACCCTGACAGCAGGATTGTCTGGCTATGTAGACTCCCTCCTCAGGCCCTACGCTACCAGCACTCCCAGCTACCTTCGAGACACCACTGACTTCCTGAGGAAACTACAATCCATCGGTGATCTTCCTGATAACACCATCCTGGCCACTATGGATGTAGAAGCCCTCTACACCAACATTCCACACAAAGATGGACTACAAGCCGTCAAGAACACTATCCCCGATAATGTCACGGCTAACCTGGTGGCTGAACTTTGTGACTTTGTCCTTACCCATAACTACTTCACATTTGGGGACAATGTATACCTTCAGATCAGCGGCACTGCTATGGGTACCCGCATGGCCCCACAGTATGCCAACATTTTTATGGCTGATTTAGAACAACGCTTCCTCAGCTCTCGTCCCCTAAAGCCCCTACTCTACTTGCGCTATATTGATGACATCTTCATCATCTGGACCCATGGAAAAGAAGCCCTTGAGGAATTCCACCATGATTTCAACAATTTCCATCCCACCACCAACCTCAGCCTGGTCCAGTCCACACAAGAGATCCACTTCCTGGACACTACAGTGCTAATAAACAATGGTCACATAAACACCACCCTATACCGGAAACCTACTGACCGCTATTCCTACCTGCATGCCTCCAGCTTTCACCCTGACCACACCACACGATCCATCGTCTACAGCCAAGCTCTGCGATACAACCGCATTTGCTCCAACCCCTCAGACAGAGACAAACACCTACAAGATCTCTGTCAAGCTTTCTTACAACTACAATACCCACCTGCAGAAGTAAAGAAACAGATTGATAGAGCCAGAAGAGTTCCCAGAAGTTACCTACTACAGGACAGGCCTAACAAAGAAAATAACAGAACGCCACTAGCCGTCACCTTCAGCCCCCAACTAAAACCCCTCCAACGCATTATTAAGGATCTACAACCTATCCTAAAGGATGACCCAACACTCTCACAAATCTTGGGAGACAGGCCAGTCCTTGCCTACAGACAGCCCCGCAACCTGAAGCAAATACTCACCAACAACCACATACCACACAACAGAACCACTAACCCAGGAACTTATCCTTGCAACAAAGCCCGTTGCCAACTGTGCCCACATATCTATTCAGGGGACACCATCACAGGGCCTAATAACATCAGCCACACTATCAGAGGCTCGTTCACCTGCACATCCACCAATGTGATATATGCCATCATGTGCCAGCAATGCCCCTCTGCCATGTACATTGGTCAAACTGGACAGTCTCTACGTAAAAGAATAAATGGACACAAATCAGATGTCAAGAATTGTAACATTCATAAACCAGTCGGAGAACACTTCAATCTCTCTGGTCACGCGATCACAGACATGAAGGTCGCTATCTTAAAACAAAAAAACTTCAAATCCAGACTCCAGCGAGAAACTGCTGAATTGGAATTCATTTGCAAATTGGATACTATTAATTTAGGCTTAAATAGAGACTTTGAGTGGCTAAGTCATTATGCAAGGTAGCCTGTTTCCTCTTGTTTTTTCCTACCCCCCGCCCCCAGATGTTCTGGTTTAACTTGGATTTTAACTTGAAGAGTGGTCAGTTTGGATGAGCTATTACCAGCAGGAGAGTGAGTTTGTGTGTGTATGGGGGTGGGGGGATGTGAGAACCTGGATTTATGCAGGAAATAGCCCAGCTTGATTGTCATGCACATTGTGTAAAGAGTTGTCACTTTGGATGGGCTATCACCAGCAGGAGAGTGAATTTGTGTGGGGGGGTGGAGGGTGAGAAAACCTGGATTTGTGCTGGAAATCACTTTAGATAAGCTATTACCAGCAGGACAGTGGGGTGGGAATAGGTATTGTTTCATATTCTCTGTGTATATATAAAGCCTGCTGCAGTTTCCACGATATGCATCTGAGGAAGTGAGCTGTAGCTCACGAAAGCTTATGCTCTAATAAATTGGTTAGTCTCTAAGGTGCCACAAGTCCTCCTTTTCTTTTTGCGAATACAGACTAACACGGCTGCTACTCTGAAACCTGTCATTATGCAAGGCACTGCATTTAGCCGTATGGAGTGGAAATCTATCAACTGCATGAAAAAACTTGTACAGATACAGACAGACATCATCTTCCTTTCCAAATGCAAACAGATGGACATCGTACCAAAAGGACTGAAGGTAAAAAATCCATTACAATCTACATACCACACAGACTATGCTGACAGCTTGTGCCACACGCTCTCAAAGAAACTGCGGAATCACCTGATCAACATCCTCTACAGCAAACAGGGAAAGATTAAGAATGAGCTCTCAAAAATGGATACTCTCATAAAAAACCAACCTTCCACACAAACTTCCTCGTGGCTGGATTTTACTAAAACTAGACAAGCCATTTACAACGCACATTTTGCTTCCCTACAAAAGAAAAAGGACACTAAACTTTCTAAACTACTACATGCTACAAGGGGCCACAGCAATGGTTCCCTCAACCCACCTAGCAATATTGTTAACCTATCCAACTATACTCTCAGCCCAGCAGAAGCAGCTGTTCTATCTCGGGGCCTCTCCTTCTGCCCCTCCACCCCCACGAACATGATACAGTTCTGTGGTGACCTAGAATCCTATTTTCGACGTCTCCGACTCAAGGAATATTTCCAAAATACCTCTGAACAGCATACTAATCCACAGAGGTCTCCCTACCAACACTACAGAAAGAGGGATTCTAGGTGGACTCCTCCTGAAGGTCGAAACAGCAGACTGGACTTCTACATAGAGTGCTTCCGCCGACGTGCACGGGCTGAAATTGTGGAAAAGCAGCATCACTTGCCCCATAACCTCAGCCATGCGGAACGCAATGCCATCCACAGCCTCAGAAACAACTCTGACATCATAATCAAAAAGGCTGACAAAGGAGGTGCTGTTGTCGTCATGAATAGGTCGGAATATGAACAAGAGGCTGCTCGGCAGCTCTCCAACACGAGTTTCTACAAGCCATTACCCTCTGATCCCACTGAGAGTTACCAAAAGCAACTACAGCATTTGCTCAAGAAACTTCCTGAAAAAGCACAAGATCAAATCCGCACAGACACACCCCTGGAACCCCGACCTGGGATATTCTATCTACTACCCAAGATCCATAAACCTGGAAATCCTGGGCGCCCCATCATCTCAGGCATTGGCACCCTGACAGCAGGATTGTCTGGCTATGTAGACTCCCTCCTCAGGCCCTACGCTACCAGCACTCCCAGCTACCTTCGAGACACCACTGACTTCCTGAGGAAACTACAATCCATCGGTGATCTTCCTGATAACACCATCCTGGCCACTATGGATGTAGAAGCCCTCTACACCAACATTCCACACAAAGATGGACTACAAGCCGTCAAGAACACTATCCCCGATAATGTCACGGCTAACCTGGTGGCTGAACTTTGTGACTTTGTCCTTACCCATAACTACTTCACATTTGGGGACAATGTATACCTTCAGATCAGCGGCACTGCTATGGGTACCCGCATGGCCCCACAGTATGCCAACATTTTTATGGCTGATTTAGAACAACGCTTCCTCAGCTCTCGTCCCCTAAAGCCCCTACTCTACTTGCGCTATATTGATGACATCTTCATCATCTGGACCCATGGAAAAGAAGCCCTTGAGGAATTCCACCATGATTTCAACAATTTCCATCCCACCACCAACCTCAGCCTGGTCCAGTCCACACAAGAGATCCACTTCCTGGACACTACAGTGCTAATAAACAATGGTCACATAAACACCACCCTATACCGGAAACCTACTGACCGCTATTCCTACCTGCATGCCTCCAGCTTTCACCCTGACCACACCACACGATCCATCGTCTACAGCCAAGCTCTGCGATACAACCGCATTTGCTCCAACCCCTCAGACAGAGACAAACACCTACAAGATCTCTGTCAAGCTTTCTTACAACTACAATACCCACCTGCAGAAGTAAAGAAACAGATTGATAGAGCCAGAAGAGTTCCCAGAAGTTACCTACTACAGGACAGGCCTAACAAAGAAAATAACAGAACGCCACTAGCCGTCACCTTCAGCCCCCAACTAAAACCCCTCCAACGCATTATTAAGGATCTACAACCTATCCTAAAGGATGACCCAACACTCTCACAAATCTTGGGAGACAGGCCAGTCCTTGCCTACAGACAGCCCCGCAACCTGAAGCAAATACTCACCAACAACCACATACCACACAACAGAACCACTAACCCAGGAACTTATCCTTGCAACAAAGCCCGTTGCCAACTGTGCCCACATATCTATTCAGGGGACACCATCACAGGGCCTAATAACATCAGCCACACTATCAGAGGCTCGTTCACCTGCACATCCACCAATGTGATATATGCCATCATGTGCCAGCAATGCCCCTCTGCCATGTACATTGGTCAAACTGGACAGTCTCTACGTAAAAGAATAAATGGACACAAATCAGATGTCAAGAATTGTAACATTCATAAACCAGTCGGAGAACACTTCAATCTCTCTGGTCACGCGATCACAGACATGAAGGTCGCTATCTTAAAACAAAAAAACTTCAAATCCAGACTCCAGCGAGAAACTGCTGAATTGGAATTCATTTGCAAATTGGATACTATTAATTTAGGCTTAAATAGAGACTTTGAGTGGCTAAGTCATTATGCAAGGTAGCCTGTTTCCTCTTGTTTTTTCCTACCCCCCGCCCCCAGATGTTCTGGTTTAACTTGGATTTTAACTTGAAGAGTGGTCAGTTTGGATGAGCTATTACCAGCAGGAGAGTGAGTTTGTGTGTGTATGGGGGTGGGGGGATGTGAGAACCTGGATTTATGCAGGAAATAGCCCAGCTTGATTGTCATGCACATTGTGTAAAGAGTTGTCACTTTGGATGGGCTATCACCAGCAGGAGAGTGAATTTGTGTGGGGGGGTGGAGGGTGAGAAAACCTGGATTTGTGCTGGAAATCACTTTAGATAAGCTATTACCAGCAGGACAGTGGGGTGGGAATAGGTATTGTTTCATATTCTCTGTGTATATATAAAGCCTGCTGCAGTTTCCACGATATGCATCTGAGGAAGTGAGCTGTAGCTCACGAAAGCTTATGCTCTAATAAATTGGTTAGTCTCTAAGGTGCCACAAGTCCTCCTTTTCTTTTTGCGAATACAGACTAACACGGCTGCTACTCTGAAACCCACGAACTCCTTCGCTCAGCTGCACTCCGCTCCGCCAGCCGCCCCACGAACTCCTTCACTCAGCTCCACGGCCCACAAGCAGCTCCTGCCATCCACACACTGCTCCGCGTCGAACTGCTTCACCAGCCGTCCCGCAAACTGCTCCACAATATATCTTCAGGCTCCCCCACTACTTAACACAACACTCAGTGATTTCAGCTCTTAGGTGAATTCAGCTTATAGTAGGGGAGCCCCAGTGCTGGTGCACTGTCAGCCCAGAGTGAGCTCAGCAGCCTATAACTAGACTTCTAATGAAATCAAAATTAGCTCTGATATTCCACAGTGGAGAGAGGAGGAAGTGCAATCAGCATGTAAGGCCCTCACCAAGGGGCCCATGCCACCAAGTATTAATACTTGTCGCCAGCCTCTCTCCATTCACACAGTTTTGGAACCCATGACCCTTGCCTAGCGAGTGCTACTTAGATGATGGTGAATCCCTCCATCGTAACAAAAGGCCACGTACAGTTCCAAGCACAGTTCCCATAATCAGGGTAATAACAATTTATTCTTCCTGCCCCAATAACAGAGACACTGGGGATCCCACAGCAGCCAAAGTGACCATTTGGGCAGCTATGGTCTCATTCTAGGCGTGGTGGGTGTGCCTATGCAAATGAGATCGGCCCCTGAAGTTCTTTTCCACAACTTGCCACACCTCACCACCAGATGTCAGGGTGGAGCTCATCCTGACACTGCTTACACTTAAAAGATAAAAGCCATTGAAACCTGGCCTGCCTATAGAACAAAAACAGGAAAATGTGGGGGCAATTCCTCTGTTTTGCCTGCAATCAGCAAGGGTATTTGTAAAAGCAATATTTTAAGCAATAATCTGCCACCCCAGAAGGGGTAGAAACATGTTCTTTCTGTCTTTCAGAAAAATCAGGAAAAGCTGATGCCAGCTGAAAGCAACCCAATACCATGAATCTACTGTCACAATAGAAATTGTGTTCTGTGTTCTATGTTTTGTCTTGTGTTTTGTCTTGTTGCTAGCACTGTTGTGTGTTTAAAAAAAAATACTGAAGACCTGCAGGAACTTAAAAATAAATTAAGCTTTCTGTCCCAGCTACAGGACAGCCTGATACAGAAACAAGTACATGCCAATGTAGACTTGGTCCAAATTGGTCTGGGTAACCTAAAAGGCCGATGGAATCTTTAGTAATGGCTTAATACTACCACATGGCTTATCCATAAGAAAAAAAAATATTAGAAATAGGAAACTACACAGCCATAGCTATGGGATGCACTGAAATGCAGATACTTGCGCTAGCTACTTTGGAACACAAAATGTTCTGGGTCATATCGGGAACTATTAAGGGTTTGATGCATTTGTTAAAAAAGAAAGAGATCATTGTTTGACACTTATCAATATGAATGGATGCAATATGTTTCCAGTATTGTAAACCAGACTTGTTAATGGGAGAAATTGTTGTCAAAATTGCACACTAACAGTCCCTGGAGGCAAAGGTATTGAAGGTTCGCCCACTCCCCATATTATACATGGGATCCTTCTGGCTACCCTGGACCTTGAGCCAGTGCGCTGGGGAGGAAGGGAAGCTATTGGACACTAGAGGTTGTACCGAATGGACTCCTCAAAAGTGGGTGTGCCTCACCTTGCCTGTTGCCCCAGAACCTTGTAGTAAAGATACATCACTAGGATCATGTATGTGGCATGAATTGGAATCACAAACTCAAATTGCCTCACAGTACTTTCTCTTGAATAGGCTACATAGAAAGTGACGCTGACGATTATAAATCTTAGTGTCAAAAGGGGGATTATGTTGGATCATATTAAAGAAGTTCTGTATTAAAATCACAAATGAGTTTGATTCCCCATAGTTTCAATTCCAGGGTATTACTAATGAAGAGGTCTCTTGGTTTTTGGTACTGTTTCTCTCCCTCTCTGTGTGAAACTTGCAAGCTGCTAATTGTGTTAGTTCATTCTAAGACAGAGTCTGTTCTCAAAGCAATTCACAGAGAGAGAGACTCAAAGCAATACTCTAACAACAGAAACAGCACCCAGAGACTCCCCGCCCTTTTGTTGTATTAACAATTGTGATTAAAATAGAGATAGAGGATGGATGTGGATGGATGCTTGGTGTGGATAATAACTGAATGATCAGGGAGGTGCCAGCCTAAGAATCACACAACCCTCAGGCGCACCAGTGTAACCCCACCCTGGCCAGAAGCATGAACTACGGAGGGAGATGTGTCTCCCAGAATCCCAGCTCCCCTTTGTAGCACAAGCCAGAGAAGAATTTGGCCTTTAGTCTACAATAACATTGAGTGAATATGTTGTTTGGATCATTAATAGAAATGTTGAATGAAATCTTGCCTAACCCTGATCCCTATGGCACCTACTGGCCTATCGGCCCTTCACTTGGTACCTATCCGTGTGTCAGTAGCCTGTGAGGCAGTTTTCAATTGACCTGAATGTACACAGAGTTATACCAACTACAACTCATCTTTCAGCCAGGATTTTGTGAGGGACTGTGCCAAGGGATTTAAAGTCCATCTTTATGACATCTTTAAAATGCCACAGCAGTGCCCAGTCAAACACTGCAGCCACCTTTGTAACAAGAGGAGCTGAAAGTCTGGCTCCTCACTCTGGTATTTAGCCCTATAACAAGAGGCCTGGTTTTCAAAACATCTGAGCTCCCAGCAGCTCTCCCAGAGGAGTGTTGGGTGCTCAGCACATTTGAAAATCAAGCCACTTATTTAGGTATCTAAATATGGATTGAGGAGCATAGTTTTAGGTTCCGATTTTTGAAAATCTTGACTGCGATGTTAGCAGGTAGAATATCATAGAATCTCAGGGTTGGAAGGGACCTCAGGAGGTCATCTAGTCCAACCCCCTGCTCAAAGCATGTTAGGTTGGGGTAGCTCGGGGCACCTACATTTATCTGGAAGCAGAGCTCTATGCCCTTATTTTGTAAAATATCCAGATGCTCAGTTCTCACTAGCGGTCTGTCTTTCTAGTCACAATTCTGGCTTACTTATTTACCTAGCCATCCATCCATAGGCGTTTCTATAATACCCATCACCAGGGTATCTATGCACAGCTTCGCCAGTCATTTAACTTCTTACCTCCACCTTGAGAGGGGGATATTGGAACGTTAGTGTGAGTTCATCAGTGAGCTTTTCATTAGTTTCCTGAATCTCAGCAATAATATTGACTTTTAGGAGAAGTTCATCCTCAACAGATGTTACAGTCTTCATATAATCATCAGCTGCAATATTCAGAGGGAGCTGAATAACTGGACAAACAACAGGGGGGGAAAAAGATGTTAATGCAGCATTTTCTGTACACAACAACAGAAGGCTGAAGCAGAAAGTCAGTTGATCTTCATGAAAATGTTTGGTGATGTCTATTCTACATAGACTTGATGTGCTGCATAGCTTTAATTATGGACCAATAAATGGGAACTGTTTTGCTTCTGGTCTAACATGGTTCCAACTGGGGATGTAAGTAACAGTTAAAAAAAAAAGCAACCCTGTAACTGACTAAAATTTTATTGGTTACACGGTTAAACATTTAACTGGGGAGCAAAGGGGGGGGTGCTGCAGGATCCCCACATTTTACCGGGGGCTCCGCTACCAGCCCCTGCGACGCGGGGGATCCCAGACACCAGTCCTTGCTGCAGGCCCAGCCGCCTGCACCCAGGGAATCCCCTGCCCATCCCCGCACCCTGGGTTTCTCCCGGCTGCTGCCCCCCAGGAAGCAAGGGAGTCCTGGGCTCGGCAGCAGGGGAGTTTACGTCCCTAGTTCCAATATGGGCAGAAGGTGAATTATCTGCAGAGGCAGTAGGCCAACACTCACCGAAAAGGGTGGGGTTGCAGTTACTAAGCAAGCCATGGTTAGGGTTGAGGAATGGAACTCCAAAGAAAGTCCCACCCAGGCCTTGGCACAGTAATGATGGGGCCTATATGGGTGAGAACCAGGGACATGAAGACCCTCTGGGGGAAAAGTTCAAGTGAGCAATATCTGATTGACAAGGGAAGATTCTGTCCCATATGTAACTCTCTTGGCAGAAGCTTTCAGCACTTATTAGTTATAGTGTGTTTCCTTGATTCAGAAGTAGTTTGATAGGATGGATTGTAAAGTGCTTAAGTGCATTTGGACGTATGAAATGCATAGCTGCATTTGGGCTACTTCCACTTCTTTGCCAGAGGCACAGGACATAAGGTATTTATTGGGATTATGTAAATTCTCTCCTCTTCTTAACTTTGCATTTTATTCCTAATTTTCTGGAAAACCTCCTTAGTGCTTGTGAAAGGCTCCCACACTTGACTTGCAGGAGACCGAATTCTATCTAGCCACAAAATCTCCGTCCAACTAATCTTCTTTAAATTTCCTGTCCTCACCTTTAAAGTCCCAACCTATGTAGCAGACCTCCACCCCCATTTAGTAGTAGAGGAAGTGTCCTATCACATACTTTCTGTGTATTCAGATGGCCATTTTATATATGTGATACACTCATGAATCCCGAGAACTGAACGTATTTTAGCCTGAGTGACTGACTACTCCTCTGAAGATTCTTACTGCAAGTGCATTATTTGCTGTTAATTATTTGTCATTCATTAGTCTCCTGTTTTAAAAAATTTCAGTCATCTAGCCAGGGATCAGAAATACTCTCTTGTGACCCCCAGTGGCACACCATGAATAACAAAGACAAACAGCTTTAGCGAACAGTTCAGGAGCAGCCCATTGTCTGAAATTAGTTTGTGTAAACTATTCTGCAAATAACAGCCGAGAATGAATACATTTGCAGAAGCCCTGAATCAGTTCATCAACAATTTAGAAACAGAAACAACACAAAAGGGTTTAAATTCACAATCCCTAATGATTACACAACCAATAATCCAACCAATTTTAGATGCCAAAATGTGCAAATTGGTGTGTTGGTTTTAGTGCTGTCGACACTCATCCACTGGGAACTGAACTGAAGTTGGCAAACTTATTTCACACAGGCAACCAAAAGGCCATCAAACTAAATGCAAATGTTTCAGATTATACACTCTTTGGGAATGTCTTTCTTTGTTCTGTGTTTGTACAGAACCTAGTATAATGGGGTTCTGATCCATGACTGGGGCTACTAGGCACTGCCATAGAAGAAATAAATAATGATAATTATATAGACCTTCCCCTGCACAAATCCCTCTTTGCTATGCCATAAGCATCGTCAGACCCCAGGTCATACACCTGTGTTGATTCACAGTCATTCCACACTAGCTGTCTTGAAGACACATTGCAGTATCATAAGAGAAGGCACATGGGATATGACAGATTCATGGACCCACCAGGTTTGCTTTCAGTCTGGACAATCTGTTTGATGGATCCAAGATTGGCCTCTACTTTCCCGGTGTAGCACTGCAGTTGGCAAGAGGCAACGAGATTGATCGTCCACGCCCCAGCAGAGCTGTTTTTTGCAATGATGTTCAGATTAATGGGATTGCCCAGCCATAAAGCTTTTTCGCCCTCTACCTCCAGTTGGATCCCAGCCTGGAGGGGTGGAGGAGTTGTGCTGTGACAAACTGCCAAATTTGAAGAGTTCAGATAGGAGCAAGCCTTTTCCACAGCTTTCCTTTCCTCTGGAGAGCCTGAATACCAGGAAAAGGAAAAGCAAAGCTAAAGTCATAACAAATAATGTGCACTGTAGTTTCCTCAATCTGGTCCAATTTTTCTCTGTTTATCCTTCTGCTAAAATATAGACAGCACAGCAGGGCATGCTTCCCAGCACTGAACACTGCATGTTTAAACTAGTGTACAGATCTCTCCTGATTTTACTCTACCGTAGGATTTAAACAGCAGGTGAACACAGCAGGCCAGATTTTCAGAAGTGACCAGTAATTTTGTGGGTTGTCAATTTCAGACACTTCAGAGGACCCCGATCTTTAGAAGGTAGGTGCTCAGCACTTCCTGAAAATCAGTCTATCAAGTTAAGCACCCAAAAAACACTACTCTTTTTTGAAAACTTAGGTCACCAGGTTTACACAACTCGGGGCAGGGGAGGATGACTGGGAGTCAATATAAATATGTGGTGGCCAAAAACTACACTAAAAGCGTTCCATAGAACTTTGTATATACAGAATGGAGTGTGAAGCAGGTTCAGATATCCCAAGGCTTCTGTTCACAAGAATGGGCTAGCACAAAGACCTAAGACTGCAAGAACTGTCGAGAAGAAAACTCATCTAAAATACCTATATTGGAAGACTGGTGAGAAGAAGGATCAAATGCAGAGTCTAACTTAAATGCCTTTCTGCAATGTTCCTCTGATTTCCCAATCTGACTGATCCTCAGATGAGATGTTTTAATAGTCACATTGCTTAACATAGCAAGTTTCTGGGTATGTGGTGGGGGGGGAGCTGTTTCTTGAAATATGATATAATTTGTAGATAGAAGAAGGTATGAAATGGAGCAATTTTGGATCAAGCAGAACTGCTGAATCTATTGGGCCTATTTCTCTTGTTACTAGCATGCTTGCTACAACCTCTTACTGGAAAACAGCCAGCAGGTGTCACTGCAGACACAAAGATACTCATAGCCAATATTCCTGATTCCCTCCCTGTTTCTGAATGTATTTTGCCGAGTAGTACACTTTAAATGTGCATTACTAAAGCAGCCGATTGGATTTCCACACTGATAAAGCATGTGACTACTCTGGTGTCTGCAGAGAATCACGTGACCAACAGTCTCATCTTATCTTCTACAGGATGCTGGAAAGATCTCGGCTACCGGTCACCTTCTGGGAATTTGTACTGTGCCGTAATGTCTTCCCTCGTGTTCTTCCCAACAGCTTTGGTGCTGATGCTCTTCCCAATGGCCTTGGACTCCTCACGCAGTTTGACAAGTTTCTGTTTGCCATTCACGTTCTTCACCTGCCAGAAGACCCTGTCGGCATTCACTTCAGCAAACACAAACTTGGAGTCGTAGAGCAAATAGACTTCCCCACTTCTGATGGCTTTTAGTGGACAAGGGCCGCACTGGTAAACACCTAAAGAGTATGTTGAATGTTACTTTCTTTTCACGTGTATTAAGTGAGGCTCCATTTTCCTCAATCACCACATACACACAATATCTCTGACATCCCACAGCAGTGGCCCACCCCCTTGGTAACTGAACCTGGCAATAAATACTCCTCCACACTAGTTCCGAGCCCAAAACTTTTTCGCTTCTTTAAGTAGCAGATTTTTTACATGATGAAATGTGATTTGTGTCAAAGGTGCAGAGCTCAGGGAGGCCTGTAAGAGCTTCTATATATTTTACTCTCTTTAAGAATCACAGAATGAGAAAGACACAGTCTTGTGATTCAGGGAGTTGGACTCTGGATTCAACTCCTGGTTGTGCCATTGACCTGCTGTGTGATCTTGGGTAAGGCCCTTTCACCCTCTGTATCCCAGTTCCCCATCTGTAATATAGGGTAATACTACCCTATTTGACAATACTTCCTGTCATTTACAGATGTATAGAACCAGGGCTAGTAATATCTTCTCAGGGAAACCCTACAGAAAGGGCAACACTACATGGGAAACCCCCGAAGCTGCAATTTGTAGTTTCTGACTCACTGTCTGGGTGGGGAGAGGAAATCATGGTCCTCCCAACAAATAGCCGTTGTGAAGCCTTTGCAGAAATCCCAGGGCTTAGAAGGTACTGGGACCTTGATGCTACTCCCTGGGCCTCCTGGCTAGCAGCACAGCACCTGCCTCCTCCTCTACCATACCCTGTTCCCCAAAAGAAAGCAGTGTGACAATGTTATGATTAACTGCCATGGAGTTTTCTCTGTGGTTTGCAAGAACACCAGGTAGAGAAACTGTTCCATGACGATGCAATCTCTTTCCACCTTTCCGAAGCCAATGAAGCCCTAATCACATGGGGTTTCCCTCCATAGGCTCAGAGGAGTGGCTCCCTTCCCTTAGCTGTTTTAGGATTAAAGGAGTGGGATTTCTTGTCCTTTCAGTCCATTCGCAATGCATAGTGGGGATGGAGGAGGGATTGTGGGTCAGTATAAGGCCCCTGAAGTATGGGCTACTGGACAGAGTACTGGACTGAGACTCAGGAGTCCTGAGTTCTATTCCCAGCTCTGCCACTGACCTGCTGGGTGACCTTTGGCAAAGCACAGCTTTGTGCCTCAGTTTCCCCATATGAAAAACAGGAATAATGATACTGACTTCCTTGGTAAAGCACTTGAAATCTACTGATGAAAAGTGCCATATAAGTGTTTTATTGTTATTTGAAATCTGATTGATTTTGTAAGGAACGCTTTTTTCTCAAGACACTGGGAACAATTCCCCATAAGAACCATTCAGGTTCAGTGCATTAAGGGCCTTGTCCCAGTTTAAACTTCCTATTCTTCATTACAGTCTGTCTCCCTCCCTCACTCTGCAGTCCTCAGTGCTTCATTAGATGCCATCTCCCTCCAGCCTCCTCCTTACTCTAGAGTAGGAGAGATCTGATAAATAATCCCATTCTTTGTATGTTCACTGTTGGTAGCCCTGGTTGCAATCCTCAGCTCAGCTGATGCTGCTAGGAATCCTACCACAGTCTCCCCTATGAAACCAGCTGCAGACATGCAATTTCTAAGCAGGTTTTACAAAGCAACAAAAGATTCCTGAAGCCCAAAATCACGGCTGAGCATTTCCTGTGAGGTGCTGAGCACCCTCAACTCCCATTGACTATAATAAGAGTTGACAGTGCTCAGCAGCACTGC
The DNA here is from genome assembly GCF_965140285.1 of Lepidochelys kempii. Lineage (NCBI taxonomy): Eukaryota > Metazoa > Chordata > Testudines > Cheloniidae > Lepidochelys > Lepidochelys kempii. Next base: position 189,471,785 of record NC_136381.1, read on the forward strand.
AGGATCAGGCCCTTAGTATTTATCTGTATGTGCTGGAGTTCAGCATATTTCAGTTTGCAATGATAATTCTAGGCCTTCTTTATTTCAGCTCTTCTGACTCCTGCTACAATTATACAGTTGCTAACTACTCTATTCCCAAACCCAAAATGGCAAGGGACAGCATATTAAATAGCATCTGTAACAGGGGCTAATACACAGGCCAACCCCTTGAAACCTGCTTTATCTGTAGGATCTAGAGATGTATACTGATGGATGTTGGAAACTGACCCGAAAAGGTACAGGCTGAAAAAGTGTGTCAATAGAATTTACTGTAAAATAAAAATAGCGCTTTGCCTTTCTGTAGTGCTTGTAATCTGAGGACATCAACATGCTTTGCCAACATTAATCAATTAGTCTTCACAACACTCTTTTAGGCAGGTAACGATCATCTCCTGTTCAGTAATGGAGGCCCAGAGAGGCAAAATGACTTGCCCAAGGTCACCCAGTAAATCAGGGTAGAGATGAGACCAGAACCCAGATCTCCTGATTCCCAGCCCCATGCTCCAACCCCTTAAACCATTTTCATTTCCTAGTGCCCGGAAATGTTTGATTTTCTGCTTGCAAAAATGCCGTAACATTCACATCCATGGCACCAGCAGTGAGGCCAAAGGACTCTCATTTAAGAGGTCAGAACATAGGGCTGGGAATCAGGAGATCTAACTTCTGTTCTCAGATCTACTCCTGTGTGAACTTGGGCAACTCACTTGGCTCAGGTTTGACATGAATTGGACTAGTCAAGTACTTAACGTCAAGCAGGTGTTTATGGCCTCTTCTCAGCAAAGCACTTGATTTCCTTGTAAAATAGTCCCCCCCTCCCCAAAATCACAATAGAGTCTCTTTGTTTGTAAATCCTACCTTGACTTATCTCCTGTGGGGTGGCATCAACTGCCTGCCAACCATCAAAACCCTGGGGCAAGTCTGGCCTTTTCATCCACACATCATTCCACACGTGAAAATTCCTACATGCAATTAGGTTGCAAAGTTAAAAACAAAATTATTTGCACCCTGCAATTTAACATGCATATTCAGCCTCTTGGACCCAAAGAGCTGAGCGATCGGACTGATCCCCCAGAGGAAGAGGTGGGCTCAGTTTTGTCCCCGGACTCATTTTTACATCAGATATACTTTTTTAAAGAATGGGGAAAAAAATCTGTATTTTTCCATGCATTACATCCTTTGTACATAATGAGAAGAGAGCTGTAAAGCACTGCAGCAGTCTTACATCTTTCTGTCTTTAATTGTCAGATTGTGATCTCCTTACTCACACTGACTGGTAGTTTACACCGCAGCTTTACTAGTGGTGGCAATGAGACTAATTGGGGAGCCATGTGCTACTCAGCCTGAACAAGGAGGCCACAGCCTGGCCCTTTATTTGGGGAGAGCGAACAGGGACATGCACCTGTGCAGAACAAGACCCTCCTCCAAAGCCTGCTGGCTTTGGCCAATGGGAATCTTACTGTTGACTTCAATAGGCTTTGGACTGGGCCCAGAATGAAGCTGGGCTCCTAAACATGACCTGCCTCATTCACTATAAATCAGCTAGGCTTTTGATGTACGCACAACACCATCTATCTTTGCTCAGACCATTACGTGATCATTGTTAAAAATACCCTTAATGTTATTTTTTAAAATGTATGGCCTGATCCAATGTCCACTGTAGGCCATGAAAGTCTTCCACTGATTTAAATTAGAACTGGATTAGGCCCTTACCGCTCATGAGCAAAGTATGATTTTCGAAGGCTCATAATGCGGCCAAGCCAACCCCAAATTGCATCAAGTCACTTGAAAACACTTCTCTGGCCCGAGAGTTGTTTCCATGACAAATGTCAAGCACCAGCCATGTAGGCACTAGAACCAAGCAATACATAAGGTTTTTTGGTAATGAAAAAAAAAGGGGGATTTTTTTTTTTCATTTTCTTCATCCACAAAGATGGCTGAAACACTTTTCCATGTGGTTTGCAGGAAAATTCAACTTCAGAAAGAGACCAAGCATGCAAAATTTCAGCTGGATAGGATAGAAAGAGATGAGCAGGACAAAACAGGGGCTTAGAATGGAACAGCTTGGGAATCCTTAACTACAGCTGGTGCTAAGCTATAACACAAACCCTACTAGAGCCCAAACTATCTCAGATGCAGTCTAATAGGGAAATGCCTAAAGAAAATATTCAAGCTTCCTCTTATTGTTCAGCTGCAAACTCAAAATAATCGAGAAGTTCTAAAAGAAAAATTTCCTTGTGATTAGAAATACAAAGTAAAGTTCTACAGGAAAGCTTCAGGAGTACAGGAATTATCTAGCATTCTTTAGAGTTACCAGACAGAGTCTGATGTCATGTCATCCAGTTTTTCGCCTCTTTCATTCAGGTAGATGTCAACTTTCAGATTTTCCTCAGTATCGTGAGCTGAAGCGAAGTTAGACACACTTCTGGCTGGAATCCCCAAGCAGCGCATGACTGAAATATAGACGAATAAAACATCACTGGGAAAGGCTGTTTGGAAAGTTCCCCACCACCGGCTGCACTGTGTGTGGAGGAATCTTTCCCCAGTGTTTGGTTGATCAGGAAAGATGGATGGTACTGTGTTTTACCTGTAGTAAGAACTCCGGAGAAAACCCAGCACTGACCAAAGCAGATGGGTTTTTTTGTTTTGTAGTATTTCTGCAAAATTAGGGCACTTCCTGTCCAGGCCATGGGAGAGGTTCCACCAGTATAAATTCCTGACCAGTTCCCAAAAAGGACTCCTGAGTCATCATTGGAATTAACCTAAGACACAGAGAATAGAGAAAACGAAGTCTGGCAAGCAGGGCCGGTGCAAGGATATTTTGCACCCTAGGCGAAACTTCCACCTTGTGCCACCCCGGAGCATCGTTTATTATAAACTTCCAAAAATGAATCCTGCATAATGTGGCATTGTTCATTAGAATTAATACACGTTCTGCTTGAAAATTGATTAATTTCATTATTTAGTCTACATATTTAATGAAATAAATGTTCTTGGGTCTCCTGCATGTGTTTAGAGTCCCTCTTGCCCTCCCTCCCCCCCGGCATGGATCTAGAAAGTTTTGGGGATCAGAGCACAGAGCTGGGAGTCAGGATCTGGCTTCTATTCTCCACCCTGGCACCAACTCACTGGATGACTTCAGGCAAGTTACTTCCCCGTTCTGGGCTTCAGTTCCCCCCAGCGCTAAGGTGTGAAATGGTTCCTTGCTCCTGGGCTGGAAAGTGCAATGGAGGCGGGAGGGGGTGTCTGAAGGCCTGTCTTCCCCACAGGTGTGAGGCGAGGACAGAGTTCCAGCCTCTGTCATGATCGTCATGGTTGCTTTACTCTGCCCCATGCTGCTGAAGCCCCTTACTCAGAGAGCTCTGGCCCAGGGCAGAGGCGTCAGTGTCATTCTGGACCTGATTTTGAGAGATGCTGAGCACTGCGGTTCCCCCGATGTCTGTGGGAACTCTGGGGTTCTCAGTACTTCTGAAACTCAGGGCAATTTATTTCAAATGCTGGGCCAGGACTGAGCCTGCAAAGGCAGGTCCATATACACCCCTCAATCCACAGCAGATCTCCCATCAATAACAATACAAGCAATCAGGAGAATGATGAGGGGCAGTTGGCCCAATGCTGGGAGTGGGGAGGATATGGCCCTAATGTGGTCACTAAACTTCTACCTAGTAAAGTTACTGGTGCATCTGCTGTCATTCAGCAGGAGAACAAAAATTTCTTGGGTGCTGCAGCCTGTCCAGGGTTCAGCTGCACTTAACCTGAGTTGCTCGCACACTTGCAGTGGTTGTGCACCACGCAACTGGCCATCCATGTTACATGAAAATCTGATGGTGTCGTAATTAGACTTAACAGTTACTGCCACATTTCCTAGAGCTGCTGTCCCAGGCTGGCTGCAGACTCAGGTAGACAGAACTGTGTCGGCTAGACTCCCATCACCTTTGGAAGATTTTCCTTGTAGTCATAAGGGCTTGAGACAGCTGTGTTTCTTCACGGAAAACTTGCAGTGTGTTGCCCTTGAACCCCTGTGTTCAAAGCAGGACTCCGACAATGACTCCCCAGGTGACCTTGGGCAAATCACGTCCCTGTTCTCTGCCTCAGTTTCCCCAAAAATGGGGCTCTATTTACCTGCTCCACAGGGCTGCAGGGATGGACGGGGATGAAGCCTTGGAAGGTGGCATGTGCTGAGGACGGTTACACTTTTGCAGCTCTTTAACCCTGTATCCCCTGGCAGGCCATGATCCACCCCCACAGGTGGACCGGTGGCCACGGTCTCCTCTTCCTTCCCCCACCGCCACTGCATTGCTGTCAATAGGGCTAGCTGCAGGCGGGCTGATATCACCCACTCTGATCTGTAGCTGGCAGCCCTCGGGCAGCAGCCGCTGCTGCAGCAGGGGGTCCGGGACTGCCAGAGCCGGAGGGAGCGGACTAGGAGTGATGCGGCAGCTCGGGGAGGAGGTGGCTCCGAGGGGGCGCGGGCGGACAGTGACGTGTGGCGCGATGGAGGGAGGCAGCGGGGCCCGCGGTTGCAGAGGACGCCCGCAGAGGTAGGTGCTAACGTGGCTGCGAGCGGCCCATCCCCCCGCCGGGAGCAATAGTGTAAAAAAAAATGGGGGGGGGGCACCACTTTTTGGTGCCCCCAAATCTAGGCACCCTAGTGGTTACACTGGCCCTGCAGGCAAGAGACCCAGTGGAACTCAAACCTGTCATGGGGATCCCTTCTGTGCCTGCACTTGCTCTGGGCACAGGGCACGCACTGTAGCTATGGTAGTTAGCAAGGTGGTCAGCCAGCTGCCCATGTTCTTCCTGTAAGGCTCAGACATCCAGAGAGGAGGTGTAACTCAGGCTGCTCAGAGGAGCTGTAACTCAGGATGCATTTTGCATCATAAGTTCTTCTAGTGCACTGAAAGGGGAACGTACCATGTACAACAAGCTGTTCTCCTGATTCTTGCCCCACCCTCCTCAGCTGCAGCGAGTACCACTTCAGCATAGCAGCCATGAATCCGAGAGCACTGGCTAGATAATGTGGGGATGCTACATTGCAGCTACCTTTTCCCTTGGCCAGTTTCTTCAGATCCTGTCCTTCAGATCCATGTGCGTTATAAGCAAAAATCCGTTTCAAATTAGGCCTGTAATGGTTTTCTAAATGCCAGGGGCAGGGAAGAGATTGAGACAGACAAACAGGTGGAAGAGGGGTTGGAACAAACTGATTTGCAGCAGCAAAACAAAAAGAAATGAGTCAATGGCAAGTCACTTCTCGGAGAGACTCACCAAAGCAGACATGGCTCTGGACACAATCACAGGATCTTTTCTAACTTTATGCTTGAGTTTACTTTTGTCCAGGAGATACATACAGGAGTCCAAGACGTCTTCCTCAAACTGTTTTGGAGATAAAAAACAATGGCCTGTTTATGTGCTGCTCCAAATGCAAACTGCCTGATGCTAACAAGTCCATTTGCGCAAAAAAACCGAGGAGGCCTTGTGGCACCGTAGAGATTCACACATTTATTTGGGCATAAGCTTTCGTGGGCTAAAACCCATTTCACTGGAATTTTCTTACAGCAACTAATCTATAGGACTGAGATTAACCTCCAAACCTTCTTTATTATGTCAGATGAATTTAGTGTCCATGAAAGGTACTGGATTGACTTCCATGGAGACTGAAGTTCACCAGTTATCCAAGGAACAGGGCCCCAGAGCTGCCATACCTCTGCCTAAGGCCTGAAATGGAAGGACCTCATCTGGGGGGCAAGCATAGACCAGTCTCCATGCATTAATATAGAGGACCTTATCCAGCAATCCTTACTCACATGAGTAGTCTTTAGTTACATTAATAGTCTCACCAAAGTCAGTGGAAGTACTCATGTGAGTAACAAAAGCTTGTGAGAGTAAAAGGGAGAATGAATATATATTGCAACCTAACTGTAGAGAGACAAGGTGGGGGAGATAATATCTTTTATTGGACCAACTTCTGTAGGTGAGAAAGACGTGTATACACAGAGCTCTTCTTCAGTCCTCTGAGACCTTTCTCCCTCGCAGGGTCTCAGAACCCGGGCTCCAATCTGAATGCAAACGTCTACACTGCAATTTTATAGCCCCTGCAGCCAAAGCCCCGCAAGCCCGAGTCAGCTGATCCGAGCCAGCCACAGCCATACCGTCTGTCTTTTATTCCAGTGTAGATGAACCTATTACTTTGGTTTGTTTTTTTTATTTATTACTTGTGTGAACACACAATTTAAGAAATATGCCAAAGAGCACAAGAGACCAAAGCTCTCTCTTTATCTATAGCACACATACAGATTTCCTCCACTTCTCTGCTAACGGTATCTCAGAGCTGTCCTGGAGGGTGACCTTTCTGAGTTACAGGGTAGTTCACCCATCATGCCCATTCAGTCACTGGTCAACCAGTAAATGTGTAAATTACATGATGAGGTCTTTAGACCTTTTGGGCCCAGTTCTCCCCTTTCTTACACTGATGTGGAGAATCAGATCTTTTATTTCGTAACACTTTCTGAATATCATTATCACATTAATAACAACCACTTTTTAAATCAAATCTATCGTTTAGGGTTTTATATTGTCTGCAATCACGGTAATATCTGAGTGCCCACCATGTTAAATCAACAGCAATAGCAAAGTCCCTCATGGACTTCATGGAGTTTCTGGCATGTCTCCCTTTTCGGGGTAAAAAACTCTTCTTGGACTAGGGTTTTTGCTTTCTATCTTTTAGATTTCATTAATTTACCTTTTAAAACCATGTCTTGGGGGACTGTGGCTTGGTGTAGGGGGGTTTGAGTAGAAGGGTGTCCGTGCTGTGTCATTCATAGGGTGGGGAGGCCTTTTTGAAGAATAAGGTTTCACAATGTTTCCTAAAGATGATTAGACTCTGGATTTGCCTGAGGTCCTCTGGAAGTTGGCTCCATAGCCACCTCCCCTCTACCAAGAATGCTTTGTCTCACATGCTTCATGTTGGACATTGTGATCTGACTATAAATATATAAAACTCCATTCTCAGGCCCTGATTCAGGAAGGAACTTAATCGTGTGTGTTACTTTAAGCAGGTGAATATTCCCTTTGAAATGAATAAGATTACTCATAACCTCTGAGATATGTGTGTGCTTACGTAGCTCCTTGAACTGGGGTCTCAGCGAAAGGTCACATTTGTTGGAATAGCACCTGCTTATGTTGAGAGAGAGAGAGTGTGATCACGCCCATATTATTACAGTCTTTTACCTGTCCAAAATTCCAGGGTCTTCCAACTATATTTTGTACTGATCCAACATAGATGTAACCTGTGTCACTGAGAACGTATTCCAATCTTTCAGTATCATTAGGCATGAAAACTGTGTCAGCTGAAGAAAACACATGAACATGTTACTTGATTTTCATGCACTTGGTAGAAAACTTTTCAAAGGCTCAACAAGTCTTTTCTGTTCTTGAAACATAAAGCTAGTGAAGCCTAGAGTTAGCAGCACTGGTTCCAGACTAATGATTAAACAGCGTTCAGATTTAATCCTGAACTTTCTTCCTTCCCTGGAAAAATAACCATGTTCTCTATGAAATAGTAGAAAACATCTTTCTTTTCAACACCTACTTCTTCACAGTGAACTGGACAGTGAACCCCTTTTTCCCATCGATGAGCAGCTACTCAGAGAAACAGTGCCATTGGCTTAAATGGGACCATTAGGGTGAATAATGGAGCACCAATGGAAGTAAGGGATTCACAGTCAGGCCCAGTATCAGTGCTAAATATTATTGGCTGACGTTCCATGGCTTGAAGAATTAGGCGTCAGTGTTTTAAAGAGAAGAGGAGCAAGAAACTGAGACTAAAGAAGGAAAGTATAAAGAACACATCATCTCCTATAGCAGTCATTGTAACTACATGTCACGAGGCCATTTCTATTACCTTCACACCAAGGGTTGAACAACACGTAGACAACTTTGTTTCCAGGGCTATAAATGTGAGATCCAGTTTTCACACTCAGAAAGTATTTTCCAACAGCTGCATCTGCCGGACTGGTCACAGTTACCAGGCACTAAGCAAAGCACAAGGCAGGTGATTATCCATCACATTGCCCCCTCTTCAGTGTGAACAAATGTGGTACAAGTAACACTCTCTGATCTTACAGCAATGAATCTAATCAAGCCTGTGGCATGTGCTGAAGGGAGAAATGGATGGGAGGAGGACAAGGCAGCTGTCAGAATATAGCAATAGAGCGATGAATTCAACGGGATGGTGTTTCTCCTATAAAGCTAGTGAGCAGACAGCAGAAGCCAATCTCAGAGCTCTGAGTATTCTCTCGTGTCTCCCAATTAACTCCCCTTCCCATATTGCAGTGACTCTTTTCCAGGCATAGAAAAGGGCTGGGCACAGCTTCCCTTGAAGCCTGCTGATGCTGTTCCATCTTGCGTCCATCTGCCTCAGAGCAAGCCCCTAGAGAGTGACACAAGTGTTCTCTCTCTCCCCAAGGCTGAGTGTAGTCCCTGCTTCCACAGCGCCCTCCAGCCCTGGCATACCCAGAGCACCCACTCTGCCATTGCAGCACCAAGTGGTCCTTTCATTTGCCACTTGAATAAATTTTGTGTACAAGTGATCTATCTACCTCCTTCCCATTGGTGTTAGAGATGTTGGCACACCAGCACCGGGAGTCCTGCCCAGACCTCAGGTTCATCAACAAAAGGGTCTCGTTGGATTCCATTGGTTTCTCACCTGGAAATAGATCAATACAAAATACAGAGGAGGTGTGAATCAGCATGTGATAAGATGACAAGGTCTAATGGTTAGACCAAGTGTATGGTAGTTAGGACTACAAGGTTCTATTTCCTGTCCTCATGCTTTGATCTATAATCTAGCTACCAGCCAAGGTATGGAAGAAATTAAGTCTCCGCCATAATGATGTAGTATAAAATTGGCCAGGTGCATTATGGTGCATCCATTCCTTCACTCTTCACCATAGCAGCATTGGCTAGTGTTGAGACTGGATACCATACAAGTCTGGTCGGGCTAGCGTACCTGAGCATGGCAACTCCTGCATTGCTAGACATACCATTGAGAGCTAAAGAGTTGTGTTCTTACCGACACTGAGCTGCACCACCACTTTGTCATTGTCTTTCAGTTCCCGGTCAAAGGTCAGCTTTAACTGAAACACCTGCCCTCGTCTCACAATCAGACTGGTGTTTTCATGATATTCCTCAGTGTGGTGAAGCCCGGCATTTTGCTTTTGGAGCAAATCAACTCCAAGGGTCTTCAGGCTGCTGGCTGGAAACAATGAGCAAGGAGAGAGAAAGAGAAATGGTTTGATGTTAAAACTCTCCTGGGGGGGGGCGGGGGGGCAAATTCCAGTTGCTTTTACTGTTTACTATGTTAAATAACGAAAGCAACTGAGCGTAGCTTCTATTCTTAGTGGGACCCAACTCCCAAGCCCATCTCCATGTGTTTGATGAATAAGTGCAAATAAATAATTTAAATAATTTAAATAATTTTAGGACCGACTCACGTTAGGACCCCAAACAGTCATCCTGCCCCCAACTTCCCCCCGCCTCAGTGTTAACTAGTCAATAATATTGTGCAAGGGCTGAAGAACCAGAGGATGAAAGGGACTAGAAATAACAGTGAAACAGAACAGGCTCTGATTACCCAGTGCCCAAATTGAACGAAATGTACAAAATACAAATAAATTAGATGCTTAAAATTCCTTCAGTTTTCTTAAATTCAGATGTCACTGGCAGCAGAGTGTAACCAAGCCATAGACACAACAGGCCCAGTTCATCTCTGCAGTCAACCAGCGCTAAGCACAGGGCCCAAAATGGGAGGCAAAGGTGACTTTATGCCACTCTTGCCTTACCCAATCTGGGTGCCAATGTAGGGCTGCTCTGCCTTGGGCCTGGCTGCCAAAGGCCCCAAGGGACATCGAGGCAGCTGGGAACTGCCAGAGCACAGAAGCACTTCACTCATGTCTCCATTCCCTCAGGAATAGCCCCCAACGTGTCCTCTGAGTGGGGACCTGCTGTCATAACTGGCATTGAACTGTCTATGCTGATGCTATGCCATATGGGAGGCTTCCCTTATCTCAAGGGCATTCCTCAGAGCAGCCAGTGTAAAGGGACTGCAGCACAGGGATGACGTAACCGGCATCTAAATGCAGCATCAGGAGTAGAACCTAGAACCTTCATTTCCAAAACCACAGGCCTCCACCACACAAATTAAGCTTGTGCTGCTCCTTCAGCTCTGCTTGTAGAGGTCTTCATTTCTGGACGTATAGGAGCTATGTGTTCAGACCCTGTGGCGAGGGGTATGGGATGGCTGGAACAATAGATAGTTGTCTGATGCCAGATGTGTTCAGTTTAGCTGGCAATTGTGTTGTTTGTGCCTGTTGCCGCCTGGCACAATGGAACTCTACGAGGGTGAAGTTCAACTGTGGGGGAAGGAACTTTCTCAAGGGCTGGCCCAGGACTGTGGAATGAACTTCTGTAGGCACTAAAGACCATCACAAACTTCACCAGCGTGCACACCGAGTGCAAGACACATTTCTTTGACTCTACCTTCTTTCATTTACACATAGAGTGTGTGTGTGTAGATATTAACAAACAAATACACAAAACCACTCCCTGGCGCACACTTCCCCTCCTGGGGTGAAGGTGATGAAACAAACACAAGACAGATGTTAGCTACATTGTTTAACGCACTACCAGAGGGTGCTATCAGCTGCCATGAGCTAGGCAGGTGCTGAGCCGAGACTCCTGCTTATTGCACGACAACTGCATCCCGACAACAAATTTTGGACAGGATATTAAACCGCATGCTTCAGGGCTTCAGCCGATCTCTAGCTATTAGAGAGAAGTGTGAGACCTGTCGGGGAAGCAGCTTACTCCATGCCTGCCTACTGTGGGGTTCTTACACCCTCCTCTGCACCAGCTGGTATTGGACACTCTCAGATACTAGGGCCTAGATGGATCTTAAGTCTTATCCAGTATGGCAGTTCCTGTGTTCCTAATGCTGTAGGGCCAGCTCATAGTCTAGGCTATGAATCCTTTGGGGGCATGGATTATATTTGCACTGTGATGGGGTTTTGCTCTTTGAGCAGCACCTCTATTGTGCTACAGCAACACGAATCCTCCTCCTCCTCCTCACCATCCAGGTTAAAATAATACCAGCATCATGCTAACCTTTGAGCCTACTGTGGACGTTTGTTCTTCCTGTTGATTTCCAGTAAGTACCATAGTGAACTCTCACAAACAAAACAAGACTGATTAAATTTTAGGCATAGACCCCTCGTTTTTAGCTCTTTAAAATAGATTTCTGAAGCTCTTTGGAAGGAATCTTCTCAGTGTACCATCAGTATGGTTTTATCACGGGTGGAGAATACTGTAATCACTTCAGTTTACATAGGAGGAAAGTATTCATTTCCAGGCCTATTCATAAAGTATTAAAAGGTCTGCACTGGCATTTAACTAGCACAGAGTAGCTTCAAGAATCTGTCCTCTTCAAGGGTTTTACTTCTAAGTGTATTCTCCTTACAGCAAGGATTATCTCTGTGTCTGTATCTTGTACAGACCTGAGCACATCATTTGTGCTTACCAGATAATAATTAATAGTCATAACAGATGTCTCTTTGAAGCCATATTTGGACTGCTAAGATTTAGAGTTTTAAGTCCAGTCCTGCCAGGTGCAGAATATCCTTAGTTCCTAATGAATTAGACTGTGCTGATATCATTGGGAGCTCAGAGCAATGGGAAACAGCATCCCACGGGACACTGCAGAAGGCACTTAGCACCATGTAGGACTGGGCCCTTGTAAACTATTACCACTAGTAAATCTCATTTGGGAATCGGTGCTCATGACCAGTTGAAAAACATTTCACCCGGGAACACCCTGACCAACAAAGAAACAAAGGGAGCATTAGAGTGATGAAACGGTACTCAGCTAAATGTATTGTCAGACTAGGTGGGGGCAGTGTTTAAACTTTAAGGCCCGGGTGATATCCTGACCCCACTGAAATCAAGGGGAATTTTGCCCTTGACTTCAATGGGGCCAGGATTTCACCCTAGTAGTATTATTCCTGTTTACCTCTAGTAAAACAATGAGTCATACAGATGCCACATTCTAAAAAACTCCTCCTGATAGTTTTTGTTCTATTACTGAACAACACAGGGGCCCCAATTCTTCCCTCCACTAAGACAACTTTGTGACACTCACCCAGAGCAAAGCAGCCTGAAAGCCATTTTCATCATAGTGGCCCCTACACCACATCCTACTCTGCGGTGAGTGCAGGGAGTTTGAGCAGGCCATCCTTGCGCCCCAGCAGTCTCCAGCTGTCATAACAGCCCTCTGGGGCCTTTGGCACCCAGTGTAACTTAGAGCAGCCTTAAGGCTGCTCTTAATTTATTCCAGTGCCCAGGAATGGGGAAGGGTGGTAAAGAAGCACCTTTGTACTCCACCCTCTGAGCAGCATGGGTGCCCCTTAGCTGCAGCTGAGGCTCAGAGCTATGGTATCAAGACAAATCCACTCTGCTACAAGAGGCAAAAAAAATCACAGGGGTCTGGCAATGGCAGAACAAAGCTAACACAGTCATATTTAAAATGAATTTCCTTGGGGCACTCATACCTTGGTCTCTTGCTGTTAGATTGCAAAGGTGTGACAACACAAACCAAGGAGTGCCAAGAAAAAGGTTAGGTAACTTTCTATTTAAGTGCACTGATGCAGTTTTTATTTACACTCTAAGCTTCCAGTAAATACTCATTTATAATTACTGTGTAAATCTTGGTTGCTTATGACTAAGGCAGGCATAACTTGTGACAAGCATGTGTGGAAGATCCAGGTATGCTGTTGCACTCCATATGCTTTATAAAAATAGGTTTAGAAGTGTGAATAGGATGTAACTGAAATATGCTTCGTGCAAAAGGTCACTTGTAAGGTACCATTACAAAGCTTATAATCTACTGAGAGTGTTCATCCTATTTGTATGAATGTATCATTCTTGTATCTGAAGCTAGAAATATGAAGTATAACTCTGAGGTCCTATTGTAATTATGCAAAGTGTGGGCCAATTATGCCAAGTGTGGTTTACAATCTTGATGGCTCCCATGGAATAAAAAAATTGGTTGTAAATGGCTCTGTTTACTTGTAAGCCTTCCTGCGTTGGTGAGAGTCAGGCCTGGAAGAATGGAGGCTGGGGTCTCACAGGACATGTGACTATGTCATCTGGTACTGGAATCCATCTTAAACCTGGTGCTTTTCCATTTAGGAGGACGGGTGGGGACCTAGAGAGACAAAGGATTCCCACCTTGTGCCAAAGCTATAAAAGGGGGTGGAACAGAACAAAAGGGGTCTCAGTCATGAGAAAGCCCTTGCTTTTCCTGTAAGATGCCTGCTGGAACGAACAAGGACTGTACCAGGGGAAAGGATCGGGCCCAGACTAGGAAGGAATCTAGTCTGTGAAAGAAGCTTATTGGAACAGCTCTGGGGGTGAGATATTACCTTTATCAGTTTCTTAATGTATTAGGCTTAGACTTGCGTGTTTTGTTTTATTTTGCTTGGTAACTTACTTTGTTCTGTCTGTTATTACTTGAAACTCTGGAGTCCCAAGCTGGCAGAGAAAACAGGCTCAGAGGTAAATTCAGCACATCAGGTCACAGTCCCAAGGGGGTCTCTGTGACTGAACCTGTCACACCAGGAATTTAAAAGGTTCTCATGGCAGCAGAAAAAGAACAGAGTCAAAGGCCAGGGGGGTAATTTCAAAGAGAAAAGATCCTGTAGGATGGTTGGACAGATGTAGCTACATTAACTGCATCATGGAACATGACATTAGGGTAAGCAAGAACCAGTCACAACATCTAAGAAATAAACCTAGTGCCCAGTCAGTATTAGCTGTACTAAATTAGATGCTAACAGAGTTAGGGATTGACTCATCTGGATCAGACCAACAGCTGCATGAGGAAACGTTTGATAATTTCCCAAACATTATTTGACAGCTTAAATGGACCCCAGCATACTCTCTCAAGCTCCTTAATGTGACAAGTCAGACCTACAATGACTATATCAGAGGATTACAGAAAAATATTTGTGCCTGTTTTCCCATTTTGTTTACTTTGTGGGTTTTTTTTTGCAGCTCTTTATACAGAACCAGTTTCACTATTTCCTGTACGAAGCAAGAGCTTCACGGCAAAGTTAAATAGAGTTATAACTCACGTGGTGTCTAACTCCAGTCCTGTCCACACACAATATCCCTTCATTTGAGTGTGGTGGTGCTTTCAACTCAAGTTGGTTGGCCCGTCTGGGGGAAGAAGCTGCAGATTGAGTCAGCGCAACTCATCAGCTGCTAACACAATCATTCTGTGCAGCACAACTGAGATTTCGCAATGCGGCTGCTCTCACTCAAGCTAGGCTAACTTGAGAGGAGTTAACTCGGGTGTAAATAACTTGAGTTAACTCTGCAGTGAAGATACAGTCTTAGTAAGCTATGCAGAGTCCCCTGTAGTTTGTGTCTTTCAAACAGCAACAAGGGAGAGAAAAACATTTTTAAATATGGGAAAATATAACTGTAAAATGATAAAAATTGGCAGGGTCTCAAGTGCATGTTTAATGGTTGAAAGGATTTTTATTTTTTAAATTGTCTAGATTTCAAATTGACAAAGTCCTTTCACATGAACAAAGATATGCAGTTACAAGGGCTGAATTCTCACAACTAGGCTCCCTCAGAAAATTATGTATAAGCAAACAAACAGGTATAATTTGTTTCAGAGTAGCAGTCATGTTAGTCTGTATCTGCAAAAAGAAAAAGAGTACTTGTGGCACCTTAGAGGCTAACAAATTTATTTGAGCATAAGCTTTCATGCAGCATCCGATGAAGTGAGCTGTAGCTCACAAAAGCTTATGCTCAAATAAATTTGTTAGTCTCTAAGGTGCCACAAGTACTCCTGTTCTTTTTAGGTATAATTTGATAATTTGGTCACAAATGTGGATTAACTGGAAGTCACAATCAAAAATTATTTATAGAACATAGCGTATTATTTATAGGATAGTTTTACATCATATTTCCTGAAGTTCATTGGGATAGTATTAGTTTACAGTTACCAGAGGTTTTTTAACTTAATCATTATAATAATCTTTTAAGTCTCTGTTTTCCTACCTTATGTATGTTCTTTATGGTTTTTTTGGTTAACTGAATTGATTCTGTTTGTGCATTCAGAGCATACCTGAGAGCTCGATTTATATCTCAGTGTATTTTTGCCTGGTAAATGTTTTAATAATAAGCATAATAATTGCATAACAATTAATAATAATTATAAGCAGAGTTGGTTACACATCTTACATTTAAGGTTTTTCAACACTTCCTATTCTGAGACTCTGTTTATGGTTGCTTATAATTTTGCCAATTTTAAACCATTCAGGTTGAAAATTCCCATGCTAAGTGTCTGCCTCACGCTGAATTCTTTTGGAAAATCTTAAATCTTTTTTGCAGCCTCAGTTTTGGCATTTGCTAACTTCTGAGTGCTTGACTTTGCAATGTTCTAGTAAGATAGTTTTTTGATGTAACATGTATGGAGAAGAGGTAAAGAGAAAAATGGAGGGGGAGAGAGAGTAGATATAATAGAAATATTCTCCACATACTAAAGGCTTGACATGGTTCTATCCTGTGAGTACGCATCTGCATAGTTAGTTAAATAGATAGAAATACACGTTTTTTCTTAGCTCTTTATTATTTTGTTCACGGCAGCTGCAAACAGTTCCAAACACTGGCTAAGATTGTCCCTTCATGTGGCAAAAGACACAGAAAGGGTTTTTAGATTGAAAATCTCCATGAGATTTCCCTTGTGGAGGTTTCCACAAATTAGTCTCTCAACCTAGCAGCGTACTACCTTCTTTGGGTAAGGTAGTACAACACCGTAAGCAAGGAGAAGGCTCAGAACTGTATGGTAGAGTGGGGTGGGGTTGAGTATGGTCTAAAGAGAAGGCACAGGGGAGACACAACAACAGTTTTCATATATGAAAAAGGTTATTATAAAGAGGACCGTGATCAATTGTTCTCCATGTCCACCGAGGGCAGGACAAGTAGTAACCAGCTTAGTTTGCAGCAAGGAATATTGAGGCTGGATCTTAGGAAAAACTTTCTAATTATATGCACCAGAACTAGTTACCAAGAGAGATTGTGGAATTCCCATCACTGTAGGTTTTTAAGAACAGGTTGGACAAACACGTCTCAGGGATGGTCTAGGTTTAGTTGGTCCTGCCTCAGCATGGTTGGGGACGGACTAGTCACCTCTAGAGGTCCCTTCTAATCCTTCATTTCTGTGACTTCATGGTACCATGGAGGCAGTTGAACCCACCTTCCATGAACAAGGGAGGAGAGCCACATGCATAGGGACCCCTCCATACACAGACTGGGATCATGATCTGGCTCACTGTTAGGCCCAGCATTTTAATGCTTACAGCTCCTAAATCTAGTAGTTACAGAATTAATTTAAAAATGGGGGTGGTAGAGGGCATGTGTTTGGCTTCAGTGGGAGTAAGGATTACTCAGGAGAGCTTCTGGATTGTGGAATTGAGCCTTTAAGCTTTGGTAGGATGGTTTAGAGTCAGACCAGGTGACAAATTACAATTTGGACTGTAGAATTTACTATCCGGATTTAATAGCAATCATTTACCACTACAATGGGGACCTGTGTGCAGGCTTCTTCTTGGAGCCAAGCTCAAAGCAGCAGAGATGAAAGAGTCCCTAAGAACTTCCCACTGAAGCCTGCCCATGGGGATCTGTAGCACAACTTGAACTCTGTTAGGTGATGATTTACCTCAGGATCTGTATTTTGTAAGGCAGCCCAGTTTCTTACATAACAAGCAGCACAAAGGGCCATTGTACTGTAAACAGTTCAGTGACAATGACAAGCTACTCATCATTGCACTGAACTTATTAACAAGGAAAAGGGGAGTTAAACATGCAAGTGGGTGCATATATTTTATATCTATCTGTTCGCCGAAATTGCAGGAGAGAAACTGAAGCAGAAGAAAATCTGTATAGTTGGGAAGTACACTTAGGGCCATTAGAGGGAGATCTGGAGAACTGAAAAGAAGAACCCACTGGGCATGGGCGGCAGTGAAAGAGGTGCCAGGAGTGCTGTGGCACCAGCAATTCAGTAACTAATCGAAAGGAAAAGTGCATGCTGGGTGTATTTGTCCCTGCCTGCTCTATGGTTTGGAAATGGTCAGTCCTACAGAGATGAAAGAAAAGAAGATAGTAGTAGAAAATAATACACAAGGAGGATGGCAGGCAAACAGCTGGTAGACAGATTGCGCATGGAAGAAGTCGGGGAAAGATGAACTTGGGACTCTCAGTGATAGGCTTGAGAACTCGTTTGGACACATAATACGACCAGCACAGAACGACCAGGACAGAAACCACAGGCAGAAGAGGACAGAAAGAATGGCATGGAAGACTGAGGGGATATATGATGGAAAGATTCTGTCAAGAAAAGCCTGAAGAGAAAAGGCTGGAACTCCAAGACCTATGAACCCAGGACATGGACCAGAAAGACAGGCAAAGAATCCTGGACCCCTCCGACTCTGTGTAAACAGGAAAAGGAGTGAAGAAGAAATGTATGTATCTTAACTTTAGCTTAACTTCTGTACTTGGAAAGATAATGGAGCAAATAATTAAGCAATCAAATTGCAAACACCTAGAAGATAATAAGGTGATAAATAACAATCAGCATGGATTTGTCAAGAACAAACCAATCTGATAGCTTTCTTTGACGGGGTACCAAGCCTTGTAGATGAGGGGAACACATGATGTGGTATATCTTGACTTTAGTTAGGCTTTTGATAGTGTCTCCCATGACCTTCTCATAAACAAACTAGGGAAATACAACCTAGATGGAGCTACTATAAGGTGGGTGCATAACTGCTTGGAAAATCATTCCCAGAGAGTAGTTTTCAGTGGTTCAGTCATGCTGGAAGGACATAAAGAGTGGGGTCCCGCAGGGATAGGTTCTGGGTCTGATTCTGTTCAATATCTCCATCCATGATTTAGATAATGGCATAGAAAGTACAGTACACTTATAAAGTTTGTGGACGTTGCCAAGCTGGGAGGGGCTGCAAGTGCTTTGGAGGATAGAATTAAAATTCAAAATCATCTGAACAAACTGGAGAAATGTTCTGAAGTAAATAGAATGAAATTCAATAAGGACAAATGCAAAGTACTCCACTTAGAAAGGAACAATCAGTTGCACACATACAAAATGGGAAATGACTGCCTAGGAAGGAGTACTGGGGAAAGGGATCTGCGGGGCATAGGGGACCACAAGCTAAATATGAGTCAACAGTGTAACGCTGTTGCAAAAAAACCAAACATCATTCTGGGATGTATTAGCAGGAGTATTGTAAGCAAGACACGAGAAGTAATTCTTCCGCTTTACTGCATGCTGATTAGACCTCAACTGGAGTACTGTGTCCAGTTCTGGGTGCCACATTTCAGGAAAGATATGGACAAATTGGAGAAAGTCCAGAGCAGAGCAACAAAAATGATTAAAGGTCTAGAAAACATGACCTATGAGGGAAGATTGAAAACATTGGGTTTATTTAGTCTGGAGAAGAGAAGATTGAGAGGGGACATGATTACAGTTTTCAAGTACATAAAAGGTTGTTACAAGGAGGAGGGAGAAAATTTGTTCTTCTTAACCTCTGACGATCGGACAAGGAGGAATGGGGTTAAATTGCAGCAAGGGGGGTTTAGGTTGGACATTAGGAAAAACTTCCTAACTGTCAGAGTGGTTAAGCACTGGAATAAATTGCCTAGGGAGGTTGTGGAATCTCTATCATTGGGAATTTTTAAGAGCTGGTTGGACAAACCCCTGTCAGGGATGGTCTAGATAATACTTAGTCCTGCCTTGAGTCCGGGGACTGGACTAGATGACTTCTCAAGGTCCCTTCCAGTTTTATGATTCTGTGATTCTATATAGCAAGCTCAGACTCGTCTCAGAACTTCATCAGCTTATGTTCCCTTTCCTCTGTAATGAACATGTGTTGCCAGCAACAAACACACTAACTAGACACATTACAAATAGCTTCAGATCAGGTTCTTAGTGCAGGAGCTTGCCAAAAAGCAACTCCTGCGCATACACTGGTCTTACAGCTTACGAAGTTTTAAAACTCACCAGCTGGCTGACTCATGATCCTTTCTGGTCTTGTGTCCTGAAGTACTGGCAAAGCCCGTCGTCACTTCTGCCACCTTCCTCTGATCACGTAGAAGGAAGCAGCCCCTTTTTATCAGAAGCTGGCTTTGAAATGACAGCATGTACGGTGCCAAGGGGTGGTGTTTGGAAAGAGGGAGTTGATGTGAAAGAATTAATACAATTTACACTGCACACATAAAACCCTAAATACCAACAACATATAAATCACAACAGATCTGACTGGTGACTTAGCTGCAATCAATGACAATAATAGTTCCACAGAATCCGGTAACTCCAGAGCGTGTGGGCGTGTGTGTTTTTACGAGTTTATTCTTTCTCAAAACTGGATGCTGTAGTGTCTAGGTTGCAACCTGCTTTATCCCCTTGAAAATAAACTGTTTCCACTGAAAGCATTTTAATAAACATTGTGGATACATTTCTATTAGGCTTTGTAAATTCTCGTTTGAACAGAACATATATTCTGTGCCTACCTGTGGACCCTAGAGACTACATACCAAGAGACTATGGAACGGTTGAAAAGATTAATTTGGCATCTATACTCCAGAGGCCTTTGCACCCTAATCCCTGGCCATACACTAGCACATTTAGGGCCTGATCTATTGCTGGTCATTGGTGTCACTTAGTAAGTTTTTTAAATTGACTTCAATGGGCTCTGGATCAAGATTTTGGAGCCTTGCAGTTTTGTTGATCTGTGTCACAGTTCACCTTAATCCATCACTTTACTTTATGATGCTCCTGAACCTCTATGTATTGGGAGTCCCACACCAGCCTCCCTCCTCTCTCCCCGCCACCTCCCGGGGTATTCTACTAATCAGTGGGAGTATCCTTGTCTAATATGAGCCCTGGTATATGAAGCAAGGTGAGATTCTTCCTGTGCCCTCATATCAATCTGACCCTGTCATGAAAGGCCCCTGGATGCTGATCTCTGAAGACTGATTTTTTGTGAAGGTTGGTAAGGGGATTTCAATTTTAAGATGCAGTAACATTTTACACAGTCATGGTTTCAACTCTTTCCATGTTTGTAGCAGATTGACTCTGTCCTGCTTAGGCAGAAGTCATCCTCTATCTTTGCTAAATCAAGTAAATGGAGTTTAGTTGACAATCGGGCAGTGTTTCAACAGTTTTTTCTCTTGGGTTCCAGACTATTGATAACAGCAATTCCACTCCCCCACTCCCTTTTTTTATGTTTCCATAACAAGTGGCTACAATCGTTAGTCACTTCACTTGTATTCATAATGAGCCGGGCTAATAAGGCTCTTTACTTAACAGAAGCAGGAGTGGCACTGAGTTGGCAAACTTCCTCCTGTTTTATTGAGCAGCTCAGCTAACTTTGGACCTAAGCTACCTCCATCAGTTTGGGCTCAGAGTCCTAGAATCAAAGACTCAGTTTAACGTTCACTTGGGCTCTCGGCAGCCTGTAAACCCGAAGCTTCCCGCTTCTTGTGTTATGAGGAGGACTCTTGCAGTACATTCAGTTCCTAAGGGTTCATCTACACTGGAATAAAAGACCTGCAGAACGGCCGTGGCTGGCCCAGGTCATCTATCTGGGTTTGGGGTGCAGGACTAAAAATTGCAGTGTAGATGTTCGGGCTTGGGTTGGCACCTGAGTGAGCGGGGAGGAGCCCAGAGCTTGGGCTCCTCTCTAAACCCAAATGTCTACACCACAATTTTACAGCCCTGTAGCCTCAGCCCCGGATGCCTGAGTTGGCTGACATGGGCCAGCCACGGGTATCTAATTGCAGTGTAGACATAGCATGTGCAGTGAAATCTGAGGATGTTAGAACACATACGTTAAATCCTGCTGCCTCTGAAGTCTATGGGTGCTTTGCCCTTTCTTTCTTTTTCTTAATATTGGTAGTATCTTATCTAGGAAGAGTCCTGGGTAGGATCGCTGGGTGAAGTCCCTGAGGTTAGAGATTTCCTTTGGGGAGTGGGAAGACAACTGAGATCACCCCAGAAGCTGCATAAAGGACCTGATCCAAAGCCCAATGAAGTCAATAGCTTGTCTAATTTAGCCAGGACTAAAGTCAACAAAAGAAGACTAGGACAGGAGCTCATTGGAGTCAGTGGCCATTGGCTTTAGTGGGCTTTGTATCAGGCCTTGAATGGGCTTTTTATGTGTTGCAGCTCCACAGAATGTCACTGTGGAGATATAGTAGTGATTTAGGGTCCTTAGGTCACAGAGGAATGTCCAGGCACTGGACAAATTCAGATTTAAATTGCTAAAGCTGTGTCAGATATATTTATGGGGGAAAATTTCCCTAATGCAGCTCTGGCATTATTGAGCATCATCCATACACTGTCTCCCTCCTGCCCATGCTAGATTTTTCAAGTTCGAGAGTGGGGCTGCTACATTATTTGTGGTCTACGTCTTTATGTCTCACAAGAAGGTAGTAAAATATCCTCTTCCTTTCTCTTGCTTTGGCCAAGTAAGGCATTGTTAATACACAAACAATGAAGACCCTTCTCATCCATGGAGGAAATGGAAGTATTTTTAGTACATACCATCTATCTGGTCTCTTTTTGTTGACTTTAGATAACTTGGATTAACTGTAGGATACAGAGCAAGTACTTTCATGGTAGTTTTGTCTATATAGTGAGAGACCTTTAGAATACCTATTGATTAAATTACTGCACAGTGAGTCACCAGAACTTGAAATTGTATACTGGGCAGAGCTATAATTAATGTTATTCTTCTGTACGCAAGGATGAAATAAAACAAAAGCAGAGAAATCAGTATCACCAACCAGCACTTATTTCCCTATTTGAGAGTTCACGCCTCATTGTAGTTTTAGCCTCTGAGTAGTTAAAAATTCTTACAAGAAAGGAAACTCCCAAGGTATGGCAACAAAGACTCATTACATGCTAGAAAAACCAATCAGCAGCATTATAGTATACATAATTTGCAAACAACAAAAGGCTCCGTCACATATTTAGTTATAGGTTTTTCGTCTTTTATTGCATAAACAGTTAGGCCTACCATAGGCGCTGACTCCATGAGTGCTCTGGGGCTGGAGCATCCACAGAAAAAAAAAATAGTGGGTGCTCAGCACCCACTGGCAGCCCCGCGGATCAGCGCCGCCTCCTCCTCCCTGCCAGCACCTCCCGCCCACTGGCGGCCCTGCCAATCAGCTCCTCCCCCACCCCACCACCAGTGCCTCCCAAGATCAGCTGTTCAGCTGTGTGAAGGAAGAGGCGGGGAAAGGGGGTGGGAAGAAACGGGACAGGGACTTGAGGGATGGGGCGGAGTGGGGGTGGGGCAGGGGTCGAGCACTCCCCAGGAACTGAGGAAGTCAGCGCCTATGTGTAATATAATGCTGTATTTTTCAGAAGTGACTAATGATTTGGGTGCCTCCATTTTTGGGGTGCCTGATTTGAGTCATCTTAAAGAGGCCTGATTTTTAGGGTGGGGTATCCACTACTTTCCAAAAATCAGGCCCTTTAAAAGTTGTCTTGGGCTGAGCACCTAAATATGGAGGCTCCCAAAAGCACCCGTCTTTGCTAAGAATTTAAGCTTTTGTATCTATACACAGTTGTCATGTTTCAAACGCTTTTGAAATGTAAACTAATCCTCCCAACACCCCTGTGAGGTAAACATTACTCCAATTTTACAGAGAAACTTAGGCAGAGAAGTTGTACCTTACCAAAGAGTGAGCGATATATAAACTTAAATATAGTCACATAAGCCACCCATTGAGACTCTGATTCAACAAGGTACTTAAGCCCATGCCTAACTTTAAGTTCAAACAGTCTTTCGTTGGCTTCTGTGGGCCTACTCCCATGCTTAAAGTTAGGTGCATACTGAATCATGGCCTGAGTAACTGAACAAGGGTATAAAAATCAAACTCTGTCTGAAGATAATTTGTGCACAGTAAGATATTACATTTTGTATATCAATAATTTGGTTTATCAATATAAATTTGTATATCACAAATGGTTTGTGCAGCTGTACTAAAGAGACCCAAATACAGATACGACCAATAGGGTAGTAAAATGCGTATTTATTTTAAAACATTTTCATTATCAAATGCTAGCCTAAAATATTATCTCATGGAATAAAATGAGACACATACACTGACAGACCCTCTGTTGTAGGGCCAGATCCTCATCTGGGGTAAGTCAGTGCATCTCCATTGAAATTGCTGGAGCTACACCGATTTACCATCACTTTAGGATCTGGCCCATAGTTTTCAAGCTGGATCTTATTTGAGATTCTGTTTTGTTTCTTCTCCATTTAAGTATGATTCTGCTTCTGTAAAGATGCATTTCATAATAAAAATAGTAATAATAATAAATCTAAACAAATAATATAATCTGAGTGCTCTCATGAATATTATATCTCAGATGAATATACACTGGTTCACAAACACTCTGACTTGCATATTTTAAATATGGGCTGTGACAGAAGTGCATCAGATATTATCCTGACACATTCCATGTGTATGCCAGGCAAAGTCTCCTTTGATCTTACGAGCCAACTTGAGCACAAAGGGCAACAAGATGTCAGTGTTTCATGTAGGTTTACCATACCCAAGCCTGCAATGGTTCCAAAATGTCTGAGTTTAGCTTCTTAAGAACCTTTTTTTCTTCAGTTTAAATATAAAAAGTAATCAAAATCCAAGCGCTTATGCAAACATTGTCAATTTCACCTATTAGAGTAAAGCTAGTTATATCTGGTAAACCCTTCCCAGGTAGTGGGACAGATTCCAAATCCAGAGAAGGCTGAGTCTGTCACAGAATAAAGCCCTATGATTTTCTCTATATGAATGGGGAAGGATTTTCCTTTTCAGTTTGTCTTTTTGTTGGGAAAGAAGCTTTGCACCCACACAAAGCAACACTGATCTCCCTCGCCCACTGATATCACTCCTCAAGGCCACCGGTAACAAACCGAAAAGGAGTACTTGTGGCACCTTAGAGACTAACCAATTTATTTGAGCATGAGCTTTCGTGAGCTACAGCTCACTTCATCGGATGCATACCGTGGAAACTGCAGCAGATATTATATACACACAGAGATCATGAAACAATACTTCCTCCCACCCCACTGTCCTACCAGCAGGACAGGGGGGTGGGAGGAGGTATAGTTTCATGATCTCTGTGTGTATATAATATCTGCTGCAGTTTCCACGGTATGCATCCGATGAAGTGAGCTGTAGCTCACGAAAGCTCATGCTCAAATAAATTGGTTAGTCTCTAAGGTGCCACAAGTACTCCTTTTCTTTTTGCGAATACAGACTAACACGGCTGTTACTCTGAAACCGGAAACAAACCGTATTCTTCCATCAGAGGACTGATAGGAATGAACCCTTTTTCAGCCTAACAGTGGCATCATTTAACTGCACAAAGTACCAACCGGCTGCCCATTATTTGGACCCACTGGAAGCTGAGGGTGCTTAGCACCTCTAAACAGCTCCAAATATATATTGAAGATGATGAAAGGAACATGTCTGAATGCGCAGGATCTTCAGGTTGGTAAACTTTTTTATTTCATACTTCTTTCTTAAGGGCTGGCTGTCTTCCTTCTGGACTATTCTTGAATTCTCATGTTTGAGCAAAAAATATAGTTGTTACTCTATGGTACCATCATTTTAGATGCAGTTGTGATAAAAAAAATAAATAGCTGAAATAGGCAGATCTTCCTTTTACAATTTCACCTTTAAAGTAGTACTGAGTGTCAGTGAATGCAATGAGTAATACTAAGTGAGCAGTATGGGAATAATAATTAAATAACTGCATTGACTTATTTTGTTTAGGAGAATCCATTCTCAACATACAGGATTCTGAAGACTATCCATCTTCAAGATCATCACCATTTTCTATAGTTACAGAATTATCTGTCAATGACAGAGTTTCAGTCACTTCATGTATGTCACATAGCCACAGTACATCACCTGTAGCAGAAAGAAAAAAAAATCTCCATAATCCAGAAACAAACATAAATTTGTGATAAGAACCAGCAGATTACAAAAAGATGTAATTGATGAAAAAATTGCCCGGTTTGTTTATCGCAACAAACTCTCCTTTCCGTGTGGTTGAGAACCCACACTTCATTAACATGGTTCAGTCATTAAGACCAGGATACAGTCCACCCAACAGAGCAGATATCGCAGGCAAATTGCTGGATAAAGTGTATCAAAGAGAAATTGAGCAGTGTGCAGAAGGTCTAGAGGATGAAATTGTTAACCTGAGTCTTGATGGGTGGAGCAATGTCCACAATGATCCTGTTGTATGTACTTGTGTGACAACAGAAGAAGGGAATATTTACCTTACAGAAACAATGGATATATCAGGAAATGCACATACAGCAGAATAGTTACAAGAAGTAGCAGTAAAAGCTATAACAAACTGTTTTAAAAAATTCAAATGTCTAGGATGCAGCTTGGTCACAGACAATGCTGCAAATGTATCCAAAATGAGAAGGCATTATTTAGAAAAGAGTCCCAAGCTAATAACATATGGTTGCAGTGCTCAATTGATGCACCTCCTTGCCAAAGACTTCAGTGTTCCAGAAATAAAGGCTAATGTTTAAATTGCAATATACTTCTGTAACAACCACTTTGCAGCAGCTGCTCTGAAAAAAGTGGAAGGAACCAAGCTAACTCTCCCACAAGACATGCAATAGAACTCAGTAGTAGAACTCAGTAGAACTGTTTTGAGAACGAGGTCTAGAACTGGCCAAATCTGATGACAGTTTGTGAACAAAATCGTGAGAAAATAGATGGCACCGTCACAGCCAAAGTTCTCAACATTGGGCTTAAGAGAAACGGTGAACACGTGCTGAGTACCCTGAAGCCTATTTCTGTAGCCTTGAACAAAATGCAGGGAAATAGCTGTTTTATTGCTGACGCTGTTGAAATTTGGAAGGAACCAAATGAGAGCTTAAAAAGAGAAATATGCAATGACAGAGTTAAATTACAAGCATTAAAAAAAAACAAATGGGGCAAGCACTATCTCCAGCTTATTTTCTTGCAAATATTCTCAATACTAGGTACTAGGGTCAGACCTTAACTGCTGAAGAAGAGTTGGCTATGACATGGACATCCAGCCATCATCCCTCCATAATGCCAACTATAATAAACTTCAAAGCTAAGGGTGAACCATTCAAGTAATATGTTTGCTGATGATGTTTTAAAGAAAGTCAGCCCAGTGAACTGGTGGAAGTCACTTAAGCACTTTGATTCAGAGACTGTTGAGGTGATGATCTCACTTTTAAACAGCAGTAGCTTCTTCTACCGGTGTAGAAAGAATATTTTCTTCCTTTGGACTAATTCATTCCAAGTTGAGAAACCGTTTGGGTGCTGAAAAAGCAGGAAA
Organism: Lepidochelys kempii; assembly: GCF_965140285.1. Lineage (NCBI taxonomy): Eukaryota > Metazoa > Chordata > Testudines > Cheloniidae > Lepidochelys > Lepidochelys kempii. Next base: position 189,498,315 of record NC_136381.1, read on the forward strand.
GCTTGTTTTTCTTTTCCAGATTATGAACAAACAGGAAAACGAAGGTGAAGATGACCGAGTTAGCTGCAGAAGCCAATATTTTAAGTTTCTCATGTTGATCTGGCTGACACAGTCTATTTAATTTTTGTTTTTAAATATTTCATTTAACTATTTTAGTTCAACAATTTTAACAAAAACAAACCTGATTTTAAAAAACTTGAATGTTTAACTAAATTCAAAAATTCATATGTTTGTTTTGTTAAAATATTATGTTTGCTGTTGAAGAAAAAAATCCAGAATACATAACATTATTGTTTTAGTTAAATAAAACAATTTAAATGTCTGTCTGGTGATGTTCTCCTCCTAATATAGCATGGCAAGAAAAACCTCCAAATATTAATGATTAACCTGTTGAATTGGAGATAGTTCACCTCCCAATGACTTCATAAATATTTGCTTCAATTACCTTTGGTAACTGAAATAACCAAACAATCATTCATTTTCTGATATAACTGTAAAACTAATCTGAAAAGTTTTCAATATAAATCACTTTAAAAGTGTATAGTACGTACCTTCTAAAAATGAAAACTACATTTATCTCTGAGTTGTGAAGAATATGTATTAAGGTTATAACAACCAACAAGAATGCACTTTTATGTAGAAATCCATGATTAAATCGAGTCTTCCTGACTAGTGATTTAAATCAAATCCACCCTGCCTACAACGAATACAGATGAATGAATTTATAGGCCAAGCCACCTCAAAGATCTAATGAGGCCAAAAAAAAAAAAAAGAAATATTTGAAACAAGCAAATGACAAGTACATTTCCAATATGCCATAACTTTAAACCTTCTTTCCTGGTTCCTACCAAACTTTCCAAAAAAGCTCTACCCAAGGATGAGATGGGACATGCAAAATTTCAGGAAAATCAGTTTCTTTTCAGGGTGGTAGTAAAAATTATGCTTCCAGGGGAATGGCAGCTTCAGTCTTAACTATGGCCCAAATATTGCTGCACCAGAATAAAGATTTTGATATAAAATGTTATAATTTTCAATGTATTACACAACGTATATATTTATATTATGTATTTCTGCATTTCATAAAACTTCTCCGAGTTTGCAGCAACAAATTACTTTCAAAACACAGACAACACCTAAAGCAAACAATCATTTTCTGACAATCATAAAAGGCGTTGATAAGAGTTAAATAAATCAGTAGAGCAAATACTGATTCAGGGGTAAAATGGTTTATCCACATGCAAAAACTATAGCAGTGGAAAACCAGGAAAATACTTGACCAAATACCTCTCCACCTTCAGCAAATGACGAGAGGTGTGCGCGCGTGCATGAGAAAACAGGAATTTCAAAATCGTTGTTTTAGAAAAATATGTTTCCTTTTTCAGGCCTCCCTTCTTTTTTCTACAGTAAAAACAATGGTCTTTCATGTTTATTAGGGTTCTTTTGTATCTAGATTAAACAAAATTAATACAGGATAAGAAAATATACGTGAGTTTAAGAAAACTGCATCTCTGCCAACCCACACTGAAACTCAAACTAACAGTTATAAGCAAACAAGGAGATGATCCTGCAAAGATGTGCATGCCTGGGCCTCTTTGTATAGGGGAGCAGTCCCATAGCACGGCATAAAGTTACTTAGGTGGCCATGTTATTGCAGGTTCAGGTCCTTTGACCTTGATCCTAGCAACTAGCACACGTGTGATTTTATGTAGGTGAACAGTCCCATTGAATTTGACTGGATTGTTCATGAGTGTAAAATTACACACCTTCGTCCATCTCTGCAGGCTCAGGGCGATGGTATTTGCACTTACTGGCAGTACAACAAACTGTGATTTCAGTAACGTGGAAAATCTGGAAAAAATCTACCCAGAGTCCCGTTGGTGTAACAGATCAGAATCTGGCCCAGTAACTCAGAGTGGAAAGCTATCAATGGTCTCAAGTTCTGTGATGTAGGAGTGTAGTGAAAAAGAAAAAAAGTCACTCAACCAGCCTAACTCCTAGATTAAGAAACACATGGCCATGAGCCATCAGAAGCTGCAAAACAGGGTACTACACTGAAATATGGAACGTATAGGAGCTGATTCAGTGGTTAGCAAGTTTCTTTGTTTGCTTTCAATGAAAACAATCTAGACATTGCATGAATAGATTTGCAATATTTATAGTAAAAAATGTGATTTTTTTTAGATAGTGGGCACGCTGTGACTGCTGCTTACCACACCAATCACGATAGTTTCACTGTTACCTTGTCCGCCTTCCCATTTGTTACTTCCGCCTTCTGTGCCTTGTCTCATACTTCAATTATAAACTCTTTGGGGCTGGGACATCTTTTTTATTATGAATGTGTACAGTGCTGATCCCAGAGGGGCCTCTGTGCACTAATGCAATATCAATACCAATAATACCTCATCATTCAGAAGCAGATTCCTGAAGACTTCTGATGCCTGGTATAAATGATACAATATTTTCAGTGCTTCTGAGTCAAGCCTGACCTATTATTACTATTCAGCAAGCACTCTTCCTTAATCACTGTGCACTGAGAACAAAAAATATCAGGATTATTAAACGTACTTGGAAACCAGAACAGAATTACACATTCCTTTATAGGATCTGAAAGTAATTGATTATTATTTCTCTAAGAACTGAATCAATACTATAACAGACTACTCACTGCTCGGTTAGCACAGCAAAGCAAAAGGAGAACACTCTCTAAATGCCAGGCGTTAGTAGGATTGTAGATTAGTGTTCTGTTGTGTTCTCAAACACCAACTCTCTCTCCCCTCCCTGCTTCCCAGCAGCTGCATTCAGAGTAACACTATGGCTAGTCAAGTCCAGGGAGGCTAGACTCAAATGGGTGAGCAGCCCAGTGTCTGTGGGTCGGCTGTGAAACAGCAACTGATAAAGATCAGGCTGAGCCTAAGCTTTGCAACCATCAGGTCTTGCACTACAGCCTCTCTTTCAGAAAACAGCTGAACAATTTTGGCTAGTCCACACTAGAAAGCTGCACTTTTAAAACCTCTCTCAGTCTAGTTAAAGCAGTACAACCCCAGCGGTATAGATCCTGCTACCTTCGTATAAAGGTCCTTTATACAGGTACAGCTATTCTCACAGGGGAAGGGGAAGAATTATAGCAGTATAAGGCACCTTTTTTATTTTTTGTATTATCATAATGCCGAGGAGCCCTCATCATGGACCATTGTGCTCGGCTCTGTACAAACGAGGACTCAAATCTGTTTTCAGAGTGGTCACAATGTGAAGGAATACTGATTGTTTCTTCTGAGTTTGCCCTTATCTGCACGGAATGTCATTTCTCATCACATTGTCTAGTTTTGTTTGGTCCTTCTGAAGCTAACACCTGCTTCTAGCCTTGAGTAACCTAAAAAATTCAGCCTCATTCCCAAATTTTAGCACATCACCATTCACTCTCTTTCCCCAGGCACTAACAAACATGTTAAAGGCAGCGATGCAAGTAGAGTTTAACTCTTACTGGTACAGTACCGGCCCCTGACCCCGCTCACAAAAATGTTCCGTGACTAGAGCCCTGCACAGACACAAAATTTATACCTGGGGATGCGGATATCTGCAGATAGAAATCAGTGGCAAAAGGAGCAGGAGTGGGGATGCCATTCCAGGAGCCAGTGCCCCATGCCGCCAGCTCCTGCGGTGTGGCTGTACCGTCCCCAGCCCTGTCTTCCAGCGGGGCTGTACAGACCGCAGACAGGAGATGCGGTTGCGTGGAAGGGCTTGGAGCAGTACAGCCGTGCTAGAGGGGCTGCCGCCGTGGCGCGCTGGCTCCTGGGAGCGGCGGCCCCACATTCTTCTTCTTTGGCCGCTGTGGTTCCCAGGAGAGCCCTGCAGTTCAGCAGATACAGATTTCTATCTGCAGATATCCACATCCCCAGGTATAAATTTGTGTCTGTGCAGGGCTCTACAATTCATTCTTGAAAATGTGTCTTTCCAGTATGGCATTCCAGCAATAAATGGTATGGCGTCCTGACCGTACCAGCTTACTTGCACCACTAGTTAAAGGACAACTGTTATATTAAACCTATATATATTAAATATATATTATATTATATTAAACCTCCTTCCCTCTTGATCATAGACCAGTTATTTCTCCTCTTTGTTTTCTAATTCTGTCAACCAGTGAGTTGACAAACAAACAAAGGGATCAATTTAATGTGAACAATAACTCCTCCCCTTTCTGCAGGGCAGTTGTGAGTTAAGGAGAAGAGGCGAAGATTCTCAAGTGGTGTAAATCAGTGTGGCTCCTTGAGGATCTGACCCAGCGTGTCAGTCTTGGCTTTCAATTTCTTTGTCTGGATGTATCAGAAACTACACTTTTTGTTTCTTATTCGATAAACGGACACTCGGTGATAAAGGAACCAAAGAACAATGCTGCATAGTTCTCCTGAGAGGAAGGGATGGCTGCCAGCCACATGAATGCCATAGGACAGAGGTGCCAAGCGCCTCTGGCAACCTGAGGGTTAAGGCTTTGTAAAGATAAACACCTCTCTAATTTTAACACTCTGGGTCTTCTGAACTTCTTAATAAGGTGGCTACAGCGTACAGCTGACTGAGACTGCATAATACTGTAAAGGTGGCACACAAAGGGATATACACTGGGTATGTTCTTATTTTACTTCTTTATGATGTATGAAGGCACAAGAAGGTTTGTTTTCCGTAAACAAGCTTTTCCCACAATTGTGATTTTCTTAGAAATATGAGGAATGCCAAGTCTTGCCTTCCTGGCTCTTGCTGGAGAACTTCTTGGATGGCTCAGAAATATGGAGAGGCAGCTTTTTTCAGCCTTCAGCGGAAAGGACAGAAGTGCCGAAACTTTCGCAAACAGCCTTTTGCCATCTTCCCATTCTTTACATCTGCCTACTGCTCAGTTCTTACAACTTCTGACACAGCTGGTGCTGGCCCCTTTTGGAGCCAGCAGTGGTCTGACCAGCCCGGCAATTCCCATGTTCTCCGCATGTCTGAATTAAATAGGTTGAACCTACTCCATTCAATAGCTTTGAACCAATGTAAGCAAACAAGAATCGTCTCCCCCCTCAGCTAGTCGGTTTCTACTTCCTAGGTCTCTGTTTGTCAGAATCCTGTTAGCTCTGCAGTTATCAAGAGAGTCTTCAGGTTACACAAGACCTGAATTTCCAATGTGAAAAACACACTGAAAAAAGCACACACACCCAAAAAACATTTAAAAGACAAAACCAAACCAAATCAAGCCTATTTTAGATACCAGCAAGAAGAAACAAATGGTGCAAGCATAACGTCCACCTGCACCCCGCCTTTGCAGGTTACCTTTACACGTCTGGCAGATATTGAGCAGATCTGCCAGTGGTGACAAGCCAAAGATACTCACTGGCCAGGGTTCTGATAATGCAGGTGACTCAGATGGGCCCTGGATGAGAACTGGCTCTCTGAATTTGCGGACGTCAACCAAAATCATTTTAAATGTTCATTACAGATGGGCCTCTCAAGACGAGCAGGATATATTTTTAGAGTTGGTAGGATCACTTGCAGATCTAGAAGACTAGATAAACTTGGTAACCCTAATGTTTGGCCAAAGTGGTGCCTCCCATCTCTTATGAACATGCAGAATGCTAAAATTATGGCTAAAGGCCTCAGTTCCCATAGTTACAAGGAAATACTGATGAACTGGTGATCCCAGAACAAACTGATGAAATATCCAGCACAGAGGTGCAAATCCTTTTGTACCTTTGTTTCTTTGAATTAGGATTATTGTTAAAATTGCCTTCATAAAAGATGTGGTGAAAAAAGAATATACGTACCTTATAAGTCACACTTTCTGCAGAATGTGATGTACTGAACCTATACACATTCAGAAACCTAGAGGACCAAAGTCTATACTCAGCAATACTGGCATGAATCCAAACTAACTATGGAGGTCAGTGAAGTTTCTTTAGATTTACACTGGTATAACTGAGTGCAGAATTTTGGTCCAGATACTCTGCCAAAGGGCAGGTGCAGTATCAATTTAATATCCCGTATGCAAAGTCTTTCCCTTGACTCCAGTGACTCCTCTGACTTTCCATTGACTCCTTCCTTTCTGAAGGATTATGGCCGGCCCTTACAGGGAGCATAGACACGATGGTCCTTTTGCTCTGGCTCTTACGAGCCTATAAATATTTACAGAAATACTAAGGACCCCAAGTTTCCCCATTTCATCGTTTTGTTTTCCATTTTTTTGTTTGTTTCTGACCTGTATGCAATCCACTCCAGTGGCAAAATAAACTTATCGACTCATAGAAAACGTAAAAGGACACCACTGTTAACATTTAACACTCTTTCCAAAACCCCAAACAGCTCTATTGTCATAGAAAAAGAAAAACAGTCATGGTCCATAAGGCTCTGATATCACTACACCAGGAATATCGTACTCCAATCAGGGCACCTTATGGGACAGATACAGTATTGACACATTTGAGGAAATTCAACAACAAAACTGATGTGGAGTCTAGTGGGATTGGTTTATGAGGAAAGATTTCAAGGCACGGAACTCGGTTAAGCATTGACAAAATGGAGGAGTCATGATAACGGGCTATAAATATGTGACGAATGTAAACACCCAGGAGGGGGAGGAATTTTTTCTAGTGCGTTGAATAGGACAGAGATATGACTGGGGCTCGTAGGATGCAAGTAATATTTAGGCTAAAGATATAGAAAAAACTTCCTAGCAGTGAGGTATCCTGTGATGAGCCTCTAAGGAAAGCGGTGGAACACCCATTGTTTGGGACATTTAGAACTAGACAGGGGAACAATCCACCCCAGTCAGTGAACAGACTGCAGCAGATGAATTGACAGGTCTTTTCCATCTCTACAGACTCTTAGCCAAACCTTGCTTTCCAGTACATCCACGCAACCCTAGCGACGTCAAAGAGTTTACATAAGAATGAACAGGAGCAGAGTTCGGGCCAATGATTCGATACGCCATATCCCACTTTTGCCTTGTTGAAATGTAAAACAAGAATTGCACCATTGGCTTGGAGAGACAAGAGTTCGCATCTGACTACTTGAATATCCACCAGGCAACACTGTGGCATATATTATTTACCAAGAACATAGTGCTGGGTGCCACCAGTGTACAGAAATGAAACAGTTTCTGTGTTGTTCTACTTCATGGTACAGTACAAATGCTTTAGTTCACCTTAATCCAGCCCTGTTGTCACAGTCTCTGAGGTTCTAAACAGACACTGTAACCGGGAAATAGCTGTACTATTTTCTATAAATACAATGCACGGCTGTGTGTGTTTATGATGGGTCACTTACCATGGAGTTAGAGCAAAAGGGTTGTTAGAGGATCCAAGCAGGAAAGGTAACACAATAACATAGATGAGGGTCCTGAAGAAGCAATGGAGAAGCTGTTTATTGGGGGAATAACCCCTACCAGACTCCAGCCAGGCTAGAGTGGATTGTTCTTCCTAAGGCTAAGCCAAGGATCAAAAGGAGGATACTAAACGTTAGAGGACCCTAGGCCTAGAAAAGGGTGAGGGCCACAGGAGTGGCAAGAGGCTGCCCTGGGAGTGTCAGTGAGAGCTGACAGACTGGCAAGGGGACACAGAGACACAGCAATTGCAGCAGGGGCAGTCAGCTTCTCACAAGTGTAGACAGAAACAAGAGGGCTGGCTGAGACACATGAAAGCTGGCAAGGAAAGATTAAGGCTTAGGCTAAAGGGAAATCTGCATGTAGCCTTTTAATGTTTGTACTCTTTGCTCTGTGGGAATGAATACATAATGCATTGTGTTGAAGAAGCTGTTCTGAGTCACTTTTAACCACTTTGCTGGTCTCAGGTCCCCAGAGCGAAAAGGCTTACAGATGCCTAACTCAGCTGGGCCTTGGTACACGTGATTGGGAAACAAGGAGTCTGACACTCAGAGCCAGACTGGTTGGACTGCATGGTTCCACCCGGAGTGAGGAGCAGGAAGTCAGGCTGTCACTTAAGGGGAGGGAGTTAAAAAAAAAAATCGAAGCACAGTTCGCCCTGTAACCATGACAGCAACATTCCAAGGAGAATCATCCAAGGAGCAAGTCTGTGGAGCATCACCCACTTACAGCATAAAGGCCCAAAGGCTGATTTTGTTATTAGATTGTTGACATAGAAACTAACCCAGCAGGTTTAGGTTATTTGTCCTTCTTCTCAAACTGCTGCTGTTCTGTCTGAGGTGAAGCTGTGTGCAGCAGCAGCAGTCCACAGAGTGTCACGCTGATTCCTACCCACCACAAGAGTGCACGAGTCTCTCCAAAGAGCAGCCTGCCCAGGAAAGCCTGAGGGAAGGAAAGAGAAATACATTCACAAGGCAGAGTTGCAAAGAAATCTTCTCCAGTACAAAACCTGGGGCAGATCCTCAGCTGGTGTGTACACTGAATTACACCACTAGATGATCTGACCCGTGATTCTTAGTATAAAGCCTGCCTAACAAAACTACTCCAACCGCACCAACAGAAACATCCGCTGCTACTTAGAATCACCGGAGTTAAAGTTGGAAAAGACCTACCAGGTCATCCAATCCACTGTAAAGCCAATACAGGATTGATCCCTGTTGCTTTGTCCAGCCCAGTACAAAAGAAAGACTTGGCAGATGCTGATTTTTGAGTTTTTTTAATAATTCTGACAGATAATGTTGACTTTTAAGCATTCCCCCCCCCAATTTACATATTCACAGCTGTGGGAAATTATGGGGTGTCAAGACAATTATTTAATGACAATAGACGTTGAGATTCAAACAGCTAAAGCTTTATAATCATTAAAACACACAACTGTCAACATCACGTCAAAATATACAAAATAAATATCTTTACATCAAACTTTAAATATGTTCTCAAGCAACATTCTTCTTACTTTGCCCAGCTGTAAATTTGAATGATCCCTGATGGAAATATATTTCAGTGGTTTGTGTGTGTATGGCAAAATTGACGTTTACGGACATTTACTGATTTACTGATCCTTCCAAGCCTTCTCTTAAATGTCCCAAGGGATGGGACTATCCTGAAACACTATTCTGCAGATTAAGATGGGAATATCTTCTTCATATTTGACTTTAATTTTCCTTTTCTTAATTTTATCCCATTACTCTTACTTATAGTCCCTAAATTCTTTTCTCTCTCCTTGGCAAAATTCCCATCAAGTTCAGTGTGCCCAGGATGTCACCTCTCGTATTTAAGTCATCTCTTGGCCAAATGAGCGGTTTTAAACCTTCCTTGCAAATCAATGCTGCAGACCCTGATCTTTTTTGCTGGTCTCCTCAGTAATCTCTGAATATTTTCTATGATCAATATCTTTCTGGAAACAAGGGGACTGATCTAAAGTTCACTGAAGTCAACGGAAAGACTTCACTGGACTTTGGACCAAGCCCATAGTGCTAAAAACTCGACAAGAGTTATCTAAAGAAGGGAAAAAGAGATTAATATATCAGTTGAAGAGTTACAGGTAAGCAGGGACAAGTGTAAAACACCCCATATTCCTAAATGCATCATGGTTTTGGCTTGGGGCTTGGTAAAGAGTGATGCAAAGTAAAAGCGAAACCTTGACAGTGTCTCTCCTCTCCAGGTCTTAAGCATGCACAGTGACAAGGCCAGTCTGTTTCCACCTATCAGAAAATTATGATAAACACTAAACCAACCACTAGCTATTGAGCAAGATAGCGTTCGGTTATGTAGTAGGGAAGAATAATTTCCCTACAGAAATTACTAGGAGAAATTCTATGGCCTGTGTCATGTAGAAGATCAGACTAGATGATCCTTGGTGTGATTATCCCACATCTGCCTAATCTGGAGTTCTTACATTTTCCTCTGGAGTATCTAGGGTGACCAGATGTCCCGATTTTATAGGGACAGTCCTGATTTTTGGGTCTTTTTCTTATATGGGCTCCTATTACCCCCCAACCCCTGTCCTGATTTTTCACATTTGCTGTCTGGTCACCCTAGGAGTATCTGGTGCTGGTCTCAGTTAGAATACTAGCCTAGATGGACCCTGGGGGGTCTGATCCAGGCTGGCAATTCCAATGTCACAGAGGTCCCTTCTGGCCTTCAAATCTATGACGTCAGTTCTACTCACCGAAGAGATGAAGTTGGAGGCTGTTGTTGTCACCGTGGCGGTCGCTGAGGAAGAGGAGTAGTGCAGGGCTTTTGCAAAGAAGGTCCACATGACAGCATTGCACGCAAACACCAGACCGACACATCCTACTCGGAGCACCACATGTAACTGCAGAAGGGGGAGGTGGAAATACAGATTTTTTTCACTGATAGTTGACTCTCCCAATTATTTTGCAAACACTTTATGCAAAATAAAATGTCACAAACTGTGAAATGGCCTGGACCTGAATTACAAACATTATTTTGTGAAATCTCAACTGTTGTGTTTCTACATTTGCCAATATGCTGTATAAAAAGGAGGCAAATTATGAAGACTGTTCTGACATTTTAAATGGATGATACATCAGAGGATGCCCTGTTTTTTCCCACACCACAAAAGAAAGAAAATCTGGAGGGGAAAAACAAAAAGACACACGTGGGAAAAACAGAACGGTTGCTCTTCTGTTTACCACCTACCACTGAATGAAGGAGAATCCCTCAGTAAGTGCTTGATCCTACAAGAAACCAAGCACCCTCAACTCCTATTAGCTTCAAAAGCATTTGATGGAGCACATAACCCTGTAGGACAGGGGTGGGCAAACTTTTTGGCCCGAGGGCCACATCAGGGTGCAAAACTGTACGGAGGGCCGGATAGTGATGAGCTGCCAAAATCTTAACAACAGGTTCCCTCCTCACCCCATGAGGGGGTCGTTGTGCACCCCTGCCACCCAGGACTCCTGCCCCATCCAAACCTCCGGCGTTCCTTGACGCCCCCCGCCCAGGACTCCTGACCCATCAACCCCCCTCCCCTGGCCCCTGACTGCCCCCTGAACCGGGCAGGAGGGTCTCGTGGCCCACCATAGTGGGTACCCACCCCACCCCTAAGAGCCAGAGGCACCTGCCGGAGGACGAGGTGGGGAGTCCCGGTGGTGCTTACCTGGGGCAGCTCCCAGGAAGCATCCGGCAGGTCCCTCTGGCTCCTAGGGGCGGGGAAGCGTAGCTGGGGGGAGCAGGGGGAGCGGTCGCTCCCGCCACTGATCACATCAAAAGTGGCGCCTTAGGTGCTGACTCCCTGGGTGCTCCGGGGCTGGAGCACCCACGGGGAAAATTTGGTGGGTGCAGAGCACCCATCGGCAGCTCCCCATCCCGCGCCTGGCCCCAGCTCACCTCTGCCTCCTCCCTTGAACCCACCACCCCGCTCTGCTTCTCCGACCCCGTCCCACCCCCGCTTCCTGCGATCAGCTGTTCGGCGGGAAGCCGGGGAGGACTGAGAAGCAAGCCACAGCTTCCCGCTCAGGCCGATGGTGGCGGAGGTGAGTAGTTCCCCTGCGCGCCCCCCACCCCGGGTTACCTGCTGCAGCATGGGTGGCCTGACTCGTGCCCCCCGCCCCCCCCCCTGAGCTCACTTCCGCTCTACCTCCCTGGGCCTGAGTGGGAAGCCGCCTCCTGCTTCTCAGCCCGCCTCGGCTTCCTGCGCGAACAGCTGATTCGCAGGAAGCCTGGGGGGGGGGGGGAGAAGCAGAGCGGGGCGGCGTGTTCAGGGGAGGAGGCGGAGCGGAGGTGAGGTGAGCTGGGGCCGGGGAGCTGCCGGTGGGTGCTCTGCACCCACCAAATTTTCCCCTTGGGTGCTCCAGGACTGGAGCACCTGTGGAGTCGGCACCTAAGGTGCCACTTTGGGCCGGTTAAATTTAGAAGCTCTTTTAGAACTGGTTGTCCCTCGCAGAACAACCGGTTCTAAAAGGGCTTCTAAATTTAACAACTGGCTCTAGCGAACCAGCTCCAGCTCACCACTGCGGCCGGGTAGGGAAGGCTGTGCCTCCCGAACAGCCTGGCCCCTGCCTCCTATTCGCCCCCTCCCACTTCCCTGACTGCCCCCTCCTGGGACCCCCCAACCCAAACCACTCCCCCCCCCGGGATCCTACCCCCTATCCAACCCCCCCGTTCCCTGTACCCTGACTGCTTAGACCTATCCACACTCCCACCCCCTGACAGGCCCCCCTGGGACTCCCACGCCCTTTCCAACCCCCCGTTTCCCGCCCCCTGACCGCCCTATCCAATCTGCTCCCTGTCCCCTGACTGCCCTCCAGGACCCCCCGCCCCCAACTGTAGCACTGCTGCGTGCACGCCGCCACCGCCCCCTTACCATGTCGCTCAGAGTGGCAGGAGCTTGCAGCCTCACTGCCCACACGGCGGTGTGGCACAGCGGGGCAGGGGCCGGGCAGGACAGTCCCACGGGCCGGATGTGGCCCCGGGCCATAGTTTTCCCACCTCTGCTGTAGGAGATGTTGAGCTTCTGAGCAGACTTGGAGCTTCTGTTTCTCAATTTCCTTGGCCTAGACCCTGGAGAAGTAAGTACCCTCCAACTGCATCCAAGCTCCACATGTTCTTTATCTTGTGATCAGACTCTAGTTCCTTGGGTGGGGTGGGGTGAACTGGAGACTGCTTCATGGAGGAAAATTCCCTCAGAAATGGATCTATCCTTGCTGGAATATCCCTTAGAAATGCATTATCTGAGAGACCTGCTCTCAGCCTTTGAGCTTCAGGCTACCAAAGAGGAACCAGAGGCCAAAGTTCTTCAAAATCTCAGTCCCCGGATTGACTGTTCTGGGCTGAGAGGAGAAGAAAGGAAACTGAGTGCCTGTGCCCATCTGCCAGTTGCTGCTGTATGTGGGTGTGTGGGGGGGTGTCGCTGGAGCAGAGGCAGTGGGATGTTGGCATATGGAGGTGCTTGTTCTTTGCCGCTGTTGCTCAAGTGATAAAGAAGGAAGAGAAAGCTGTTAGGAGACTAGATAGTTCAGGGGATTGTTCATGGGAATCAGCAGTATTCAGCAGCTGTTCAGGAAATCAGTTCAGTTCAGGCCTATACCGAGTATAAATTAAAGGAGTACTTGTGGCACCTTAGAGACTAACAAATTTATTTGAGCATAAGCTTTCATGAGGGCATTCACCTCATGAAAGCTTATGCTCAAATAAATTGGTTAGTAATTGGTTAATTGCTCTGCACCCACCAAATTTTCCCCGTGGGTGCTCCAGCCCCAGAGCACCCAGGGAGTCAGCACCTAAGGCGCCACTTTTGATGTGATCAGTGGCGGGAGCGACCGCTCCCCCTGCTCCCCCCAGCTACGCTTCCCCGCCCCTAGGAGCCAGAGGGACCTGCCGGATGCTTCCTGGGAGCTGCCCCAGGAAATTTATTTGAGCATAAGCTTTCATGAGGGCATTCACCTCATGAAAGCTTATGCTCAAATAAATTGGTTAGTCTCTAAGGTGCCACAAGTACTCCTTTTCTTTTTGCGGATACAGACTAACCCGGCTGCTACTCTGAAACCTGCGTATGAATTGTTACCTTCTGGCCATTTGCTCAGTTACCAATCTGAAATGAGCTGGTCTTCCACAATTCCTAGAGAACAGATAGCCGCTCCACCAAATCTCCCCCACAACCTGAGTCCTCAGCAGAATGGCCAAAAGGATGAATGGTCCTGCAGAGTGAACTTCTGCCTTGCTAGCAGTGGATCCTGCAGAGCAATACTGCGGAGGCGTGGTTGTAGGGGATCTTACACTGCCACTACCTGTAGTGCTGTACTACACGAGGACTTCTACCTTTGTGGCTGTCAATCGGCACTTTTCATGACCACTAGAATAACTCCCCACTTTACGTTACATTAAAATTGAAAAGGGAAACGAGCCGCATATAATTGTGTGTCTCAAACTAAACAAATAAGTAAAAGAACATACTAAATTGCAGGGGACAACTAATGCCACCACAGAAGGAAGCAACTGGAATGTGGATGTAACAATCACAGATGGAGAATGACTCACTGATAGATTATGCGATAAAATCCAGCCCCTCTGGCTAGCTCAGACTACAAAACGTATGGAAAACACGAACGGTCCTATACTGCTAAGGAAAACAAAACAATCTAGAAAGCCCTCCGATTCAGGCTTCAATGCGTCTAAACCACTTATTTCCTGCGGCACACAATGGGCCGAATTCAGTCCTGGCCTAAGAGAGCGCATTGAACCCTGGAGTTGTGCTTGTTTAAGAAAGGCTGAATTTGATCCAGAATCTGTCCAAAGCATGATACGAAAATCAGATAGAAACCAATTCAGGATCAAACCATTGCTCCTTACAACCCTTCTGCTAGCTATTCTGACACAGTATCTGCAGGGAGACATTAGAGCAGAGGCAAATCACGTTTCTGCTGAGAGGCATTTGAGAGAACAAAGTTGTGTTGTAAATGGTTCTGCACACTCCAGGGAGAGCAGACCCACCAGAGAGAGATCTCTGCGCTACAAGGCAAACATCCAAGTGCAATCCGGCGACTGCTAAATTCAAGCACCTTCCAACACTAGCAAGTTTCTAAGACAAAATGAACCTGCGGGTGTGATTAGAAATAAAACCCAGGGTGTGATCCTGCCATGAGCTCTGGGTGGACAGGCCCGTCTCTCTGTGCATGGCTTGTTGTAGGATCAGGGCCTCGGTCTGGAAAAAGGCTGCAGTTTTGTTTTATTTAAGAACCTTATATTATTTGCAAATCTCCCACTTCCCCCATTAATATACCTGGGTTTCATGCCCTAATCTGCTGTATGTTATGTCCTTGAAGTAAGAATATAGAGAGGTGAGGGAGGAAACTGCAGTGGCAAAAAAGCCCTGCAAACATCCCATGAGTGCATGAGGGCAGAAAACAACAGTTTTTTTCTGTGCGCTAGATTAATGGCCAAGCCTTCATGGTATATACCTTGTGCTAGACACAACTAAATACCTAAAAGAAATCAATCTTCAATTGATATTGGTGTATGAGCCTTTGAACAAACACACTTGGAAGGTGTTGCCTTCTCCATGGGGATTAACTGCTCTTTGCCTCATGCTCAGGTGCCTTAAATAGCAAGGCCCAGGAGGAGGCCTACGTTCATGGTAGGGACAAACTGTTTCCTGCTAACAATAGAGGCAATTGTATTTTGTGAAGTACACAATACCTTGTGGTCAAGATTAAAGACAATGGCCCACATAGCAAATTCAGAGACTGGCTTAATTCTGCAAGTTTTTCTTATTAGGGCCCTGCCACAGGGTATCTGCAGGCTTCCTGGGGGGCGGGGGGGGGGCAGGGATAGCTCAGTGGTTTGAGCATTGGCCTGCTAAACCCAGGGTGGTGAGTTCAATCCTTGAGGGGGCCATTTAGGGATCTGGGGCAAAAATTGGGGATTGGTCCTGCTTTGAGCAGGGAGTTGGACTAGATGACCTCCTGAGGTCCCTTCCAACCCTGATATTCTATGATTCCTCCCTCTTGAGCCTGCGCCCTGTGTTTAGGCTGGTATAATAAAGAATCTTCCACGCCTTCTTTTGCTGGATTGTCCAAGTGTCTTTATTTACAGTGTTTGTGCAGTTCCCAGATCCCCCAACAGCTAGTGACCCACAGACCCTCCCCAGGGTCTCCTGGTTTTTGAGGCTTCCTTCTTTGGTAAGGAGACAGCAATACCCTCTCATGCCTCAGCCCAGCTGTCAGTACTTAGCTCAGCATGTTCCTCTGAGCCAGCCCTCATTAGGGCTTGCAGCTGGGCTCCCTCCTGAATACCTGTGTCTCGTACCCCTGGCCGGAGAGCAGGCTGCAGGCAGCATTTTGGCAGGGCCTTAAAGGGGTTTACCCTTGCCCTGCCACAGGCCCTGATTTGACTTTACAGCAGGTCTTTGCATACAGCTTGTTCAGGATGAAACTGCACACTGGTCATGTCTACTCAACCCCAGTGAGCCAGTTTATACCTGTGCTCCATTGTTTATACTGTAAAAAGAAAAGGAGTACTTGTGGCACCTTAGAGACTAACCAATTTATTAGAGCATAAGCTTTCGTGAGCTACAGCTCACTTCCTCAGATGCATATCGTGGAAACTGCAGCAGGCTTTATATATACACAGAGAATATATACACAGTTTATACTGTGTCCTCCAGTGGGCTGACTGTAGGCGACTAGGGTGAGATTTTGAAAACACTCCGCATTGGCCTAACTCTGTTCCCACTGAAGTTAGTGGTAAAGCTCCCTTGACTTCAACGGACGCCAAGTTAGGCTAAGGCTGAGCACATTTGAAATTCCCTCCCTCAAAGTCCTTAACGGGGTGAGTCCTCCCACTCCATACGCACCACTTCTTTGGTGAGCCTTGTCACAAGGGGTGATTGTGTTCAGACACCAACTGCCTCTTGGGGTTTCTCCTGCTGTGTCCTGGGTCAGTGAGTGCTGGGGTGGGCCTGACGATGCTGAATTTGCTTCCCTTTGTGCTAGCCCCTTCTTCATAGCTTGGCCCTCTGCCCCTTTGTCTCAGACAGTCTCAGCTTTCTCAGGGGAGTGTTACATTTCTGTATAGTGTTACTGTTGGGCAGGGGGGTGTGGGAATTTAGAAATAAAAACCCAACCTCTACATTTTAACTAAATTCAACATATTATTTTTATATTTTAAAAGGACCCAACAAGATGTGCCTGTAACAAAAATACTTCTCATTACCAGGCTAGGTGATCATAATGGTCCCTTTTTTGTCTTAGATTATTTAGAATTTAGATTATTTAAGTTCTAAATTCTTGTTCAAGATGGAGTTAGAAACAGGCAATTGGGAGAAACAACTTGCTTTTAAAAAAGAAAATCTGTCATGTACTTCTGTACAGATATGGACTGGCTACAGAGCTTCCTTATACACACCGGATGTGTTCATTGTAAGATCCTTTAATGCTCTGCCAGGTATGGTTAAGGTTAGCTTAAATAAGGTATTTTACAGAGCGGCACCTAGCAAGTGAACAGTACACTAGCGTTTAGCATTCCACTGCACAAAACAGACATGCTGGTCATCCCTGCTTCAAATAAAAATTAGCAAAGCTGGTCACCATTTTTAATTTTTTTCCCGTCATTATGGAGAGGATCAGCGTTTTTTGGAATTTCAAAATTTTGAATATTTTTGAAAATTAAAAAGGGTGGAGGAGGATATGCAAAAAAAATTAACCAGCTCTAATAATTAGAAAGGGTGAATTTCCCATTTCCTGAGTTAGGGCCTGATATGTCCAATCCAGTTTTTTGTGGTTTTTCCTTTGGACCTCAAATTGTTCTAGCCTGTGTAAGTGTCTAGACTCTCTGACATACTTTTTGGTGTGTGCTTTAAAAACTTCACTAACCTCATCATACATAGTTGCTCATTATTTATGTGATGCAAAATAATTGTGGTCTCTTGGCATTTGTAATCCAGCAAGTACAATTTTGGATCTGTCGATAATGTTTGCTACGTGACTAAACAATTCTCCCCATGTGGTTTTTCATATTGCCTACACCTGCAGCCTCACCTCTTGATTTAAATCAGAAATAATCTTTTACTGTATGCGTATGCAAATCCAAACCAGACGTGATACATACTTCTGTTTGTAAACATTGTGGTAACTAAAATAGGAAATCAAAATGTAAAACAGCAAAGACCTTTGACCACTGAACAAAGTTAAACACAGAATCTGAGGCGAGGCATGATGGAAATCAATAACTGCATCTAGTTTTTTTTTTAACGAAAGGAAAAGGAAAGAGAAAAAGAACTGGAAGGAGAAGAGAAAGCTCTTAGCAAGAGAACAAATGTTTCCTGTTTATTTTGAAGTGCAATAATATCCACCAATTACATGAAAAATTATGGAATAAGGCTACAAATAAGATCATTCTGGGTTGGACTGCAGCCATTTCCCATATCATGCTAGCTTCCTCCCTTGTACAGTTTTATCAAAAATGGCACCAGAAACTTTTGATCCTATTTATTGGCTTTATATTCACAGTTACTGCTGTGCATTTGTCAGTCTCATGTTAACTACAACGACATTGCGCTATGAATTGCTGAGTTACAGTATAGCATGTTAAGGAATGATTTTGGCATTCATCTAAGAGGAAAACCACCCAGGCATTCCTGAGGAATCGGTGCAGGGATGCTACATCTAAGAGGGACCTCAGAGACTTTAAGGTCAGAAGGGACCACCATGATCATCTAGTCTGACCTCCTGCACACTGCAGGCCACAGAACCTCGCCCACGCATTCCTGTCACAGACCCCTAACCTCTGGCTGAGTTACTGAAGTCCTCAAATCATGATTTCAAGACTTCAAGTTACAGAGAATCCACCATTTACACTAGTTTAGACCTGCCAGTGACCCATGCTTCAAAGGAAGGCGAACCCCCAATCCCCTCCGGGTCTCTGCCAAACAGACCCGGGGAAAAATTCCTTTCCAACCCCAAATATGGCAATCAGTTAGATCCTGCGCATGTGGGCAAGATCCACCAGCCAGACATGTGGGAAAGAATTCTCTGTAGTAACTCAGAGCCCTCCCCATCTAGTGGTGCATCACCAGCCATTGGAGATATTTGCAGCAAAGAATCAAATAAGCAATTTATTTTCTGTCACAAAGGTACGAACCATGAGAAGAAAAGCCATAACAGCTGAAGGAACAACTCCACAGCCAGTGGTTTCAGAGTGGATACATGAAGGAATCCTGTGAACTTATGATAACGATTTGAATGTATTACAAAGCTTTAGTAGAGAGAGGGATGACCACATTATTTAGAAATACAATGATTACAGCAACTATCCCAGGGCTATCCATCTCTCTTGCTGTAGGCCATAGCTTTTGTCTATAGCTCTCACTCCCACGAGTGTGGCTGTAAACACTTCACTATTGGTGAAAACACTTAATTCTTTTTTACATTAGGCCCCGTCCCTAGGTGACGCAACATCAGGAATATACAGGAGGAGTCATTCTGCACTGGCTCAGCCAGTTGTTGAACTGCTCCTTGCTGCTGTCAAGGCTCCCTGTGTAGGGTTTCATGAGTCACAGCATTAAAGGTAAGCTGGGTCTCCAAGGATCACAATGGGCATTTCGACTTCCCCTACGGTGATCTTCTGGTCTGGAAAAAAAGTCCCGGCTTGCAGCTTCCTGAACAGGCCAGTGTTCCAAAAGATGCGTGCGTCATGCACCTTTCCAGGCCAGCCTGCGTTAAAGTCAATGAAACGCTCACGGTGATCCACAAGCGCCTGGAGAACCATTGAGAAATACTCCTTCTGACTAACGTACTCTGAGGTCAGGCAGGGGGGGTGCCAGAATTGAAATATGCATGCCATCTATCATAGAATCATAGACTATCAGCGTTGGAAGGGACCTCAGAAGGTCATCTAGTCCAACCCCCTGCTCAAAGCAGGACCAATCCCCAACTAAATCATCCCAGCCAGGGCTTTGTCAAGCCTGACCTTAAAAACTTCTAAGGAAGGAGATTCCACCACCTCCCTAGGTAATGCATTCCAGTGTTTCACCACCCTCCTAGTGAAAAAGTTTTTCCTAATATCCAACCTAAACTGCCCCCACTGCAACTTGAGACCACTACTCCTTATTCTGTCATCTCCTACTACTAAGAACAGTCTAGATCCATCCTCTTTGGAACCCCCTTTCAGGTAGTTGACAGCAACTATCTAATTCCCCCTCATTCTTCTCTTCTGCAGACTAAACAATTCCAGTTCCCTCAGCCTCTCCTCATAAGTCATCCGTTCCAGTCCCCTAATCATTTTTGTTGCCCTCCGCCAGACTCTCTCCAATTTTTCCACATCCTTCTTGTAGTGTGGGACCCAAAACTGGACACAGTACTCCAGATGAGGCCTCACCAATGTCAAATAGAGGGGAATGATCACATCTCTCCATCTGCTAGCAATACCCCTACTTATACTTCCCAAAATGCCATTGGCCTTCTTGGCAACAAGGGCACACTGCTGACTCATATCCAGCTTCTCGTCCTCTGTAACCCCTAGGTCCTTGTCTGCAGAACTGCTGCCGAGCCATTCGGTCCCTAGTCTGTAGTGGTGCGTGGGATTCTTCCCTCCTAAGTGCAGGACTCTGCACTTGTCCTTGTTGAACCTCATCAAATTTCTTTTGGCCCAACCCTCTAATTTGTCTAGGGCCCTCTGTATCCTATCCCTACCCTCCAGCATATCTACCTCTCCTCCCAGTTTAGTGTCATCTGCAAACTTGCTGAGGGTGCAATCCACACCATCCTCCAGATCATTTATGAAGATATTGAACAAAACCGGCCCCAGGACCGACCCTTGGGGCACTCCACTTGATACCGGCTGCCAACTAGACATGGAGCCATTGATCACTACCCGTTGAGCCCGACAATCTAGCCAACTTTCTATCCACCTTATAGTCCATTCATCCAGCCCATACTTCTTTAACTTGCTGGCAAGAATACTGTGGGAGACCATGTCAAAAGCTTTGCTAAAGTCAAGGAACAACACGTCCACTGCTTTCCCCTCATCCACAGAGCCTGTCATCTCGTCATAGAAGGCAATTAGATTAGTCAGGCATGACTTGCTCTTGGTGAATCCATGCTGACTGTTCCTGATCACCTTCCTCTCCTCTAAGTGCTTCAGAATTGATTCCTTGAGGACCTGCTCTATGATTTTTCCAGGGACTGAGGTGAGGCTGACTGGCCTGTAGTTCCCAGGATCCTCCTTCTTCCCTTTTTAAAAGATGGGTACTACATTAGCCTTTTTCCAGTCATCCGGGACTTCCCCCGATGGCCATGAGTTTTCAAAGATAATGGCCAATGGCTCTGCAATCACATCCGCCAACTCCTTTAGCACTCTCGGATGCAGCGCATCCGGCCCCATGGACTTGTGCTCGTCCAGCTTTTCTAAATAGTTCTGAACCACTTCTTTCTCCACAGAGGACTGGTCACCTCCTCCCCCTGCTGTGCTGCCCAGTGCAGCAGACTGGGAGCTGACCTTGTTTGTGAAGACAGAGGCAAAAAAAGCACTGAGTACATTAGCTTTTTCCACATCCTCTGTCACTAGGTTGCCTCCCTCATTCAGTAAGGGGCCCACGTTTTCCTTCACTTTCTTCTTGTTGCTAACATACCTGAAGAAACCCTTCTTGTTACTCTTAACATCTCTTGCTAGCTGCAACTCCAGGTGTGATTTGGCCTTCCTGATTTCACTCCTGCATCCCCGAGCAATATTTTTATACTCTTCCCTGGTCATTTATCCAATCTTCCACTTCTTGTAAGCTTCTTCTTTGTGTTTAAGATCAGCAAGGATTTCACTGTTAAGCCAAGCTGGTCGCCTGCCATATTTACTATTCTTTCTACACATCGGGATGGTTTGTCCCTGTAACCTCAAAAAGGGTTCTTTAAAATACAATCAGCTCTCCCCCTCATGTTATTCTCCCAGGGGTCCTGCCCATCAGTTCCCTGAGGGAGTCAAAGTCTGCTTTTCTGAAGTCCAGGGTCCGTATTCTGCTGCTCTCCTTTCTTCCCTGTGTCAGGATCCTGAACTCAACCATCTCATGGTCACTGCCTCCCAGGTTCCCATCCACTTTTGCTTCCCCTACTAATTGTTCCCGGTTTGTGAGCAGCAGGTCAAGAAGAGCTCTGCCCCTAGTTGGTTTCTCTAGCACTTGCACTAGGAAATTGTCCCCTACACTTTCCGAAAACTTCCTGGATTGTCTGTGCACTGCTGTATTGCTCTCCCAGCAGCTATCAGGGTGATTGAAGTCTCCCATGAGATCCAGGGCCTGCGATCTAGTAACTTCCGCCCCTCCGCAGTTAGGGAAACACATTTGTGCAAAGTCAGCCACAATGTCATGCACGTTACCCAGAGTCATGGTTCTTCTGACCAGGATGTGATTAATGGCCCTTCAAACTTGCCATCAACACGTTTCCAATGGTCGACTTTCACATTCCAAATTGGTTAGTGACCGATCGGTAGCTGTCTGGAGTTGCCAGCTTCCAGATTGCAATAGCCACCCGATTCTCCACTGGCAGGGCAGCTCTCAGTCTCATGTCCTTGCGCCGCAGGGTGGGGGTGAGCTCCTCACACAGTCCCATGAAAGTGGCTTTTCTCATCTGAAAGTTCTGCAGCCACTGCTCGTCACCCCAGACTCGCATGACGATGTGATCCCACCACTCAGTGCTCGTTTCCCGACCCCAAAAGTGGCGTTCCACGGTGGTGAGCATGTCCGTGAATGCTACAAGCAAACTCGCATCATAAGCGTTACTCGAGTCAATGTCATCGTCAGAGTCCTCACTGTCACTTTGGATCATAAGGAGTAACTCGACTGCCAAATGTGACATACTGGTGAGACTCCTCAGCACTTCAGGATCCATTCCCGCAGACCGAAAGGGAAAACAGAGTGCGCAATACAAAAAACGTTGAAAGATGGCGCCAAATGTGGATGGAAGCAAAGGGAATGCTGGGATGCAAACCGATGCATCACAGGGCGTTGGGACAGGACCCAGAATGCCCCACACTCCCCGTCCCCTTTCCACAAGCCACAGCGCCAGAATGGGAAGAGGGGCTCCGTGGGAAGCGCCAGAATGGGAAGAGGGGCTCCGTGGGATAGCTGCCCATAATGCACCATTCCCAATGCCGCTGCAAGTGCCACAAATGTGGCCAGGCCAGTGCACTTGTCAGCGTGGACACACTGCAGCGCATTCCCTGCTGCACTCTCAGAAGGCAGGTTTAACGCACTGCGCTCTACATCTGCAAGTGTAGCCAAGCCCTGGGACTTAAATTCTTGTCAGTTTCGTTTTCACAAGGGAAGAGGGACACAGAACAGAACTGCTAGGGGCAGCAATATAGGACACAGGGTGCACACTGAAGGGTCTTGCAACGTCCTTCTTTTCTCTCTGAAAGGATGGCTCACAGCTTCATCCAAAATATGGCCTGTCCTTTTAATGGAAAAACTTTACCCCTAAGCACATCCACAGGAGAGGGGACAGGTATTTACGTACACCCAAGGGGAAGGCTGCCCAGCCAGCACCTCTGGATATTACCCTGCTCCTGACAAAGCCATACCCAAGGGTCGGTGGAGCATGTTCACGTTTTATCGGAGCTCTGCCTGAGCTCCCCCGAGGCACAAGGAAGGGCGAGGGGCTCGGGGCTGACGGCGCCGGGACGGGTGCGCGCCGGCGTGGCTCTGGGCAGCCGGGAGAGCAACTGCAGCGGTGCTGGGGCTCCTGGGGGACCGGCTCGGGCACGGACTGCGCGTCTCTTCCAGGGCAGATCACGCAGGGGCTGGTTTCTCCGCCTCCCCGCGCCGCCGCCGCCGCCCCCGATGAGGGAAGCGGCGCTCAGTGGCCAGCCAAGGCCGGGAGCAGCTGCCCGGCTCTTACCCAGACACAGGCGCCGGCGGCCGCCTCCTCCCCTCCGGCCGCAGCGGCACACGCCTCCCGCAGGTAACCGGCGCCCAGAGCCAGTTTAGCGGAGCAGGCGGCCAGCGCCCCCAGCAGGCCGGCCGCGGCCGAGTGCGCGGCGCCCCAGCCGGCCCGCATCGCAGCGCGGCCCCAGCCCGGCGGCGGAGCCACGTGGCGAGGCAGCCGGCGGCTCTTCCGGGTCTCTGGCGAGCTCACGTCACGTGACGGCCCGCCCCGCCTGCTGGCTGCACAGCGCCCCCGCTCCGAGCTTCCTTGTCTGGGGGGCGGGGGGGGCGTCCGCTGCTCCCGCCCCTGCACTACTCTGCGCACGCGCTACAGCCGGCTGTGGGAGCGAGGCTGGAGTAACTGCCTGACTGGGCACGTGGGAGCTTTGCCCTGCTCGAGCTCCTCTGCGCGGGAGAGAGTCTGCCGGGCTTCGTCGCACGCGCCGCTACGACCAGTCACATCCGAGCCATCGGGGCCTGCCGCTGCAGCGGCTCGACCTGCGTGTGAGCTGAGATCGTTCCAACCAGCTCTTGTCCGGTAGGTCGCGCTCTGGGACCCAGCTGTTGAAAGAGGTGTCCTTGCTCATCAGGGCCGGTGTAGGTCCCAGAGGAGCTGGATCGTTTCATTACTGATGAATGAATGGCTAGGGTTTGGTCAAGGGTATTTTTAGTAAGAGTCACGGGCAATGCACAAAAATTCAGGGGCTGTGAATACCCTTGACTAAATCTTAAGGGGGTCACTGCTGGGGGGAAGCCGGGGGCTGCTGCTACTGGGGGCTGCTGCGAGCGGCTGCACCGGCCGCCCAGAGACCACTGCTCAGGCAGTCCCCTGGGCCAGCCGCACCGGCCGCTGCTTGGGAGGCTCCCGGCAGCTAGCCCCGGGGACTGGCTGAGCAGTGGCCGATGCGGCTGGCTGCGGGGCCGCCAGAACAGCTGGTTGCAGAGCCCCTCCAGCAGTGGCTGATGTGCCCAGCCCCGGGGCCACCCGAGCAGCTGGCCCCAGAACCAGCTGCTTGGGCGGCCCTGGGGTCAGCCACACTGGCCCCCGCAGAAGTCACGGAGCTCTACTGATGGGGTAAATAAAATACTTCACTTGAGAGGAGCAGTCCATGTGTTCTCACATTGGCCCCTGCTCACGAAACCTACCTTGGCTGCCACTATGCTGACTAATTCTAGGCTGAACCTTTCTAGGGAAGGTTAAATACAAAAAAGTATTGGTGGCTTTTCAGCTTGAGTCATAATGAGACAATCTGGTTCTGGACCTCTTCCAGGCTACTTTGTTTTATGAAGACTGCTAACGTGACAGATCTGTGGTCAGCGACTGCTGGGGCCTGATGGCCAATGATCGATCTTGGTCATGCTCCCTTTGTGAGCTTCCATTGGCACTGCTGAACATAGAGTGTTGCTGTTGTAAATAAGGACCATCACACATATTCCAGAATTGTTTCCCTGTACATCAAGTTATGCCTGGAAGGCAGTGGTAATGGCCTAATAGTACTCACTCATAGGCTAAGTTTAATACACCCCAATGCTGTTTTTGTGTGTGGCTTGTTTGCATGTTGATATTTTTTTCTTTTTATATACATGGAGACCTTTCAGCCATGCATCAACATTAGAAATAGGAAAGATCAATTAAGCTCACCTTGCCCCTCTACCTTCCTGGGCCATCCTAGGACACTGAAGGTAAGATTATACCCTTATGAAAAGCACAAGGAAGTCTTTACTGACCACAAGTTGTCATAATACTGAGTTAACAGCAAACGCACAAAGTGACAACTTCAACAGCACAGTGCCTCACACTAGAGCTTTGGTTCAGTACTATATATATATATATATTATAATTTTAGTGGGTTGTGTTTATATACATATAATATACACACATTTTAACAAATATATAAAGGGCATAGGTTGTGGGGAGGAGTCAGTTTTCATGGTTTATATAATGTTCAATGGTCTGGTGGAAAATTTTTAGATGCAAACAAGATAGCAAAGACTATATGCATGTGGATGGGTGGCAGGGTATGTAGAAGAGAGTGATCAACATCTTCTGAATTTTCAAATTTCAATTTTTAAAAATTACTAATAATAATCCTCTCTCTCCAGCACACCAGCTCTGGTAGACAGATATAATGCAGAACATCCATTAGAACAAGAAACACATAACTAACCCGAGTAGCCATATTATTCTGTTGTTTTCCACTCCCCCATTTTTCCTCACCCCTTTGTTCGTATTATTGTATCATGTCAATTTTAGACAAGGTGAGCAAAGAGCACCACCTACTTACCTACAGCACTGAATTTTTCCTTGAGAAGAACGGACAAGGTCCCACTCTGTTCAGCTTGCGAAATGAGAGGCTCACAACCTGAGGTGGTAGGTTTACTGGCCAGAATAACCACAGTCAATTTTGTGGAGGTCTTAAAACAAAAATGTAGCCCCAGCTCATTTCCCTATCTCTCTAAACAGAAATTCTTTTCTGTGTGCAGATATAATGGCTCTTCCATTGAAATGGAGCTCTCCTCATGGAACTGTCTCTCCTTTCTGAAAGGGGAGAAGGGGCATTGTTCCCCTCTCAGCCCTGTGGGGATTACCCAGTAAAAGCAGTAGAGCTCTTTGCTTTTGCTATAGCAACCCTCTGCACTGCACTTTTGTAAAGGGGGATCCAAGGAGAGCTACAGTCAGATGTGGCTCTGGTAGAGCAGCTCTAATGAGGCTGGACTGCCAAGGAGTGGAGGACAGGAGCTGTTGGAATGTGTATGGGTGCATAAGGTCTTCACCCAGCTGGTCCTCGCCTCCTGCAGACTCCAGAGGA
Source organism: Lepidochelys kempii (assembly GCF_965140285.1). NCBI lineage: Eukaryota > Metazoa > Chordata > Testudines > Cheloniidae > Lepidochelys > Lepidochelys kempii. The sequence goes on from NC_136381.1 coordinate 189,524,404, forward strand.
TCTGCCGAGTTCTGCAGCGGAACCACAACTCATTCAGCTGAGGCGCACAGGTAGGTAAACCTTGCCACCCCCAGAATGAGTTGGAGTCATAGTTTGGGGGGACCTCCATGAGAAGATCCTGTAACAGATGCCAGCCCTCCCTAACGTCCCATAATTCTTCCAGTTTCTACATAGTAGTCATGAAATTACTAATTGAGGCTTAGATCTATTCATTTTGCAAGCAAGAGCACACACATTTTATATACATAATATATAGAAATAAAATGTGTGTCACTCATTACCCCTGGGGTCCAACAAACAGCAAATAGTGCCACAGGAGGCCGCCTTCTCCACTGCCCCTGTGGTACATGCACAGGCTGCACAGTGAGGGTCTGATAGGAGGCAAGCTATGGCAATCTCGAATGGGTTGGGGCACTGCTGGATTCACCACCCACGTCACAGGCTGTGGTGTTGTGCTCTAACTGCCGCAAGTGGACTCTGCTGGACTATGTTAACCTGCTCTAGGTACCAAGTGCCCTAACCCCTGCTGACGCTCACCAGTTTGCCTCTGGCTCAGCTCCCACTGCGCGGACTGCAGAGGAGGAAAAGAAGCTGGAGGGGCAGGAGGAGCGGTGGTGGCAAAGAGGGAACAAAACAGAGGAGGGAGAAGAGATGGATCATCCCAGGAAGGACCTAGGCCTGGCCATGATAATTAAAGGCCGTCAGTGGCATAGAAGGGCAGCTTTCCCAAGGCTGCTCCTCCCCATGTCCCTGTTTGAGGGTGGGAAGGATCAGGGGTGCAGTGAGGAGGGGGTAGGTCCCCCCTTGGCCACAGATGCAGAGGGGAGGAGCAAGAGGTCCCTGTTTCTCCAGCAGAAGGAGAGATGGGTTGAGAGAGGTCCATGCAAACTCCCTAATTTTATTCATGAACATCCTAGACGGGTGTGTGCAAAGGGGCGCAAGCAGGGGCATGGCCCCGCCAATAATCAGCAGTGGATGCAGAACTCCTCCCTCCCAGGGCTGTGGTGGGGAGAGCGAGAGAGCTCTGCCCACCGCAGCCACAGGGCTGGAGGAGTTCTGTGCCCCTAGCGTGGAGGATTTCTGCATTCCCCACCAGGCCCTGGTGCAGGAGCTCACTCTCCCTGCCGGTGTTGGAACTAGCCCCGGGGTGGGAGGAGTTCTGGGCTCTGCACCTGGGCCCCGTGTCTGGAGGAGCTCTCTGATCCCCTCCTGTTTTGTACTGTGTTTTTGATTACTAACATGCAGTGTGCAAACTCAGTGAGCTCATACATGTAACCCCATAACATGAGGTTATGGATGCACGTGTGCCTACGTGGTTTGCATATGTTCCCCCCATTAGGTTAAGGAACCTGTATTCTGGGTGCATTACAGGTACAGTTCATTGAAATGGTGAATATACTGCCATTTATTTCTTTGCGTATGATGTATGTGCATGTGACATGGTGTAATGTGTATAAAATGCGTGTGTTTAATGTGCCCCCCACGAAAAGCAGTAACATTTAAAATTCCTGCACACGCCCCGTCCTTAGAAGTCTCAGAGCAAGGTTGGCATCTGTTTGTCTGAAAGAGTGGTGGATCCAGCTCTTCTGAATGAATGAAACACTGAATCCAAATTGTGTACAGAAATGGGTAAAAATGCAGAGTAGTTTCCATGGAAAAAATTGTCAATTTTGAAAAAAATTTTTTGCAAACCAGTTCTGTATTGTGAACTGAGAGCTCTAGTTGAAAGACCACTTCCTACTTCTGCAATCCAAACTATGCCTAGGAGGTGCCTCCTCAGACACACAGAGCGGAAAGGTTCTCTAGGCAGCATTTCAATGGTTTAGAATATTTGAAAACAGGAGTCTGAGGTGGATGGAAATATTAATTCTTTAATAAGTATAACATCTACTGAAGGCACAAAATGGAGTTACAAATAGCAAAACAGAACATTTTAAAATATATAAATTCCTTAACTGCATAGAACAGCTGCTTAACAAGACCCACAGATGTATATAAAATATAAGAGTACTTTACCCTGCTGTCTTATCCCTATCCCTAATAAATTAAACATTTGTGCTGAAAGATCTAACATTTTTTTCTCATTCATGTACTCAGAAAGCTGTATAACTCATTCATTTAAAAACACATTGTTCGTGGAATAGATCACTACCATAGGCTAATCAGTATTTTTATAACACTGTAAATATACAGTAGGGCTTTTCAGAGGAAAAAAGACAACATCCCTACTCCAAAGACCTTACAATTTAAGGGACAGATCCTGCACATGCTTACCACGGGGCATAGTGCTTTCTTGTGGAGAGTAGATCTGGAGATTATAAGGGGACTACTCTCAGTAGCAGTCAATACACTCAGTAGGGTTTGAAGGATCAGGCACCAAGTTAAGACACAACTTGACAGGGATGGTAATACACATTGGAAGGGGAAGGGAAAAAAAGGGTTACATTGATAAGAGCCTGTGGTTTTTTTGGTTAACCATGAGTGTTTCTGGACAATTTGGTAAAAACAACAACAAAAATTTGTCTCAGATTGCCAGATAATAAAAGTACAGGCTGAGGCAAAACAAGACTTTCCTATTCATTGTAGGAGACAGATTCCGTGAAGACATTCTATCACTAGCTAGCGGTCTTCTTCAACAGAATCTCAACTGGCTTTGAAAACATTTACATCACGTTCCATTTGGGTTATTTGCTTTCGTGCGCCTCTTCGTTTTGTTTCTTAGTTTCAGGTAGGCCCAGAAGCAGACACAACCACATAAAAATAATAAGGGGAGGAGGAAACAGGGCTGTCGATTAATCGCAGTTAACTCACGCGATTAACTCAAAAATTAATTGCAATTAAAAAAAAATTAATAACAGTTGTAATCGCACAGTTAAATTTCAATTGGTATTCTGTTTATTAAATATTTTGGGTCTTTTTCTACATTTTCAAATATATTGATTTCAGTTACAACACAGAATACAAAGTGTACACTGCTCACTTTATAGTATTTTTATTACAAATATTTGCACTATAAAAATGATAAAAGAATAGTATTTTTAAATTAACCACATACAAGTGCCATAGTGCAGTCTCTTTATAATGAAAGTGCAATTTACAAATGTAGATTTTTTTTTGCTACATAACTGCACTCAAAAAAACAAAACAATGTACAACTTTAGCGTCTACAAGCCCACGCAGTCCTACTTCTCATTCAGCCAGTCACTAAGACAAGTTTGTTTACATTTACTGGGAGATAACGCTGCCCACTTATTTACAATGTCACCTGAAAATGAGAACAGACGTTCCTATTGCACTTTTGTAGCTGGCATTGCAAGGTATTTACGTTCCAGATATGCTAAACATTTGTATGCCCCTTCATGCTTTGGCCACCATTCCAGAGGACATGCTGATGACTCTCGTTAAAAAATAATGCGTGAATTAAATTTGTGACTGAACTCCTTGCGGGAGAATTGTATGTCTCCTGCTCGGTTTTACCTGCATTCTGCCATATATTTCATGTTCTAGCAGTCTTGGATGATGACCCAGCACATGTTTGTTTTAAGAACACTTTCACTGCAGATTTCACAAAACACAAAGAAGGTACCAATGTGAGATTCTAAAGAGATAGCTACAGCACTCGACCCAAGATTTAAGAATCTGAAGTGCGGTCCAAAATCTGAGAAGGACAAGGTGTGGAGCTTGCTTTCAGAAGTCTTAAAAGAGCAACACTCCGATGTAGAAACTACAGAACCCGAACCACCAAAAAAGAAAATCAACCTTCTGTTGGTGGCATCTGACTCAGATAATGAAAATGAACGTGTGTCGGTCTGCTCTGCTTTGGATTGTTATCGAGGAGAACCCGTGATCAGCATTGACGCATGTCCCCTGGAATTCTGGTTGAAGCATGAAGGGACATACGAATCTTTAGCGCATCTGGCGCACAAATATCTTGCAACACTGGCTACAACAGTGTCAGGGAAATGCCTGTTCTCACTTTCAGGTGACATTGTAAATAACAAGCTGGCAGCATTATCTCCTCCAAATGTAATCAAACTGGTTTGTCTTAGCAATTGGCTGAAGAAGAAGTAGAACTGATTGGACTTGTAGGCTCTAAAATTTTTACATTGTTTTATTTTTGAATGCAGGGTTTTTTTGTACATAATTCTACATTTGTAAGTTCAACTTTCATGATAAAGAGATTATCATGTACTTGTATTAGGTGAATTGAAAAATACTATTTCTTTTGTTTTTTACAATGCAAATATTTGTAATCAAAAGTAAATATAAAGTGAGCACTGTACACTTTGTGTTCTGGGTTGTAATTGAAATAAATATATTTGAAAATGTAGAAAACATCAAAAAAATTAAATAAATGGTATTTTATTATTAACTGTGCCATTAATCGCATGATTGTGATTAATTTTTTTAATTGCTTGACAGCTCTAGTAAAATACATGAGTCCTGCAGTCACGTTGAGCAGGAACAGGTGAAAATAAAAAAAGGAGAGGGGGAATATATCCCCTTCAAATGGTCACCACTCCCAAAGAAGCTGTGATTGTGCTCATGTCCAAGAAGCAGCAGCACCATTGGAATGCAACAAACAAATAAGTCTCTCTCACATGGTGAAATCCTAGCTCCACTGAAGTCAACGGACATTCTACTTTCCCCAGGTATTCTCAGGCAGGTCAGAAACAGTAGCTGAAATCTAATACGAAAGCCTGTTTTTATATGATACCCACTCTGACTTCAAAAAAGCTGAATGGCTTGTATCAGAACAGTCAGAGGCTTATCCAAAAAAATGTATTTTAACAAATAATTAATGTACAGTCCCTGCCATCATTTTATTTCAGCAAATATGTAACACGTGTGTGCCAGTTGTTCCTATTTTTCCCCAAGCAAAACAGATCCTATTTCCCATTCTAATAATTAGCCCTGATATAGCATTTCAAAGTAATTTACATTGCAAACATTAATTAGTCCTCACATAATCCAGTGTTGCTCCAGCCTTTTTACAGCTAGGGCAACTAAGGCCATGTCTACACTAGCACTTATGTCGGCAAAACTTTTGTCACTCAGGAGTGTGAAAAAAAAACACCTCCGAGTAACATAAATTTGGCCGGCATAAGTGCTGATATGAACAGCGCTACGTCAGCGGGAGACACTCACCCATCGACATAGCTTTTATGTTGACAGGAGAGCTCTCTTCCGTCAGCATAGAGCAGCTGCACGAGCGCTCTTACAGCAGCACAGCTATATCAGTACGGTTGTGCTGCTGTAAGCTTGTAAGTGTGGACATGGCCTAAGGCTGAGAGGTTAAATGACTTACCTCAGGCCAAACACCAAGACAGAACTAGAATACATGAGTTAAAAGGTCCAGTCTTATTTTCCCTCCTTAAATGTTCCCTTCCCCCCCCCCCACTAACTCCCCCATGTAGTTTCTTAAGTGTTCCTCTTCGCCCTCTTGCTTTGAAACACTGTTAGATAAAAGTGCACTTTGGGTGCAGAAGAGTGACAGTTGCTCACTTTACTATAGTCAGATACAACTACATCCTGAGCAGTTTACAGAAGAGATGTTCTGTTTGTTTCTGATGACAGAACAACAGCTTAGTATATAGAAGGACAGGTTTTCTTTTAAAGTAAGCTGTAGATATAGGAACAAACCTGATTCTTAATTCCTGTTGACTAGAGCACCTAGAAAAGTTTCAGATTTTCTCAATTTAAAAAGAAGGGAGGAGGCGCAATTTTTCTGAAATGTTTGCTCAAAAAGTTTTCCTGTTTTTCAACAAATTGCTTGTAGCCGCTGCCAGAGTCAGTGCATACTAACCCACATCAGATCATAAGGGGATTTATTTATTGTGACCCATGGCAGGGGACTGGAACAAAGACAGTCTCTTTTCAGTACTCCTGTGTGTCAAGTCATTACACACTAAGGCTGTGGGGTTTTATTTTATTTTAAATTCTGAACATTTTTCAAATGAGGCTGGTTGATACAGGTTCCATCTGGAACCTCTTTAATAAATAAAATCATCACCTACCTCTTACATCATAATGCCTTTCATCCATAGAGTTCTATGCTCTTCAGAGAGGAGGTAGGTTTCATTATCCCTGTGTTAGAGAAACTGAGGCATTGAGAGGGGAAGCAACTTGCCCAAGGTCACCTGACAGGCCAGTGGCAGGGCCAAACTATGGCTTCCTTGGGTTCTATAGAATTAAATTGATGGTAGCTAAGGTACCTGTTTTTACAAGGAAAAGATGACCGAAAAAGACTATTAAAAAAAGGCTAAAATATTCCTAAAATAAACTTTTCTTCATTCATATTCATTTGCAATATAGAATCTGTGTAGGACAATGTCGTTTGATAGAAAAGATTGTATTGGCCTCCTTTTAGGATGACTCATATAACTCATTTATGACTTTGCCACTCATGGGCTGTGTAACCTTTCCAACCCATGGTAATAAAACTTTTATATCTAGCATGTATTCTCATGTAAACATTTACTAACTATAAATGTGTAACTATCTAAAATATTCAATAGTGGTCACCTTTAAAAAGTCCACTTCTAACCAAGAATTGACAGCTGAATATTTTAAGATATTGACATTTAAGGCAATATTACAGCATGTCAGACACACACTTTAATGGAAGCTACTGTAACTAAGCAGGTTTCCTTCTTAAAAACAATCCTGCTATTAACAGCAAATAGAATTTCATGACACACTGATAAAGACTTGATCTGGCAGATTTACCATGCTGCCAAGATTCACGTATTCATCTGTTTTGTTTACTAAACAGTAGCAATATACCAGATTCACCTGTTATGTCTGCCAGTGAGTCAGTCACCATCACACTTAGGGCCTGATTCAAAGCCCATAGAAGTCAGTGGAATGGCTCCCCTTGCACAAATGAATGGGCATTGGATCAGGCCTTCAAATAGAAGAATCTCAGGCAGTAGCTGGAGTTACTCTGGGCTAAATTTATCCCCAGCACAATTCCAGTGATGTCAATGGAGTTACACCAGGATGAATTTGCCCATCTGTGGATCTGCCCTGAACTTTAAGACAGCTGAAATCTGAACTGGGAACTTCCTGGGTTAAAGGCAGCATCAGCACCTAGTGAGCCAAAAAAGGAGTTACTCCTTGAACAAACAATTAGGAACTGTGCAAAGCTGGGCAGTTGCTCTTTGCTTAATAAAACCTTTCCAGTGGTGGAAATGGAGCTTATACGTTTTACATTATTGGTTGGGCAGTCAGTAGAGATTTGCATTGCTTCTACTAGTACTGCACCTGACTTCTGGACAAATATGTCCAGATGTTTTCTGCACCATGGTCCCTTAAAGCTAAATCTGGGGTGCGAACATTTCATGAAAACAGAGAGCCTTTGTTGACATTTTGGAGAGCATTTTGCTTATTCATTTAACACTTGGACAGCAACCTCTTGTTCCAAGAATTGCTCAAGAGCCTCTTCGGTCACTATTTCAGGTGGAGTGACTGCTGCCACCCCAGATGGTGGAGCCTTTTTGCAACTCAGGCCTGAAAAAGGATTGAACCAGCTCAGGGAGAAATTACCACCAAAAGCCAGTTTCATCGCTTCCCAGCTGCTGACTTTTTCCCAAGTAGGTTTCTGATTCTTAAGACGCTCGATACCCTGTAGATGAAAAAGAAGAGATTTTTATCATTTATTACTGGCAATTATGCAGCACCCATTACTATAGAGGGGGCGCATGCATATGCATACATAATATCTATATCCATACTAATGATTGTGTCGTAATCTCCATTTAAGGCAGGGCAAAAATGTTTTGTTTTATACTTTACCGATTGAATCAAGTTTCCAAGTTTGGCGCGAGCACACACACAAATCTTCAGAGAACAACAATTTTCTATGTAATTCTTGCAGTAAAAGCTTCTTAATTTTTTGAGCACTCCCTAGTCAGCATAGAGTGGCTAAAGAGGAGACTTTACAGTGGCGCAGCTGCAGTGGTACAGCTGTACCGCTTTAAGCTCTCTAGTGTAGAGATAGCCTTGAATTGTGAGTTCTTCGCACCACAAACTGTCTTTTTGTTGTGTGTTTGTTTAGTGCCTATCACAACAGGGCCCTGGTCCATAAATGGGCAGCCTGGGCTTACTGTAACAAATAAATCTAGAGTAAGAACTTCCTCCATCCTTAATTAAAAATATTGGGTCTTTATTAAAGATCTTCTCTCGGAATTCTGCTAAAGTTAAATAGGAACAGAGTCTAAGAATACTTTCCTCTCATTATTGTGATGTTATAATTCTACTGGTTCTCTAATTATCCATAGATTCTTTAAGGAGAACTTGGCTGAAAAATCATCCCAGGCTTTGCTTTTATCTGATCAGAGTGTAACCACCACTTTACAAGTAGGAGGCCTGATAAATAATTTGATACAGGTTTTCAGATAGTGGCAGTTGTAGTTTCAAAATAGAGATTTGGATTTGGTATAGGCAGGCAGGAGAGGAAGAGCACCATGCAGTTCTGTGCATTAAACTGGAACCTTTTTCACAGTTCATTTAGAGCAGTTTTCCATTTGTTCACACAAGCCAGAATTTTAAAAAAGACTTTTGAGAACGCCCGTAGCCTAAACAGCTTCCAGAAGGGATGAGGAACTGCGTGGCTTTGACAACGTATTATACACTCTAACAGGAAACCCTTGCAAACGTAGGCACCATTACGGTCATTGCTGCTTGGCGAGTATGGTGCTCAGCTTCTGTTCTTCTGTCAGGCAGTACTGGAGACAGGCAATATTCACACACACAAAAACAATGCCTTTCTAGCCCTGTTTAAAACTATTGCTTAGTTTCTCACAGGGACATGAACAAGTCTGCTTCTGAGTCCTGCAATTGCACTATTGGAGTGGTGAGCTTGAAGCACTTTTCATCTTAAAGCACAGAAGCAGGTTAGGTTCTCTGCAGTTTGCTAGCCAACGCGGAAGCTATCTGCAGTTAGAAACAAACCATTACTATCCTCACTGCTGTTATTTTTAAGAACTAGTGCAAGTGTGTGTAACAGGAAGGGAAGAGATGGGAAACGAAGCTCTTTTTCTATTGCTTAAACTGATTCCCAAACAGCAGAGCCTATAGGCCTGGTTCACCATTGTGTTAATTCCTTTTTCACAGTTCTGTGGTGAAGTGGAGTAACAGCGCTATAACTTTTGGGTAGCATTTTTTTAAATTTTAGATCCCACACATTATCTAGTAATTTAGGCTGTCATGTACACAAGCTCAACAGGAGGTTGTGCTAATTAGACAGAGTGCAGTTAATCTGATAATCCTGTTGTGCAGTACCCAGCAATCCATTTAACATGTATTCAGGACATGGAGATTGCGGACTATTAAAACTCTGTGTCCTGATCTAATATGGTGTCACCTGTGCTGCTGTCAGGACGGTCTAAAGAGATAGACTAGAGAGGGGATGGTTTAAGAAGGAAAAGTGTCTAAGACATGTAAAAAAAGACTCTAAAAAGAAGAGAAATAGTGATACAAAACTAGGAAAAAACAGCACCTTGCACAAAGCTTAGTTAGTAATATTCCAAAGTCATGGGTTCACGAGTACTCATTTAAAGTTAGTTCTCAAATGAAAACACAGGAAATGCTGCTTACCATTTGAATGCATGAGAAAGGCAGGAGAATTTCAAAAATAAAGTCAAGTAATGTATCACTTCTGGGAATTAAAAAAAAACGACTTACCTTGACACAATTTGGTAAGTCTGCCTCTCACACATTCAAATACTGAGCTGCATCTCACTGTACCTCCTTCTGGGAAGTATCAGTAAAATGACAGACCATTGGTCACTGTCAGATATACACAGTTCTGGAAATAGAGAAAACCACGGGTATTTCTAAAAGCTGTTTTGAAATTTCACTTAAAAGAAAAGTGTACTATATTACTATATGTAATCACAGCAGTTATCCTCCAAATAACCATTGTCTGATAACATTTGGATTTGAGAGGAAAAAAAGTTTACCAAATGTAAAACCAATAAAATGTTCTGGCATTTTAGTTACTCATGTAAACTACCCTGTGGTATGTAAATATAATTGCTATAATGCATGAGAAAGGCAGACCACAAACGAACTAGAAACAAAAAGGAAAGGAGTACTTGTGGCACCTTAGAGACAAACCAATTTATTTGAGCATGAGCTTTCGTGAGCTACAGCTCACTTCATCGGATGCATACTGTGGAAACTAAGGTGCCACAAGTACTTCTTTTCTTTTTGCGAATACAGACTAACACGGCTGTTACTCTGAAACCTGAACTAGAAACAGTGGAATTTGCCAGTCAGAGAAATGTTAAAGGGTAAACTAATATAGCAAAAATACACGTTTTTTAATTTTCAGTTTTAATAATCTGGATTAACATACTGGATTGTGTTTTTAAAATGTTACAGGACCAGAGTGTAGGCAGGTGTAAATCAGTATAGCTTCATGCTCTCACTGGCTAAGCCAATTTATATCAGCTGAGGATCTGACCCATGATTTTTAACCAGACAGCATCACTCATTAAATCCTCTATCATACCACAAATTAGAATTAAAGAGGTAAACATATTCTGGGGTTTTCAAACACACACATGAGAATGGGTTTCCCAGTAGAGATTGATAATAAAGAAAAATAAAAAAAGTCTTTCTGGTCATGTAACTGTCCCTTAAGAACTGTGTGCATGCTAAAGGTATCTTTCTTCCACCAATGTCTCCTGTTGAAGCATATAATGAGGTCATAGAAGCCTCTGTGTGCATTCCTAGAGCAACAGATTGAGATATATGAACACACTACTGTGGATTTACTCCTCAGCAAGCAGGAGAAAAATATGGGGTCTGGATGTAGTAAATGTAGTTAACCTTTAGGTGGTTAAATAGCTAACAGTGCATTACTGATTAACTACTTTTTAAACTTAAAAACTGGAGCACCAAAGTTATTTCACCTTCATGCTTCTCCCAGCTTGGATGCAGACGAAAATTTAAAGACATTTAAATTGTGCAAACATTTAGAGTAGGAAAGGAGCAGAAACAGTTTTTGGAAAAGTTTTATTGCATTTGTTTTCCATATGGAAGCATTGACAGAATTGAAAAGATGCAGCATTCACATTACTTTCAAAGTGAGACAGATCCATTAGCCTTTTCCTCCCTGTACTTCCCTCCCTCCGCCCCCATGGCTTCGATTCAGCCTAATAGGTCATTTTACAAAATAAAAGTGTTTTTAAAAAAAGGAAAGGTTACACCGGAATCTATGGATACAACTTATTTACACTTTTCCTTTATGATTGATTGATGGGTCCGACTGGCACTATGCTAATTGCCCCTTTTCAAAATGATCCAGAATATAATAAAATTCCTGTCCAGATACAAAAACATTAGTTTCAGTCACATAAGATTTAGTTTTACCTGAATTTGTTTTTGATGGAATGCCCTCTGTCCCTCTGTCAACCGTTTACAGCACAGAGGTTACTATTCACACAGTCATGACAGTAGGCATGCATACTCCTTAACACTGACATTTCCCAATTTAAAATATTTATACGTATGAACATAAGAAGAGATTTTCAAAGTTGTAAAGATGGGTAGTCCTAAGAACAGAAAATTAATTCTCACAGGTAGACCTACACAAACCATCAGTGCTAAGCTTTTATGGCAAATTGTCATGTTCTACATGTTAACACTGTTGAGTAGGCATCACTTCAACAGCTTGTTTATCAAAGACAGACATATACAAACAAGATCTTAAGAGTTTTAAAATGAAATTTCTTTTTTCCTCTAAGTGTAAGGCATTTAATTGAGAAAGTCTTCCACCAAAGCGGCCATATTTTCCCTAGAGGGGCAACATTACCTGCTTACAAGGGAGGGAGCAGACAAAATAATGCCAGAAAGACGGAATCAATTTTGTCTCTGGAAACAAAAAAGGTGGTATTGGCAACATTTGTTTTAAATACTTTAACTGCATGTGACCACAGTATTCATTGGCTCTCGCATAGCATCCCACCCTCGTCTTCCACCTTTCAGTGTTCAATAAGCCAAGTATCTATTTCCCAGTTGAAGTCCTCTCTTACGAAAGAAACTCACTGCCCAGTCAGAGCTGTACACACCATTAGCAGGTCTGAAGAGATCTGTGTAGGAATGTGGCACCGTTGGCACTTACACAGATATCCTCGCAGTCTAGAGACAGCAGGACAGTCTACTGAGTTAGCAGAGACAGGAACAACAGAGAAAGAGGGTCTCCTTCACATTAGTTATGCCATACCAGAAAGCAGATAGAAACAAAGGCAAGTAAAGTTAACAAGTTTAAAAAAAACACAGGGAAAAGAAGATGCTTCAGCCACCAGAGACATAGTATTATCTAAAATTGCCGAACACAGGGCTTTTTTTCTTTTTTTTTCTCTGCAATGAACAGCCTTTAACAGACATAAAAAGAGTTTCTGTTTTCCATTTTGTTCTAAACATTCATATAAAAATTATATAACAGTAGTGCTGAAATGTGGTTTTATTTTAGTGGAAATTCTGGTCAAGAATTCTTCAGACCACATACTGGTAGGGGTCTGCCTTTCCTTGGTCTGGAGTAGCGAATGGGCTAAGCCATGCTATAGAGAACGGATGGCCAAATACTGCTTTCATGTTCATCCATTTTGTTTTTTTAGCCCATCTTCTCTCTTCCTTTTTCAATTGTTCTATTCCCTGAAAACAGAAATATCACACTTTCAGTCAAGCACTTAATTGCTGTGGTTCTGCTTTCAGGAAAAGGATCTCTCAATTACCCCTTATTGCATGGATGGAGTAAGAAAATACAAAATTTACCTATAGAGAGCCTTTCCTTTAAAAAAGGATAGGAAATATTCCTTGGAAAACAAAATTGCCATTTTTGATCACATTTAAAAATATGCTCAAACCTCTTAAAAAATACCCTACAATTGTTACATATGTCAATTTTAAAACAGAATTACAACATGTACTTTCATTGGATGAAAGCATTCCATATGCCTATGTTGGATAAGGGAAAGTTTTATATGAACCCATTTATATATTTGCAGACAAAAAAAACCCAAGAGAATCCCTATAATGCTCCCAGATTCACCATGCAAGTTCAGGAAATGCCCTCTGTTCAGCAGGGCTGAATGTACCCAGTGCCTCTTAAAACTGCTGCCAAAACATGCATGGGCAGACAGCAGGGAGAAAGTTAAATAAGTATACTGAATGAAGAGAAAAAAATTGATATTGGTTTAGTAAAGATTAGAGGGAGAGCAAAAATAAGCTTTCAAGCAATCAGTTGAAACAGTCCTTAATCAATCACGTAAAAAAATCCTTATAATATTTGCAATCCATAAAATAAATTAGGTCTTAAGCATACAGCTCTTGTTGCTATAAATGCATTGTTTGGTTTGAGTAGAGAATGATAATCCTTGATTCCAGCTATCTGTAATGGGCAGACCATTTCAGTCTTTAATTTAGAGCCTTTTTGCAAAATCCTCTTCTTCCTGTCTATTGTTAATAAATGGATCCCCTGCACTGCAGCTCAGTGCACTGTAGAACAAGTGTGAGTCTTCAACTCCCAGTCCTGGAAGTTATGTGCAAGCAGGAGTATGGGCAGCTCCAAAGAGGGAATAAGCACTTTGCCCTGCTCACTGGTGATGCCATCTCCATAGGTAACACAAGGAGCAAAATTTCAGGCTCTGTCAGAAACTGATCTAGCCCTCTTCTAGCAGAGGAGAATCACCACTGTGGGGTATATATGAGAGGGTGGGGTGAGGATGGGAGATTCTCAGAGCTCAAGTCTGCATTGGAGGAAACTTACTCCAGCCCAACAAAATGCAAGGTGAAAGAAGAAGTAAAAAAGACCACATTTAATAGCATTTCTTTTCAAAGTGTTCCTCAACATAAGAATCACATGCTAAATAGACGCAACCTTGGTGCTAACAAATGATGTGTAACACAGGTGACATAGAAGGAAGTTGTAAAAGAATAAAAGCCCTCCCCCTGCCTTTAAAAACCTCAGGACCCTATATTCAGGAACCTATATCCATATGTACATAAACAATATAAGTGACTATTTCTAAAGATGCCCAGCGTGTGTGAAAATCAGGGCACTTATTTAAAGTGCCTAGCTTTAGGCACCCATTCAGTAATGACTTTAGAGACACCACCATTAATTTATGTAAGCTGATACATTTTGTCTTGGTAGGAGCCAGTTGTTCAGCAATATACTCTCCTGGGACCCTACTCAGCAGAAAATATCTGCAACTTTCCCTGGAACAAAGTAGACCTGAATGCAAGTATCATGAAGCTAGCTAGGGAATGAAGAGCTGAGAGAAGCAGACTGCTCTCACATGGTCCTGAATGCTGGATTCTAACTTTGTTTAAACTCTCCATAGACTTGCCCACTAAACACAGGGGTTCCCATACTGTCAGCTGCGGGCCACTGACAGTCCCTCTGCCATGGGTGGAGTTTGGGAGGGCATTGCCCCGCAAACTGTATACGTTGATGGAGTGGTGGCCAGTGATGGCACCTGCCCAGGACCGGAAGAGCCCAGTGCTGCCGGTGGATGGCAGAAGGCGAAGAGGAGCCACCAGGCAATGGGCAGAGGGTGCAGAGAAGGGGCCGGCTCTGAGAGGTAACCAGCGGGTTCCGTCACTGTCGGGCCCCTTGGAGAATCAGGCCTTCACCCTCTCCTCTGCCCCTGGGACTGGGGCTTGGCAGTGCTGCTCTGTTCCCACCTGGACAATGCCGTGATCGGGACAATCAGATAATGGCTGGGCCCAGCCTGAGTTCTTGCCTATGCCTGAGATTGGCGGCCCCCAAGCCCTTCCCTTGTTTCCGGGCAAGGGGTGCCTGTGAGGCACGCCAGGGTGTTGGGTGGGTGACAGGGCTGCCAGGTGACAAGCTCAAAGTACTCAGTAGGCTGCTGAAGTGGAGGGTGTCGGCAGGGGCTGGCTGTGGCCCCTTCACCCTCTTGCTGGCCCTGGTCCCTGCTGAGGCGAGGGACCCCGCAGTGCCCCTCTCTCTGTCAGACACGTGTTGACAGAGGGCCGCAGTGCCCATTGCAGCTGCCCAGGTGGGCCTCAGGGGGAAAAAGTTGGGAAACCCTAAGACACTCAGTTGTGGCCTCTTTAAGGTTATCACTTCCCCCAACCTACCCAATTAGGTTACCTAAGGAAGATCTTGGACTTCTGTTAAGCTATGACAGACACTCTGAGCATGACTGGTGAAGTCTGATACCATTCTCAAGGGTAAAAGTACTATTACAAGTCAGGGACTTCACCTTTGAAGAAGAGGAGGGCAGGATGCAGTGCTGAATAAGGGACTCCACAGTCTCTGTGTAACCTCCACATTGTTGCCTTATGCTGGTTAAGATAAAAATATCACTCACTGTTGCTGTAGTTGCAATATCCTCACACTACTCAACTTCTTATGCTAGCCATCTAGAGTGAACTCAGCCACTGTGCAGGCTTAGTTTATTTTATATCAGCCTCAGAAGATCCAACGCATGCTAGAGCAGTGAAGGAGAACCACATGACATTTCATAGATCTTACAACTGTGAGCGAGGAAACGCATGACCATGGAGAACTCACCGTTTCGTCAGTGCAGATGGAGTGTACCTGGGTCCCAAACATTACAGATGTGAAGATAAGAAACAAGAGAGCCTCAAAACACAAGAGGATAAGAAGGATCACTGTAGTTGGTGGAGAGAAGGAGCTGCATTCTGTGAAAGCATGACAAAACAATGAATACTCAAAAATATGGGACTAGGGAACAGAGCCCACATGTAAAACTACAAACACGTGTTACTAAGCAGTAAATTCTGCCACTGATATTACATATCAGGTTATCTCAAGTTCTCAACAGTTAGTCAAACAAAATTCTCCTATCAAAATAAGAAACTGACATGACTTCCATAATCAGAGGCCTACTGAAAGGGTATGTGATTCCCAAGGAAGTGAGATACCAAGATAATTAGTACTGTTAATTTGAAGAAAAAGAAACTTGTGCTGTGATATGTATGGCATGCAATTTTCTTTTCCAACTAAGCCCCCCTCGAGTGCTCTCACCTGGACCCCACCACTCGCACATTCTATCCGTAGAGTTTTTACTAATTTTCTCTATGATTAAATCCATTAGGAAGGGGCACCTCAAGTTGATGCTCAGGACACAGAGGAAACCAGAGAAGATTACTTCAGTAGCACCAATTGTCCATTATAAAAAGCATAGCATGTTCCTTTCATAACTGACTTTTGAAGACCAAGAAAGATTATATATTCTTGGTTCTTTCAAACCCATCCCCTTTTTCCCATAAGGTTTATCTATACTGAAATGTCCCTGCAAGGTTAAGCAGGGTTTAAAAGGGTAGCTGTGAAAGTCTTATGACTGGAATATTGGTATAGAGGGATATAGCTTATTCAGGAAGAACCAGCAAGAGAAACAGGGAGGAGGTATTGCATTATGTATCAAGAATATATACACCTGTTCTGAGGTCCACAAGGAGGTGAGAGGCAGAAAGTCTCTAGGTAAAGATAAAAGGGATAAAAAAGTAGGAGTGATGTCACGGTAGGTGTCTACTATAGACCTCCAAATTGGGAAGACAAGATCGATGAGGCATTTCCTGAACAAACAACAGAAATATCCAAAACACAAGGCCTTGTAGTAATGGGGGACTTTTAACTACCCAGACACCTGTTGGGAAAGTAATACAGCAAAACACAACATTTCCTATAATTCTTGGAGTGTACTGGAGACAAAGTTTCAGAAAGTGGAGGAAGTAACCAGGGGAGGGAGGGAACAACCATTTTAGATTGATTCTGACAGGAAGAAACTGGTAACTAATCTGAATGTGGAAGGCAATTTGGGTGAAAGTGATCATGAAATGATAGCCTTTATGATTCTAAGGAAAGGAAGGAGTGAGTGAGAGGAGCAAAATGAGGAGAATGGACTTCAAAAAAGCAGACTTTAACAAACTCAGAGAAGTGGTATATAAGGTCCCATGGGGGAAAAAAATCTAAGGGGAAAAAGTAGTTCAGAAGAGCTGACAGTTTCTCAAGGAGACATTATTTAAGGTGCAACTGCAAACTATCCTGATGCAAAGGAAAGACAGGAAGAATAGTAAGAAGCCAATATAGTTCCATCAGGAGCTCTTTAATGACCTTGAAATCAAAAAGGAATCCTACAAAAAGTGGAAACATGGACTAATTGCTAAGAAGAAGTACAAAAGAACAGCATAAGAATGTAGGGACAAAATCAGAAAGTCTAAAGGCACAAAATGAGTTACACCTAGTGAGGGACATAAAAGGCAAAGAAAAAGAGGTTCTTTAAATACATTAGGAGCAAGAGAAAAAATGAAGGAAAGTGTAGGTCCCCTATTTAGCAGGGAAGGAGAGCTAATAACTGATGACACCAAGAAGGCAGAGGTGTTTAATGCCTATTTTGCTTCAGTCTTCACTAAATAGGGCAATGATGAGCAACAAGAGGAAGGAATGCAAGCCAAGTAGGGAAAGAAAAGGTTAAAAGAAGATTTAGATAAGTTAGTTGTACTCAAGTCAGCAGGCCCTGGTGAAATTCATCCTAGCATACTTAAGGAACTAGCTGAAGCAATCTTGGAATGATTAGCAATTATCTTTGAGAACTCATGGAGGTTGGGTGAGATCCCAGAGACCTGGAGAAGGGCAAAACATAGCACCTATCTTTAAAAGGGGAACAATGAGGACCAGGGGGGAATTATAGACCAGTCATCCTAACTTCGATACCTGGACAGATACTGGAACAAATTATTAAACATTTGATTTGTGAACACCCGGAGGATAACAGGGTTATAAGGAATAGCCAGTATGGATTTGTCAAGAACAAGTCATGCCAGACTAACCTAATTTCCTTCTTTGACAGGGTTTCTAGCTTAATGGATGAAGGGAAGTTGTAGACATGATACCTGATTTTAGTAAGTCTTTGATATAGTCCCACATGACATTCTCATAGGCAAACTAGGGAAATGCAGTCTACATTAAATTACTATAAAGGTGGGTGCACAACAGGTTGAGACACCGTACTCAAAGAATAGTTATCAGTGGTCTGATATCAAACTGGGAGGACATATTTAGTGGGGTCCTGCAGGGGTCAGTTCTGGATCTGGTATTATTCAATATTGGTAATTGATAATGGAGGAATGTAGGCTTATAACATTTGAGGAAGATAAACTGGGAGGGGTTACAAGCACGTTGCAGGACTGGATTAGCGTGTCCAGTTCTGGGCATTACACTATAGGAAAGATATGGATAAACTGGAGAGAATCCAGAGAAAAGCAACAAAATTGATAAAAGATTTAGAAAACTTGATCTATGAGGAAAGATTTTAAAAAACTGGGCATGTTTAGTCTTGAGAAAAGAAGACAAAGAGGGGACCAGATAGTCTTCAAATATGCTAGGGCCATTATAAAGAAGGAGAACAATTGTTCTCCATGTCCACTGAAGGTAGAAGAAGAAAAGGGCTTACTTTTCAGCAAAGGAGATTTAGATTAGATATTAGGAAAAACCTTCTAATTATAAGTGTAATTAAGCTCTGGTATATGCTTCCAAGGAAGGATGTGGAATCTCCATCACTGGAGGGTTTTAAGAACAGGTTGGACAAACACCTGCCAGGGATGGTCTAGATCAGTAATTCTCAACTTTTGTACTGGTGACCCCTTTCACATAGTAAGCCTCCGAGTGTGACCCCCCCCTTATAAATTAAAAACACTTTTTTATATATTTAACCCCATTATAAATGCTGGATGCAAAGCAGGGTTTGGGTTGGAGGCGAACAGCTCATGACCCCCATGTAATAACCTCATGACCCCCTCAGTGGTCCCGACCCCCAGTTTGAGAACCCCTAGTCTAGATTTATTTGGTCCTGCCTCAGTGCAGGAGACTGGACCTGATGACCTCCTAAGGTCTCTTCCAGCCCTGCATTTCTGTGAGTCTAGGAAAGTGAGGGGGAAATAAGAAAAAAGAAAAATGATACAAACAATATTTAATTACTAGCTTATGAATTAATTCTAATATATTCTCAATTCTGTGAAATCAAATATTGAGAACTGCTTAAAAACAGTTCTTTTCCCACAAGTACACCAATTGCAGATATTGCCGTGACCAAGGATTCTAAATTTTACCAGACACCTAATACCCAGAGGCCAATACAGAAAAGATGAGGACCCCATCAATAGGGTCCAGGGTCAGCAGTAACTACAGAAACTCAGATGCACCCCCCAGCTGCTTTCTGCCAGGGTCCTGCCCCCTGAATCCTGCTCAGCGATTCCATACCTGAAAAAGAGAAGCAGCTCACTTTTCATTAGCTCTCTAGAGCCTGATTATTTTGGAGAGGGAAAGGAACCCTCCTTTATTTTACCACTCCCACAGCCTCCTTCTGCCCACTGTGGGCAGCTGCAGATTTTATCAGTTTAACTCTGTGCCTGCCTGGCAAAGTTATGAGCTGCAGGCTTGCAATACATTAGTTCCCATTTGTAAGGTTTTCTTCACAGTTCTAATGACTAAAATTGTAATTATTTCAAAGTGAAAACTTAAATCCTGCAAAAATTGAAACTCATCCTCCTGCATGCAAATACATGCACATACACCCACCCACCTCTAAGATAAACTTTTCTACTTGGTATTGGCAAGTGGATTGATCAAGCCCTGGCTCTTTTTAAAAATAAATCAATCTACCTAACTACTGTGGATTAAACCTGATGGTTTAAAGCAGCTTTGTAAAATTCTACTCATTGACTTTTCCAGCATGAGGTGTTTTTAGGTTTTGGAGGGCAGGGAGAGTTGTCTGAACATGTGAGAGTGCATTTTTGCATCTGAGCTGATCAGTTTTCTCAACAGTTTTGCAGGGCTGGTTTCTATTATGTGATTGTAAAAGAGCCCATGCATTCTCCCCATCTCACTTTAGCATGCAGGAATTATCAGTGATACATTCATGTATACACTAATCTTTTCCTATGTACTGAGATAGAGCCTTAATATTCTATCTGTTCTCCAGGTTATGTATGGTGTGTGTTTAAATAGGACTTAACCCTTCAGGAATTTTCTGTCCTAACAGGATAGGTGGAATTTTAAAACTCCAGGAATGGTCACAAAAATAAAAAGTAGCTCATAACATTAACAGCATTCTCTGGCAACAAGCAGTAAAAAAAGCTGCCTTTCCCCTAAACTATATCACAATGCTGTCTCTACAGGTTAATTTGGTATTTGAAAGGAATACTGTGTCAATACTCACTTGTCCAGTCTTCTTCAAAGCAATACAGGAAGTGAAATCCCACCATGATTAGGGCATGCATGGAAATTAGTGCTATATACATCTGAAACAACAAGGTATTTAAAATATTTTTAAGCATAGCTGTAAAAGCTGCTTATACACATATGTCCAAATGAACTACATTAAAAATGTTAAGGCTGCAAAGTCGAGCACTAAAAAATTAGGAAATGCCAAAACTAAGGTAGACAATCTTAATTTGGCCCCCTTGTGCATATGCATTCTGATACAATCTTGTTGTATGATAACAACACCTCGCCCTTATATAGCACTTTTCATCAGTAGATCTTTACTGCTTTACAAAGGTCAGTATCATCATTCCTATATCACAGATAGGGAAACTGAGACAGAAAGATTTAGTGACTTGCCCAAGGTTACCCAGCAGGACAACAGCAGAGCTGGGAACAGAACCCAGAGTTCCTGAATTCCAGTTCAGCTATCTATCCACAAGGCCATGTTGCCTATCATATACTATTTGTAGTCTCTACTGATAATATGTAAAATGAGATTTTTAGAGGCTCATAACTTGGCCAGATTTGGCCTGATTTTCAGGGGGGACAGCAAAAGGCACATCCCTGATACCAGGACAACACGGCCAAATTTCAAGTCACTGTTCCAAAGCATGGAAGTGCTAGGGCTTTTCAATGTAACAGTTGTAAGTTTTTGTTTGCTGGGTTTTTGGTTTTATTTTTACTATTGGCACAATGTGTTTTTCCTTGATCTCATTCTGAAAAATAGCTGAACCATTTTCACGGAAATTTAAAAATTAAATAAACAAGTATCAACATGAGGCAGACACTTAGCATGGAGAATTTTAAATTGTTAACTACAGGCATTGCTACCCCCACCACTTACAACATACACACATGTACGTAGGAAGGTTTTCATTGTAGTGGTACAGAATGAGACAAATACCAACGAATTAGGGAACATAATATCTTCCAAATGAGGTGCAAGTGAAAGACAGTGGAAAAATATTTTTCTTTTGACACTCTTATGTGCTACCATCCTTCCGCCTCTTGAGCCCTTAAAAAGAGCTTAATAGAAAAACTTGTTTAATCTTTTCCTCAGACAGATTAGGTATTTAATATGGTCCACTTTGAAATACAGACTTGTCAAATTTAACTGAAACTGAAATCCAACATCCCACATTTGGGATGAACCAGCTAGGAATGGTATTCCAATCTGGTTATTGAAAGGAGAGATTCATTTACATTTCCCTTTTAAGATACTACAGGCTTAATCAGACGGAGGAGAAGAGACTAGTCCAGTGGAAAAGTACCCGGCATAAATATTTTCATGTTTTCTCAACTAAACTAGGTATTGTGCCTCAAAAAGAAAGCTAACTAGCTGTGCCTCTGGCAATATCAGAATACACCATAAAGTGAAAAGCAAATTAAGGGGTTCATACATATATTTTCAATTCTTACTTCAAGCCTGACTGAAGACTTGCACCTATTTCCTAATATCAGAACAGACCATCTTCCACCCAGAGACTTACCATAAAAGATTACTGATAAAATGGAACAACACTAAAAGTCAATTGTGCAGCTGTAATATTCTCTTGACATGAATTTTTTGGGTGAAATCCTGGGATTTTTGTCATTGACTTCAATAAAGCCCAGATTTCACTGTTTACATGGAAAATATGGTAATTAAGTTTGCACTCCCATGCTTTTTCTCTATATACAGTAGATACAGGACACAGTCCGTCAGAAAATCAGAAGCATTTCTGCCTGATTTTTGAGTGCCAACATTGGCTACTTACAAGTAGAACCCCTGTAATCCTTGCTAAAAAAATGAGGTTTCTCTCCACCCTCGCAGCAAAGAGGTAACAGCAGATGCAATAATGAGGCACAATATTATTATTATTTGTATTACTGTAGCATCTCAAAGCCCTACTCATGGACCTGAACTCTATTGTGCAAAGTGCTGCATAAATAAAATATCAATACAGAACAAAAAGTCAGCCCCTCCCCCAAAGAGCTTATTGAGACTTCATTATTATTACTGTGGAGGATTTTGTGAGGTATATTTACTGCTACACTATGAATTATACTAACCAATACTTCACAAATTGACAAAATAAATAGCAAAGTACATTTTGTGATGACTTATTCCTGCTCTTTTATAATATTTTCTCCCTAATTATTTAAATTTTGCTAATTTGTAACATATTTCCCAGCTTGGTTATACTAAGATAAAAACAAACAAACAAACAAAAACCTATCTTCACAGCCATTTAACAGTCATGCTTGGAATTTCATTGTCTCTGCTTGGACAGAAAAATTTACTCAATAAACAACTTACTGTAAACAGTACAAAGTACTTCTGGTTATTCTCTCCTACACAGTTATTAACCCATGGACAGTGATGATCCATTTTCCGAATACACCTCTTGCAAACACTGCAATAAAGAATATCTTTATAGTTTGTGGTTTTCAGAAAATACAGCAAGAGTACAAAGAAAATATTGGGCACCTGGAGACACACACACACACGTACATACGTTAATTTGGCTACTTCTGTTCAAAATTGTCAATCAACCTATGGTCCCAAATTGCAGTCGTACAAAAAGTAAATGTCAAATCACAACAAAGTAACGTTATGATTAATGGTTCCACTAATATACAGAGATTGAACATTATATATTATATTTAAGCAAATGAAATGAAATTGATTTAAATCTAGTCTAGGTTTGACCGCTGGGCTTTGTGAGAGTTTCAGTGTAGTAGAATAAAAAATAAAATCATAGGATACTGCAATGGATAAACTTCTCAGAATAACCTTAGGTACAATTTCAGTAATTTGTTACAATTTATTAAAATTTACTCTGACAGGAGCTTTGTTGAAAAAAAAAATGGAAAATTCAAATTAATTTTTCAGAAAAATACCTGGCAATGAAGTCAATCAGGCACTGGATTAATTTACCAGTGCCTTTCACTGAGACACCATCACCACAATTAAAAAATTAGATTTTAAGCACTCAGCAAAACTGGGCAGAAGCACTCAAGTGTATGTAACAATTCTAATTACAAATTCTAAAAAATAAAAGTCCTGCAAATGCATATTGTGCTTAGGAGTCAAACAATCAAAGATGATTAATTCATTGTAATGTTAGTATCTCTTAGCTTACTAGTCACTGCTGCTTCACTGGCATTTTAAATCTCCAACTAACATCATAAAAGGCTTTTTACTCTTCTATCATCTGATAAAGCAGTGAAGAAAGCCAGTCCCCCTGGTACTAAAATGCACAAAAAAGTATGAAAACCAAATATGAAAACCAGGAATATGTGGATTCAAAACAACCCTCACAGGATTTAAACAGAGAAATGGAGGGTTCTGCTTATTTTATTTTTCTTATAAAGTTAAACTATTTGACCTTAAAGAAAAAACTCAAACTCTTAAAGAAACTAATTACAAGAATGCACTGACAATAAAAATAAAACAAAAAAAAGTTAATAAATATTAACATCCTTATTTTGAAACAATCGAGTATTTATTACAGATCCTGGAAGGAAGCAGTCCCCAAAGGCAAGAAACAGAATTCCCAAGATGCAAATAAACAACTAAGATCTTGAACGTCAGACTGTGCAGGCTCAGGACCAGCAGGCTTTGCAGGATTGGGACGTAAGATTTTTTTTCTCTTCAAGCAGACAAAAAGTTACTCAGGTCAATATTTGCTCCCAGATTCAATAGTCATCACTAACACAAGAAGCTTTGTATTGCAGGAAGAAGCTTAAAATTATTGTGATTTTAAAGCATGCATATTTAAAAGGGCACCCTAACTTAAAAACAGAATTAGTTGCTTTAAAATTGTCCTTTTGATAACACACCATCTATGGTGACTAAGATAGAAAAACTATTGTTTTCTGTCAGTTTATTAGGTGTGCACATGCACCTTTGGGTATAATCAGTCTTGCCGTCTTATTGTTTGTCAGTTTCATGTCCTGTCTCATGCACTATTCTGCCAGTAGCTCACATGCACATTCTTCCCATCTCTGCAAGAGTGACACAGCAGTAGAGACTGTCCTGTGTATAAGTCCAGGGCTAGAGAGGCTCTCCTCTTCCCTGGACCTCTGGCTATGGCCCCAAGGAAGACTATTTTTTACTCCCCAAACCTCTGCAGGGGGCAAGAGAGCACTATCAGAAAGAGGTAGGGAACAAGGCATGCCCAGCAGTACCTTCATTAATGAACTCCCATGTGGGTGCAGGAGAGCACAAGGAGAGTAAGGGAAGCCTCTTTCTTTCCCTACACCCATTCACAGAGCTAGGGAATACCAGGAGACATAGGGAGGGAGCAAGTCGTCCTCTTTGTTATCCCTTGGATCCATTTATGAGCCAGAGGGCATACCACAGGAGGAACGGGTACCCTTTCCCCAGGCTGCTCCACAAGATCTTGGAGATAGAGAAGATGACTAGCTGGGAAGTAGGTATCTACCACCTACTCTCTGCAGCACTCGGGGGAAGCCAGGAGACATTGGGTTGAGAGAAGAGGGGGCAGGAGTCCCCTCCAGAGGGATGACGTGGAGCAGCCAGGCCAAGGGGGGACAGAGACTGTAGCCCACACAGGAGTCCTGAGGAGTAGGGATGGGAGGCAGCAAGGGGCTGGAGCTATGACATCACCTGCAGGAGCCAATGGTGGGACAGGGTGAGAACTGGAGCTGGAGTAACTTCCAGGAGCTGAGACTAGGGCAAGGCAGGGAGTTGGGAAGCAGCAAAGACCCTCCACCCTCAGATGCTTCCAGGGGGCTAGATGGCAGAGACAGGGCCAAAAGGTTAGTAGGGATCACCCTGCTTCCTTCCCAGGGGCACAGCCAGAAACTCAGGGCCAGAAGGAGCAGTTAGTTGGGTGCAGCTCCCTCATACAAGCATGTGAACAGCAGGAACTCTCATGCACATGGCAACCAACACCCTCTGCTGTGCATGCGTATGTTCCTGCTGTGAGAAACACCCACACACAGAACAGCGAATTATTTATTTTAAAGGATTCCCATGGACCTCAATGGGCATTGGAGATGGCCTGAGAACTAGCGATGTAAAATGTTAACCAGTAAGCATTAGTCTTACCGGTTAACCCACCTTAACTGTTAACCCCGGGTTAACATTTTACATCCCTAGGTAGCAGAAGAGGGTTGTTGTTAATGGTAGCTATAGCTTCCCCAAATCTAAAGAGACAGATGGCTACACAAAGCAGCCTAACCCCCCAGAAAGTAACTGCAGTCCCTTCATGCAAATCCTCTAGGAATACACGGGGGTGTAGGGGGAATGACAACGCTCACACAGATCACTTAACTACCCACTGAAACAAAGTTTTTCTAATTTATACTAAAAAAAAAGAATAATTAGAAATTAGTGACCTAAGTAACTGTTTTAATACTAAAAGCTTATTGTGAATAGCTCCCCCAAGGATATTTGTCATATCAAAAAAGAGAGGGAATGGGGGGGAGCCCCGAACTCCCCACCACATGCATAATTTAGGTCCCATAATTTTTGTTTGTCCTTTGTAAATCAAAATATGGAAATCTGAAATTAAATTACCTATTTAAAGCAAGTTTTAAAATTAATTTAGTAGTAATAAAAGGGCTAATTAAAGCCAAAGTCACAAATGCCATCAGGTCCATGAATGAAGATACTAGTGTTTTGAAACATGTCACTTTTTATGGACTTACACACATTTTGATTTCTGACTTCTATGACTTTTTATTTATATGTCCTCTCTGGGTCTTTCCCCTCAGTTCACTCTCTTTCACTCATTCTCTACCTGTTTCATTCCCACATACCCATACCATACTTCACTGATTATCCCGACAACAGAGGACCCAGTGGCAGACTATCAAAGTAAGATGTAATACAGTAAGAGCTATATCAACCTTCTACTGTCTTGCTGCTTATAACTGCAACTTTCATGCGCTCACCGCTGAGCTGTGTGCAACAGCTTTCCCTGTATTTATACAGCACTCTCCCAGAAAACATACTTTCCTTTAACTAATATTATATTTCATATCTGTGAAAAAGTGATTTAAAAATAATTAAGATATTTTTATGCCTTTTAAAACTCCACACTTGTAACAGACAAGTAACTGACATGCTTGGAGAAATTTGGTCCACAAATAAACAATGACAAAGAAAGTACTGTGCAGGACTCACATGTCATTTTCAATTGCTTTTAACCACTGGTGAATAATTCTGGTTCAAATGTGTCTGTGACCCAAGGATCTCTTTCAACCAGACAGGGGTACATAAGGGTTAGAGGGATCCCATGGGTCTGGTATCTACATACAAGTCTGACAAAGAATGTAACGTAAGGTCTCTAAAGAAAGCCAAGTCATCATAATCACTGACTGATGTATGTACAGAAAATATTTGAAGAGTTATGTATATATGCTTAAAAATATATGTTCTATATGTCATAAGAATGGCTATATTGGTTCAAACCAATGGTCCGTCTAGCCCAGTATCCTGTCATTTGACAGTGACTGTTACATAAGAACGAAAAAAGGCCATACTGGGTCAGATCAAAGGTCTACCTAGCCCAGTATCCTGTCTTCCGACAGTGACCAGTGCCAGGTGCCCAGAGGGAATGAACAGAACAGGTAATCATCAAGTGATCCGTTCCATGTCGCTCATTCCCAGTCTCTGGCAAACAGAGGCTAGGGCCACCATCCCTGTGCACCCTGGCTAACAGCCATCGATGGACCTATCCTCCATGAATTTATCTAGTTCTTTTTTTAACCTTGTTATAGTCTTGGCCTTCAAAACATCCCCGGCAATGACTTCCACAGGTTGACTGTGCGTTGTGTGAAGAAATACTTCCTTTTGTTTGTTTTAAGCTGGCTGCCTATTAATTTCATTTGGCGACCCCTAGTTCTTGTGTGGAGTAAATAACACTTCCTTTTTTACTTTCTCCACACCAGTCATGATTTTATGGACCTCTAACATATCCCCTCTTTCCCCCCCCGCCCCATCTCTTTTCCAAGCTGAAAAGTCCCAGTCCTATTAATTTCTCCTCATACAGAAGCTGTTCTATGCAGGGCTTTGGAGCAGAGCCCGGAGCTGTAGCACGGAGCAGCTCCAGAGCAGTGGAGCAGCAGGTTTTTGTCTGGAGCCGGAGCGGAGCCGGAGCACAGCTCCAAAGCCCTGGTTCCATGCCCCAAATAATTTTTGTTGCCCTTTCCTGAACCTTTTCCAATTCTAATCTACCTTTTTGAAGATGGGCGACCGCATCTGCACACAGTATTCAAGATGTGGGCATACCATGGATTCATATAGAGGCAATATGATATTTTCTGTCTTATTATCTTTCCCTTAATGATTCCCAACATTCTGTTTGCTTTTTTGACTGCCGCTGCACACTGAGTGGATGATTTCAGAGAACTATCCACAATGACTCCAAGATCTCTTTCTTGAGTGGTAATAGCTAATTTATACCCCATCATTTTATATGTATAGCTGGGATTGTTTTCCAGTGTGCATTACTTTGCATTTATCAACATTGAATTTCATCTACCATTTTGTTGCCCAACCACCCAGTTTTGAGAGATCCTTTTGTAGCTCTTCGCAGTCTGCCTGGGACTTAACTACCTTGAGTAGTTTTGTATCATCTGCAAATTTTGCCACCTCACTGTTTACTCCTTTATCCAGATCATTTATGAATATGTTAAAGAGGACTGGTCTCAGTACAGACCCCTAGGGGGCACCACTATTTACCTCTCTCCATTCTGAGAGCTGACCATTTATCCCTACCCTTTGTTTCTTATCTTTTAACCAGTTACCAATCCATGAGAGGATGTTTCCTCTTATCCCACGACAGCTTAAAATCTGTTTCAGAAGAAGTTAACAGAACAGGGCAATTTATCAAGTGACCCATCCTATCATCAATCCCAGCTTCTGACCACCAGAGTTTTAGGGACACCCAGAGTATAGGGTTGCATCCATGACCATCTTGGCTAATAGCCATTGATGGACCTATCCTCCATGAACTTACTTGGGCTGTGTAAGGGGAGGGCAGGAGAGCATCAACTTCTGATGCTCGCCTCACAGCACAGTCCAGGTGGGGAAAGTGACCTGGATGCAGGGAGCCCTGGCGTTGCTCCTCACATCATAGCCTCCTAAGGGGACACTGAGGAATGTTGTGGGGAGGGGACAAGTAGTATCTGTGCATCATTGCTCACACCCCTGCCCCACGTTCCGCCGCCGAGAGAAATCTGGGCACCCCGCACGTGTCGCCTCTGCGAGTTTGCGGTGTTCCCCTGCCAGCCAGCAGCATGCACCTCTGCACTGCCTCACGGCACAACCCCCACTTCCCCCCCGACCACGGCACTCTGGGCAGTCACCCGGGTGGCCCACCCATAAGGCTGACCCTGGTTGTGTGTGAAGTAGAGCTGTGTTCTAAGGTGAATTAGTAAGCTGTGGTGTACTTTTCATTTGGGAACAGCAGGCCTGGTAATTCTGGGAGTGTCCAATGAAGCAGGGGCTGGACACTAAAGGGGATTCTCGCAGGACTCAGCGGTTGGTGTATCCCTATTGCTAACCTGTAAAGAGAGCACAAGGTCTGGAGGGGAGTGCTTGTGTTGCCAGAAGGGTCAAGGAGCTGACCCCAGGCAAGGCATAGACAAGGGCAGGTAGCGAAGTGCCTCACAATCAGGATGCGACATAATGTCAAAAGGCACAATATCAAAGTATTCTGGAACATGCTACATTTTATGGTCCTCATTGAGCACTGGGATTTTCAGAGGAACTTAACAGAGTTAGGCACCCAACTCACATTAGGGTTCAATGGGAGTTAGGTGCATAAATCCTTTAAGCCCCCATGGAAATCCCATTCTACAACAGTACACTGATCCACCACATAAGTGCTTTCTTTTAACCTTGAACCACAGCATCACATCATTAAATCACAACACACAAGTGACTGTACCTGCAGTGATGTGCTCTGTCTGGTTTGATGCTACAGCATTTTGGACACTTATAAACCACCTGTCCTGGCTTCAGTTGTAAACTCTCAATGAATTCTTTTGTGGCATTACCTTTGGGCACAGCACCCTGGAAATGAAAACAAAGATTTCAGTACCCACAGTAAGAAAAGGAGTACTTGTGGCACCTTAGAGACTAACCAATTTATTTGAGCATAAGCTTTCGTGAGCTACAGCTCACTTCACCAGATGCATACCGTGGAAACTGCAGCAGACTTCATATATACACAGAGAATGTGAAACAATACCTCCTACCACCCCACTGTCCTGCTGGTAATAGCTTATCTAAAGTGATCATCAGGTGGGCCATTTCCAGCACAAATCCAGGTTTTCTCACCCTCCACCCCCCCACACCAATAACATCAAGAGACCCAGTTCAAGCTCTTGGAAGGGAAGAGAGATGCACATTTCCCTAACATCAACCATAATATTTCACAATTTGATTGAACAAGAGAAAAGATACAGAAAGGACACTATTGTAAGGCCATACTATAGTACGTAAATAATAAGCAGGGTGTAATCCTTATCTGTTTACTTGGACTTGTCATCTGACCTTGTGTCACAGCAAATTGGACATATGCATGTGTTCTCATAAAAGTTACACAACTGAAATGTTTAATGTAAGTAAAAATGTTGCAGACAAACATATTTTGCGTCTGTTCATAAACGGCCAATTTGTTTTGGGTTTTTTAAATGAGAACTCTTAGAGAGATGTTAAGTATACAAATACCACTTTAAAAATAAGGCCCAGAAAAAGAAATAAGATTAGCTAAAATTCTTGCACTCACTGTGATAGTGCAGTTTTTGAAGTCTCCCCTTAAATATGCATCTTTAATATTGCTGAGTTAATGTTACTGAAGGAACCTTAACTCTCAAAAGACAGAAAATTAAAGATCTCCAACCTTAATATTAACAATTTCGGTGCAAAAACGTTAATTAAAAAAGCCTGAAACATACCACACGAATGACTGCTAGTGTGGAGGTACATATTAAAATAAATCTTGTGTTAGGAAAATAACATTACAATTGACTTTTGGTGGAAGAGTTTTTATAGCAACAATGCTTTCAACTACATTTTTGACACTGGACATGCTCTTCCTTGTAGTGACTGGCTCTTTGCTCTAGCCCCACCGCTTCACAGTTTCCTCACCTCTGCCTCACTGCACCTATTCTGTCCCCATCATCTCCTTTCTATGCCCCCCTTCTTTTGTCTTTCTGTTTAGCTGATACTCTCATAACAAAACCCAACCAAATAACTGAAAAAAAACCTTAACACCCATTAGCCCCTCTGCCAGCCACCATAAATAAGTAAATGTCCTGTTAGTTCCACATTTATTTATCACTCTACTTCTGCATTATGTCCCTTTCTTCTACCCTTTGTCTGCCTGTTTTATTTAGATTGGAAACTCTTTATGGCGAGAACTGTCTCTTACTCTATCTCTATACAATGCCTAGCACAATCAGACCCCTTAGTGACACTACTGTAATTCAAATAATTTACAATAAAAAAAAAATCCTTCAAAATACGAACTGTATGTAAATTGCTGCAGTGCTGTATTCCTGAGTCTGACGACAAAAGCTTCAGTACCTCCACTATCGCTCATAGTTGACCAAGTTTACAGTAAGCTGCAGTGAAACTGCCCAGAACTAGGTAAGTTCCCTGCTGCTGTTCCTGAATAAGATGCAAGCTAAGCAATAAATACAGGCATTAGAGTTTTCATGATGGGGGGTTTCACCCGCAAAGTGGAGCTTGGGGGAGGGATCAGAGTGTCAGAGACTCTTTCAACATTCCCAACATCAGCCACTAGACTCTTAAGGCAGAAGAGACAAAACTTACTCTCCTTTTTGTCAGCTAGAAGAACAAGAACTTTAAATTTAATCTACTAGCCAAATATGAAAGACAGGGCCATCAAAGAAGATTTAGGGATAGCACTCTGATAAAAAATCCCCTACCAATAGTTCAGAGATGAGAGGAGAAAGGAGGGTAGGACTGTGTTTTTGACCAAGGCAAAGTCCCTGGATACTGCACTATCCATCTTGTGTTTCACATCTAACCTTAGATTGTTTAGCCTTCCAGTTAAAAGGAATCTGGTACATTTTTGAAGCCATGGAGATATGGGCTGATATTATTAGGGGGATTTAATGCTAAAAACAGACATACAAATTAGTAGGTATAATCCAAGAAATTCAGCTATATCATTAATGTGAAAAAGAATCATAACTTTTTCACTACAGAAGTCATTGTAATTTTTTTCCTATCCCATTCCGCTGTAGTGACATTTGATGAGACAGACAATTGAAACAAGTTTTTCTAGCTTTCCGGCTTGTCAGGTCATGACAAGCCAAAAACATTATATCTAGTACTGGTGAGTAAAAGGGTGATAGTGTGAAAGGTGTGTGAGAGAGAGAGAGAGACTAATAGGAAGCTGTTCATACCAGGCTCAAGAGAATCTGAGATTTGGTCCCTTACATTTGGTGAGTCAATCTGACACAACAGAATGATATATTAGCATACCACAACACCAAGCTTACTGATCATGATGACAGACAAGTTATTTAAATCTGCTATTCCACAAGGGCCCAAGTTCTCCCACATCTGACAGGCAAGAAAAACATAACAGTATACTTACTGGATCTGATAGCATAGCTCGAAAATGTGAAGCCAAAGCCAGGAGAGCCAACATGTTGAACAATATCCCATTGATCACACTATAAATGTAGTCTCTTGATGGAACTAACATAACAAGAAGGACTACAAAGTCTGCATAGACGACAAGCATCCAGGTCACCACAGCACATGCAATACCACAGCCGTCTCGAATAAACCACATTGCTCCCAAGGAACTATGGCTAGGAGGTGGAACACACTTGTCTGGCTGGAGGTATTCAGGTTTCCTCTCAATATCTCTGAAGCGGTGGATTGGAGTAATCATCATAGGTTATAATGTTCATACTTGCATGTGAAAAAGAATCAAAAATAGTCGTCTCCTGCTTTACAAATGAAACTCAGAAAGCTCCTTCTACATAACGGTGTGAGAAGCATGTAGAAGATTCCAGGCTGCAGAAAGGGAGCTGAAAACCAAAAAGAAAGTCAATGAACATAAAACTGTGTTTTAGAGATAATCTAAAGTTTATATAGAACTTCTTGTCCAGAAGGAGCCCAAGTGCTTTTCAAACTTTAATCAGAAGACTTATAAATTATACATAGGAATCCCTTAACCCACCACTGCAAAGCATCCACTGCTGGGGAGAAGTGCTTCAACTATTTAACAAAACACAGCACAGTAGTTAGGTAGGAGCTGGTAGGAGCAGCTGCAAAAGCAGCCAAACCAGGGACTGCAGCACTGGGAGAGAAGGGGGTAAAATGGTCGCAAGCCAGGGCCGTTCCTCCTCAGATGCACAACTGTGAAATTCCACCACACTACTGCCCAGGTGGTGCCTCCTCTCCATACTGGGTCTTGGGGAAAACCTGCAGAGAAAAAGCAGCCAGGGACCCCAGCTGGAGCAACAGCCAAATGTTTGGGCATTCAGAGAACTTTGTATAGTTCTGACTGGACTTTCTCTGCCCTGTGCTGATTGGCTGTTTGGTCTAGCCCTCTCCTTCACCTTAAGCTTTACTCCACCACCTGTCCCTCTTATCCCCCATCCCCTTTGACCCCTTGATATCCCCTCTCCCCTTTTTCCTTTCCATTTATGTTATCCCCTCCTAACTAAACCCACCACAAAAAAAAATTTAAAATCACATTGTTCACTCTGCGTTCATGTTATTACCCATTTTCTTCACGCAGTGCCTGTCTTGTCTATTTAGATTGTAAGCTCTTCAGGGCAGGGGCTACCTATTACAGTGCTCTGTATCTGTACAGTACCTAGCACAATGGGGCCCAATCCAGTTGGTCTTTATGCACTTATAATGAAAAACTGTATTCATGTGGTTATTTGTGTAGTGTACATGGGGCTATAGCTAACAGCTTTATGAAAATCAACTCTTCTTAGCCAATACATCAGAGGCCAGAGTTTTATTTCTTGATTTGAAGCGTCTGGTTTTGGGTGGAGGTTTAATTGGAGTTGTATATTTCTGAAGAAAGCAGTTGAGCAAGGATAAGTATATGTAAAGAGAACTTTTCCCCAAGGAGTAGGGGGAGGTAGAAATTAGCCAGCTTCAAAGGCAGGCCTGGCTTGTTCGTGAGGTTGAAAATCAGGTCTGGAGACTCATTTCTGACAGCAGCAGATGGGGCTGTATCTAATAGGCAATGAGGAGATATGGTTGCTTAAGAGACACAGAACCCAGTTCTCCTCTCATTTACACAGTGTAAATAAGCAGTAACTCCACTAGTCAATGGAATTACATCAGTGTAAGTGAAAGGAGAATGAGGCCCATGGTTTCTCAAATATAGAGATATAAATATATTTTCTGTCCTAAGTAACAAAGAGCTTTGTTTGTGGTACACTATTTCTCAGAGCAGATGGTAACAGTTTTTGTTTGAAATCTATATAATTTCTGTATGAGTTTACCTTGCATTAGAAGTTATTTTACAGAAAGAATCAATTTATGGTATTTGGCATTGTTTAAAGCACTAACCACATCACCACCTGTTAAGAGCATTTCCACCTTGCTTTGTTCAGGAAGAAGGTAACAAAGAAAGGCGAAATCTGTGCTGGGCGACCTGTCAAATGTAAGGATGCATTGGATCAGGGTGAACCATGTCTAGTAGCAGGTGACGGGACATAAAAAAGATTAAGGGCCTGATCCAAAGCTCATTGATGTCAATAGGCTTTTGATTAAGCACCTGAATAGATCTACGACAGTTTCAGAACATTCAGTAGCATTTAGGAAAAAGAAACCCTACGCACACCACATTTTGACTGCCACTGGAACAAAGAGGTCTGAAGTTTTCTTGTTTCTTAAGATCTTGTGGGCTTAGAAAGAGCTAAAGAAACATCAGCTACTCAAGCTGCAGAAAGAGAGAGGTATAAATCCTGGAAATATAAACACAAAGGAGCTGAAGACCAAAACAGTGAATGGAGACATCTTGCTTTCTGCTGCTGGCTATAAAGCTTTACAAGATGTTGGACAGGAGAAATAAAGCTGGTCTTTTAGACCAGCTTTGCTATTTTGATGCTGGCCCAGGACTTAAAATAGCAAGTTCCAGACCCCAGACCAGTGTAATTCACAATATTCCTCCACTCCGCCGCTGCTGCCAAAAGGTAGTCATCATGAAAAAGCCTGCTTATGTGGTGAATACAATTTTCAGTAAAAAGAAAAGGAGTACTTGTGGCACCTTAGAGACTAACCAATTTATTAGAGCATAAGCTTTCGTGAGCTACAGCTCACTTCATCAGATGCATATCGTGGAAACTGCAGCAGACTTTATATATACACAGAGAATATGAAACAATACCTCCTCAATTTTCAGTATCCATTTTGGGAAACATAATGCTGTAAGGAGCGTGTTACCCAGAGAACCACAGTAGTAAATTTTTAGTGTTGATCGTAAATAAGAAGCTGGAACTTACAACTATAATTTTCAATAGTGTCCAAGACAAGGTGTTAAGGCAGAAAGGGCACTTGGAGTTAAAACACTGGACCAGAGAGAAAATTATACAGCGGTTAGGCCTCTAACCTGGGACTTGGAAGACCTGAGCTCAATTCCCTAGTCTGCCACAAACTTCCTGTATGATGTTGGAAAAGTCACTAGTGTCTCCAGGCCTCAATTCCCCATCTGTAAAATGGGAAGAAAATTTACCTCACAGGGATGTTGTGAGGATAAATATATTAAAGACACTCACATACTAAAGTGATGGGAGCCATATAAGTACAGTACCTAAAATAGATACACCATGACACATCATGCACATTTTAAAAATATATATCTCTAAACAGTTTTTAGATATACCCTCTCACTATTTCATTTCTATTCAAAGAATGAAGCTGCTGTGAAAATTATTATTTCGTAGCAAGGGGGCCTGTTTCATTATATCAAGTTGGACTGTGAGAATCTCCTTTCCTATTAGAAAGTATAGAAAAATCTGATATTCTTGAAGTTGTAAGGAAAATTCTACAGATTAACCCCAAAATTAATTTTAAATATCATCTCTAATCTAGAATTTCTTTACTGCAGTTTAAGCCTGGTATTTCTTGTTCTGTTTGCTGAGACTAACTGCCAAGAATAATTAATCCCTGTGCTCATTTTAATGTTCCTTTACATATTACATATTAATAATTTTAGTTGCTATCCTCTGAACATCACCCTTTAAAGTATAGTGCCCAAATGTGAACACAGTACTCCAAGTGAGGTTTAACCAATATGGAGTAAACCAGAATAGTTACGCTGCATGTTATATTGTGCTTTAACAACATGAATATCACAGCTGGGTTGGGATTTTTTTTTTTCCTTTGGCAACAAGCGTCACATTGATAGCTCTCTTGATTTATCACCCATTATAACACCTTGATCTTCCTCTCTCTGGCACTGTACTACTACCTTCCCATTCTTTCTTCATTCTATATTTGCGCATTTGAATATCCCTTCTTTATGTGCACTTCTTTATCTTACCTTTATAGAATCTCAGTGTACTGATTTCAGCCAGTTTTATTTCTGAAGACTGTACTGCATTTAAACCTCATCATCCAATTCACTGAGGAAAATACTGACAAGTGCCCACAGCACCCCATTCAACACTCCTCCATTCATCTGAATGGAGCATTAACACAATCTTTTTTGTCTCTAAGTCTACTCCTCAATACTGCTATATGCTAAGGATTTTCTAGAGGCTTCGGCTATCCCAAAGCCTGTGGTAGCAAGTATTCTGACTAGTCATCTACCTCAGTGGTTCCCAACCTTTCCAGACAACTGCACCCTTTTCAGGAGTCTGATTTGTCTTCCATACCCCCAAGTTTCACCTCACTTAAAAACTACTTGCTTACAAAATCAGACAAAAATACAAAAGTGACACAGCACACTAGTACTGAAAAATTGCTTATTCTCATTTTTACCATATAATTATAAAATAAATCAACTGGAATATAAATACTGTACTTACATTTCAGTGTATAGTATAATTTGTCTGTATGAAATTTGTTTGTACTGACTTCACTAGTGATTTTTACGTAGCCTGTTGTAAAACTAGGCAAATACCTAGATGAGCTGAGTACCCCCTGCAAGACCTCTGCGTACCCCTAGTTGAGAACCACTGACCTAGTGCAGGATATATAAGGGGAGTTGCTGATAAAACTTACTGCACTGCAATATTAAATAGATTGCAAGCAACCTTTTATTCCTTGAGTTCATGCACCCTGGAGTATATTCAACTACAATTAGGATAGTTTTAATTTCTAATCTTCTCTGAAATGACCTTAACATTGAGATTATGCTGATCTAGAGCATAGAACAAAGAGGATTCACTAGCTACTGTTAGTCACATCTGGACTACTTTACCTGGTCAGCTCATAGAGCAAATTTTTCATACTGTCCTCATTTCAACAGAACGATCAAGTAAGATGTATTACTATACCTCTTTCACAACTAAGGGCAGGAAAGTAGCATTCCGAGATATTATACTAAGATGCTTGTTACACTAAGGCTAAGTGTACACTACAGACCTATGTCAGTATAACTATGTCATATAACCCCTGAGCATGCAGTTATACCGACCTTCGCCTCCCATGTAGACAGCACTATGTCAACGGGAGAGCCTCTCCCATCAACATAGCTGTTGCCTCTCGGAGAGGTAGATTAACTGTGCTAATTGGCATAGCAGTGTCTTCACTTAAGCACAACAGCGGCACACCAATGCAACTTTTTAAGTGTAGACCTGCCCTAAGATAAGAAAAACTAGTCATTAAAAATGCAAACAAGCGAACAAGAATGTCATCATAAGACAAGTTCCCACATCTCTCGTACAGAAACCTATTAAGATTTGTAGTCACAGTTTCTTCTCTTAACCTCATCAGAGTAAAGAGAACGGTCCATAGGAAAGGCGAGAAATTGACAACTTTCTACCCAAGAGAGCAGCATAATAATTCTGTCTTCACTGCACTATTATGCCTGGTGAAAAGCATTCCTCTTAAACCCTATTCCTACAGCTGGATTAATAAAACAAATATTGTCATAAAAACTTCTTTGTGAAGGGCTTATCTTATTGAACAAGTTTTTAAATAGGTATGTGTAGTTTATCTATAACTGCAACATTTAAATAAAAACTAAGAATTGAAATAGAACCTTTATTATTAAAAATGATGCAAAATATTTCTAGCAAGAATTAATATGCTGAAAACCTTCCATTTATTTGGAAAAATAAAGTTTATTTTATGACAAAAAAGATCTGCAATTGCATCAAACTTCTGGGGTCCTTGTCTCTAAATTTCCGTGAACATTTTGTCCAAATGCAATACTTCTTATTATGATCAGTCCCACAGATGAAATAAGAACTACTCATGGTAGTAAATTCTACAGTCAAACAGCACTAGTGTTTGTAGGACTGGCTCTTTAAAGCACTTTTAAAGGCAATGACAGAAACAAACATGTAGCTTCACTTTTACATAAAAGTTTCAACATTGACAGTCATTACCTTATTTTAAAAAAAGCCTTTTTGTTGCTTTCATCAAATACTGAAAAACATAACTTTCACTGAAACTGGCCTCAAGATCCTACTGTCTTGTTGTAGATGGCAGTCATTTGCTGTAAAATATCAACACACTTTCTATGTTACCGTCATAATGGAACAATATGCTGTCATAATTTGAGTGAAAGCCTCTCTCCCTCTGGCTTATTTGCATCTTCATCACCTTGCATGTCCAGCACAGTAGTCTCATTTGTGTGTCTGAAAATATACTTGCCCTTATTTGGATTGGGAGCCAAGAAAAATCTAACAGAATTCTGATCTGCACTCTGGGAACAGATTCAAAAAAGGATTGCAGGTGAAAGATGAGTATTTGTGATTTATTTTCCTAGGTTTTCTCAAATGCTGAAGAGTTCTAGTGAACAATACCAAATTTATATATTTATGGAAAAATTATTTTATGATAATGTTGAAAGAGCTCTAGAAATATTCAAAAGTATTAAAAATAAATCAATAGGAATTACTTTTCACTAACATGCAGTGATTCTCAACCAGGGGTACATGTACCCCCCTGGGGGTACGCAGAGGTCTTCCAAGGGGTACATCAACTCACCTAAATATTTGCCTAGTTTTACATTAGTGATGTAAGTACAAACTAAAATTTCATACAATGGTTTGTTGGTACTGCTCTATATAAGTTACACTGAAATGTAAGTACAATATTTATATTCCAATTGATTTATTTTATAATTATATTGTAAGCATGAGAAAGAAGCAATTTTTCAGTAATCACGTGCTATGACACTTTTGTATTTTTATGTCTGATTTTGTAAGCAAGTTTTTAAGTGAGGTGACACTTGGGGTACGCAAGACAAAACAGACTCCTGAAAGGGATACAGTAGTCTGGAAAGGTTGAGAGCCACTGTCTTGTAGCATCGTAGTTTTAGGATGGCTTATACATAAAAGTGGAGGTCATAACTTTTATACAGTAGTATGCCGTTATAAGCCCCAATTAAACATCAAATGATGTACAAAGCACTTTTCAGATGAGTGCAAGTGTTTAACTGTTCACATACTTGTTAAAGATCTCACCGGCATTCAAACTTCTTTATTTTAATTCAATTCTAGGTTTCCAAGGCACTGTCCAACTGTTGAGGTTGCAGAATTTAAATCCCATGGCACCTCATTAAAGGATGTGTTTATATACTGTTTTGAACAGCATTGTTCAGTAACACAAACAGTGCTGGGATGCTGAAGGCCTAAATGAAGTAAAATAAACTTTTTTAAAATAGGTAAAAGTCTATTTAAAAAGAATAGGATAGGTTCCTGGGTTAGTGTTTTTGTTTTGTGGTTGCTGGTAAACACACACCACAGAAACCTATCCTTGCAACAAAGCCTGTTGCCAACTGTGTCCACATATCTATTCAGGGGACACCATCACAGGGCCTAATCACAACAGCCATATTATCAGAGGCTCGTTCACCTGCACATCTACCAATGTGATATATGCCATCATGTGCCAGCAATGCCCCTCTGCCATGTACATTGGCCAAACCAGACAGTCTCTACGTAAAAGAATAAATGGACACAAATCAGACCTCAAGAATTATAACATTCAAAAACCAGTCGGAGAACACTTCAATCTCTCTGGTCACTCGATTACAGACCTAAAAGTCGCAATTTTACAACAAAAAACCTTCAAAAACAGACTCCAACGAGAGACAGCTGAATTGGAATTAATTTGCAAACTGGACACCATTAAATTAGGCTTGGATAAAGACTGGAAGTGGATGTGTCATTACACAAAGTAAAACTATTTCCCCATGAAGAAAAGGAGTACTTGTGGCACCTTAGAGACTAACCAATTTATTTGAGCATAAGCTTTCGTGAGCTACAGCTGAATGCATCCGATGAAGTGAGCTGTAGCTCACGAAAGCTTATGCTCAAATAAATTGGTTTGTCTCTAAGGTGCCACAAGTACTCCTGTTTTTTTTGCGGATACAGACTAACACGGCTGCTACTCTGAAACCTATTTAAAACGAGACATCTTCCAGGGCTGCTGCATGGGATTTACCTTTTAAATAGTGCCAATGTGAAAATATCAGACTGGTGCAGAGACCAAATGTATGTTCCCTTGGCAGAAACAGCTCTAGTAAATGACATGTTGGGGCCTGATCCTGTGCTGTTTGAACACACCCCAACTCCCTCAAATTTCCATGGACTGCAGTAGACGTTTGAGGACCCCCAAAGAGCGTGGAAATGGGGTCCTGGCCGCCTGTGGGAGTTCTTTATATGCTCTGAACATACGCCAAAAAGACTATCGTTACGGGTGGAATGTGCATGGAGCACTTGTTTGTTTTGTATTCTCCTTAGCCACATACTCCCCGAGATTTCTCTCTCCCCAGCAGCCTGTGCATTGACTCACTTCTTCAGCCCCCACCCCTTTCCACCTACATCTCCCCAGCCAAGCGGAGAGGGATCCCACTGGAGCTCAGGCATTGCACGGCTCGAGCCACACCTGCCCTTGGGGACACCGGCTTCATCTTGCAGGAGCCCCCTGCTCACCCAGGCACGAGACAAGACCAAGCTCCACCTCGAGCTTCCTGACCCGCCTGTCGCCAGCCTGCATCTCCCTGCAGAGGGGGCGCGGCTGCTGCCGGCCCTGGCTAGGTGTGCGCGGCCGCTGCCGGTCCGCCCGCTGGCCGCCTTCCCAGGGCGAGCTAGAACCCCTCGAGCCGCGCTCCCGCGGGGCTCAACCTACCCGCATCCAGAGCCGCCGCCGCCGGTCCCCGCAGCTGCTGCTGGTCCAGCTCAGCGAGCGCGAGCTCCGAACCTCGCAGCCACCCGGGTCAACGTTCCGTCGCCCAACGCAACGTTCCATTCGCCTCGCGAGCCAGGGACGCCAAGCGCGCGACGCCCCGGGGCTGCTGCGGCAGCAGGCGCCAGTGGCTACCCGTGCTGCCCCCTATTGCTACTGGGAGGGGGCGAGACCAGGAAGTGAGCAGCACGGAGAACTTTCACTTCCTCAACACAGCGTCATCTCCTCCTCGGGACCTGGTCCCTCCCACAGAGACTGAGCAAAGCACGTACTCCGGTCCGGCTATTGAGGGAAGCCCAGGCGCGCAATATACTGCAATGCATTGGCCTCGTACAACAGTTTCTGTGCACTCGTTAAGCACCTGCTGTATCCACACACACACTGGGGTTGCTGCTGCTCCCATTGACCGCACTGGTGCAGGACGCATACGCATCTATATGTGCACACATTACATATATAGACATTTCCCACCCAATATCTGGATTGTTCAGTTTATATGTTACAACCTCTTCCCCCTTTTTCTGTTTTGTTTATTTAAACTGCAAAATGTTTGGGACAGGGCCTATGGTGTTTCTTTGGTGCCTATCCCTAATTTGGGGTCTTTCCGTGATACTAGAAAAGAAGAACAAAAAGACTAGCATATGTATATGTAAGCTCAAAAGCTTGTCTCTTCCACCAACAGAAGTTGGTCCAATAAAAGATATTACCTCACCTTGTCTGTGTGTTATACACACATTTTTCATAACATGCATATAAAGACGTGTCCTACATCCACCTTGTGTATTCACATACTGGTACACACTAGTCACTACATATATATATGAGTATGCAACAGGAGTTGCTGCTGCTCAGCACTTTTGTATTTACAGCTTAAGCCAGGCCAAGTGGCTTGTGAGCATCCAAAGTGCTCTAGTATAAAACATGCCAGAATATAGCTGGAATTATAGTCACTTCCATTGACTCACTCCTTATTATATGGGCAGGTAGCACACAGTCCATTATTAAGGTTGCCAGACACTTTCTATTATTTGACCCTGTTTTCAGTCGCTTATAACTTTGTCAAACTTTAACTGTTTGGGGCAGAATTTTACATGCCGCAGAGAACATCGTTAAAGAAATATATGTTGCTTTGCCCATCTTAAAAAATTCTGGCAACCTGTTATTTGAGAAGCTCAGGTACCCTCTTGTTTTGGAGCAGGGACATAAAATTGACTGGCATGCATTAAATAAGGCATGGGTCCACACACTGAATTATAAGCAAAAAACCGAAATGTTAAAACACTCAAGGACTTTCCATCCTTTAGGAAAAATGGTAAAGACAGTCATAGTGCAGACACACAAGAGAGGGCAAATTCACGTTGCACATAGGGTTGCCAATTTTGGTTGTATTCCTGGAAGTTTCATCACATGACATCATCTTTAATTAAATATTAATCTTTAATTCCTGAAGACTCTGGGGCAATCCTGGTGGGCTGGCAACCCTAGTTGCACAGGTAACCTTAGCTCTGACATCTCCTAATTTTTGACAGCCTGACTGTGCAATTTAACATAGTTTTTCATGTGCACTATCTGTTGAAGATTTGCAATTTGCTGTGTGACACTGTGTAACCAGGGGACAAAACAAGGACAGACAGACCACAGAACTCAGTCCCCCACTCTGTGCTTTGTCAGCTAACATTTCAGTCCTTTCTTGAGAGTTTTCATCTGTTTTTAATGTATTTATAACACAGAAGGGCTTTGGTCCTCCACAGGGCCGTGCCTCTGAGGTGACACCTTACCCACAGGATGCACATCCGGGCACCATGCAAGACACGCACACCGCGCCACTCCGGTAGGCTCACAGGCAAGAACGCACGTGCACGCACGGAGCGCGTTCACACAGGGACCCCGGGACTCCCCTCTGCGCCTCTACTAGTCCCACGTGGGACCATTTCTTCCCCTCCCCCCACTCAAGCCCCGCCCTCCCCGACCGCCGCTGGGCGTCACACGCTAGGGCCCGCCCAGCTCCCCCCCCCCTCTCTCCGTAACGCGCGCACCAACCGGGCCGTGACTCAGAATCACCCAGAGAGGGCGGGGGGGGAGGGGAGACGGTGCTCGCGCGCCCGGCCTCAGGCAGGCATCACAACGCGGATGACGTAATTACGCGCGGGTGGAGGAAGGAAAGGAAACGTCGCGGGAGTTAGCTTCGTCGCGTTTGGGTGACGGCATCACCGGGCGGCGGCCGGCGTCGCGCCTGGAGCCCGGCGCGCGGCATGGCGTCCGTGGTGCTGAGCGAGGCGGAGAAGGTCTACGTCGTGCACGGTATCCAGGTAGCGGGCGGGGCCGTGGGGGCGGGGCCCGAGGGCGTGGGGCGGACGGGGGTGGTAGTGATTAGCCTCTGCCGTCCTTCCCCTCCCCCCCTCCCCCCCCCGCCACTTGTGGCCGGGTGCCCGCAGAGCCGCTCGCCGGTGCGCGTTTGGCCAAGGCGAGATTTGCGACCTGCGCCGAGTGTAGATTGCAGCTGTGATCGGGCCAGTGGGGCACGAGAGCCCGTGATTGTGTCCTTAGCGAGATCCCTGTCCTCTGACCGGCCTCGGCACAGCACCCTTAAATAAACAGCCTGTAGCGGCTCCCCTGAGAGGGAAGATTCTGATCCTGGGTTTTCTGCCAGTGCAGCTCCATTGAGGCTGCGGTGGAGTTGTTTGGGATGTATAGCTATGTAACAAATAGTAAGGTTTGATCTCCTGCCTGCAGTACACATCTCAGATAGTACAAAGCCATGAAAGTTCCTAGATATGTTCTTTCTGCAACAGGATTTTTTTTTTTTTTAACTGGAGTTGCTATCTTAGGTCTGGTCTGCACTTAAAAGTTTTGCCCACGTAGTTGGGTGGGGTGCTTTTTTTTTGGTCAGCATATTTATGCTGGTAAAAGCCAAGGTAGAGACCGTTTATATCATCAAAAAAAGCCTTGTGCCTGTATTTCAGGGAAGAAGGTATATTTGCAAAATAACTTTTTTGCTGGTATAAAGTATGTTTACACTAGGAGGGTTTACTGGTATAGCTATTACCAACAAGC
Source organism: Lepidochelys kempii (assembly GCF_965140285.1). NCBI lineage: Eukaryota > Metazoa > Chordata > Testudines > Cheloniidae > Lepidochelys > Lepidochelys kempii. The sequence continues at coordinate 189,568,071 of NC_136381.1, forward strand.
ATCTTAAGTGAAGGCAAGGTGTATGGACAGTTTATTATTTTGCTTAAAGGCACCGGTAACTTTGGCTGGCAATTCAAACTACCCAGTTCTTTCTCCATAATCAATTTATGTATGTATTCTCTGGAGGCCCCAACTATGATCAGAGCCTCATTATGCTAGTTGCTACAAAAATACAAAGCTATTGCCTTAAAGAGGTTAGCATTTAAGGCCCTGATCCTGCAATGAGCTGTGGACACAGGTTTCCATCTATTCATAGGGAGCTGCACTGAAGCTGAAAGGCATCTGCCCACGTGGAACTTGTTGCAGGATCAAGACTGAAATACTCATTTTCTAAACTTAGTTTCTAATGTATTCCTTACGCCACCCGTTCCTAAACCGAATTTTGAACCCCTTGATAATCTGTACCTTAATCCCTGATAACCAGAAACTTCTATGCTTAAATTCTGAACTGTTTTCTTTTTACTTCAACGTTATCTTAATAAAATTATTACTTTCTATCTCCATTTTACAGTTCATGCAGGAAGTCAGTAACTGAACTGGGAATTAAATTAGATCTTTCAAGTCATACTCCAGCACTTTAACTACAAGACCATCTGTTTTTCTCCATTTAGCTTTGTTAATCCCAGATAAAAATGTGGAAGTTATTTTAAATTTCCATTTGACTTATTGTTAATATGGATCAGTTATATTGCTTAACAAAACTATGGTAATGGCTATGCTTAGGAGGATCTTCGGGTAGATGGCCGTGGCTGTGAAGACTATAGATGTATTGAAGTGGAAACAGATGTTGTATCAAACACAAGTGGATCTGCAAGAGTGAAGCTTGTAAGTACAGATACGAGGAGTTTTTATGTATTGCTAGTTGAAGCTCCTAAATTATCATGAATCTGAGGTTGTAGGTCAAGTCCAGACCTTATCACAGTGTTTGTATTTTTTAATACTTTTTATTTGTATTTATTTGTATTTGTATTTTTAATACTTTTTTAACACTCTTTAATACAAACATAAAAATACACACAATAACAGTATTCACTTTATGTATCATTACTATCTGAAATATACACTACAGTATTAACAGAAATTTGACTTTGATGATATGTAGCACAAACTGAAGCTCCCGTTCATTCCCCTGCACCACCTCCTAACTGTCTGTGACAGATATTGCAACCCTGTTCAGTGTCTTTGGGATCCATTGTTTTAAATGAATGGTTTATGTATGATTGTGTTCTGCTCCATGGGGGTGGGCTACAACTGCTCCTCCAGGAACTAAATAACAGAGGGGTGATTAAGGCAAATCAGGCAGGTTGTAAGCCCGGAGAGAAGTACAACCTCCTTGGGGACACTCACATATACTGGTTCAAACTGGACTCTCCAGAGACCAGCAAACAAAGAAGGGACTTTTGGATAAAGAGCCTGACTCAAGGCTGCCTTTCTGATCCAGCAAATGGACAGGACCTTCTGACCTGAAGGATGGGGAGGTGGGGGCAGTATGCCTTGCAGAAGGGTTGGAAGGACTTGCCCTACTAGGGCCCATAAGACTAATGGGTAATCTCTGGTGAGCTTTTAGCATGCATATTGGAACTCTTATGGCTTTTGAAGTGTTTTCTCTGTAATGCTTTTGTTTTAAGAATAAATATGCTTGCTTAGCACACAGCTCCTTCTATCTTATAACTGCAGGCAATATACTGGTCATAGCCTTTGGAAAGAAAGCCAGGCACTGGCCTGGTTAGGCCGTCTGGCTTGCTGGGGATAGTATAGTGTAATCTGCGGAACTGTGCAGCCTTAAAACTCCAGTCAGGAGAGCATGGAACATAGATCTCTGCCCATGAGAGACGCTGGCTGGGAGCCAAAAATTTTTAAGTGAGTGCCCTCAAGGGACTGTAGGGCAGGGGAATACAGGTGGATTGAGCCTGAAACTGTGACACCGTCCATAAAGAATGGTTACTTGGCCCTGGTCTACTCTACAATCTTATGTCAGAATAACTTCATTGCTCAGGGATGTAGAAAATCCACACCACTAAGCAACGCATCATACCAACCTAACTCCCGGTGTAGAGAGCGCTATGTCGATGGGAGGGCTTTTCCCGTCGACATAGCTACCGCCTCTTAGAGAGGTGGAGTATTTACACTGACAGGAGAAACTCTCCTATTGGTATAGGTAATGTCTTCACTAAGTGCTGTAGCTGAACCCTGGCAGTGCTGTAAGTGTAGACAAGCCCTTGCGGTGAGCGAGATCTATTGACAAAGTACATTGAGGTCAGGGGAAGCTGAAATAATCCACCATGTAAACCTGTGAAAGTAAAGTCAGTAGTATGACTAATAAATAGAGAAATAATTCTTCAGTGTTCGTATCCCAACAAAGTAAAACTGCTGCTTTAATGGCTGTTGTATGTATAGACAGTGGCTATCGCTCAGGATATTAGAATAGTTCTGCATATGTTTTTATTCCAGGACTGAATTTATAAAGTCATGGATATTTAAAATGTCCTGTTAGCATAGAGAAATTTTGTGCATACATAGGGTTTATTTCAGGAAACGTTCTCAAGCTTAACACTGTCTCTTTGAAAGCTTTGATTTATTAAATACTGGGTCATGCTCAAAATGCTATTTGGCAGAATAGTTTGTGTAGATAACATAAAGATAAAAATTAATAAAAGTTTGACCCCATGTGGATAAATTGTACAAGCTATGGCGTGGAATATTTTTCTGGTTGAGTGATGCTGGTATTTTAACAGGGACATACGGACATCCTGGTAGGAGTCAAAGCTGAAATGGGAACACCGAAGTTGGAGAATCCAAATGAAGGATACCTTGAATTTTTTGTTGATTGGTAGGTACAACAAGGAAGAGTACCGTAAGCCCAGTACTTTGAGTGAATAATGAGTTTTGAAAAGCTGTTGATCTAAAGTATATTCCTTAATTCCATTGGCCTGCTGTAGTGGTCTACATAGTAGAAATAAGCTATTTTTTTGCTTTAGTTGATGGTAAAATTTGGGGAAATGCTCTGCTACTCCTGCAGAATCACTGTTTTGCTTGATTCTAGAAATGACAAGCAGAAAATAAAGGGACAGTGTCAACTTGGTAAGCAGACTTTTGCTGAAATACCCAAGATTATCATAACTGGAAAAGATTAGAAGAGAGAATTTTTTTTTTCCAGTTTGTTTACTCTTTGTGCATTTCAGAACTTTGTAGACAGTTTGTCAGTTCCCCCTGTTCTCTTTGGGACTTTGACAAAAAGAAAATGAGAGAGAGAGAAGATCCATTTTTTAAAAAATGATAGGTACGCTCAGGGTTGGGTATGCTACCTGAAACTATTTTTTCTTTTATTGGATTGCCTAGATTTCAAGTGTACAAATAATTTGTCCTGAGAACCCCTGCTTTAGAGGTTTGATAATAGATGTATTGACGCTGCTTGAGGTAACTGCTCGGTAATCTGTTTGTAATATAAACAAAAGAACTGTTAGTGGGTTGCTTTGATTTGTAAACATTATGGTAATTAGAAGTTGTCCTTTTTTTATTTGAACACAATAACCCTATGAATTCTAGATACAACAGTTACCTGCCTTGAAAATAACATTTTATTTACATTTTATTTACATGAACCAGGGTTCATGTTTAAGCATGTTTCTGACTTTCTTGACCCTGAATGAGGCATTACTGTGGACAGCTTTCCAGTGAGCAGGATTATGGAAGGAGCTAGAGGGAGTCCAAGAGCCCCAGCTTGCAGGTTGCTTTAAGAGTTGTCACAGTCACCACCTAGCGTAATTAAGGGTTACACATGCTGCCATTTAGGTGGGAGCATGGGGCATGTTAGGTAGACTTTCCAAAGCTCTACTTCAGTTACGGAACAGTCACTTTAGACTGCAGCGTTTCTCAAATGCAGCCACCAGGGGCTTTTCTTGCGGCCACAGCTTCCTGGGCTGTTGTTGGGTGGGGGGGGGGAAGAAGAAGCAGCAGCCCCTTCCCCTTCCTGGTGCTCCTGGATGCACTGCCTTGGTGTTGGTTACTGGGGCTTCCAGCAGGGGTTGGGCCTGAACCCCTTCTGGAGACACCTGGGGCACAATGCTGAAGGAGCAGGCAGCCGGTGAGTTCCGCACCTTTTCAGAGGTGGTGGGGCTCAGGCTTTGGGCTTTAGCCCGGGGGTGGCGGGGAGGCAGTCTCCAGCCATGCGGCTTTGGGTTCTGTCCTCTGCGGGGCTTCAGGTCCCCCCCCGCCACATGCCCTTAGCCTCTGCTGCTTCCCCTGATCTTCCATCCAGGGCTTAATTTGTTCCCAGACTTGCGGGGCTGAGTAATTCTGCTGTGAAAAGTGATACTTGTATGTATGGTAATATCACTTTTCATAGCACATTTAGTAGCTAGTAATAAATAAATTCCAGCGCTTTGGATGTGCATATTTATTTTTCCTAAAGCTAATTAAGTATTTTAGGAAAAAGTGTGAGAGTGGCCACAAGCAAGAGTTGGTGGGCGCACTCTGAGGCCATCAAATAATTTGTCCTGAGAACCCCTGCTCTAGAGGTTTTATAATAGAAGTGCTGACGCTGCTTGAGTTAGCTGCTCGGTAATCTGTTTGTAATATAAATAAAAGAACTGTTAGTGGGTTGCTTTGATTTGTAAACATTTGGTAAACTTCTTCACTCCAAACTGGAAGCACCACTTCTTCTCCCCAAGTATAGGGCTCCTTGACGGTCTTCTATAGTTTAGATTTTAGTACATAGAGGAAGTGCAAGAATTGCTTGGGGTGTGGAATTCCAATTATTTTCAATCTCCATTCTACTCCATTCCACTCCCTTCATAAGAATATAGAAACTAAGAGACTGGATAAGACCTGGGGTCCATCTAGTCCCATTTCTTTTTCTCTGCTAGTGGCCAGCACCCAACTGTTTCAGAGCAGGGAGCACAAAACTTTTCAGTAGGCAGATATGGGTAATTTCTGCCCACCTCTGACCTAGGGAAGTCTTTCTTACCTTTAATAATGAAATATTGGCCCTGAAGAATTAGGTTTTATCACTTCCAAATTATGTTTTTAAGTATTTACTATTAAAACTCTGGATATTGCTATCCTTATAAATGGCCAATCCCTTTTTGAATTTTGCTCAATTCTTGGCCCCAGTGACCCTCACCAGGACTTGGTCCCTTACTCCTTCTGTCCATCACATGAGTCTCATGCTATTCCATATTTTTCTGTTTTAAAAAAGAAAAACTTAATTCATTGCACCACAGCCAAAGCTTTGACACTGCGGGAATACTACATTCACATAATGTTCACATATCTCACATGTCACAGAGCCTTTGGCTCTCCAAATTGCAAGATCTAAGTTAGGATCAGAGCCCTGTGTTTGGAGGAGAACATCAACATATGAGTTCATTTTTCTTCTGCAGTTGTTGGTAGAGGAGTGTCTGGCAGGGAGCTTTTTCTTCCCCATCTGGTCCAGCTGCCAGAGAGAGGGAGAGGTCTGGCCTCTGAGTTGCAAAACTTGAAGAGCCCAAAATTGTTTTGTTTGGCTTCAAGGCTGGTCCTGACCAATACTAAATGGAAGAAGCCCAAGGCTGAGGGCTGCTACCTCCTACTCCCTCCTTCTGTCACTCAGTAATGTTGAATGAAACCAACTGCCTGTGAGAGTTTTGTGTGTGTGTTAACAAATGTCCGGTGCTGTTCATCAGTTAGTTTGGAGAGATGCCCAGTAACAAGTACCCTAAGGGGCCACAGAAATTCATTGTAGCATTGTTTTCATCAACAGCTAATATTACAAATCATCAAATGTTTCTTAAATTAGTTTAGTTTTAGATTCTATTTTATAATTGCCAAAGAGATAGAGGCAGATGTGAGGGCTGGGATGATTGGAGAACCTCTCCCTGAACTGGCAGTCCTCGCTGACCTCCTGTATGTAAGGTGGTTTTCCCTCAAGGTAATAACATAAGGGTAAGAGCCTGGCTCTGGAGACCTGAATGTTGAGTTTCAGAATGCCCAAGCCATCAGAGGACATGCATGTCTAGGTGTCAGAAAGATTTTTAAAATAAAATTTGAAGTTTTTGGCATAAGCCTTTGTTTCCCTGTAGAGTATGGTATATCCAAATGTGGTGATACCAGTAATCTTTATGTGTAGTTGTAATGTATGACACTTTTTCAGGCTGCCACTAGATGGTGGTAATTGTGCATAATTTTACAACTGGGTCTCTGTTATTGTAGAAGTTGCTTATTGTAGAAGTTGCTTATATGGTGCTTTTGGTTTTTATTTTTTCAAATTAAGATTTTTTTCTCAGTGCTGATTGTGCCATCCTTATAATGGTTACTATCTGAGATTCTTTCTTGGCTTCTTGTAGATTTTAAAATCTAGTTTACTAGAGCTGATTTAGCCATGCAGACATATGTGATAATCATCTTCCATACCATTTCCTTGCACCACCACCACCCTTTTTTTTCTATCCCCTTATTCTGTTTCTCTCTTCTCCTGAACGGGGAGAGGAACATTTATACCTCTTTAAACTATGCACAGTGCCACTCCTTGGAATGGACGATTTGGGTGCACTGTTAGATGATGATGGAATTTGTTCTGTTTTCCCCAAAAGCAATGTAAGGAGTGGGAGTCCTAGATCTCTGTTACACACTGGAATGCTGCTGCATCAGCAGGATAGCTGCATTTAAAAAAAGTGATGTTTTTCTTGCTTATAACTTTTGTAAAATATTGACTTGTTGGTTTTGTGACTATAATAATCTGTCATTTTTTGTGGTATAAAATAGTAACGAGAGAGAGCCCGTACGACAATTGAATCTGTATGCAGTGATGCTTTCAGAGTACATGCTGGATATTTGGTTTAGAATGAAATTAACAATGAGGGAGAGTTATACCTTTGTCCCCGGGTCTGGCCATTTGCTTCTCCAGGTTGAAGGGAAGACTCACTTTAGCTCCTGCTGGACCTGTTTCTCTAGTACATGCACGGAAATGTAGGGACCACATCCACTTGAGGTGTTTCTTAGGTGTAACATCCTATAGCTGGTGGACTGTTCTGTTGATGACCTCATGCAATATCATAATCATTTTGTTGCTCAGCCATCAGTAAGGCTCTTAAATATTGTTTTCAGATCTCATGTGTCATGTACTATATAGATAACTTCATGATAAATGAAATACAAGGAGTAGAGGCTAAAGTTCTCATAACACTCATGTTTCGAGGTCAGCCAGTTGGGACGTCTCAGTGCTTGAATCGTGTGCTGTGGTTTGTGTGAAGATGAAGAGAATTTATTTTTTCTCTTCATAAAGTCTATGAAGCTTGGTAGATAAACTGCAGTTCTCAACCTTAGGGACATGTCAAACTTTCTAGAGGGTATGGAGCACTTTGTCACTGGAGTTGCAATGCCACTTGTTCAAATTTGGCCTGGCCACTCCTCCATCATAATGGTGGGGTGGCTGAGCCAAATTTCAGTGAGTGGCATTGTAGCCAAGCATGTGCAGTCGTCATGCCCACTAGCACTCTATGATGCTGAAACTGAGACATACTGGACAGAAAACATTGTGAATATTAATGTATGTCTTTTTAAAAGGTTCCTGGCCTATGCATAGTTAGTTAACAAAAAGAAAAGGAGGACTTGTGGCACCGTAGAGACTAACAAATTTATTTGAGCATAAGCTTTCGTGAGCTACAGCATCACGAAAGCTTATGCTCAAATAAATTTGTTAGTCTCTAAGGTGCCATAAGTCCTCCTTTTTTCTTTTTGCGGTTACAGACTAACACGGCTGCTACTCTGAAACCAGTTAGATAACAGGATCAGAGGACTGATTTACTGAAAGGAGAATCCCATTTGTTGGAATCAATCTATTGATGGCCCCAGTTCCATCTAAATTACATTCAAAATTCCCATTTTGTAAAGGGTGGGCACTCCAAGAAAAGGGGTTGGGAGTGGAGAGGTTGGAGGGATGTATTTTAAAAAATGTTGAGAACCCCTGATTTAGTGGAACTGGCCATAGCAGGAGGAAGGAAAGGGAGAGGAGGGACAGGATGGGCAACTAGATGACTGTTTTTAAGCTGTAGAAGCTCACATTTATTCTATTCTATTTATGAATAGAAGTGCTTTCATTTGGAGGGATTCACTGCATCAGTCTGGCAGAAACAAATGCCACATGTCTGGCTTTTTCAGCCAGTTTAGCTCATCAAAGTTCTAAATGTGCTAAGAGAGCTTCTGGGTGCTATCTGCATGTTAGAGTTATGGGGAGGTCTGGAGCTCACTGCTGATGGAAATAATGAGAGTGCCTCCTTAAAGGATGGCAAGATGTTCTAACCAATTCTACCAGCCTGTAGATGGGGGTAGAGAAGCTTAAAGCAGGTGCCCGTCTAGACCATTTACTTAAGGTACTTTATTTTGTAAATCTGTACTTTTCACTGCAGAAAGTACATGGTCTGTAGTGAGATCTTTTAATTAGGTGCCAATGTAATACAAAAGTTCAAGAAAGCAGATTTGAAAATTGCAGTGGGAACCCCAGCTCTGAATTTCTTGACTTCCACACAATGAAAATTTCATCCTGAATGCATTGGGAATGTAGGTTTATTTTGATGTGCATATAATTAGCTGTTAAACTCCACCAAAATTTACAAACCCAGTTTGCTTTTAATTTAAGACTAAATTGTACGGTGCAAATAAATGATGTATTCATTAATATCTCTGTATACGCAAATTGTCCTTAGAAGCTTCCTATGTTCCTATTTAATCATATAATGAAAACTTAATGTTTTTATTAACTACCTGAGGCCTGAAACAGGAGGGTGGATAGAAGTCAGTAGGAGATGAAATAAACTAAGCTATTCAAGAGGAAGCAGCTGGACTGATAACCTCAGGACTGCTGACATGGAGAGGTAGTCTGTGATGGAGGCTTCCTTACACTGGATTCCCTAGAAACTCTTGATTCTCCTAGAATGTGGCTGAGAGCTGTTTCTTAACTTTGGAGATTTTATTTTAAGTAGTAGTCAGGAATAAGAATAGCACACTCCCTTTGGCCCCTGCTAGATCTGTGTGTGTTCTACAAATAAGTTTTTCTGAACTCTACTTCTGAGATTTTTACAGTGGGCAAAGTATTTCAAATGAGTGAATGTGAACATCTCTGCTACTACACTACTGTGATATCCAGTGACCTTAGGGTGGCAGTATTTACCATGTATTTGGAAGTGACGTGGCTAGGTGTAGATCAAGGCGTAGTCCCTTGCAATTAATAAAATGATTAAGGTTATGATAAAATTCAGCGACACAGTTATCCAGATCAAATGCGCTAAGGCCTGGTCTACACTTTCAGATTAGATTGACCTAAATATATTGCTCAAGGCTGTGAAAATCATCTTGCTCTGAGCACTGTGGTTAGGTCAACCGAACCCCCAGAGCAGATGCAGCTAGGTTAACGGAAGAATGTTTCTGTTGACCTAGCTACTGCCTCTCGCAGAGGGGATTTTTCTGCCCGTGTAGGGAAGTGTGTATGCTATAGCGCTCCAGCGGCATTGCTGTAGTGGCTATAGTGTAAGTCTGTCATTTCTTACAGGGACAGTACTCCAGTTGGCCAAGTAAAAATTTCAGCATTTGACTCCTAGTTAATGCAAGTAAAAACTAAAGTTTTGAAAAAATAGCTTTTATACCTGCATTATGAGACCTGCAGAATTTTAATAAGCAAAATTGGGGTTCAGTTTTGCAGTCCTGTTTAGACACGAATGGTTCCACTGGCTTAAATGGGAGATACATTTGCTGAATTGAGCCCTTCATTAGTATGTAATTTAATAATTCTGGTGATAAGGCTCTTTTTAAATTTGATTATAGTTCTTCTGCGTGGGATTATAATTTTGGCTCATCGTTAATTGTGTAATCTTATTACAATGTGGCATTTATACATCTGCAAATGATAACATCCTGCCTTTTATTAGGGACCTGGAGGAAAAGGAAAAACAGTTAAAGCGTTTGAAATGTAAAGTATTAAGTAAGGCCTTCATTTTTAACAGCCTTTATTTCCTTTCTTTCTCTCCGTCACTCTGGAGAGAGATTTTTAAAAGGAACCCCACAGTGTAATGGACAGTCTTTTAGGTGAAAAAGGAGAAATTAGTTGAGATTGGCTGGAGCTGTTCTTGTTGAAGTCTGATCCTGTTTCGTAGAAGACAAAACAAGACACACACACAAGTGGGGAGAAGAGAACAGCAAAGATAGAAAGTGCATTTTCTTTCTCTGGTGTTAACTATTACTTGCAACCTCACTGCTGGAAAAACATAGGCCCAGCACACAGTCTTATCCATCACTCTGAGACCTGGCAAAGTTGTACAATGTTGCACTGTTTAAGGCATTACTTTTGACTGCCTTTTTCTGATCAGAGGCTCACAGCAGTGTTGCAAAATACACAGTCTTAGCCGGTTAAGCCAGACTCTTACTAAACAGAAGGCAAAGGAAGAGAGAAAGGAAAAAAGAAGAAATAAGGTGGGGAAAGAGGACAAATGATGGGAAAGTGTGTCTGTGACAAAGTCTTACATGCCAGGTGTATTCAAGATGTAACCAATGATGGTGGAGGTGTGTTGCGGTTCAAATACAAGACAACACAAAGCTTTAAGCAAGCAAGCAGGCAGGTCTGCCAACGGGCTGCTCCTGTCAGCTTAGGTGTAGCCATGCTAGAGTACTGGGAAGAGAGGTTCGCATAAGCAGCGAGCATCATCTCATTCCCTATTTCCTCAGGGCGATGACATACTGGAATAAGGCACATACCTAACAATTCTTCAGCTGCTACAAAATCAGATAAACAAAAGTGGGTAACATTTGCTATTGAAGCCAATCTTTCCCATAGGTTATATGTCATTCGGGCCCGTAACAGAGGAGGCACTCCCGAGACAACCCCTACAGGAAATAGCAGGCACATAAGGCATACAATCAATACAGAATTAGCAGTGATTTGGGCGAGAATGGCCACAAACAGAGTCTCAGGAGTCTCTGGCTGTTGGCTTGCTGCCAGTCTTTGTTGAGCCGCGGCGACCAATGCTTTCACTGCTCCCCATGTCACAGGCTGGCTTGGGACGCTACGCCTCCTCCGTCTCTGTCCCGCCATTGTCGACCCGGGAGGCACCGCGTTCTCCTCCAAGGTCAGCTAAAACTCCGGTATGGGGTTCGACAGCCCCTGGTGCCACGCCATGCTGTTTCAGTGCCGGTTGCACACACCGGGCCGGAACCCACAACGGTCCTGCAGGGAGAGACACAGCAGCATATCCCTGTCCCCAAGTAATTAAAGGTACTGGGCCCAACCATTGCGGATCGGGCAGCTGACGGTAATAGACACGTGGTCTTTCCAATACCTCGGACTTATGAAAATGCCAATCCGCGGGGGTCTGCTGATCTGTATTCAGTGTTAAATTATTTAAAGGAAACAAAAGGACATGCAATTGTTGCTGAATGTCTCCTAAGGTTCGGAGACGCAGCTCCCCTTGTTTTAATTGTTTGTCGAGCAAGGTTTTTAGCGTGCGATTTGCATGTTCAACAATGGCTTGGCCCGTGGAATTATAAGGGATCCCGTATTTGAGATGGACATCCCATCGGGCACAAAAGGTGGAGAGGGCTGTGGAGCAATAGGCTGGGGCATTATCCGTTTTTATCTGGCTTGGGCAACCCATAACAGCAAAACAGGCTAGCAAATGGTGAATAACTTTGGGAGTGGCTTCCCCATGCTGTGGGGTCGCCCAGAGGAATCCCGAATAGGTATTAATGGAAACATGTAAAAACGAATAGGGGCGGAATTGTGGCACGTGAGTGACATCCATTTGCCACAGCTGATTCGCTGCGGTACCTCTGGGGTTAACGGCATAAGAAAAGGTAGGAGCAGCAGCGGTACAGTGGGGGGCAGGAACGAACAATAGAATGTGCATGATCAGCAGGAATGTGAAACTGTCGGGCCAAAACAGAGGCAGACTGATGAAAAAAAGAATGGCTTTCGATGGGGTCAGAAAAAAGGGAATTTACCTGACCATGTAATGCGCGATCGGCGCGCGCATTGCCCTCAATAAGTAGCCCAGGCAGAGGGGTATGACTGCGAATATGAGCAACAAAATAAGGGAAATTACGAGTGGTGATGAGATACTGTAAGGACAAAAACAGGCGAAGAAGGTCAGCATCGACCTGAGGGGTAATAAGGGCAAGGGGTAAATGATCAATTACCTGATAAATATAATGGGTGTCCACAATTAAATTAAAGGGACAATCAGCAAAAAGTTGAAAGGCCAAAATAACAGCAGCTAGTTCCAAGGACTAGTGAAGCTGTCCAAGTGCTGTGCATGCAAGTGTTATTGCACAAGCGAATGAAGCGCTTTCAGCTTTTCTAGGGGGAGGGGCCACTGGTCAATCCATATGGGCTCTAAGGATTGCCATACCAATGGTAATGCGGAGGGCAAGGTGGGTGGGGGAGTGTTTTGGGCCATTATATATTAATATCGAGGGTGGTGTCCAGCTTTACAAGTAAGTCACGGCCCCAAATATTGAGGTGGACAGGGAGCACAAAAGGGCGGATCGTAGCAAGGGCACGGCCTCCTGGTTTAGAGACCGTGACCCAAGACAAACTTTGGCGCCCGGGTTTGCTACCCCCGATCCCCCACAACTCTTTAGAAGGAACTGTTGGCCAACTGACTGGCCAGTCCTGATCACGAATCACCGTAATGTCAGCTCCAGTGTTCACCAGCCCTGTAAAGGAAAATTATTTAAAAGAAGTGTTAACTGAGGTTTTGAGGGGCGGAGCAACATTGTTAGAGCAACAAGTGGAGAGGACATTTCGTGAGGCGGCGACTGAGACAGCGTTGATCCAAAGCCGCCTCCGCCCTGGGCTCGATCCTCTGCGGCTGGCACCTGACAGGGGACTAAAATCAATTGTGCAATTGACCGTCCACACGGGAGCGACTGCGGAAGATGGGTCCACACCTGAACCTTAATAACGCCAGTGTAATTAGCGTCAAGGACCCCTGGGATGACAAAAAAACCCTGTTTCCCAGCGTGTGAGCGAGGGAGAACCAGACCCACAAATCCGGCAGGGAGAGGTCCCGTCACCTGTGTAGGTATGGCGCAAACCTCCTCCGGTCCTCCTGCATAATCAAATCGAGCCCTGCACTTCCAGCAGTCGCCGCCCTCATGGAGTCTATGGATTTTAAGGTAGAGGAACAGTTTTCTGAGTGGGGAACACCCCCGTTTGGTCCTGGGTTTGGGGGGGACCCGTCGTGCGGTTTCCCGACCCGCTACGATACTGATTAGCCCAGTGATAGCCCTTCCGACACTTGGGGCACTTCATTAAGGGTGGGCGGGCGCCATCGATGAGCGGCACTCCCGCTGAAAGTGACCCTCCTTACCACAGCGGTAACAACGCTTCCCCTCCTTCCCGCTTTTCTGCAGGGCGGCGGCCAGAACCCCAGCTTTATGTGCTTGGGTTCCGATGTTTTGGCACGCCCACAGCATGTCCGACAGCTCTAGAATTCCAGAGGCTTGTGCCCCCTGGAGAGCACGGTGGCAGTCCTCGTTCGCATTTTCAACCGCCATTTTTAACAGAATCTTCTGAGCTGCCGCAGGGTTATCCACTGTCGGAGGATAGCCTCCTGCAATCTGTTGGTAAAATCCATAAAGGACTCTGATGCACCCTGACGGATACTGGCAAAGCTTTTGGTAGGCTTGCCTGAATCCGGGACCTTCCGGAAAGCATGCTGGGTGCAGGCAGAAATAATGGGGAAGACAGCCTGCTGGAGTTAAGATTGCATCTGAACAGTATCAAACTGGCCCTCCCCTGCCAAGTGCTCATAAATGACACCTTGCTCTCTATACCTGGGCTTGGCGTTCCATCATCTGCCGATACTCACTAAGCCAAATAACATACTGACTGGGCGTCAGTATCATGCGCAACAGCGCTTTCCAGTCTTCCGGGACCAGGGTGTACCCAGTACCTAGCCCTTCAAGGAGACCACGTACATATGTGCTAGTGAGGCCAAACTCGCGAATCACTTTCTTTACGTCTCTGATCACCGAGTAAGGCAAACTGACCCAGTTTGCAAGTTGGTTGCCCTGGCCATCATCCTGCTAGGTCACCGGGCAAACTGAGACCAGATCAGCTAATTCCTCTGCTGTAAGATCTTTGCTACGTGAACCATTTGTTGCACCAGCGAAAGCCCCTGAGCAGATGCGGACGACCCCCCGGGGGGCCCCGGAGCATGGGGCCCCATGGGGGGATGGTGACCACTCACCGGCTCCAGAAGGGAAGACAAAGGAGGCGGCAGTAATTGAGGCACTGGGGGCGAAGCAGGGGGAGGGATGGCTGCAGGAGCGGACGGGGGTGGCAAGATCGGCAGCCCCTCTGTTGGTGCGGGAGAGGGTCTTTCCGAGGCGACACGCTGTGTCGCATCACCAGGAGGGGGGATGGCTGCAGGAGCGGACAGGAGTGGCGAGATCACCAGCCTCTCTATTGGAGCGAGGGAGGGCCTTTCCGAGGCGACACGCTGTATCGCATCGCAGCAGAGGTGCCAGGCATGTAAAGCCTGCACGGGCGCCCGAGGCTCTTTGTGCAGTGTCTGGCCCAACCACTCCCAGTCCGCTAGCTTAAGGGTTCCGGCTTCAGGGTACCACGGGCATTGGGCACTCACCTCCTGTAGCAGGAGAGTGAGTTCTCGAGTGGGGCAATCATGCTGAACCTTACGCAGCAAATACTGTAGCTCATTGCGGTGTTGCACTTGCAAAGCAGAGAGGGAGCTTCCCATACTTACCACAATGAAAAATACTCATTGGGATCCGCGAAGCGGATGAGTGACGCGTCTGAAACCCTTGCCGGGCGAGGTGAGTGCTGAGGGCCCCACGTTGGGCGCCAGTTGTTGCGGTTCAAATACAAGACAGCACAAAGCTTTAAGCAAGTAAGCAGGCTGGTCTGCCAACGGGCTGCTCCTGTCAGCTTTCCACCCTCTCCTTTATTCTTTCTCTCCCCCCGCGCATTACATTCTCCAACAGATAAAAGAAATACACTGGCTTTGTTTAACATTCTTATTTACCAATTTCTATCTACCGCATTCCTTGCTCTCGGGCCTTGAGCCCAGTCCTGGGAGGCTTCCCACGGTTCATGTCATCTGGGCGAGATTCCAAGGTTCATGCCCTTGAGAGGAGCCGTGTGTGCACTGCTCCTATGCAACACTCCGGGTGTGCCCTGAATGTTGCCAAGTGAATGAAGCTTGTATGAATGCTACAGAGGTGGTAATATCATCTGGATTCCTCAGGACATCTCTCTGGATTATGATGAAGGCAAAATGGTGTCATGCCAGATCTTGGGATCTCAGGAGACTCTGGGGATGGCAGCCATGATGGGGAAGCTTGCTCATTCCCCTTCTTTTAATCAGTCAGCATTGCGATAGCCAGCTTCTCCCCTCCCCCAAAGTCTCTTTCTGAGGACCCCAGAGGGAATGATTGGCAGAATAGCCCGTTTTCTCATTATATTGTCCAGCAATTAGACCTAATTTCTGACACAGCAACTTTAGTTCATTGACTTTATTATAGACCAGTCAGCTTAACTTCAGTATCCCAAAAGATAATGGAGCAAATTATTAAGCAATGTCTTTGCAAACACCTAGAACATGAGTGGGCCTGAAGGCCACATCTGGGTGGGGAAATGGTATGCAGGGCCATGAATGTAGGGCTGGGGCAGGGGGTTGGAGTGTGGGGTGTGTGAGGGGATGCGGTGTGCAGGAGGGGGCTCAGGGCAGGGGGGAGGGGTGTGGGGTGTGGCAGGGGGTTGGGGTACAGGGAGGCGCAGAGTGCGGGAACGGGCTAAGGGCAGGGGGTTGGGGTGCAGGAGGGGTTCAGGGTGTGGGGTGCCTGTTCAGTGCCGCTTACCTTGAGAGACTCCGGGGTGGCAGCGGTGTGCAGCAGGGCTAAGGCAGGCTCCCTGCCTGCCCTGGCCCCATGCCGCTCCGCTCCCAGAAGTTTCTGACAGTGGCTCCGGGTGGGGGGGGGGGAGAGCAGGTGGCTCCGCCGTGAGCTGCCCTCACCTCTGGGTACCACCCCCAAAGCTCCCATTGGCCACAGTTCCCCTTTCTCAGCCCATGGGAGTTGCGGGGGGCAGTACCTGCAGGCGAGGGCAGTGTGCAGTGCTCTCTGTCCCCCGCCCCAGGGCTCACAATCCTGTGGGCTGGATTGGAAGCCTTGACAGGCTGGATCTGGCCTGTGGGCTTTAGTTTGCCCTCCCCGAACTAGAAGATAATAAGGTGTTAATAATAGGTAGTAGTCAGCATGGTTTTGTCAAGAACAAATAGAGTCAAACCAACCTAATAGCTTTCTCTGACAGGGGAACAAGCCTTGTGGCTAGGGAGAAAGCGGCTAATTCAGTCTGCCTCTCTTTTGCACCTTTTCCCATCAACATTTATCATTATGTGATTGAAACATTTTGTAAACTTTCCCACAATTGAGTTCACAATTAGGGTAAGCTTATAGGCCAGGGGTGGGCAAACTACGGCCCGCAGGCCAGATCTGGCCCGTCAGGGCTTTGGATCTGGCCCGCGGGATTGTCACCCCTGTGGTGCCATGGGCCCCGCACCGCTCCCTGAAGCGGCTGGCACCTACCCCCTCAGCTCACATTGGTCGCGGTTCCCCGTTCCCGGCCAATGGGAGCTTTGAGGGAGGTACCCACGGGCAAGGGCAGCACACAGAGCCCTCTGTCCACCCCTTCCCCAGGAGCCGCAGGGATGTGGTGCCGGCCGCTTCCAGGAGCAGCGCGGGGCCAGGGCAGGCAGGGAGCCTGTCTTTGCCCGGCGCCGCTCCAGGTAAGCAGCACCAGGCCAGAGTCTGCACCCCAAACCTCTCCTGCATCCTGCACTCAACCCCCTGCCCTGAGCCCCCGTCGCACCCCTCCTGCACCCCAACCTCCTGCCCTGAGCCCCCTCATGCATCCCTTCCACTGAGCCCCTTTCTGCACACCACACCCCCTCCCACACTCCCTCTCACACCCCAACCCCCTGCCCCAGCCCTACATTCATGGCCCTGCATACCATTTCCCCACCCAGATACGGCTCTCGGGCCAAAAGGTTTGTCCACCCCTGTTATAGGCCTAGTTAGTTCAGCACACCCATGTTTTTCCTTCTGTATATACGAGAGTAGAATCAGAACAAGATTCAGAATGTTAGTTGGTTTGGGGATTTATTTTTTATAGCTGCCTTTGTTAGATAACACCTTTAGTTTCTAGCTGTGTGTAAGGCCCAAGGCAGCTAGGGATCTTCTTGCATGGATACCCATAAACTGACCTTTGTTTTGGAATTAGGAAAGTGAAGGCTCATGCTATTCTCTGATCTTTTTTAAAAATAGATACTCTTTAGCTGGTACTCACCATAAACTGCGCTTGCTGAGATAATGAGACACTGTCTGCAAGCAACCCCATAACAGAGTATCCAGTAAAGATATTAATCATTAAGGTCATGCCGTTCTAAAAAGTCTCTTTCTTGTCTTTTTTTTCACCCCTCTTCTCACTGGTGTCTTTTGTCCCATTCATCTTTAACAGACTGTATTTTTAACCATTTGGAACTTACGGTAATTTTCTCTCTTTTTTTTTTTAATCATGAAGGGCAGAGGTAATTAAATATTAGTCTTAAACATTTCTGCAGAAAGTCAAGGAACCGTCCAGTATAGTCTGGTGACTAAAACAGATATTGGACTTCTGTATTCTTTTGCCAGCTCTGATGCTAATTTTGTGTGTTACCTTCATTTCCACCCTTGTAAAGTGGAAATAATACCTCCTTTGTGGAGATGATATGGGCATACTGTTTGTGAAATGCTTTGAGTCCTTGGATAAAGGCTGCTTTAGAAATGAAAAGTATCTATTTTCTTTTACCCCCATCCAGTTCAGCAAATGCCACTCCTGAATTTGAAGGCCGGGGAGGAGAAGAGCTTGCCACAGAGATAGTAAATACGCTCTACAGAATATTTAGCAGTGAGAGCACCATAGACGTGAAATCCCTTTGTATTAATCCCAGAGAACACTGCTGGGTTCTCTATGTTGATGTTTTGGTAAGTGAAGCAAAGAAAAGGTAATTTAAGTTCAAGGGAGTCTTCAAGGTACTGAGCTACAGAACATTAAAAAGAATAATTCAGTAATATTTTTAAAATATGTACACAGTTTAAATATTATTGCATGTCCATGCCCCACTGTAATGCTGTGTGGGGTGGGGGAAGAGAGGAAAGAAGGGTGGCTAACATAACCACTCACACCATATATCTCTTGACACTGTATTATTGCTGGTGGATCCTTGGAACAGAACAAAAGCTTTATATCGAAGTGATGGGGCTTCTCCCTCCCCCCCCAGAAGGTTTAGATTTTATTATTGAAGTGTGTGTAGAGAGCATGAATACTTGATCTCTTTCTAGAATGGAAGCTAAATTTTGTCCATGTTCTGAAGTTAACCTAATGAGTTGCTAAATCAAAATAATGTGCTTAAATTTTTCAGAGGGAGAGACAGCAAGACTTGAATACAGGTCTGGGAGCCAGGAACTCCTGAGCTCTATTCTCAACTCTGACACTTATTTGTCTAAGACACAGAGTCAGTATTTCCCTATTTTGTAAAATGGGTAATAACTGATAACTTCTTCCAACAGATGGATTAGTTCATGTTTCTAAAGTGCTTTGAAGATGTAAAGCTCAGTGATAAGTACAGTTGCCAAAGTCAAATTTAGGTCTGTGTTAACAAACAAGAACATTCAGATGCAGACATATCTAAATAAATGATGTATGAAAATACAAATTCATTGTTGTTTTTTTAAAAAAAAAAGGCATTAGTCTAATTATATAGGGATGTGCCTACTGTGACTAACTGTACAGAACAATCAGATGTGTACTGATGCAGTTGGTTACAGCCAGCTTATCAGAACCTAAAATAATTTAATTGAAAATGAGGGGCTGTTTCTGAAGAGTAGCACTGGGAACTTCAATTATTTGGTAAACGTGAACAAAGCTACAGATTATTAGACAATATGCATCAGTAAATCACTTTTAAAATCTCATGTGTCTCTTACTGCACAATATTTCAAACTTCTTGTTTGAATTGTTTATGATACTGCCAAGTTTACCTTAGCAGTAATTCTGTAAACCTCCATGGGTGAGCAGATAATGTTAATGATGGGCATTTTGATTCTTTTTTCTTAGTCAAATTTAAATTGATTCCCACACTTACTTCAGTATAGCTTTAGTTATCTTAGATTGTTAAATATATCAGTATCTCAAAGCTCCTTATGTTATATATCTTGTTGATTCACATACTTTCTTACATGGTCAGGTTTATGCTTTTCGCCCAACTGAAAATTTTATTAGTAAGTCTAATGGAAATGTGTTCAGGACTAGGATTTGTGCTGCATAGAGTGCAAAGGTAGAACTCAGATGATAAGATTTATTGTATTTAAATCTATTGTTTCTTTTGGGGCTGGGCGGTGTGTACCATTGAAGAACTACTTACTCCTGGGGAATTCTGCACCACTGTGCACTTGCAGAGTTCATGTCCTCTGCAGATTTCTTTGCTTCCCCATGGAAAAATGACTTTCTGATGGGGAAGCAAAGGGAAGCCACAAGAACAGTCATACGCCCCTGGGCACATCGTTTTGGGCGCCTGTAGCAGCTAGCAGAGAGGTAAATCACTGCAGGAAGCTGGGGGCGAGTGGTGAGGCTGGGGACGCCCCAGATGGTGTCTCCTACCCTGCGCCAGGCTCAGCTGCTAGTCCCAAGTGGGCTGGAACGGAGAGGACGGGACTTCTTTTCCTTCCCTTGCAAGGAGCAGCCAGGTCTGGGTCAGATCCACTCCCAGAAAACTCCCCTGGCTGCAGGAAGCTCCATCCCCTCAGACTTTGTGCCCCCATTGTTCCTCAGCCATGGAGGAGGGGACACTGTATGGGGAACTGTTACCCTGTCTGCTCAACCCCCATGCAACTGGGCCCCCCCACCACCACCATACCTGTACCCGCCCTGCACCCAGAACCTCCCACCCCACCAAGCCTCACCTCCTGCACCTGGAGCCTCCCACACCCTAACCACAACCCCTCTGCATCTGGATCTGCTCCCACCCCACCCCCAGCTGAGGCCCATACACCCAAACCCCCACCCCAGCTAGTCCCACTCTCCTGCACTTGGACCACCCCAACAAGCCCCCCCCACCCAGACCTCCACCCCACTGAGCCCCAACCAGCTACACCTGGACCCCCCTACAGAGTGTCTTTGCCCCTGTGCATCCGGATTCTCCCTCCCCACACTAAGCCACCCACACCCAGATTGCCCCACACAGAACCCTCTCACCCTGCACCTGGATCCCCCCCCCCGCCCCCCCACTAAGCCCTTCCACACTTGGATCCTGCCAGGCCAAGCCTGCCTGCCCACACCTGGTGTACCTGCATGGAGGGGCAGGGCTCCATCATGTTTCTGGGGCAGGCCCAGCCCTTGCACTGTGTCAGGACTGGGTGCAGCCTCAACACTGAGTCCGTATCTGAGGAGGGACTGCAGGATCTCCCACCTCTGCAGCCAGTGGACTGTGCTCCCCACTGCCATTTATTGTCCAAATTTGCAGAATTTTAAAATATTGTGCATAGAATTTTTATTTTTTTGTGTGCAGAATACCCTCAGGAGTGACTACTGGTATTGCTACAACAAGCATCATTAATGTACAGATCTTTTCAAATCTCAGTGTTTAAATTGACCAAGATATTTGTGCTATTTCCTATTATAACTATAGGGAATACCATAAGGTAGAGTAACGATGTTGCAATGCAGTAAGGGTCTAATATTTACAGGTATTTCTGCCACACTCTCTGTGAGAGTGCTCACTGTACTACATTTTAACGTTATACTAATGGCACATTACGGACATCTGTAATGTCCACACTAATATCAAGTGGACTTTTCTGTTTTTGAAAGTGTAATGATGAGCAAATTAATGAGAGAACACTTTTTACTGCATTTTCCACTAGATGCATAAGAATAGTTCCTTTTCATGTTAGTGGGAGTTGCACAGTAAGTTGAGGGGAGAATAAACCTCATTAAGTTTCTGTCAGAAGTTTTTAAAAAACCTGCATTCTTGGATATGCAATAGAGTGCATAGAATATATTTGTTACTAAAATAGCTTGTTCTGAAAGATATCTGATTTCAATGGGTTCTTGCGCCATTTCTTATTGACATCTATATAACCGTGCACAATTCCACAGAAGTATCTGAGTTTCAGCTCTTATTTGAAGGTAAGGTTTGACCAGTATATGCAACTTCAGGAGAAAAGGGAGAAGCAATTTCTTTAACAGATGGTGTTGATGTGAAGTCACTCATCTAAAAAGAAAGATACTTTCTTTGTTAATGGCCTGTATTTTATCTCCAGGATAGTCGAGACTTGTCTTACTTGGTTGCACGGTCACACTGTTAACGTTCAGTAGACTGAACCAAAAGGAGTTAATTAGACTACAAATTTGCATGCAGAACCCACCCAGGGGCTCTCAGCTAATGCTCTGGTTGTATGATAGTGGTCTCAAGAAATGATCATTCTATTTTTTTTAGATGCAAAAAATTCCATTACCCCTAGAGCAGCACAGTGAGTACAGAAACACCCTAAGCCATGGATCTGCAGTCTTTTCACACCCACAGTTTCCTTTTGTTGCTGATGCTAAAGACTGGCTTTTAGGAGGCTTTTGTCATGATTGCCACATTTATAGTCCTCTTCACACAAATTGCCCCAGCAATCTGTCGTACTGGATGGGGAGAATGAGCATGGGGTTTTTCCACCTCCTTAACAGCACAGCATACACATGGGAAGACTACATTAGGCTCTAGTAAAATCTCAGCCATTTCCTGTTGAGCATCTGTAGAAGGGGTTTTTCTGTCACTACTGACTTGGAGACTTTTCCTCAAGGAGAATTAGGCTGGGCCAGGTTTAGCATTTTATTTAACCACTCTTGAGTTTATTGTGGTTTGCAGAGGAATGGGTAGCTTTTTTTTCTTCCCACAACTCAACTGAACAGATTGAACAAACAAACAAACATTCGCCATGTAGGAATGTTCGTTTAAAAGATACTGTTTTGAAAAAGTTGTACCATGGGTAGCACAATGGGTCCTGGCCTGTAGGAGCTACTGTATTACAAATAATAAAAGTTTATATTGGAGGTCTGAACATAACCTTCATTACAGTACAGACACATCTCGTTTTTGTTTTAATTATTATAGAGTGGTTTTATTGCATTTATCCAGTAAAATCCAATAACTACTGAAAATGGCAGGCTAATTTCTCTGTATCCAGCATTTGTTGCATAGCAGTAATTTGGTCACCCTGTGTCTTTTAGCTTTGCTTTCACCTTTTGTCAGTTTCACCTTTCAGTCATCAGTCTGTCTTGGTACAAGTAATCAGTCTGAAATGTAACCCTTAGTTAATTTAGAGTTCATTTTCTCGTAGGCTTTTTAGTTTTCTATGCTGATTACATTGGCCATATTTCAGAACTGTACACTGAAACTTAATCCACTATCTTCACATGAGCCAAGTAGATTGGTGCATCCATGCATCTCCTGTTGAGATAGGGGCAGGTGCTTTCGTTGGGTAGGTTTTTAAAAGAAGAAGAATTACATGGATTAAGAATGAATGCCATAACTCTCTTATTCTGAGTTTTTATTTTTAAATATTGCCATAACTACAGCTGGCTGAAATTTCCTGAATTTCACATTTGACAAAAAATTATTTTCAACAACTTATACCCCTTCAATTTTCACTGAAAGTTTTAGAGTTTTTCAAGTAGCTGTAGTGGTAACGAATGCTCTTCTAAAAATAATCTTTACCGCTGCATTTTTGTGATCACTATGCTGTGCACTGTGCTGCCTATATTTGATGGTTTTAAAATTGAAGTTGAAAGCATTCACTTTAAAGTGCAATTTTGGAAAGAAACTGATCTAGTATAGTTGGCTGTGACTTCATAGGTAATGTTGAGTATATTTTAAATATAGAAAGTTTTTTAGTGTTTCAGTGTCACAACAATTTAGGGAATATTTTGATTTTCTTATAATAGTTTATGGGTTTTGTGTTTTTACCTCAGTTATTGGAATGTGGTGGCAACCTCTTCGATGCAATCTCTATTGCAGTGAAGGCAGCTCTCTTTAATACAAGGTAAGGCACAGTTCTTAATTTTCTTGGGAGGATAAATACTTTCTGAGCACTTTTTTAAAGCTTAAACATTAAAACAAAAATTAAGGGATTGGCTGTCTAGGTCAACTTGCATCCAGATACAAAACTGAACATTTACATCCAGCTGAAATGAATTAGTGATTTCGGTCCAGTTTCTGTTGGGCAAGCGTCCTCCTTCATGACAAGGACGCTTATTAGCAAAGCGTTGAAAGATTGAATGAGCGTGGTAACCCTTGTCACCCCTTTAAACATGGCCAACTTCAGAAAAAGCTTATTTTTTGGCGGCAGTGTATAATTATAAAGACCTTCATGTCCTAATTTCCAGACAGGCTGAAGCCCATGGAGGCTGCAGGTGCTTGGCACCTCTGAAAATCACTTCCTCTGTCAATAGGGCTGTCAGACTGTCACCAGCTCTAAATTCCTGTATAAAAAAAATGGAGTTTTTTTCTTTTACATTAAACAACATGAATTCTGGTTCATAGTTTCTTCACAGAACTGTTGACTGAGAGAAGGAAAGTGTCGGTGAGTGCCAGAGCTCAGCAAACCTTTGCGCAAGTGCAATGTCATTAACAAAACCATCAATTTTGCTTTGCTACCTACTCTGCGTGATGGAAGGCAGGAAGTCTGGAGCAGAGGCACTTTCCATGCCATTTCTTCATCTGCCTGCTAGCGATAGCTAAATTTGGCAACATGGATTCACACTTACAGGAGTAAGTTAGCCAATACTTCAGCTGAATGGGTAGGTTCTACGTACAACCAGATGAAGAAAGTCCCCAATAGACAAATGTTACATTTCTAGTTTGTCAATAAACCTTTGCAGCAAATTCTTTCCAACAAGAGTGTGATGAGTGATCTTGTGAACAAAAGTTGCCAAATGTTGCATAGTGAGACTCCAGAATAGCTTTCCAAAAGTTAAAGTTTGTTGCAAGCGCAAGAGGTCTGAAGGTGATCTCAAAGTGTTCTACAGCAGTGTAGTGAAACTCCATTGGCTTCAGTAGTTACTCCTGAGTTATGCCAGACTGCAATCCGATTGCAGCTCTATGGTTGAAAAGCATCATACAAGGAAAAAAGCATGGTTTTGAAGACGTATTTCAGGTTGTTAAAATCTGTTTGTTCAGACATGAAGAAAGTCTCTTGAGATGGAGAGAGACAAGATGGGTGAGGTAATATCTTTTATTGGGCCAACTTCTATTGGCGAGAGAGACCAGCTTTCAAGCTTACACAGAGCTCTTCTTTAGATCTGGGGAGCATATTCAGAGTGTCAGAGCTAAATATAAGGTGGAACAGGTTGTTTAGCATAAGTAGTTACCTCGATTAGTCCCTTGAAATGTGTTAACACCCCTCTAGTCCTGGTGTGGGAGAGAGGTTGAGACAATAACTCTGCTATACTTCATTCCTGTTGGTATTTTACTGAACGGTCTCCTGTTTTAATCATCTCCATGGTGGCTTTTTTAAAGGAGTAAAGTGTTCCTGTAATGTGGAATCCATTAAAAGTTATATTCTTACACATCGGGAAGCTGCCAAAGACTTGCGAACTTGCTAAGGGTGAAAAAATGTTGCAAAACGATTTTATGGGAAAGCTGCCTGGATGCTGTTAGTCTAAATTCTAAGTTTAGTTTGTAACAGCTGCTGTTCCATGGTTCTTTTTTAGATCACTTGTTTGTGCTTTATGTACAAGATATCTGGGCTTTTTGAAATGTAGTTTAAACAGAAGTCCTGTTTTGAAGGATACTGTATATAAAGAAAATATAAAAACTAAAACAGAACAGCACTGTGTTAGGAAAAACTTATTGCAAGCTAACACTGGAGGACATGATGCGTGCCGTGCTTGCTTTAATAGTTCTTTAAAAAACAGTGCCTTTTAAACTAGATATCTTTCATCTAGCATTTGAGTTAGCTTCATTGCACTTATGAGAGTGAGAGACTAATGGCTTGAGTTTGGACTAGTGTGGGCAAACACTGTCTAAGCTTCTCCAAAGCCACTGCCAGTACCTTCTTTCAGTTTTGACCTACAAGATTCTTGCTTATTTCACTTTAGCACAACTGGCATTCTCTGCTCAAGTATGAACTGGGAAGAGCTATTGTTGTGAGGAAGGTGAAGAAACCACCAAACTCACTTTTATTTGTGAACTAAGAACTTGAGCTCTGTCCTTCAGAGGTGAAAGGCACTAATCCACTATGCAATCTAGTCATTCTTTCCTTCCCCTTTTCTTAGTTCCAGATATTTACTTCTTTACAGACTACTTTGAAGTTTCCTACAACAGCTACTAGCCCACCAGAAAAATATCACTTCAATCATGTTAGTCCATTTAAAAACTAACTTCAGTATTTTTATCAATGCCAGACAATTCAAATCTAACTGTCCTGAACTTGTCTCTTATAGCTATATTACTTTTCCTTCATAGTAATTTCGTGACCGAGTTTCCATTATAAACCTGTTTTCAAAGGTGTTTATATCAGCTTTAAAAAGACCAGCTCTTGCTTGAAATCTGGAACCCAAATTAGTGTGTTCTGGCTGCCATGTTTTTGAAGCATTTAGTTCTCAAATGCCTATCTGAGCCTTGTAGAGCAATAATTTTATCCTTAGAACCAAGCTTGTATAGCTTCCATCATAGCTATGGGCAATCCTTTCTTTAGGCTTCAAGGAATCCAAGATGGTGACCTAATATGATGGCATATTTAATTAATAAATATTGCATTGTTTAGACAGCTTTAAATGACTCACCGAATACTAACTGAATAGTATTCCTTCAGTTCTAGTACTAAGTAGGTATCTAAAGGCACTTAGGGCACATTCAGCTGTAGTAGAAATCTGTATTTTAGTGGAGCTGTATATATGCCAGGGCTGAATTTGCCCCATTGTATATCCAGTGTTGTGTTTTGGAACACAAACCTCTGTATGTTGGGGCCTGGAACAACATTCCTCAAGTTATTGCATAAATGTGCAAATACAGTGCTGTGGTTTAGCGTATTAAACTATTATGGCATATGTATAATTGTAACTCTGGCAAAAGCTAGATAGATTGTGACTTTAGGCACTTGTAACTGAAAATAGTCACTATATCAACATTAGATGTCACTCTGCCCCTTACTCAATAACAGGGTAGTGATGGACTCCCCCACTTCTCTCCCCCCCTCCCCCGTGGGGCACCAGTAGAGACCACTTGCAGATGTAAAGCTAGTTTTGCAGGTGGCAGTTCTAGACCTCCTGCACTGAATTGAGAGCATTGCTGGTGTGCAGCTGGGTACTCATGTGCTGGCTTTGCATTTGCTGCAGTGATGAACCTTCTGCAGGTTTTAACACTATTGTGGGACCTCAACAAATAAGTACAGTGCACAAAAATAGAATGATTAGATTTACAATTTGCTTAGTCTGGGTTCTGGAGAGAAGGCTTTTCACAAGAGATGGGGAATCTGATGCTTTCCAGGAATGCCCTTGATCCTGCAAAAATCTATTTCTACTTCTTGCTTATTTACCAAGGTGGCTTGTAAAGAAGTTACTTCCCACTTCTTTCATGCTACTAATATTTTTCTCTGTCTGCCCAGCTCATGCTGTCCCCTCTTGTCTTAGTAGATGTTTGTTCTTGTCCATGACTTCATCTCCTCTTGCCTTGAGTACTGCAACTCCTTCCTCTAGGGACTTTCCAAATACTAGCTCTTGCAACTGCAGCCTATGGAGATGCATTACTACTTGCTGCCTTCTGTGTACATTGCTTTCCACTTCCTATGCAATTCAGAAAAGGGGTTAAAGATTGCTTTCTATGGGCTTGATTTTAGCCTTCTTTTAGCCTCTCTGCTTGTCTCGCACACTGCTCTGATTCTGTTCCTCCAAACAACCTTGTCGCTGTTGGCTCAAGAGCCTTCTCCTTTATAACATGTCATCTTGTATCAGTCTATGTGTAACCAGCTAACTGTCTTGCCCTCTCAGTTGTAAATAAAGTGGTGTTAATTTTCAGCTGAAAACATCTTATATAAAACCACAAAGTGCTTTAGATGCAGTTATGTAAGACTATACAAAATAGATACATTCTGTTTATTTTAAAAGATTTTTGTTTTGGTTGGTCAGTATTATGCAGGGAATATGCCTTTTCTCTCTGCAGATGTCTAAGCTGTTATGAAGCACTTGCCATTAGGACTCGATATGAACTGCAACTAAAATAGTTTCCAGGGATTAAAAAAACAAAAGAAAACACTTTGCTCCTGTAAGGAAAAAATGTTCATTAAAGCTGTCCAGATATTTTACTTTAAAAGGTGTTACAGAATGCATAGAATAAGTCTCTCGAGTCTAATTTGTAACACACACAACACTGTGCTGTAAAAGTATTAATATAAACAAATATTGCTGTTAGATGTCATCCAGTTACCAAAGCTAATTTTTCAGAGATGCACTGAGGTGTGTTATATCTTCAAGGAAAGTGCACAGACATGGGAGATCTGTTTTCTTTTTACTGGACTACAAAGTAAGAGCTTTCATGCTATATTCATCCCTGAGGGGAAGCAGCCTTCTTACACCAGTGGACTCCATCAGAATTGCACCAGGGCCGAACATGGCCTTCACATTATGGGCAGGAAAAATAAAGCAAGTGATTATTTGGAAACTGTTCCAACTGATCTTTTATTCATTACCATAAGAATGTTATGTTCATCTTTTTTTAAATTTCCATGGAATTTATACATACTGTGCATATAATATGGCCAACTATGTCCTATAAGTCTGACAAATTTTAAAATATAGAGACTTATCCTTCACATTCACATTTTAAGTAATATGTGAAATTGAAGATCTCAGGCATTGTTGAACAAAGGGTTTGGGAAAAGTATATATAATTCTTCTTTGTTAAAGTGTAATATCTGTTCTGGATGAAGATGTCTAAAGAATTCATTTCTTTCTCTTGATTAGACTCCTCCTAAGTGGGGAATGTGTCCTAAAACATTCACCTATACAAGGTTATCCCATCCTATATACTTCTCCGAACTTGTGCCTCTTGATTTTCATTGCTGTGGCTGATAGGAATAATGGAATTGATCAAGAATGTGAGGGGGTAATTTCCATTTGGCAGATGTCTAGCAAAGGGACTGAAAAATTGACTGCATGCTGCTTGACACTAGTTGAAGGCCTAAACCTGCGAGCCAGAGGTAGACGTGAAATTTGAAGGTTGAGAGTCAAACTAGCACCTTTGTGAGAGGTCCAGCCCCCTGACATTCCAGTTTTTATGGAGGATGCTGGCATTTCTACTGAAGCTTCTCTTGGGACCCTGCTTGATGGCTCTGTTTTTCATATCTACCTCTACTAGCTGCCAGGAGGCCCTACTGTAGAAGGGGGAGAATCTCTCAACTGGTGAGGAAAGCATTCTGCCACTCTAGCCTTCCCCCAGTAGTTAGTCTCCTTCCTCCTTGAATAACATTAGTGCTTATGTCTGCTTCTGGTCATAGCTTTTCCCAGCATTAGCAGCAACACAAAATTGGCACGAGTTTCACTGCCAGCCACAGGATTATGGATTGTAGCACTGAAACAAGATCAGAGCTTTGTTAACTTAACTCTGTTCCTGCTTGTTTAAACTATACGCAGAAGCAGCAGAACCCAAGAAGTTGCCATCCGCAGACCCTAGATGACAACATTGCATCACTTGACAGTTGCTTCATAGCATAGTTGTGTAACTGTAACAACAAGAAGC
The DNA here is from genome assembly GCF_965140285.1 of Lepidochelys kempii. Lineage (NCBI taxonomy): Eukaryota > Metazoa > Chordata > Testudines > Cheloniidae > Lepidochelys > Lepidochelys kempii. The sequence continues at coordinate 189,596,876 of NC_136381.1, forward strand.
TTTAGTATTTAAATTAATCTAAATTCTGAAGAAATGGATTTTTGTAAGAACTCATTCTTGCCATGTAAGGACTGGTTTCTCCCCTGAGCCCTGACAATGTATAGCTGATCACTTACTTGCTGGTATGTTTAAACAAAAAAAGCATTTTATCATTAACTGATGTGACTATGGAGATCAGAAGCATTCTTTAGAATTAAGGCTAAAATCCTTCAGTACTAAAAACGGGCATGTTTATTTTTGGTGTTTTTTAGTAGTCTTTCATCTGCATTCTCTTTCTTTAAAAAGAAGCATGGAAAAGTTATCTTTACAATGCTTAACAGCTTTATTTTCTCTAGGAATGGGGCAGGCCTATGTAACAGATTGGAGAGTGGTAAAGTAATATCCAGTAAGTTTTGCATATGCTTCTGTTTCAATAGGATACCCAAAGTGCGTGTTTTGGAGGATGAAGAAGGATCAAAAGAGATTGAGCTCTCTGATGACCCTTATGACTGTATTCGACTTAATGTGGATAATGTACCCTGTATCATCACATTAAGCAAAGTAAGCCTGTAGAAGTTTGTAAATTATTTAGCTTGTGACTCTTCTATAGACTTTGGCTATAGGAATTGACCTGCCACTATGAGTTGGGAGAAACCATTTTTCTTTGATGACCAGAGCCATGAGATACCCCCATACTAAAAATAAGTTCTTAGCTTCCATCCTTGAATTTATTTTTTGACTTGGGAGGCGGGAAAGGAAATCTTTGTGGAAAGAGTGTTCCATCTCCCTCTCTAGTTGTGTGTCTTGGTGGAGTGGAAATCTGCAGTAGCTAATCCTGCTGTATTCTTGGCCTGGAACAATTACCTATCCTTCCATCAGCTGCTTGCTCATAGTGAAGTAGACACTAGCATTGGTTTCTCCAATATGCTAACATAATATCTGTTAGCCATTTAAAATGTTGCAAACCTATTTGGTGAGCCACTGAAGAAACAGAAACTTTGTTGATGGAGCTCACCTCGTGCCCACCAACACCCTGTGAGACAGGTAAGCGTTATTGCTAGGGCCCTACCAAATTTACTGTCCATTTTGGTCAATTTCACAGTCATAGGATTTTTAACAGAGTAAATTTCATGATTTCAGCTACTTGAATCTGAAGTTCACAGTGTTGTGCCTCTAGGGGTCCTGACCCAAAAAGGAGTTGTGGGAGGGTTGTAAGGTTATTGTAGGGGGGGGGGGTTGCGGTACTGCTACCCTTACTTCTGCGCTGCTGCCGGCAGCGGCCCTGCCTTCAGAGCTGGCCAGCGGCAGCTTCTGGTCGGGAGCCCAGCTTTGAAGGCAGAGCGGGGCCCTCAATCAGCAGCCACCCAGCTCAGAAGGCAGGAGAGCAGAATCAAGGGTGGACTTGGTCTGGTATTGCCACCCTTCCTTCTGCGCTGCTGCTGGTGGCGGTGCTCCTTCAGAGCTGGGCACCTGGCCAACAGCCCCTGCTTTCTGGCCACCCAGCTGTGAAGGCAGCGCAGACATAAGCATGGCAATACCACGATCCCCCTAAAATAACCTTTCAACCCCCCTGCAACTCCCTTTTGGGTCAGGACCCCCAATTTGAGAATCGCTGGTCTCCCAGTGAACTCTGTATAATATAGGGTAAAAGCACACCACACCAGATTTCACGGTGGGAGATCAGATTTCATGGTCTGTGACGCATTTTTCATGGCTGTGAATTTGGTAGGGCCCTAATTATTGCCATCATTCCTCAAATAGAGGGACTAAGGCACAGAGAAGCTAAGTGACCTACACACAGCAGGGACTCAGAGCAGGAAGCAGAACTCCTTGTTCATAGCTGTCAAGTCTACTCTCCCTCTACAGAATTTAAGAAAATAGAGATACTGAAAGTCAGTTGCATTCTGTTTGTGTGTTGGATATCCCACTTGCATCACTTTGTTTTCTAACAGTGAATTATCTGCTCATCTCTTCAACCTTTCCAGCCACACAGCAATTGCCATAGTGTCAACTGTCCTTCTTGGCTTGGTCATGAGACAGCTTGCATGCTGTCATGCAAATTATTCTGTTTTCTAAGTGTTACATAAATAATAATAAAAGCTGTCACTGAGGCAGAGACTGAATCTCACCTCTCCTGAGCCTCAGGCATGGGTAACTTTTGTGGATAAAATTCCACAGTTGGGGTGAAAAGTTGATCCTTTTCAAAAAATGTGTATAAAATTTTAAAGGAGCTTCTCACTATTGCCAGGTGTTTGGAATGTTAAACTAAGTTCCATGTGGATGAATTAAGAGTCAGAATGTAGGTAAAGTGGCCAAAGGTGCATATTTATCCTATGTACATAGTATGTTTATAAGCACACACACACAGTAACGTTGCACCATCAGCAGTTACAATGCCCTATATCAAGGGGCTATATTTAATGACTGACACATCTGCAGTGACTTAGGACATGAGCAAAACCGATAACCAGACAATATTTTTATTTCTTAGGATTGTAGCATACAGTTAAACTGACAGGTTAGTGGTTTGGTGGCGTTACCTCCAATGCTCTTAATTCCATCACCCAGTAAGGAGCTTTTTCATAATTAGTTGGACACACAGTTTTTAAAAATCCAGAAGTAAAATATGTCCTTGGTTCTGCAGATTGGTTGTCGGCATGTGGTTGATGCTACCCTTCAGGAAGAAGCTTGCTCTTTGGCCAGCCTGCTCCTTTCTGTGACCAGCAGAGGTACCTTCACATGTATGAAGAAATTGGGGAACGGTAGTCTTGATCCAGAGAGTATCTTTGAGATGATGGAGGTAAGAAGTGCTGACTCGCAACTTCTGCTCACAAAATGGAGAAGTGGATCTTGCGCATATGAAAAATTGCAGTGTGGGCATAATTAAAGGGATACTGAAAACTTACTTAGGTGCAAAAAGTGACTTGTGGAAGGTCCCAGACACCTTCCAAGGAATCTGAAATACCTATGGGAATGAATTTCGCTTATGCAGACCCCTCTGACACTGCGATAATCTGGGTTTTCTTTTATATAGTAGTGCCATACTAGCAAAACTTCTTCAAAGTTAAGGTGACTAACATTATTTACAAATCCCTTCTGAGCTTAAAGTCTATGATTCATAAAGAACACGTTTCAAGTCTGATCATTTCTCTTTGAAACTCAAAGGAAAACAAAACTTCTTTAACATACAGCAGTTACCACAGAACAGAACTGGAACTTGTGAACTGGTACTTCACATATTCTTTAATTTTCATAGCTTGTTTTTCATGTTTTTAAATTAACTTATTTAGCTAGTAATCGTTACAATCATAGGACTTTACTTTTCACATTTTGTTTTAATATCTTTGTATCTGTCCCTTTTACTGATGTGATCTTCTTCCCTTTCTATAAAAATATTTATAAAGAAATACTGTGGTAGCTGGCTGCAGTTCAAGTTGACTTGGGAATTTCACTTTAAATCCTTCTTTAGGCCTCTCTCAGAAGCTTCTCTTTGGTATGAAATTTCTCATGCCCAGACTTTCTCATGCCCAGTATATACAAATGAAATTTCTCATGCCCAGTATATACAAATGAAATTTCTCATGCCCAGTATATACAAATGAAATTTGTACACAAGCTTTGTGTATTTCCTTTGCACTTTAATTCAAAATTGGCTTTGTTTCTGAAAACCTTCACATTTGGCATAAACATGGCCCTAGTGAGAAATAGAGCTAGGTCAGAAATGGTTTCCCCATCGTGTGAAAATTTGAGATTTCAAAAACCTTTCCCCTTTTGCATTGGGATGAAACATACCTTTTTAGAAGCATTGATGAGAAAGCAGAGGGACGCCAGCTCCAGAATTAATAGCTCGGTGGCTAGGGCACGCGGCTGGTATGTAAGAGACTTGGGTTCAAGTCTATGCTCTGAATCAGGTAGAGCAGAGATTTGAACCTGGGTTTTCCACATCGAGGCGAGTGCTTTAACCACAAGGCTTTTAACTATTCTTGGGATTCTCTCTCCCAGTTACATGCTGGACCTGAAACTATTGTCAAAACTAGTATGTTCCTGCAAAACGTTTATTTTGACAAATAGGCATTTTCCAACGAAACAATGTTTTTGTCAAATTCCTCACCAGCTGTAGTGAGGAATGCAGAAATTGGAGCCAGGTGTGAAAGCAACTGGTTAAAGTGGAAATGACATGCTAAGCACGCATGATGCTTCACTTTCTCTTGATGTAATTTAAAGCCTGGGTGTTAATCTTGGCTCTACCATTGAGCTCCTGTTTGCTCTGGAAAAAGTAATTTCACCTCTGTGCCTTAGTGTACCCATTTGTAAAACGAAAATAGTAATTTCTAGCCTGCCTCACAGGTGTGCTCTCAGGATCTGTGTTGGTCCAGAGCTTTGAACATTTAAAGGCGTATGCTCCAAGGGTCAGATACTATATTTCACAGGTATTTAGCACCTAATGATGGAGATAGGAGCCTAATGGGATTTTCAAAAACACATAAGTAGGTGAAGCACCTAAGTCCCATTGGAAAAAAGGCAATTAGGCACCTAACTTACTTAAGGCCAGATTTACAAAAGCTCCTAAATGTTACTGTACAAACAAGTATTGACTCCTGTGACAACCTAAGAGTTAAAACTTAACTCAGTAGCCCACTATGTTATGTTGCCCCTCACTGTTTTAAAGAAATCTCTCCTCCTTAAGTGGTGATGCATTTCACTGAAATAAACAAGACAAGGCTTTGGGGGGAAGCAAAGAATTCTTTCTTTGGCTGGGGGTCTGACTGGTCCTGTTCCCAACACAGCAGCCTGTTTGGGGAACGGATGGAACGAACAAAGCCAAAAGCACAGGGTCTGTGAAATGGAACAGTTTCAGAACTGTTGCTTGACACACTTATATCCTCCAGTGGATTGACTCCAGCCCAGAAAACATTCAGCCTTGGGGTGAACAGACATTCCAGCCAGCACATCGCTTTTAGGAAAACAGCATGACTGCTCAGCTTTGGAAAGGTGCCAAAGCTACACCTCTTACTGGATTAAAGTCCTCTATGAGGGAGTCAGGCAGAAATAACTGAGATGACAGTGGGCGAAAGGCAGGACCTGTGCACCAAGCAAGGGTAAAGGAGCCTTGTGTTGGAGATAGTTGGGCTAGACATCTGGTGTGGGAGTGGAGCAGAATACTTCATCCTACCCCCGGGGGCTGCAGCGTTACCCCAGCCCATTGATTGTAACAACTTCTGCACCTTCCCTACATGAGGAGTTTTGGTCAGTGGATCCACATAGTCCTATACCACCCCATCTCTCCCAGGCTTGCCCCAAATGCTCTTCCTGAGGCTACAGAACATTACTGAACGAGAAGGCGCTGGGGGAGTTGTAGAATCCTTCTCAATAGCCTGGCTCCTTGATCAGAGCATCTGCTTCATTTTATGGTTTCATGCCCCCATGTAGAGCTTGGTCTTGCCCCAATTAAATGGTAGGTAGTTTTATGGGTCTCTAGTTATAAAATTGAGGAGCAGCTTTCTTCAGACAACTTGGCCATAGTTTCTATTCAATACCCACAGCTTGAGCTGCCCATTGACCTTTTAAGGACAGTGAGCTGGGTTCCTCTCTGCTCAGGAAATCTTATGGTTCCATGATCCTGTGCCAGCCAGGCCTAGGGGAAGTTCTGATCTACACCACTGCCATAAGATACCTAAGAGATCTTTGCCAGCAGAGGGTGGGTGCAGGCTCTCCTCCCATGTGTGTTTTCTTTCAATATGTCTCTATACTAGAGATATTGGGGAGGAGGTTGGTGCAGGAGTTGCTTCTCTGTGTTTATGCTATTGGAGAGTTCCCTGCTGCAAAGAAAATTTTCTCCTGGCCATTTACAGACCAAATCTAGCCCCTGTGAGGCTCCTGCCTGGGGCAAGGTCATTACTAGGGAATCTGGCCCACTGAGTTTTTGATGAATTGGCACACTTGCCCCTGGTTTGAACAATTTTGCTTTGGAGGGTTTTTTCCAAAACTTTTGATCAAGTTAAAAGTCCCCCACATGCTGTTTGTCTTAGTTCAGCTATGCCCTTTACAACAGCTGGTATATATTACTCATTAAGGGAAAAAATAGTTGACAGAAGGGGAAGTGTTCCACATAAATTCTCTTCCTGTTAGTTGGATGCCTCAGCTTTGTCTTGCCTTCTTTGCATTACAGACAGGAAAACGGGTAGGCAAAACATTGCACGCTTCCCTACAGAAGATCTTAGACAAAGAAGAGAGTCTGGGGACAACACGACAGAAGGTTGGATTCCTAGGATGATGAGTTTCATCAATGCAGATATAAATTTTCAAGTTATTTTTCAAAGCATGATCTTGTCAATTTGTATGTGAAATAAAGGATATTTTTGGTTTTAATGTTGTCATGTGTCCTAACCACGTTGAAGAGGTTTTTAAAATGCAGTTAGCAAAGCCTAAGGAAACTTAACTAAGTCTTAAATGAAAATAAATTAATTTGAAATGCTTCAGACTGACTTCTGAATTGTACCCAGGAATTGCACTAATCTAACAGTCAATACAGCTACCTTGTGTGGACACTTCTAAATTAGTTTGTGTGGCCAAAAAAAAATTTCCATCTCTACAAAACAAGAGCAGTTGCACACTGGAAGTCAGCATTTGGCTGTAGAAGTTGCTTTATTCACTATACAGATAACACAAATTGAAGTAATAGGGGATTATCTAATCAAAGAACGTTTGATTTCATGAGCTAGTTTGAACTGGATATCTAGCTCTGTGCTTATGAACAATAGCTGAAACGTAAATTCCTAATTTGCATTTAAGACCAAAGTTAGTTTAACCTTTAGAGTCCTATTTCCCCCCTTTTCTAATGTGAAGAGAAGTGTCAAATTTAGCTTCCAGCTCTGACTGGCTTTTCTCCTTTCTGCACCCCCTGCCAAAGCTCCAAATGTGAAACTGAGGTGTGAAGTGGGAGTTTAACTGCTGCTCCCCCCTGAATAGCTTGTCAGACTGCCAGTCCGAGTTAACACTGCACCAGGCAGCACCAGTTGATGCAACGGTGTAACTCCTGAAGAACAATGCTAGTCTCTCCTTGTATGGAACTATTTCCAAACCATTGATCGTTGTTGTTTCCCTTCTGTGAACTTTTTCCAGTTGCACTGTACAGGTATCTTGTTGAGAAGAGGTAACCAGAGCTGGACACAATATTCAAGGTGTGGGTGCACCATGGATTTATATAGTGACACGATATTTTTCTATCCTGTTCCTAACATAGTGTTAACCTTTTTTGACTGCTGCTGCACCTTGAGCAGAAGATTTGGCCTCATGTTCAAAAGTTCTCTGAAGATTGTTTTTGGGTGGTAACAGCTAATTTAGAATCCCTCACCATATAGGTGTAGCTGGGATTATTTTTTTCCAGGGTGCATTACTTAGCACATAATATTCAAATTTCATCTGCCATTTTGTTGTCCATTCTCTCCCAGTTTTGAGAGATTTAACTTTAACTCTGTATAGTGTGAAAACTTTGCATTTTACTCTTCACTTGACATCTAACATTCCTCGTCCCTACATGATCTCATAAAGCAGAATCTGCTCTAAAGTAGGTTTTGTAGGAAGTTAAGACATCAGTTCATAAGTTTTGATTTCACTCCTTAGCTGAAGTTCTCAAAACTCAGCTGCATATAGGAGAGTAGATGCAGGATAAAATTGTATAGGACAACGTCAACCTTTAAGTCAGAGTAGTTTGGACAATGTATGTGCAGCTTCTGTTAGCACACATAGCTAAAAGAATGAGATGTGCTGTATTCAACAGAGAGGAGGAAGAGAAAGCTGGAGGGAAAAGTTTAAATAAATAATTTGAAGAAGCTGAATATTTCAGCCAAAAGCATACAGCTGTTTGGAATGATCCTTTTGCATAAACATTGAGGCCGCTGTCCTCCAGAAAGCAATTAACATGCTTTGGGGCATGTCATCCAAGTTGCTTTTTTTCCAGTTTCCATTATTTAAGCTTCCTAACATTTTTAGTGTAACATCTCAGAATTAAGAACTGAAAGAGAGGTTTCTTTCAGGGGAGGTGGGCTGTAGGTTCTTTTGCAGACCACCATGTTAAATTAGAATTCATATCTGTTATCTAAGTGATTAGGGGGGAAAAAAAACAAACACACACACACTTTCAAGTCTCCATGAATCCTTTACAGTATATCTGTGTTTCCCACCTCCCCATTGTTGGATAAGAGTTCATCTCAAAATAAATATAAATGCAGCCCTAGCACACATGCTGCCTCTTTAGTCCACTGAAATTCAGCTGTAAGAGAAGTTCTGGGATGGTAAAAATTGAGGCCCCCCAGTGGGCTGAAGAACACAGGTTCAGCATAACATTCAGGCTTTCAATATCTGATAGCAGAAGATTATGATAAGAAAAGTGACTCCTGACAACACAAGAACAATGTTTCATCTCATTGCTCTGCCTTATACTACAATTTATGACACATGATTAATGAAGTCCATTGACAGATCAATTCAGTTGCAGGTTTATTTTGTGCAAAGATTTATTTGACCTGAGTAGCAGCTATAGCATATTCCTTAGCCTGCAAGCTATAATATTCTATAGGTGGTAGGAAGGAAAATACAAGGGGTGGGGAAACAGTTAGTCCATGTTCGTATTGCATAATAGGTTTCAAAAACAAAAGCCCCATGCTATACACACGACAGCAAGCATCTAAATCTAGCTGCAAACCTTTCACGCCACCAGCATGACAGCAGCAATTGGTCTAACTGGCCCATTATGCTATTGATTAATAGTAAGGTACCAAAAAGTTGCCCACAGGTATTTTCAGAGTGAATTTTGTAATCTGGCGGTGATAGTCTGCAGTTATGTAGCATCTCAACATGCTTTACAGGCACTAAGGGATCAATGCAGCAGGTCACTTGTGTACAAGGCTCCACAGTTGTCAGGTCCTTGCATCTTCGATCAGTATGTACTGGAGAAGAGAATAAAGTTTCCATACATGGTACTGTTCAGAATCTTAGCAATAGAAACTTTAGGCACCCATCTGTGGAAAAATTGTCTAAAAGTTAGATAGCTAAATCCAAGTTTACTTCAATGGGAATGACAGGAGCTCAGCACTTTTGACCATCAGGCCACTTATTCAGGTACCTTTTTAAACAAAAAAACCCCACACCTCCTCCCAAATGTCGGTGCCCAAGTTTGAAATTGTATTAAAAATAAAGGCCAAGATAGTATTTTAAGGAGCTGCTCTGATAAAGGCTTTGCTTTTGTGAATAAGGGGGTAGGACTAGATGACCTCCTGAGGTCCCTTCCAACCCTGATATTCTATGATTCAATCACACCCCACACAGAATAATTGTTCATTCACATTCATTGGAGGCAGTGCATCAGTGACACATCCTTACCTACAAAATTAAGGGGTGGAAGTGACTATAGCTAAAAGCATTACAGACAGCTGCCAATTGTCCTTGCTGCCCTTGGAGATTTGCTGGTACAAAGTCATATCCCAAATGGACCACCACATTTCTTACTTACTGGGGAGAGCCAGAAAGACATATTTAGCCTATGTCACCCCCCAATGGATGCAACTTCTTCCTGCAGATCTTCATGGCACTCTTGTCCTCACACACCCTGCAGAGATTTGACTCTCCTGCCAACTTCCGTTTTTGAGGCATGTATTTAACAAAAACAAAACACCACCCTAAACCAACTAGCAGTCATTTTCTTCATACAAACACCAGTTGCCATGTGGGTTGATGGAAAGTTCAATCTGTTGCTGTGCAGATATTGCCACGTTTTCATTGACAGGAATCCAGTAGCACTAAAAGGAAACATCTGGGGAGCAGGAGAGCTTAGTGTTTGTCCCAGAAAGTTTTAATTGACGTTGCTCAGAGTGTAGATGGTCCATAAGCTGCATATTAGAACAGAGGATTCTAATAGCACCTCATAGGTTGGGCCAAAAATAAATGAGTAAAATAAAAACAAAATCTCTCTCCTCGTAAATAGCTGACCCTTGTTTTTCTGCTGCTGTGTATTCCAATCTAATGTCCATCTCCAAGCATAGTGTTGGGGCTTGTCTACACAGCATACCACGTAGGGATGCCAGTTTTGTTTGGATGTAGTCCTGGAGGTTTCGTCACATGACATAATTAATCTTTAATTGCTGGAGACTCCAGGACAATCGTGGAGGGTTGGCAACCCTAATACTACTGCACACTCGAGAGGTCATTTCTAAAGCATGTTGATGTGCTTGACACCACCTGGCCAGTGTGGACCCTGCTGAAGCACACTAAAAATTCCCTAGTGCTCATTAACATAGTGCTATTTGCAGTAGGGAACTTTTAGTGCATGCCAGCAAGCTCTACATGTGCCAGTTAGCATCCAGCATGTTGGTGTGCTTTAGAAATCACACCTCTCTTGTGTGGATTTTAGGTCATGGGGCCACCCCACTGAAGCAAAGAAGAGGGGCCTAATGTAGGTCAATAATGCTGTGAAAGGTGTTCTTTGTTTTGGCTTGGTGGAACAGGGATTGGTTTGATATTTCCATGCTTCTATGTCTGTGCATATACAGATATAAAGTACATATATAGCAGACTCACCTAGAGTAGCAGCTCCAGGGTCATGAACCCTTTTTGTGGTAGTTCATGGCAGAGTTAGGTTTTGTTAAAGCGGTTTCAACTTAGCTTCCTCTTCTACAGTCCCTAGTACAATAGGGCCCTAAACTTGGTTAGGGCCTCTAAACCCTTAATTTATTACAAAATAGACAGACAGCACCACTGTCTACAGAGACAGCACCTAGGTGGCGTGGGTTAGTTTAGGGCTTCATCCTGAAATCCTTCTGCATTAACATTAACGGGAGTTTTGCCTGCAGAAGGTTTCCAAACGGAGAGTAATCATTGCATTTTAGGCCCAGTGCCTCAAAGGTATTCAGGTACCGAATTCCCATTGAAGTCCATGAGAGTTAGATGCCTAAATACCTTTGAGGATCTGGGCCTTAATAGACTATTTCACCAGTTCTTTTAACCGGCTGCTGTCCTCACCCACTACCTGACACCACGAGAGTTTTCAGGGGCCCCCACAAGAGTTTTCAGCGGCCCTTCGGCAGCGGGGGTCCTTCCGCTCCATGTCTTCGGCGAAGTGCCCTGAAGACCTGAAGCGGAAGGACTCCCGCCGAAGACCCCAGGCCCCCTGAATTCCCTGGTGGGAGCTCAGGAACTGGAACACCAAGAACTTTGACCCTGATTCAGCATGGTGCTTATTCACATGCCTAACTTTAAGCATACAGATAATCTCATTGAAAGTAATGGCATTCCACGCGCTTGAAGTGAAGCATGTGCTTCAACACCATCAGGGTTTCTGTGATACTAACTTCAGAATAACCACTCCAGAAAAATCCACAGATAGGTGGGTGTACTCCTCAAAATAACTAGGCAGACTGCACATTAAATCATGGCTATAGATATGCCATGGTATACATTTTTTGTCACCCTTATGGAGCAATATAGCCTAGAGGGACAGGAAAATTTGTTTTCCCATCTGTCCTTTTATTAACATTGATGATCCTTTAGATCCAACTAGACCTACTGTTAAACAATCAGAACTGTGGATAATGAGACTCCTACCCTTGGAGACCATGGGTACTGTGACATTCTAGACCTTGGGGGAGTGCCCTGTAACCCCCATATTCCTCATTTATATATAATTGTGATCTTGCATATAAAGCAGGTCAGGTGAGGTATCGGGGAAAAGTTATGATCTGCTGAAAATCATTTCTCATAACTTCATATGCATTAATGATATACAATATGGATAGAGAATTGTGTTGTATGGCTGTCACTAAAACATGCTGTATATTGGGGAATCAGCTGGATATTAGCTCCCCACAGGCAACAGCAAGGAAAGTAACCAACTCCCAGGCGGGGTGTCAAACAACCCATCAACAGCCTTTGTCCAGCTAGGGAGCTACAATGCAATGACTCACCTGCATGAGGCCGCACCAGGGGAATTCTCAACCTTACCTGGAGACTCAGCAATGCACACCAGACATACCTGGCCTTGTGCTCCCCAAGCACAGGGGGCTGAGGGTATAAAACAGACACTTGGGCCACATGCTTGGCCTTTCTCCTGCCCCCACCTACGCTGCAAGCAACAAGGACACTGAGAAGACTTAAGACTTCAACAGAGGAGACTGGCCCAGCTTTCAAGGGTGAAATCTGTGTACTAGGACTTGCAATATCCAGAGGGGTGAGAAAAATTGCTTAATCTAGAGGTTGCCCAGTCTAATAGGGTTGAGAGTTTAGACTGTGTGCTTATATTTTATTTCTTTTGGTAACTAACTGACTTTTTGCCTATCACTTAAAATCTATTTTTTCAGTCAACAAATTTGTTTCACTGTTTATCTTTACCAGTGAGTTCATATGAAGTGTGGGGCAAATCTGCTCAGGTTTGCAAAGGCTGGTGTATATCCATTTTCCATTGATGAAGTGGTGAACCAATTAATACATTTGCATTGCTAATCTTGAGCAGTGCAAGATGGTATATTCCTGAGGTAGTGCAAGGAGATGGCTGGTGCCTTTCCCTGTGTGATTCATGAGTGGCTCTGGGAGCATTCATGCAATCTAGCTGGGTGTGGGGCTCCACATGCGGGTGTGCTGAGTGATAATGGCACCTGGAGGGGCTTGCTGCTTGTCACTAGCAAGGCATTGTGAGAGAGACAGCCCAGGCTGGAGACAGTTAAGGGGCTACAATGGTCCCACAGTCCCAGGCAGGGCCGTCCTTGGGCAAATTGCCCCACTTGCCCCCCACTCTGGGCGGCCCTGGTCCCAGGTTGCACCCCAGGGAGCCCATCATAGATACCCTGCAGACCAGAACATCAGATCAGCTAGTGCATGCCCACATTTCTTATTGCTAGCTAGTAGCTATGCTGGTAGAGTGATCTGTTTCTGAAAACAGAATCAAGATTAAATCTGTGTTCTGCAGAGAATCACCACTTGGGTAATTGAAGCCAAATGGAGGAGCTAGACACACATGGGTCTAGGTCTTTATGGCCTACTGAAAGACACAATGCACCCACAACTCTAATTAAAGAGAAGTCACCAGGAGGCATGTCACCTATGCTAAACAACATGGGAGTTAAGCTAGATCAAGTTCAAATCCCTCAGTGACAGACCACAATTGTCTGTAACTACTGACTGGATCTTCTCTTCAAGGCAGAATTGGAAACACTGAAGGGCCGGTCCAGACCTACGAGAAAAGTCCCTTATTCACTGAAGCAACAACCTTGACTAGTGTGGTCCTAATGTCAAAGGAAATCTGGAACCTAGACTGCAATTTTCTTAAGAGGTCATTGAGTCCTACTGCACCTATAATAAATCACACCACACGCTTTCCCTCTTAGGGGCACCACACCTATAGTAAGGGGCTCATTTGGTTACCTCAGGGAATGAGGAAGTTAGCTAATTGATCCCATTTAATTAAAAAAAAAAAAAAAAAAAAAAGAAGAAGAAGAATTAATATTCCAGGGCTGGCAAAATGGGAACCATTTTCAGGCTGCAGAGTCAAAAGTTAGGTTCCTGAATCCATAGTTAGGTAACTGGTTTTCAGAAGTACCCATATCGGCAGATGCTATTGATTTCAGGGGGATTTGAGAGGGAGACCACTTTCAGCTAGGTACCCAGATCTGAACCTTTGGAAATTTAGGCTCCGTCTATTTTTGTCAGTCAGCAGGGCTTCTGAATATTGAACAACAAGGATATCCTTGCTGTCCTTGCAAAAAGATGCCAACGCTCAACTATTTGGCTGCTAATGATTCCCAAATGACATTTTTCAACCACAGTTCCATCTACTGGAACATTTTAATAAGTACAGGGTTATCCTCTAAGCTCTATGTACACCTCTCATTGACGGCTCCCATCATCCTGCTTCAGAAAGAGAAGAGATGGACCATATGGACACCCAGAAAATGTCAGGCCATATTTGCATTTGTGCAAATCAATTGATTCCATCTAAGATTTGATGTTCTTTGTCTGAGGCATAACAATTGTTTATTAGAAAAGCTTCAAATGCCACAGCTTGAAAACCAAAACCATTGTAAGCTTTTTGGGGATGTCAAAGACAGACCCCTTTCATTGGGTCTCTATTGGATCACAAGGGAGAGCTGGTTCTTTCACCAGGCTAGTTCACCAGGTACACCCCCATGAACACCAGACCCTATTAAAATAAAGGGTCTCTCTCTATATTTGGGAGAATGTTTTGTTTGATAGTCCCAGCATTGCCAAGCCCAAGCGTTCAAAACTAAATTGGGATTCAACACCCTTTATCTCCAGAATCACGAGCTTTTAAAAATACATGTTGGGAGGGGTTTTTCCAAGTTTGTTTTCCTTCTGGTTTCTGAGACTTTCGGGGGGGGAACTTAGGTCACATTTTCAAGCTTGACTTTATAATCACAAGGGCTGGAAACTTACTTTCATTTTTAACTGAAAGCTGGGCTTCTCCTGCCATCTTTTGACTCCAGCAGCTGGGGCTTTAAGCAGAACCCCCTCTCCCACAAGTATTGAGAGACTCGTACTAAGATGGTGAGTTGGTGATGGTGTGGCCCAGGACTCTGCTTCAGGTGTCAATTTTTGTTTAGATAATGATTTGGCTATGCTGATGTTGAGACAGAATTTTATCGTAGGCCTGGCTAACTGTTCCAGGGGTGCCTCAAACCTACAAGCTTCCCCAGGGTTTGAGAGTTGGACTTTAAAAAAAGAAAAAAAAAAAATCTGACTGCAGCTTTCTGTTAGCTTTAGGACATGGTGAGCAGGCACATAAAGGAGGGGAAGGATAATGCAGAAAGAACAAACTTGCTTCCTCACCACAGGAATGGGGGCGGGATTCCATCAGCTCAGCTCCTTTGGAAGCAAGGAGAATTGAGAGGTTGCAGAGATCTTGTGCTTTGCAGATTCCAGCTCTATGCAGAATCCCTGTGGGCAGTGTATGAGTGGGTCCAGTTTAGGAACTGAGGTTTCCCCTCTGCCCAGATCCTTTTGACCTTTGCCTGTTTGAGAATGGAGGTAGGTAGGCTATAGAAACTGCTCCAACCATTAGTTGGAATAGAAGCCCCGGAGTGGCTTCACTGTTTGCTCCAGGATTTATAGAGAAGGATTCCTTCCCTCCTGCAGAGCTCCCCAGCACCAAGGCAGATCCTTCAGACTGGGGATAGAGTTTTGGACTAAGTACCAGAACGTCAGATCTTCCACCATCATTCACAGAGACCACCCATTTACCTTAACACTGTTGCATTTATACTTTTTAAGATGTCTTCTCCCATTGGGGCAGCACTTAGGAGTTCAACTCATCTTCAGATTTAATCCTCCCTCTCCCCTGGCTTTAAATTCTACATTTATATAATCTACCCAGCTGCCCTATTTTCAAATCCTCTGTCTTTGGGCTTGATCTTACTTGCAGCCGTATAAATCAAGAGTTCCACTGATTGCAATCAATAGAACACAACAGCATTAGCTTAGCTCAGACAGTGGTCGATTCTAGTGATTTTCCCCTAACCTATTTCATCACTGTCTGGTTTGGAATGTCTGCTGCAACTTCTCTCTCTGCAATGTTGTGCTGTTGAGACAGAAATCCTGTTTATCCCCAGAGCAGATTCGAAGTGCAAGCCTCTTCACGCTGGCCCAGCACTGTGCCGAAAAGACTGTCTCTCTCTCTCCTTCTCCTAGTCTCCACACCCATTCAGGTCTTTCCATTTTGGTTCAGAGTACCAGCAACTGTGCTAATTAACTCCATACCTGGTTACCAATCTTTGACTCATCTAGTTCACCCTACTGCTGTTCAGCCAGATGCACTCTATCACGTATTGGCTCATCCCTACCTGCTCCTTTCCTAGGGCTAAGCTCAAAATAGCCTCTGATCTCACTGCCCATTTCCTAACCTGGCTGGGCATGACATCACAGGCGTCTACCATCACCAGAACTCTTTAACCTCCTTTCATAGGTCTTATTCCAGTCATTATCTTGCCATCCCTCCAAATTCAGCATCCTGGTCTATTTACCGAGTCCTCTCTCACCCCCACACTCTCTTCCAATTGCTTTATTCATTTCATCCTGCCCTGGAACACTTTCTACACAGACATTTTATTTTTCACTTAATTCTATTTTTCATCTCAGACCACACTTTCTCTGCTGTTGTTGGTCACCGAGTATTTGACCAGCAGACTTGGCACTATATCTCTGGAAAGGGCTCATGTATTAAAGTATGGATCATAATGATCTCACTGACTTTATGTCTGGGCCAAAGAATCAGCTAATCCCATAAGACGTCATTGGTCTATAGATTATTAAAATTGAATGAAAACCTTATGTGCAGTGTTTTGCTAGACACAGAGAGCACCCCTATATTTTCAGTCTAAAGTGACTTTTATTACAGAATAAGAAAAACAAAACCAAAATTTAAGGCTTCATCAGAGAGCACAGATCATGCACCTCTCTCTGCTGTAACAGGCTGCAGCAGCTCTAAGAATAAGATGGGTGCTGTCTCTGCGGACCAGCTGCGCCCTTCAGAGCTGAAAGCTGCAGTACACAAAAAACAAACGTCACTGTTTCATAGCTATACACACCATGGTATGGATTCACCTGTGTGTAAACCAAATAAACTGTTCTATTTGCTAATTTTAAGAGATATGCTTATTACTGTCATGAACTACACTATCCTCAGGAGGAAAGCAGTTTCAGTGCCATTCTGGGAATTTAATATATGTGGAATAGAGATATAACAGCATCCTCAGGGAGAGAGAGAGAGAGAGAGAGACTGTTTCAACAGAGGGTAGAATATTTTCTAGGCTCTTTTCATCGTTCGTCTTTGTCTTGGATGTTCTTGCCACTGATGTAGTAACATACACGTCAAGGCAACAGACAATGGTCAAAAGAGTGTTTTGGGACAAAGAGTGTAAAGGGACAAAGATGGGTTTTCATAAAACACTTCATTTTGGTTTTGTTTAGCAGTGTGGTTCTTTATGGCCTACTGGCTGCTTCTCTGATCAGTTCTTAAGTCAAGACATAGATAAAAGAGATGAAGGCAAGATTTTTTACTTCCTGCTCTTGGGCAGCGTGAGCCAGAGCTCAACATTTCTAGCCTCAACCCAAGGCAATAGAAAGGGTTAATCGGTTGTTCTCTCCAGTTTCCTGCACTGAATGTTGTATTTCAATTAATAACTTTCAGTGTTAATTATAGAATGCAGAGCTATTGTTTGATTTCTGATCCTGTGGAACAGAACGGCAGAGCTGCAAAAGCAAATAATAGAATATCAGGGTTGGAAAGGACCTCAGGTAGTCATCTAGTCCAACCCCCTTGCTCAAAGCAGGACCAATCCCCAATTTTTGCCCCAGATCCCTAAATGGCCCCCTCAAGGATTGAGCTCACAAGCCTGCTGGGTTTAGCAGCCCAATGCTCAAACCACTGAGCTATCCCTCCTCCCCCATACATTTCAAGTAAATTATTCCTGCTGGTGTGGGCCCTGGGCCTGTTCACAGCTGAATAGAGATGACTGCATGTCCTGGTTTTGCCTGAGAGCTTGATTGAATCATTGAGCTGTGATGAATTTTGGACAGGTGGCTTCTTTCATGATTGATTTAATTTCTGTATTAAATGCAGCCAGCAGTCAAAATGGCTTGGACTAAGGAATCAGCATAAGGAATTAACAATAAGACAAATACAACTGTTAATACATTTCCAATGCCTATTAGCGCTTTACGAACACTTTTAGCTGGCTTTAAAGCAATCAGAAAAAAATAGTCTTGAAAAGAAACATGTAGGGTTCCTTGTTAAATTCTCATCAAAAGCCATACTCGGGCTATAATTTTCAGTCTAGCTAGGGTCCTTCTCTCTCTTTCTGTAATTTAGTTTCCATATGGTGAGGTGTAACATTAATTACCTATTTTTGTAATAGGCTTGGAGATCATCAGAGGTACAATATAAATAATCAGAAGGGATCACAGGTGATACTCGTAAGACACAGTAAGTCTGTCTGGGACACTGACAGGTGCCACATAGTCTAGAGGCATTGGGAGAGTTGAGCCTTTGAGTCTACACAGAAAAAGTCTTGTTCCTGTGGCAGGTATCAGAGTGACAGCCTTGAAGACTGATGTCCCCTGTGCACAGAAAGGGAACAGTATTAGCAGCACCAGCAAAAGCTCCACCCATGCTGCCCTTCAAGCCTGCCTTAAAAGTCACCCTGTAAGTAGTCAGGCTCAGCAGAGACAAGACTAACCACCACCAGTGCTGATCACGGCATTGGTTTGGGGCGATTTGAGCACTTGTCTGCTAAGAACTGTGCTGAGACTCATGCTCACAGGCCTGGGGGTCTCAAACATTTTATTTACTGTGGGCTACTTCTTAAATTGAGCTATTTCCAGACCACATTCCTTCCTACTGCTACACCTTTCCTGCCAGCACCTGTGGAAACATTATTAAAGAGTCAAAACCAAAACAAGCTCACCTTTTCTACAAAGCTTTGTCTGGGGGATTCCATTCCTCCACTTTGAATGTGTGCTGCTGATAGCCTGTTCCTCCCTCTAAGGCTTTATATTTTTTAGCAGCTAATCTCCTCATTCTCTGCAGCTGCAATTGCTCCAGTCTGCCAGCCACTTTGCAGCTGGGTTCTGTCCTCTGTGTGGGCTCCTCTCCTGTTTAACGTTAAGGGCTCACAATGAAAATACCTGACACAAAAAGACCCAAAGCAGCCACACGGAACCTGTAGCCTGGGATCAATATCTGGTCTGGAGTACAGAAGCTAGACAATTGTGAGGATCCAGTAAAGTGCACTAGGAGGCTGCTGTTTACAACACTGATCTGTCTTTTTGGTCGGTGAAACGCATAGGCCCAGTCCTGCTGCTCTTGACGTCACTGTCAAAAACTCCAGTTGAATTCAGGAGGTGTAAGGTTGGGTCCTGGACTAGCAATTATTTAAGAAACAAACAGAGGAAAATCATTACCAATGTACAAGCTAGAAAATGGTTCTCTTTGGTCAGACAGCAGCATAATAGTGCTGTATGACCACCGAGCCACAAAGAATGCTTGGCATTCCACTTCCTTTGATGCTAGGAGGTATGGTAAGAGATCACCCTGGCTTAACCAAGAGACCCTCAGTGACCTGAAACTCAAAAGAGAGTCATACAAAAAGTGGAAACTAGGTCAAATTACAAAGGATCAATAGAGGGACAAGCATGTACGGACAAAATTAGAAAGGCCAAGGCACAAAATGAGATTAAACTAGCTGGGGACATGATGGGCAACGAGAAAACATTTTACAAATACATCAGAAGCAAGAGGAAGACCAAGCAGAGTAGGCCTATTACTCAATGAGGAGGGAAAGACAAGGTGTTACATGCCCTTTTGGTTTCTGTTTTCACCAAAAAAAAAGTTAGCAGTGATCAGACAATTAACATAGTGAACTTCATTGTAAATGGGACAAGATCTGAAGCTAAAATAGGGAAACAAGAAGTTAAGAATTACTTAAACAAGTTAGATGTCTTCAAGTTGGCAGGGCCTGATGAAATACATCCTAGAATACTTGAGAAACTGGCTGAAGAGATATAATGTCCTTCTTTGACTTGTCCATAGGGGGGAGCAGTAGATGTGATATACCTTGACTTTAGTAAGGCTTTTGATACTGTCTCACATGAGCTTCTCATAACCATAGGGAAATATAGTCTAAACAAACCTAGTACAAGGTGGTACTCAACTGGTTGGAGAAAACATACTCAGAGAATAGTTATCAATTATTTACAATCAAGTTAGAAGGGCATATCCAGGGTGGGCAAACTTTTTGGGCCAAGGGCCACATCTGGGTGGGAAAATTGTATGCAGGGCCGGGCAGGGGGTTGTGTGTGCGGGAGGGAGTGCTGGGTGTGGGAGGGGGTGCGGTGTGCAGGAACAGGCTCAGGGAAAGGGATTGGGGCAGAGGAGGGGTGTGGAGTATATGAGGGGGCTCAGGGAAGGGGGTTGGGGTGCAGGAGGGGTGCAGAGTGCAGGAGGGGGATCAGGGCAGGGGTGCAGGAGGGGTGCGGTGTCCAACAGGGGGCTCAGGGCAGGGAGTTGGGGTGCCCGGGAGTGCAGGGTGCAGCTGGGGGCTCAGGGCAGAGAGTTGAGGTGCATGAGGGGTGTAAGGTGCAGGCAGGGAGTTGGGGGGCAAGGTGCAGGACGGGTTTAGGTTCCAGCCCAGCGCCGCTTACCTAAAGCAGCTCCAGGGTGGCAGCGGCACGCACTGGAGCCAGAACAGGCTCCCTGCCTACCTGCCCTGGCCCCACGCCACTCCGGGAAGTGGCCGGAACCACGTCCCTGCGTGGCCCCTGGGAGAAGGAGGGGCACAGGGCTCTGCATGCTGCCCTTGCCACGCCTCCAGGTACCTCCCCCGAAGCTCCCATTGGCCATGGTTCCCCATTCCTGGCCAATGGGAGCTGCGGGGGGCGGTGCCTGGAGGCAAGGGCAATGCACGGAGCCCTCTGCCCCCTGTCCTGGGGTCCCAGGGACATGGTACTGGCCGCTTCTGAGAGCGGCGCAGGGCCTGTGGCAACGGGGGGCAATCCCGCAGGCCAGATCCAAAGCCCTGAGGGGCCGGATCCAGCCCGTGGGCCGTAGTTTGCCCACTGGCATATCAAGTGGGACCCCATAGAGATCTGTCCTGGGTTTGGGTCTATTCAATATTTTCATAAATAATTATGGATAATAGCAGAGAGAGGACACTTATAAAGTTTTCAGAGGACACCAAGCTGGGAGGGGTTGCAAATGCTTTGAGGACAGGATTAGAATTAAAAATGATCTAGACAAACTGGGAAGATTGTCTGAAATAAATAGGATGAAATCCAATAAGGACAAATTTAAAGTACTCCACTTAGGAAGGAACAATCAATTGCACAAATACAAAATGGGAAATGACTGCCTAGGATGTAGCACTGCAGAAAAGGATCTGGGGTTTTTCATGGATCACAAACTAAATATGAGTCAACAACGTAACGCATGTTTGCAAAACAAAGTGAACATCAGTCTGGGATGTCTTAACAAGTGTAAGCAAGACACAGGAAGTAATTCTTCCGCTCTAATCAGCACTGATAAGGCCCCTTTGGGAAAGACATGGACAAATTGGAGAAAGTCCAGAGAAAAGCAACAGGTATGATTAAAGGTCTAGAAAACATGACCTGTGAGGACAGATTGAATAAAATTGGGGTTGTTTAGTCTGGGAAAGAGAAGACTGAGGGGGGATATAAAAGGATGTTATAAAGAGGAGGGTGATAATTGTTCTCCTTATCCATTGGGGATAGGAGAAGAAGCAATGGGCTTAAATTGCAGCAAGGGAGATTTAGGTTAAACATTAGGAAAAGTTTTCTACCTGTCAGGGTACTTAAGCTCTGGAACAAATTACCTAGGGAGGTTGTGAAATCTGTGTCACTGGAGGTTTTTAAGAACAGTTAGAAAAACACCTGTCAGGGATGGTCTAGAATAATACTTAGTCCCGCTTCCCTGCAGGGGACTGGAACGTATGACCTATTGAGGTCCATTACAGAGCTACATTTCTATGATTTTATCATTTACCAATGCAAAACTATGTTGAAAATTATACTAAATGCCCTACAGCCAGATCAGACCTTGTGCAGCTGCAGGCTCCTCTGGCCCAAACGAAGGGGAAAAGGGACCAGCCCCCTTCATGGTATTATCTCCCATTCTTCCAGGACATAGTGAGCCAGCATGTGTAAGGGGTGGGATCAGGAGAGGAAAGGATGATGGAAACACATTGTTCCTCCCCTCCACCCCCTGGGGAATCCCATCCCTCAGAAGCTGGTCCAACTATATTAACTTCTGAGATTGTTCCCAGGACTGAGGAGATGGAACAATACTTGTTCTCCACTATTCTCCTCTAACTCCCATTTCTCATGGCAGCCAAGGGTTTCAGCCTGCAGGGAAAGCCATGGCGGAGAGTTGGAGAGAGCTGAAAGGGGGCAGATGGGCAACATGGAGGCAGGGGGTTTCCACGTGAATGGCCCTGGCCTCTAGTATCAGGGAATCTGCAATGTCCGGGGTCCAAAGCCCTCACTTTATTGCAGGCAAGGGGCAGCCCATGCCAAACAATTTGGAGAAAATACCATGATGAGACCCTCCTGTTGTTTTCCTGCTGAAAGGAACCCTGTGGGGGATCCTCATGGGAGGGGACAATCTGGGGTCCCAGCTATAGTCTTAGGAGCCAATTTTACACTCATTTGGCATCCCGAACTCCCAGTGATTCCAATGGGAGTTTGGGATGTATCAGGAACACAGGATCAATCCCTTACAGCTTTACTGAAATCCACAGGAAATAATTCAGGGCACAATAAACATCTATATTTTTAAATCACTAACCAGGTTAATTTGCCTCACATTCTGACATGCTTAAAACAAACACCCTAAGAAATAAAAGAATCATCCCTTTTTTCCTTTGTCCACTGGAATTCTTTGAACTTTCTCTAAGCCCAGGATACTGCATTTGTCCCAGCCCTCAGTGGAATTCTCTCTCCCTCTCGTCCCTGGAACGCTGTGAGCGAGTCTGGAAGGATTTCTTGGACAGACATTTTTGATTAAAGCCTGTGTTAAAAAGGCTGGCTCAGGGCAGATCAACACCACTCCAAATCCACTCGGTCAGGAGCAGCAGCAGAATGAAGTTTCGAGGCGCCTGCTTGCTTCTGTGCCTCTTTTGCCTTGTGCAGGTTACAGTCCAGCAAGCCTCCACATCCAAGCAAAGGACAGCGAGCTCCAAGAAAGGTAGGGAGCTGGGAAGGTTCATTAGGTGGGCCTGTATTTAACAGCATTTTATCAAAATTATTCTAAAAACATATAGACTTTAACAGACCATCAGCTTGTTTTCCTACAGGATTTTTGGACCATCCTGTAGAATTCTATAACAAGGAAATTTAAATTCTATTGCTTGTTTAAAAAAAAAATCCTCCCAAAGTTATTTTCTTCTATTGAGTTGTATAGGATGTCCTCATAATGAACCATTTGTTCTAAAATTCAGATAGCAACATACTATATATATTATCTCTATGTTTCTACCATTTTTTCCTGTATAAAAATCTCATTTTAATGATCCTTAATTTCCCCCATCCCATTTTAAGAGGAAAATAAAATGACAGAAGGGAAAGAGTTGATGTAAATTCTGAGGCAGAGTAGACAGAATATTTTCTCCAAGAAATAGAGGAAGTACATAATTTCTATGATTATATAACTTTATTAACAAATATCAGCAATGGTCTCCAAATCCTATTTTAAAACATTTGCCTCAAGTGTATATTAAGTTGTACTCCAGATACATCTAGTGAAGAGTAATCATTAGCAGATAGAAAAGGAGTACTTGTGGCACCTTAGAGACTAACCAATTTATTTGAGCATAAGCTTTCGTGAGCTACAGCTCACTTCATCGGATGCATACTGGGAAGTATGAAGTGAGCTGTAGCTCACGAAAGCTTATGCTCAAATAAATTGGTTAGTCTCTAAGGTGCTACAAGTCCTCCTTTTCTTTTTGCGAATACAGACTAACACGGCTTTTACTCTGAAACCTGTCATTAGCAGATAGTGTATAGAAAAATAAATGCACTGGGGTTTACTCGCCCATCCCTGTTTCTGCACAATGCAAATAATTGAAGGACGACTTGGGTGAGTAACTGATGACCACTGTGAGCTCACTCCAGCCCTTAGAATTTGTGGGGCAATACTTTGGGGAAGACAGTTTCACAGCTGTATCAGACTGTTCCTCCAGATATTTGAATTCCTTTTAAACATGGAATTTTCATCTTGGAGCAAACCTGAAAGAAGATGTTTAAACAAACCATTTACTTGGGCAGTCATTTTCTGTAGTCTCTTCCCAGTTTGGTTATTTTTCCTCAGAAGTTTGTATTTGAATGAGCTTTTCCTTGTGCTTGGTCTTTCAGTGAAGTCCCTAATCATGTTTATTTTTTAAAAAATATTGCAGTAAGGGTCCAAAACACTCACTCACCTCCTCTGGTGCAGTGTGTGTGTGTACACCTGCTGGTACAAGTTGGGGTGTGCAACACCCCCCCCACACACAACTTGTACCAGCCGGTGCATTTGTGTTTCTCAGAGGAATTTTGCTTCACTCATTATAGCAATGGAATTTTTCTCTTTGTAATTGTTTGCTGACAACTGGGCTCTTCAGTAGGATTGGTTAAAAAGTTTCCATCACACTTTTCCTCAATGGAATGAAAATGTTCACTGAAAATGTCTGCTTGCCTCCAAAATTTTCATCCACGCTCCAAAACTTTTTGGCCAAAACCACAACATTGTTTCAGCCTCTGGCACTTTTCAGCCCAAGAGTTTTTTGATTTTCAATGAAAAGTTGAAATTCTCCACAGAAAAATACCAACCCATTTACCAGCCAGCTCGACTCTTCAGCAGTGGCAAGCTGGAGGTCCAGGCCTCTCTGGAAAGTTTTCCCCACTAATAAGAGTGGCCAGCATTTTTCAGATTTCAGCAAAGAAAGGGGAGGAAAAAAAGTTACAAAACTGAAACAATGAGGGAGGGAAGTGAAAATTCATGACCAATCAGCTCTACACTCAGGGACATTGGAACATTTTGTATAGTGGGGGTGCCGAGAGCCATTGTACCAAACTCTAAACCTTGTATAGGATGGAAACAGCTTCAAGCTGTGGTAGCTAGATTAAAGGTTGCGTGGCTATGCCTACCTGAGCTTTAACCACACCCCCCTTTGCAGTGGAGACATACCCTTAGCCATTGTCTACACTACCACTTACTTCGGTATAAGTTATGTTATATGCTATTTATGCTATAAATCAGGATAGATTATTTAAAGACAAACAACTGAACAGGAATAGTCTCCATCTGAATCTTAATGGATTTCTTCATGGGGTTCAGTTCAGATGAGTGTATTACAGGTTGTCTTCACTGTTCAATTATACACAGGTTCCATAGAAACGGCTTATCACAGATATTTGGGCAGGGGAATGGGGAAAGTTCTACCAACGTTTGCGGTTACTGTGACCGCTTTTTAAACAATGTATAGGCTTTACTATGATGTCCATAGGCTCTGTCTATCTTTGAGACACAAATTAATCCTCACAACAGCACTGTGAGATAGAGAATAGTTCTTATCCCTATTTTCAAATGGGGAATTGAGGCACAGAGAGAGTAAGCTCTCTCAGGTTCACATAGGAGATCAGTACCAGAATTGGGAATTTAACCCATACCTCCTGCTTCCCACTGCAGTACCTTAGCTACACAGTCTTTCTTCCTTGACGGAGTTTCCCCCTTCCATTTATGAATGACATTATTGACCTCTGCCTCATTCAGCACAGAGGATGATGGTGCACTGTGGCTGAATCAGGGTTGTGTAATGAATGTGGCTGTGGTCTGGGCCTTATTTTTTACAGAAGTTGGAAAGGCACGTAGTGAACGAGGCAGAAGATTGCGGGAAGAGAAGTGAAGGTCCCGTAGTTAAAGAAGTTGAATGGTGCCCTGGAGAATTGGATGCTAACCCTGCCTCTGCCACAGAATTCCTGTGTGATGCTGGGCAAGTCACTTAAACCAAACTTTTCACAGTTGGCTGCCAGTTTAGTGTTCCTCATTTTCTTGGTGCCAGATTTGCAGAGGTGCTCAGTGCTCATGACTGCAGGGAGAATTGCTGTCACCCTTGGCAGATGGGGGAAGTGAGGCACAGAAGGGTTAAGACAAGTAAGTTTCCCAAGAACCACACACAGTGTTTGTGGCAGAGCCAGGAATAGATGCCAGAACTCTTGTGCTTTAGCCATAAAACCATCCTTCCTCTTTCCGTCGTAGTATGTTGGGTTAAGGCTACTAGCCCTTTCATTGCTAGGAAGGCTCCCTTACAATAGCAGCTGTATTAATGAGAAGTTTCCCACGATGTGTTTTCCTCAAAGGTACCAAAATAATAACTAATGCTTCAGTGTTAATGGAACCCATTAAAGTTAATTGAGCAATGATTAAAGCAGTTTAATACACTCCTCTTGATGCTTTTGTTTCCTATTCATGACACGTTATAATCTTCACCGCTTGTCTTTTATAGGGCTTTCAATGTTGCTTTCCAACTGATCTCATGTAGTAACTCTGCTTACTTAATCAATTCACCAGAGCCAGCATTTCCAGGATAGACCTGGACTAAGGTCTGCATGCGTAGATTGTCACATTTGCTTTCACCACATTAGGTTCCCCCATAGAAACACCACCACATTTATGGCAGGATAGGTATAGAAATAGTTTCTTGGGAGCAGCTGTATAGATACAGTGAATACCACCCCGTTATTGTCCTGTTTGCTGCAACATCAAAGGGATAAAAGCTCAATTATTTCTAAATGAGAGTAACCAGAGTACCAATTAGTAGCTGGTTACAGAAGTTGCAATTACTCTAACTAAGCCATAGATCAGTGACATTAGTGGTAATGGCACATTTAATTACATGGGAAATGGCTTCAATAGAGTGACAGGAGAGTACCAAAGAAGAACTAAATATTGTTTTATAATCTTATCACTCCTAAAGGCCAGATCACCCCCACCCCCAGAAAACCCCACATAAGGTACAGAAAATCAGGAGGGAAACCTCATGGAGTCTCCACTGGATCACTTCTTTGGTGAGAGTGAAGTATATAATCTGCATAAATGGACCAAATGATCTTGTCTCCAAAAACAGACTTCCCATTTTTAATAGTGAGGGCCAGTAACCATCCGGAACAGTGATCAGACCAGCTGTTCATCACAGTCCCTTCTGGTCTTCAAATCCAAGAAACTCACGGATCGCTAGGGGGCCACCGAAGACAGGGGCCATCCCTGTGGAGACCTCATAGCTTCTTGCTCCCTCACCCCTCTCTGGCAGGCCAGCTCCTGCAGAGCCACCACTACTAGAAAATTGCCCTTCTCTGGGAATGTCCACACAGCAGCTGAAGGTGAGATTTGCAGCTTGGGGAGGCATACTCCAGTTAGCTTTAATCAGGCTCACATTCTAAAAACTGCAGTGAAGACACGATGACACAGGCTTCCTACTGAATACGAAGTCCCGTTCATGGTCTCTGTCATGACATTCAAAGCCCTTAATGGGACTGGCCCTTGCTACCAGTGACGCCTCTCTCCCAGCATGACCAGGACCTATCGGAAGAACTGCTCTCCACTGGAGCAATGGACAGGACCGGCTCTAGGCACCAGCAAAGCAAGCATGTGCGTGGGGCGGCACAATTCCAGGGACAGCATTCCAGCCACCCTTTTTTCTTTTTTCTTGGGCAGTTGCGCTCTCGGAGCTTGGGGTGGCAAATCTTTTGCTTAGGGCGACAAAAAACCTAGAGCTAGCCCTGGCAACAGAAGTGCCATCCAATGGGATTGGAGGCAGCGCATGATCATGGGTGACAGGGGAAACTCTCCCAGGAGCTGGACCAAAGCTACAGACCAGGCTTGCAAGAGACAACAACCATTACGGGCCTCAGTCTCTTCACGACTAAATGCAAAACTCATCTCTCTGACTTGCCTCTCTCTCAAAAAGTTCTTCACACCCCACTTCAAGAAAATGAACTAAGCCATTGTCCCTATGGGAAAAAAGCAAGAGCACAAGATTTGGAAGGGGAGGGTTCAGTAGTTTGGAGGGGCTCAGGAAGTATGTAGATAGAGATCACTAGATAAAATAAACTAGTTGGCAGAGGGGTGGGGAAGGAGAAAGAGAGAGAGAATCTAACCTTGCCCAGGGCTCCTAGGAGTGCTGCAGGGAAATTGCACTCGACTCCAGAGATGGGGTGGAGTGGGACTGAGTGCTTCATATTCTTCTCCAGCAATGGAAGCAGAGAACAGTGCTGATCGCCTCTGGTGAGCATCCAGTACTCCATCAACAGTGGGAGAAAAACGGATTCTTAAGCATAGATAAAACTATTACAGGGACCCTACTGAACACAATGACTGTTTCCAAAATCCATTCTTCCCCTAAGAATCTTTGCTGTGTGGAATTCACTACCTGAAAGTTTTGTTCATTCTCACTCATTGGAAAACTTTGTGGATTCTTCAGTTTCTTTAACTACATATGTAACCATGGTGTCTCACTCAAACTTCGGTATGACCTTACTATTCCCCTACTAGAATTGTAGTGTATGGAGTAAACAGTTTTGAAGAGTCTGAAGAATGAAACACATAACAGAATACATGAGTTTTAGTAATAGATTCAACTCAACCACACAAGCAGGAACCAGTGTTCTCTAAGCAGGAGGAACCCATTCCAGGTGATTCTAAGCAACTCCATCAAGGATATTGAAGCCTGATATGCTCTGCTAAAAAAGACATACTTGAGAAGCATTACACCATTAGAACATGCTGTCAGTGGGCAGAGAATACTTGCTCAGAAGCTTCTGGGAACATATTAATCCTTTGGTGTCTCAAGGATTACATACAAATCAAATAATTCTTTAAAGAGTTCGGAGAGAGCCAGAAGAACTCTGTTAAGGACTTCTTCGACAATTCCCTTCTGTTTGTATTATTGATCCAGGAAATTGATCCAAAGTTCATTGAAATCAATGGAAGGACTCTTATTGACTTCAGTGGGCTTTGGATCGGGTCCATAGTTCCACAAACTGCCCCTTTACTGTCCCAAAGTAGTAACACAGTCCATACCCCAGTAGGGGAATGATGTACAGGCACAAGGTGGTAGTGTATAGGCCACTATAATATAAATGCAGTGGCAGGTGGTCAGCCTGCAAAAGAATGCACTGCAGAACCAGTGTCTTTTCAGGAGTTTTTGAAGGAGGAGAGAGAAGGAGCTCTGGTGACACTAATAACCTCAATTGCATTCATTAGATGTACATGAAATGTTTGCGTTCATCTCTTGATTTGTTCCACAGATGGTGTGAGCCTCAAAATGATTGAAGATCTTAAGGCTCTGATTGACAACATCTCCCAGGAGGTGGCTTTACTGAAAGAAAAGCAAGCTCTTCAGACAGGTAAAGAGCTCATTGTTGAATACACAGTTATTGCTTTGAGATCGGTGCTAATTAAAACGTGGTTACAATCTCTCTGTACATGTTGACAAGGGTGTGAAGAGAGGTCCTAGTGTATTTGGGTTAGAATTCCATCATTAATGATGCATTCATAATTAGATTAATGCTATGTGTGGTATTTTCACAACATTTTCAGACAGATGGAGCTGCTCAGACTTTTAATGGCATTAACTGTACAGTACGTGGCTCAATAATTCTTTATATGCTGGAACTTCTCATTAGAAATATTGAGAGTTTTACAGTGGCACTAAATCAGACGGACAAGATCAGTGAGGTAGTATCGTTTATTGGATCAGCTTCTGTTGGCGAGAAAGACAAGCTTTTGAACATCACAGAGCAATTCTTGAGATCTGTGTAGCTCAAAAGCTGGTCTCTCTCACCAACAGAAGTTGGCCCAATAAAAGATATTACCTCCCTCACCTTGTCCCTCTAATATCCAGGGACCAACATGGCTACAATAACACAGAAAGCTAACTCAGACGGTCATTTTTTCTTCATCAGTCAGAAGGATAGAGTATAGGGGATGCTGTACTTTAATATTTCCCACAGTTTTCTCTTTGCTGTGCAGCCAGCCATCACCCTTCTGTCTGAACCGCACTGCAATCAGATCACGTTAGCATATTCTATTATTATTGTTTGTAATACATTATTGCCTCAAATCAGGGACCCAAATCAGGGCTCAGAGTCCTGGTGTGCTAGGACACATAGCAAAAGATGGTCCCTGTTCCAAAGTGTTTACAATCTATGTATTCCACACTAGTATCATGTGAAGAACTTCCACCGACATCAGTAGAAGGTGTGTTGGCAGATCATGCAATAGACCTGAGACCCACAGTGTGGCTTAAAGAGGAGAATTTTGTCCCATATCTAATGATCTTCTTTGAAAAAGAATATGGATTAAATTTAGATTTCAGACACAAGTCCAGGTTCAATGGGACTTTAAAAAACAGTTTGAATATTCATACATGGCTCCTATTAGGGTTTGTTTGTTTTTAAATAAGGTGCCCAGAGGCTTTCAGTGCTTAAAACTTTAAAAATGTGTAATTTCTACTAACAACTATATCATTGTGAGAAAGTAGAAAGTTTAAAAATTCTTAGCAATGGGGCAAGGAGGAAATTTTTCTGAAGAGCTTAAGTTATTCAAGTGCAACATTTCTGATCAAAACCTGTGAAAAAGGGAGTCTCTTTCATGCTTGCATAACTCAAACAGCTGCAGCAAATATGCACAAGTTTTCCAGAACTCTGCAATGTTGTGCCGAGACCAAGGATGAAAAAGTTTAGCCCACAAGGAATTTATTTGGGAAAGTTTAGGAGCAACTTAAAACAAGGGGAAATGGGGATTTGAGTTCTTGCTTTCTATTCAAATTTGGAAGGCTCATGGACACAGCTGGGGTTCCACATAACCATGTTTACTAACTATATACAACCATACAAGGCCTCACGACATACATACACTGCTGCTCTGACAGGGTATAGAAGACAGGGTGGCCCATTATAGGGCTTCCAAACTATTTAAAGGGCTACTGTAACCCATGCCTAC
Organism: Lepidochelys kempii; assembly: GCF_965140285.1. Taxonomy (NCBI): domain Eukaryota; kingdom Metazoa; phylum Chordata; order Testudines; family Cheloniidae; genus Lepidochelys; species Lepidochelys kempii. The sequence continues at coordinate 189,627,402 of NC_136381.1, forward strand.
TGGACGTGGTGCCCTCTAGTGGTACCTAGGTCATCTAGAGATTAATGAGTCTGCTACAGCCTTAACTAAGAGCAATGTGGCTTTAAGCTCAAGCAGTGAGGCTCATGCATTTAGCTCCAGAGGTCCCAGGTTGGACTCCCCTGACGATGACCAGGGGCTGTCAGTGATACACTACTACCCAATTCCTATACAGGGTGTGAGAATAAAATTTTGAATTCGACTGTAACATTTGCTACTGATGACCCCCTCTCAGGCACTGTCTTTACAACATGTTCTTTTTCTGTTTGTACCTGGTCTTTTTGTCATTTCTTAGTGTGTTTGAAGGGCACTAAAATTCACCTCAAGTGCTTCCTTGCGTTTTCTGACACCAAGACATATCACGAGGCCAGTGAAGACTGCATCTCCCAGGGCGGCACCCTCAGCACCCCCCAGAACGGGGATGAAAACGACGCGCTCTACGAGTACATGAGGAAGAGTATTGGGTCAGAAGCAGATGTCTGGCTTGGCGTCAATGACCTGGCAGCTGAGGGCAAATGGGTGGACATGACAGGCAGCAGCATCCGCTACCGGAACTGGGAGACTGAGATCACCACCCAGCCGGATGGTGGCAAACTGGAGAACTGTGCAGCCTTGTCAGGGGTTGCCATTGGCAAGTGGTTTGACAAGAAATGCAAAGATAAATTGCCATACGTGTGTCAGTTCATGATTGTGTAACAGCAGGGCTCCTACTGCTGACATGTAGGCCAGGTTATTCTGTTTGGCATCAGGAATATATATAAATAGTTTATCTATTTGCACATAAATACATTATATATATATATATATATATATATATATATACACACACACAAATAGATAAACTGTTTGCAAATAAAGTCATCATGGCCTAGTAATGCATTAGAGCATGTTAGATCTATGCTGCATTTTAATTGGCTAAAAGCTACTTCCAACTCCGTAGCAGCTGCATTGTTCCTTACTAAGGCATGATTTATAGATATATTTTTTTACATCAGAAACTTATTAGGATGGCTTATGTGATTTAATAAAGAACCAGTGCAACACTCTAACTTTGCATATCATAGAGTAGGTTACGTAAGCCTCATTAAATTGTTGCTGTAGATACTTTTCCTGCAATTCCCTTTCCATTATTGCTGATTTTATCAAGCTATCCATGAACTAATCAAATATTTTCCTCCTGCCGATTCATGGCCCAATCCTGCTCCCCTTACTCTGGGAGTCTGGAGTCAGGAGAGACAGTCTGAGCTTTCATTCAGTGAAATCAGAATCCAGTATAATCGAGATCAGAATCAGTTTCATGCTGATGAACATGTTGTTCCAAACAGTAGGGTCAGTTCTTCTTGCCTGACTTTGACACTTACAATAGAGACTACTTGCAGAGTAAAGTACTACTGAGACATTGGCAGGGTTGAGCCCTCTGATAATAGGACATCCTCATGCGAATTAGAAAGAAGTAGACTGATCTATAAAGAAGAAGAGTGGGATTTTCAGAACTCAGAGTTGACCTAAAGTAAATTGATTTCAATGGGAGTGGTTAATCCAGGTGCTTCTGAAAAATCCCACTGGGAAGCTTTATTTTGGAGAAAGTACTGATTATTTACTAACTCATTCATTAAAATATAGTTTGATAAGATGGCCATTAGCTAGGGTCTTTCGGAATAGTAGCGGTATAAAAGATAATTGAATCCCAAGAAAATCAGATTTAGCCTCTTTAAGGATCATGTGATCTATTTTAGCAATGGACTGTGTTGCCCTAGCTGACCCTTGTCATCTGATTGCATAACTGAAATGCTCTCGTATCTGTTGCTTTTGTTTAATGTCCTCTCCACTCAGGGCCAGAGTTTCAGCTGGTGTCAATCAGTGTAGCTTCGTTTGCTCCCCTGGCTTCAAAGGAGCTATAATGATTGACATCAGCTGAAAATCTGGTCTCGGTATTTGTTTTCCAGGAAGAGGATTATATTTCAGTAGACATATTTGTTTTAAAGAAGCAATGATGGAAAAATAATGGCAGGCCTGGACCATGACAGTTTAATGAGGCTTTGATAAAATTGTTTTTCTTAGAGTTTGCTGAAATGTATCATTGGTTCTTTAAGACTGCTGTGCTTGATGATAACCCATTTAGTTGAGGTTACTTATTCCTTGCACTGTCATGCAAAGGCCTCAGATGTAACATGTTCTTCTAAAGCCCATTGGAGAAATATTTCAAGTCACTGCTTTGTTTATAAACAACATGAGCTGGGTGTCTTTCAGAATTGATAGCAGGAGGGCCAAACAGGAAGACAGTGCATACTTCTGAGCCTACCATTACTGCCAAACTCTCTGCTGTTCACATGACTATAAAATAAATCTATATAGCTTTGCTCAGAGAATAAAGTCAATTGATTTTAATGGAATGCTTTCTTCTCCAGCTGCTAGCGTTTCCTTTCAGAGCCGCTCCCCAGACCAGTGTGAGGATCAGAGACATTAAAGATTGAAAAAACCCGATTACATGGCATGGTTTGCAGGATTCTCTCATGTTATCAGGCTATATACACATACTATATATTTCACATGCACAAAGACAGGGATACATTCAGTGAACCCTTTTATAGCAAACTGGGATTTCCTTCCCTCACCATAAGAGAAGTTTTACTCCAATAGAAAGGCCTGCCGGCAAAAGACCTATCTCCTCTCTCCTCACCCACCCCCAGGAGTGGTGGCAGGGCCTCTGGTCACAAGAGGCACTGGTAGCTTTGGCTGGGGGCTTCTGGAAGGCTATGTCTTCACTGTGAAGAGGGTGCAGCCCTATCAAGGCCAACTCCTCTTCCTTCCACACTGGGAGTTGCTGCAGCAAACAATGGGAACCAACACTTCCTCCTGGTGCTTCCCCCTCCTAGGGCAGTGGCTGCTTCCTTCTCCCCTTCCTCCAGCTGAGTGGAGAAGAGACAACATTCCGCCTTAGAATGCAGAACTGAACACCTGCCTGGTGGGCAACAACTGCTGCACTGCCAACGGGATTAGCATGTGTCACAGTTCAGGGCACATCTGTACTCCCCCTCCAGGGTCCCTTGAGGGCATCCACTTAGGCATCTTGCTCCTCAGCCATCACCTCTCCTGGGCAAAGATCAATGTTTCTCTCCCTCCTGACCAGGGTTTTACCAGGCTTCACAGTTCCCTGCCTATCCCCAGCAAGCCAGACTGCCTTAAAGGCCAAAGTCTGCACTTTTCTTTCCCTTCGAAGGTTATGGCATCGCACAGCTCTTTATAAGCAAGCACATTTATTGTTAACATGAAAACATTACAGAGGGAAAAAAGTTCCCATACACTTGTTAAAAGCTTCCCAGAGGTCACCCCTCAGTCTGATGTGGCCTCAGTAGGCCACAGTCCTTCCAGTCTTTCCTATTACAGATTGAGGCCCTCCTTGGACCGAAGGTCCTGTCTGTTTTCTGGATCAGAAAGCAGGCCCTGCGTCAGCTTAAACTCAAGTTATTTAGCCAAAAGTCCTTTGTTTGTCTGTTCCTCTCTGGAGACCCCAGTCTGAACCAGTAAATGTGAACCTCTTCAGGTGGCAGTATTTCTCTGGAGATGTTACAGCTTAAGAGAATTTGCTTAATTGCCCTAACCTGTTCTTAGCTCCTGAAGGAGCTGTGGTCACCCTCCCCCATGGCATTACATACAATTCCTGGGCCACAATGATACATAACTACTTAATAGAGTAGTTGCAAAGATATTGCAGGAAGTTGCCGTATCGGTCACAGCATGGTGATGTAAAACTTCACTAAAAATAGAGTTAAGTCCATTTACTGCAAGAGGAGTGAAAGTCTACCAAGAGCACTGAAGCAGTCTAGAACTTAATTATGGGCAAGATCCTGAGAACCCTCACCATGGCTCAAGCTCAGGCCCTATAAAGCAGCTTCAGTATAAGTGACCCCACTGTATACAGTCTGACTTAGCTTGCTCCCTTGATATTCGGACACCCGCACCCACACATACTGTCCATGTTTTGAAGGCTAACTTACTTGATCACTGACTGAATGCAAGTGACAAGTCTTCAGGCCCAGATTTATGATCAGGGAAATTAATTTAGGTCTTTTAAAAAGGAGCCTTGGAACTGGACATGGAAAAAATGAAACCCTGGGCTCCAGATGCAAACAACTGCAAGCTCTGGGAAAGTTCTGAACTTTATGGCTTGGAGCATCTGTCTGCTTGGAGTGCAAAGTTTAAAAAATTGCCACGGAAGCTGCCAAAAGTGTGTGAGCACAGGAGACAGAGAAGTGAAAATCTACAGGATAATAAGCTCCTCTCAGTAAATTCACCGCCTCTCTCTCTCCCTATATACATATATATGCATGCACACATGCTATACTAGCATAAAGAAATCATACTTCACAAATATATTGCCTTTTGAAAGCCAAAAATATTTCTCTCTTCCCATATTTGGGTGTAAGATGCCAGGACTGGTCCTGGGTTTTGATAGCTCTATTTGTGGCTTTATTATTTTTCTAACCTTTACTACTTGCTGAACTGTGAGCTTTAAAACGGCCCAGACAAGCCCTTTACATCACCAATCGAAAGGCTGTTTGTCATTGAGCTCTAAGAGGTGGACGTGTGGACATTCCTGAGGTTCCCAACCTTTCTTTGGCCCTCTCTCTCCTCCTCTTCTCCTTGAGATGATTCGTGTTCGCACGGCTGACGGAGCTTCCACCAGTGTCTCCAAATGCAATGGAAAACTGATGGAGGGAAAGAGCGAGGATGAGAAGCAACGTCGCACTGATGGCACTTTGGCCCTGATCCACAAAGGTATTTAGGTGCCAAAATCTGGGGTTTAGGTCCTAAGTCCCAGTTTTAGGCTCCATTGTCATCCCACAAAACTCCTGCCAAACCCTGTAGGCGCCTAAACTCACTTAGCGACTAAATTATGAGGGTAAAAGGTCCCTAGGCACCTATGTTTCTGCCTGTGGACATCCTACTGCCTCTCTCTAGGTATCCAGATGCCTATCGCTTGCCTAAGCCCCGGATCAATTCACACAGCCTGGGAAGACAAGCATTCGGCCCCTACGTCGTGTGCAGGACCCAAGCTGGTAGGATCAGGACCCGTTCAAAATTTGGTCACTGCTGGAGGAGCCCACCTTATAGCTTTTAGCCCAGTGGTTAGAGCACACAGCTGGGAGCGTGGCAGATGCAGGTTCAATTTCCTTCTCTACCTGGGGGGGTGGGGGGGAGGGAGGATTTGAACAGGGGTCTCCTGCCTGAATGCTCTAACCACTGGGTTAAAAGGTGGGTATCACCACCTCCTCCTCCAGACATTTTATGTGGTGAAAGACAGGTGCCTAATTCATTCCCCCAAGAAACAACTTAGATGCCTAAGTTGCCTCACTCCAGGCAGCTGGTTCTCACTCGTGGATCGCTAGCAGAGATGGGCACCTATCTCTGAGACAGGGGAGGAGCTACATCCCCCTCCCCCTCTGCATAGGTGGCACATATGTCTTCCATTGGGGGAGGCTTATATGCGAGCGCCAGAAGCTCCCTAGAAGTGGGGGGCCACCAGTGCATAGACCATGGCTCCTCCCCCCAAGGCCCTGCCCCCACTCCGCCTCTTCCCCTGAGAGGAAGCAGAGGAGTGGCAGAGAGGAGCGAGTGGCGGGCAGGCTGCACCTAGAGGAAAGAGGCAGAGCAGGGGCAGGGCAGATTGTGGCTGGTGTCCCCTGCCCACACTTTTAAGGAGCTTCGCTTCCAGCACTCCTAAAGTAGTGGGCTGGCGTGCCTCCAAAGGGAAGTGACTCGCGGGGCATCCATAGCATTTGCTCTTCTGCATTGCCAACCGCTTTTGGGGAGCCTCCCCAAGCCTCTTATATGCATCGCCTATGCCCCTCTGATTGGCATATAGCTCAGCTGCCTCCCACCCAGCCTGCAGGCTTTTGTGGATTGCCTTCTAAGGTGCCTCTCTCCCCCCATTCACTGTATAGGGAGCCCAGCTGCCTAACTCAAGACTTCGTGAATCCCAGTGCTGTTCCTGTGATTCTGCTGTGATGCTGAGAGTTGCAACACCTATATCCCTTTGTGGAGCTGGGCCGTTGTCACTAATTTCTGAGGCCAGCCCAGGATTCTGTGCTTACATGAAATACCCCAAGATCACTTTAAAGCATGAAGCCTGGCTGCACTGAGAATCGCTTAATGGCAACTGTCCAAAACAGATGTATTCCATCTGCTGGGAGTTGATGCACACATCCCCTTTTGATCTTTCCTCAGCTGTGTGACGGTACTTACACCCAAACTGATAGAAGACATCTGTTATTCACCACGCTCAGTTTTAACCAGAGGCGCACTCGCGAACAGACACAGATCTCTGCTCTTTCCTAGTAAAATGATTGTGGAAGTTACATTTCAGCTAAGAGCTTCGGATTTTAGTAACATTTGTGGCAGCACCTGCTATTAAAACAATATGCAGACGTTGCATGAGACCTTGGGCCGCCGAGTATGCTGCTCTGCTGGCTGTGGGCTTGTAAGAGGTTGATGGAAAGGTGAAGCCTGCGGTGTACGTATAGACAAAGTTACAGGGCTAGATCCTCAACTGGGATGAACTCTTGTAGCACCGCTGACTTCTGATTTCTTGAGTTTGGCTACTGACTTCAGTGGAGTTATACTGGCTTACCCCAGCTGCAGATCTGGCCCACAAAAGTCTTAGAGTATGTCTACACTGCAGCTGGGAGCGAGCCTCCCAGCCCAGGTAGACAGCTAACGGGGCTCACACTTGTGCACTAAAAATAGCTACAGCACAAGTTGAGGCTTGGGCTAGCCATTGAGTTTGGACAAAGGGGGTAGGGTGGGGCTGAGCCTCCACCAGTGCCACAATGTTGTTGACACCGCTATTTTTACCATGCTAGTGCGAGCCCAGCTAACACACGTTGGGTTTAGCGTGCCCAGTGCTGACTGGGGTTGGTGACCTGTGATATAGGGAAGGTCAGACTAGGTGATCTAATGATCCCTTCTGACCTTAAACGCTATGACAAATCTGCCTACCCCCACACTGGAAGACTCACTTGGAGAGAATTCCTTCACCTTCTTCTTCCCTTGTCTCCATGCCCCAGACTCTCATATCTTTGATGCTACAGTCAGTTGCTTCAGGCTCCAGGACTGATTGCTGCATGGAATTTTTTTCAGAAAGATCTAGGATCCAGCTGTTCACTGAGAAATACATCCGTTACCCTTGCGTGGGAATCGGATCCTGTTGGCTCTTAGCTATTTGTGTCATGTTTGGCAGTTCTCACACTGCTGCCTCGGCAGCATTTCTGGGACACGTAGCAAGCGGGGGTATTTATTTTCGTTTTGCTTGATGGGCATGGATGCAGCACTGGGCTGTTAAGAAAACACGCATAAAGAGGCATTAAGTATTTCAAAGCCTTAAGTCAGCCTTGGTGCAGGAGTTTCAAATCTCACTTTTAAACACACAGTTCTTGAGGCATAAAAAATGGGCAAGTAACGTAGCCCTCAGGTATCTGATTCGTTCCTCTTCTTGTCCCTCTAAGGCCCATTTAACTCTGCAGCTCCCGAGTGATTCACTCCCGGGTGATTCACTCCCCTTCTTGTCCTTCTGCTCATTTAACACTGCAGCTCCCCAATGATTCACTCCTGCTTGTGCGCTGACTCTTCTCACTGGAGCCGAGGGAAAGTCCAGCTTGTTTTAGTCATTTCTAGTCCAACTCCTACCACTGTAACATTTGAATGAAAGCTTGAACCTACATGGAACCATAAGCACCAGCCAGCTCCCATCTCTTACCACTGGATGTCACTGTTTTCTCTCACAGCCAGAACTGCCCAGCATTTCAGCTGGAGAGAACTGCAATTCCATTCGGCTCTTGGGCTGTAGTTTTAGGGAGAACATCTCTCGGCTTCTCTCTGATAAGAGCTTTGGGTTTTTTGTTTTTTTTTAATTGTGCCCATTGTCATGGCATCTGGGTGAAGGAAGTGCATCGAAACCTGCCTTGCAAAGCTGGCATGAAAAATTTAAACAGCACCACTCCCTGCCTCCAAAGCTGCTCATCAGCCCTTTACCATAGCAACAATGAAGAGACGCTAATGCGGTTTTACTCATTGTCAAAAAAGTTACACAGCCCGTAAGAGTAATATTTTAAGAGGTGTTGTGTTAAATTTCAAGGGTCAAAAGAGTTAAAGGTGTTATAAATTCTTTCACTGTCCAACAGAAAAAACAGTGATACAAGGGGTCTTGGGTTTATTATGAAGTTTAAGGTTTATTGATAGAACACAAGAAAGAACAAGAAATTAAAACAAGTCTTCATACTGAAACCGAAATTGAGTGATTATCCAAAACAACCAACCAAAACTTTTAAAATCTCTCTGCTTTGGAGGCAAAATATTAGTCTCTCATTTTCCTTTCTTTGATGAAAAGGAAAGGGTTAATTTTATTCAGTCCTGATGTTTAAAGGTGTGACATTACTCAGAGTACAATCTGGACTGATGGACAGCTGTGTCGCCTAAATTCTCCAACCTGGGGTGCCTTTTACACTGCTTTGCTGTGAAAGCAACCACTCCTGGTCTGCTCACACACGGTCTCTAACATGTAAATCACTCCCAGCTATATTATATGAGTGCTATAGCCAGCCACTCTTAAATTACACTGCAGGGTAACACCAGCAAACTCCCAGTCCCAGACTTTCCCCCAGAAATGCGCTGTGACGGACATTCCTGGGGTGCAACCTGGAACTGGGGTACCACTGAGCCCTCTGTCTTACCAACCTAGGCTTCCTCTCACACTGTGATTATGTGACAAGCTGCAAACCCCTCCAGGTCCTGCACTCACACAAACATTCACAGGCAGGGACACACCCAGCTGAGTTATATGAATGCTTTCACCAGCCACTCGCGAACCAACAATAGAGAGTCTCCAGGCAGTTCCCATTCCCACCCCCACCCCGCTCCCAGCCTAGGACCCCAGAACTGTACTGTCTTGCTCTGGTCAGAAGCCTGACCAGTGTAAGTTTATAACCCAGTCCGCCCCTCCCTCGATGTGGAGAGGACATACACAGGTTTTTGTTAACTGCGCTAAGATTTTTTTCCTGCACTTCACTCAAACCACACTGTTTTTAGTTAAAATATAAAACAGATTTATTAACTACAGAAAGATAGATTTTAAGTGATTATAAGTAATAAGTGTACAGATCAAAGTAGATTACCTAAGAAATAAAAAGAAATTGCAATCTAAGTTCTTAGAACAGTGGTTCTCAACTGTGGTCCACCGCTTGTAGAGGGAAAGTGCCTGGCATGCCGGGCCAGTTTGTTTACCTGCTGCATCCGCAGGTTCGGCCAATCACGGCTCCCACTGGCTGCGGTTCGGTGCTCCAGACCAATGGGGGCTGCAAGAAGGGCAGCCAGCATGTCCCTTGGCCCATGCCACTTCCCGCAGCCCCCATTGGCCTAGAGCGGTGAACTGTGGCCAGTGGGAGCTGCAATTGGCTGAACCTGCGGACGCAGCAGGTAAACAAACCGGCCCGGTGTGTCAGGGGCTTTCCCTGAACAAGCAGTGGACCACAGTTGAGAACCACTGTTCTAGAAACTAGATAGGATTTTAATCAAGTTGTGTCTCACCCTGATGGCACAACAGTTCACCAATCTTCCATACACAGGCTGGGATTCCTCCTTTCCTGCCTGGGACTACCTCCCCAGTCAGTCTTTGTCTTCTAGGTGTTTTGAGGTGTTCAGTTCTGGGGGGAGTGAGGTCAAAGTGATTATGTCACTTCCCCATTTTATAGCTTCTTCTATCTTGCTGGAAAGTTCCTTTGCTGTGAGGTGAGTCAAACAGCTTCCACTGTGTATGTGCAATCTCTGAGAGGTTTCCATTGTATAGTTCCTGGGGTAATCCTTGTGAGTGTGTGTATTTCCCTTAATGGACCATTCACACTGTCTAGCTTCTGCATTGTTGTACCGGAAAAGCTGCTTGTGGGTGTTTCCAACCTCACAACATATTTCAGTAACACATACATAGCAACACTTCATAACGTCACATACAATGACAGCACACACAACTTAACAGGATATTAATGTTCAGCAGATTAAGACTTAAAATACCACTTCACAAGGCATATTTTGTACAAAAAAACATCATAATTATATCACCATGGTGAATAAGGGAGTGACAGGGAGTTGCGTTGCGGTATAGACTGTCACACCAGTGCTCTCCTGGATAATACCAGCTCATATAAAGTCTGTCATTGCATTAATAGAAAATGATATGCACAAATCCTGTTATCCCAAAACACACTTGTTTAAATAAAACAATAAAACAAATGTATTAACTACAGAAAGATAGATTTTAAGTGATTACAAGTGATGGGGCATAAAAATCAGAATCAATTGCGTTTTACCTTTCTTTGTAACCAACACCTAACTTAAGAACCTAAGTGAATTCAAAGCAAAGGTCTCTCTCACCACAAGTTCCACAGTCTTAATGGATGAAACTTTCTGTCAGGAAGCTCTGGTATGAACCAGACAGGATACTAAGCTCTGGTATGTTAGAGACAGGATACTAAGCAAGATGGATCATGATCTGACATGTATGGCTGTTTTCATGCTCTTATGTTCTAGGTTGGGGGCCCAAGTGAGGGAGACATGGGGGTGATGGTGGGTGGACAGGAAGGACACTGGGATGGAGGATGGAGGGATGAGTAGCGGGAGGACTGGGGGAGAATAAGAGCAGGGGCACCTGTCAGCCACACATTCTCCCGCCATGCGTCTGCCCAAATCTGGGAGCTATTGCCCCTCTGAGGGTGTCAAAGCCCCTCTTGTTGCCCTCTGTACTTGTGCCAGTATCTGGGGTGGGGGCATGCCCATCTATAAGGGTCAGATATCCTCCCTGGCCTCCTCCCCCATGTGATGCGGACTTGGGTTTTTTGCACTTTTGGAAGGGTCTGAGATCCCCTCCCCTGGTCTCCCCCCACTCCATGTGACCCAGGGTCTGGGGAAGTCCTGCCCCTTTGGGTGGGTAGCTGAGGACGAGCATAATTCATGTATATCATAGGTGCTAAAGTACACAGGAGGAGGTTGGAAACACCCTGTGTGATGAATGGAGGGGATCACATGGCTCAGAGCTATCATCTCAGGTTGTAATCACCTCCATGGGGCGTTCTCATTCAGCTGAGAACACCACACTGAGATGAACAGGCCCCTTTTCCTGTTTAAAGGATGAGGCTTCTAAGTGCCCCAAAATCTGCATATTTGCACTGATTTTCTTCAAAGACAGCTCACTAACCCTACTCTGCACTCCCACAAACCAAAGCAAATGTCAAGTTTCTTGAGTCAGGGATTCAGGCGATATAAGCGTCCTCCCACCCCCAAAAAACTGTTTTTCAAAAGTTTCTAGGTGTTTTTGCTCAGAGCTAGAGATCAAACTATTGGTGTGATGCAAGTCCAAAGGGTCTCAATCAGTCCATTTTTTACCCAAGGAAGTGAGTGCATGGCACCCACTAAGCCTGTGGGGGATCCACATTGTGAATTGTATTAAGAACACGTTCATGTCTTTGTGGGCGCAGATGTGCAGTGTGGAAGGACTAAGGCGCGCACACATGAACAATGGGAAAAAACAGGAGCGGGGTTCTGTGCAGCCACTTTCCACTTGCCTGAGGGATAGTCTGAGGGAACATGCCAATGCTGTTGCCCCTGAGGAAAACCCCACCACTGATGTTTCTAGGCCAAACCTTTGTACACCTAGGCAATAAAGATTTAATAACTCACATTACTGGGTGTGAGTTGTCTCTGTTATTGCATGATTTTATTTTATGGGGAGGTTTTCTGTGAACACAGTTGACTAGGCAGAAGCCAGTCTAACCATCATTTCTGTTATATCAGGTGGGGAGGAGCCAGAGAACTTTGTGGGCAAGTGGAGGAGGACAGGGGGACAGGCACAGGGGCTGAGGCACAGGGAAATGAGGACTGTTGGCAGGCAAGCCTTGGATTGGTTGTTTGTGAAAATTTGTATTTGATTAGGCAGTGGTGGGGGAGGAAGGAGGAGTGGCCACTTTCTGATCTCATGGGAAATTACTATAGTTGTTGGGAACACTGGGGCATGGCCACTAGGTAACTCGAGGGGAGGGAAGACCACAAGTGTCGATGAAGCCCCCTCGCACTAGGCCCAGGTGTCCTTGGCCCCCCCTCCTGCCTGGAGGCACTTGCAGCAGCTCTGTGTGCTAGGCCCAAGTGTCCTTGGCCCCCCCCCCGCCTGGAGGCACACACAGCAGTTATGCTGAGAATCTGCAACAGTATGTTGCAGAGTCAGACTGCCTGAAACTAAGCAAGGCCAAACAGGGGAGATATGGAAGAACAATGCTGAATAAAGCAGCTTTATGTATAGTTTAACAAATGATACAGAGAATCAGGGAACTAGCTGGGAACTGGATTGGCTGGCTATATGGATACTTGGAGCAGCTTGCTATTGGATAAGTATGCTGGGAAAAAGGATGTATAAAAGCCTGTGTAACTTCCTGCTCTGTTGTGCAGGATTTGAGATTTTATTCTCCCTGTACCTTTTTGCAGCTGCAAATAAACTTTTCTGCTTCTCCACCCCGTTGTGATTATTGGGTGTAGCACACCGGGTAACGAACCACTCAAGCTGTTGTTCAGCCTCTCGGCACTGGGTGCCGGCAACACTATGATGTTTCCAAAGACACTTAACATGGAGGTTTGGAACTGATAGCACAGGTACCTTGGAGTGTTTCATGCCTGACCAGAAAATGTGTACGGTATGGCATTGAAAAGCTACAGGTTCTGACACCTCACTGTCCTCAGAGGTGGGGTGCATCCATTGGACAGGAGTCAGGGGATCTGTGTCTCCTGTCAATAGTTTGAAATGGAAACAGTCTATAGTTTCTGTCACTGGCCCTGCCACAGACTCCACCCTCTAACCATTGCGAAACACAGCTCCACTGTAACACAGATGTCCTGCGCTCCAGGCACTGCAGATGAGTCAGGTTAGAGGAGAGGGGAAGTAACAGTAATAGAAATGTTTGTATACCAGGGAGCGAAGACTTCAGATAGAGATGTTCCCTGCTTGCTGGGGGGGAGTCTGGGTTGAGTAGTGGGGATGGAGCCAGGTTGGGGTGGGGGCAGTGAACGGGTCAGGGGCGTGGCTGGGGAGGCATGCTGACACTCATCTGTGGGGTAGGGAGAATGACAGGGGCGCTGGCTGGCTTGGTATGCAAATTGCAAGAGATGCGATACAGCTGACTACCAACTCCTGCCAACAACTCTCTTTTCCTGTTCAAAAAACTAGGAAATTCAATGGCAAAAAAGCCACACTCCTGTTGCTTGGTGGTATGTCGTCCCCTTGCAGAACTCTGAGTTGAGCAAAACTGGAGCTTCTGAAACCCAGGGAATGCATGCGTAAGGGTGCCCATACAACCTGAACTCTGCCCTCTTGCAGCAGCGTCCCGGTATGCATAGGTAACACGCATGCCTTTACTCTGCCAACCCTGCAGCTCTGAAATGTACAGACTCTTCTCTCTCCTCCACAGGGTTCCATCTAACACTGTCACAGGATAAAGATTGCCCACGCCCTCTTCCCTCCACCCGCTCTGCACAATGTCTCAGTAGGCACACAGCATAGACTCACCTGGGCTGTGGCACTATCAGATTCAGGAGGTCCCAGATCCTGGCGTACACTCACACATTTAGGCCTACTCACAGGATACCAGCTCAGCTTACCCCTTCACTTACCCCTCATTAAAATCCACTCGTATTCCACCTCACTGCCAACAATAGCCATTTTAATAAAATGCCCTCTGCCCTGTCGTGGGCGTAACCTACACAATTCTGCCCAGAGGTGATGCGTCCTGCAGGTACGCGCGCACCTCTCCCCCACACTCTCACACATGAGGAGCCGCACAGATCTCCTCCTAACACAGTCACAGCTCTGTCACCCGCCTCCAACGAAACCACCGATCTCACGCACACAGCTCTCCCAAGCAGAGCTAGCTCCGGTACCTCCAGCGACATCTGACACGGACCATGCTCTCCCAGGCATGAAGATGATAAATGCTTGGACTGCTCTCATATCCTAGCTCGCTACTGACAGTATCCATTGTCATAAAGCCCTTGTGCCCGGCTCCCTACATAACCTACAAAATTCTGCACTGACATGATGCATCCTGGGTACTTAAGGGACCCAGGCACCTCTTTCCCTTTCCTCACACATGAGAAGGTGAAAAATGTAGGTCTCCTTATATCACAAACACCCCCTGCCCCAAGGAATCCACACATGTCCTCATATCCCAAACCAAGCAGGCCCAGTTACTGCTCCACCATTTCATATAGGTACCCCCAACACATTGGCTGCACCTGGAGCATATGCAAGTAATTCCCCTGGGCCCCGGCCAGCTCCATGGCAGCAGAGAGAAGGTGGCATGGGCAAACTCTCGCCTCCACTGTTGTCCTCTGATCGTGCTAGAGGGAATCCTTTGGAGGAGGTGAAGAGCTTGTACACGTCAGCAACCCCTCCTGGCTGTTTTAGTACCATGAGCACACGGTAGCTCAGTAAGTGCTATTGTCACAGGACCACTATGAGAACAGAAAAGTCAAAGTGCAAGTACCAAGGCACAATCACACGTGCTCCCCATTTATGGCCATCAACCCATCCTAAGAAAAATCCCCCCAACAGCGATGCGCATTTGAACCACTGCTTGACTGAAGAGCCGTCCCTCATGCGATGCTCTGAGTGTCACAGGCGGGGCTCTGACCGACTGCCAAAGGGAGACAATTCATCAGCAAAGAACTCCGGGATTATACAGTCCCAGTCCTCAGCCCCAGTAGCACATTGGCTGAGCTCAGCTACGGTGCCTATGGTACTGAGGGGAAATGCAGGCTCTGAAAGAGAGCCAGGGCTCATGGCCACAGCTGTCCAGCTGCGGTTTCTTAAGCTACAAAAAGCTACTAACAAAATGACACAAAAACTGTGTTTGAAGTAAACCACTGGTCATGAATTATAAATGTATGAACTCTTACGCCATTATCTGGACGGGCAGTAAAAATGTGTCATTGTCTGAAACATTCGGCAAAACTCGGCCCCAGGGAAAGGACTGAATGGTTTGAATTATGGTCTAGTGTCAGGGCAACAAAGCTAGGAATATACATTACCCTCAGTTCACAGTCATTCTTCCACAGCTGTCCGTAGTGTTGCCATGGTCTCAATGTACTAATTAAGGGCCTGGTTTTCAGAGGTGTGGATGCTGACAACTGCGAGTGCTCCATACCCAGAAGCTGCTCAGGACAATCTGCTGCCATAGGTGACACTTCAGTGTGCTGGCCCCCCTCCTCCTAGGCCAAGGGCGGCAGATTTGGCCTGGCCACCCCTCTGTCATGGAGGGGCAGCTGGACCAAATCCGCCAGCAAAGGCTCCCTGTGTTTTTCACATACACGAAGACCAATGGGGTATTTTTGGGCAGCACAACCTCTGCTCGAGTAGACTACAAACATCTCCCCGAGGAAGCACGCTGTGTGCATACAGTGGTTGCCATTCTCTGTGGCAGCTGGTGGGACTTCCCTCCATGTAAAGGAGAAGTACAAATTAAAAACAAGTCATGGCAGATACAACCTGACTGCACCGCACAGAGATATGCTGCTTGTATGAGCTGGCTCCAGAAGGCCCCGAGGCGGCATATTCAGCGCTGAACCTTCCTAATGCTTCAGAAAGGTGCAGCACACACTCCCCTGTGCATCTAGCCAACAGCAGCCCACTGGTGTGGTTGAGCTATGTCCTCAGACCAACTAGCCCCTTCCCCCAATACCAAAGTGGCACATATTGAGGTGCATTAGAACAACATCAACATCCTGCAGGGCTGAACCGGAAGGAGAATGGAAAGAAAGTGGGTCTTTGTGCCCTCTTCATTCATAGGATGCTTGTGCAAGACAAGGGAAAACTTTGACTAGATTTACAATGCCAAAAAATGACAAATTGCTCCGAGAAGCGAAACATCCCCCCCGCACCGATTGCAACTTGTCACGTTCAACAGCCAGTCTCCACTTGCCCTTGCTTTTTGCAGTGAAGACTGACCCCTTAAGTCCCTTGATCAGCCCAACCCCAGAGTTGCCTTTCAAAAACAAGGGGGTGGGGGGGGGTTGATAGTCTTTCCATTGACTTTAGTGGGAATTGAATGGTGCCTTAGGATGAAATTCACCCCTGTGCAGTGGGCGGGCACAAAGCCTATCCCACTTAAGCCCTCAAAATAGGGATTAAGTGAGATTTCAGGACTGTGTATGCATTGTACTAGGCCCTCTGAACCGGACCAAATATCACCCTGAATGAACAGAAGTTAAAACTAGTATCCCATCCACAATTTCTAATACAGTCACAGGGGGTACGGACACACACATTATAATCTTCCTACTTTTAGCTGGAGCAGGCAGGGGGGACAACAGTTTCAGTTTTGACCCACAGGAACACAAAGCATTAAGCCATCATCACTGGGTCTCAAGCCCCGAAGTTTGACCGATGCACATATTTTTCCTATTGTAAATTTAAACGGAGCCATGACAGTTTTTGTGAAACTCGGCCTGGATGTAGAGGGGTGACGGGTAACAGAGTGATTCACACCACCACTTCATGAGCATGTGCTATTGTTCTTTACACTTCTGGCAGGTTTTGTGTTTCTAATTGGGCATTACTCATATAGGAGGCCACCCAGCTAAAGAGAAGTGAGAGCCACCGGAAGAATGCAAGTGCCAGAACTATATTAGTGCTTTCATAAAGAATTCTGCAGCCACTGAAATCAGTGTGAAGTGATTACTTAGAGCATTGTCATCACGTTCAAGGTCTGAAGTCTACTGGTCACAGCAAGCTCACACCAAGTTACCTGGAAAACTCACTGTTGAATCTGTCATCCAGTTCCTTTGGTGTAGTCCCTCTAAGGGGGATGGGAAGCTGAATCAGCAAAGACATTTTAGATAAAAGTTATAGTAAAGCAAACAGGTCCAGGCATGGCTATATGAAGAAGCATGTGTCATAGCCAGAAGTTAAAACAATGAGTGTGCTCTTAAAGGCAGGAAGATTTCCCCGCAATATTGCTAAGTAATAGAGGACCCCCATCACTGTAATATCAGAAAGTTTTGTGTATAAAAGAGCAATTCCACAAAGTACCCAATACTGCTAGTCCCAAAAGTGCAAGCTGAAATATTTAGAGCAGTTCACATGTGGAATGTTTGCCAACACTGCTGCCTCCAACTGAAGGAGCAAGAGCATTTGGGCTAGCAGCAAGGAGTCTCAGGGACTGTATCTACAGGCTGTATGCGAACTATGCCCTAAGGATCAGCTCAGGAACTGAAGAGCAACACCCGCTAGTTGTTGAGCCCCATCAACTCCCATGCACCTCAAATAGGCACAGAGGTGTTAGACTACTTAATCTAAAGCTAGAGTGCCAGCAACAGAGTTGGGAATTGAACTCATGAATCCTGACACTCATCTACTCTACATCCTAGACCACACTCTCATTCTTAGTTTATAAGTATGTATTGCAGTTTGCGTCCACACAACACAATATTAAGCTGTGCGACAAGTACATGAGAGTATTAATAGCAGAGTGCCCCAAGGATCTGTTCAAGGACCTCTTATTTGTCATGAGCTGGGGGAGGCAAACAGCGAGGCAGCGGTGGCTTTGGATGATTATAATTATTTAAGTTAGTTAAGGCTACAGGAATGAAGAATATTGGAAGGACTCGACATAGCTTGGCAACTGGGTGACACTAAGGCAGCTGAAATTCATTGCAGAAGCATGCAAGGTAAAGCACAGTGGTTGGAATGATTTGAACTGCTTATGTATATTAATGGCTTCTAAACTAACCACATAGGAAAACGTGGGCTTCCTTGTGGACAGTTCAATGCAAATATTTGCTAGATGCCCAACAGTGCTCATTACATATTAGGTCCACAACTCTAGAGGGCTGACATTTGTGCTGGATTATCCCATCAAACCCTAGGACTGGTGTCAATGTAGGAGGACCAGGGAACCCGACCAAAACCTACATACAGGCCAAAGATCCCTGGGGCCAGGGTGGAAGACATCTAAACATGCCTACACTCTTTCTCCAACACCAGCTGAGTTCAGTACTGTCCTTCCACAACTCCTTGCGATCACATGACACTTCCAAAGTGGATCATGAAGATCAAAGAATATTTTTGCCATCCATCGTGTCCATAAAATCAGAGGGAAGACGCCGTGTAGCGGCATTGTCCCTCTACTTGGTGCTGAGGGCCTGTGAGCAGTATCAACACACAGCTGTGTGAAACAATAGATAGCCATGCTATCACATCTCCACCCCCAACCCGCATCTGCCTCAGTTACATCCATCTGCTCCTCCGAGCACCAAGAAGAGATGGAAGCATGTAGGCCCCTATGTCTGATTGTGCAGCATTAGCTAATCTCGTTACAGCATCTCATCTCATTCCCCATATCGTGTAGTCATTTATATAAGAAGAATTTCATATCCTCCCACTTTCATATCCATTTAAACTTAGTGATCTTCATATGGATCTGGAACACAGTTTGTCACAGTAATCTTAGACTGGAGTAACCATGATGGCTGGCTGATATTCAATCAACTGTTCTATAGTTATCATTGCAGGCTCCTTTTGTACAAACAGACCCTCTAGAAATGAGACAGTTACAGCATTGCTACTGTCTCTCTGGTTCAATTAATGTTTACGTTTCTGCTGCCTCAAAGATGCTGCTTTAATTTTCAGGAAGAACTGTCCATTTAGAACAGGGGTTAACATTCACCAACGTCTATGACTTTGAAGCCGTGGAGTTGAGGCCGTTCAGTGAGAGAACAACTCTTCTCCAAGGCAGAACAGGGCAGAGAAAAGAACAGGCTGAGTAGCACAAATAGGAAGTTCCAAAATGTGGTGGTGTCCCATGTAAATAAACCACAGCCTCATCTCCTCTCTTACCATCAAATTGTTAGTAGCATCAGAGACACCCTGAATGGTTAATATGACAGGAAAGGAAATATGTTTAAATAGGGTAGAGAGACAGGAGAAACTGTACTCATTTAAGCAGACCATATTATTATTCTGGAATGCTGGGTCCTAGAGGTAAGTCTAAATGGGGCAAATAAACCAAAGTCCCATCTTCACTACGAATACAGTCAAGTCAAGCGAACATGGTAAAACTTTTCAATTTATAGTGTAAACAGAACCTGAACCATCTTCCATAACTGGGTCAAAGGCTCGGACATATCTACATTACCAGTTCCAACTATGATATAATGGTCCCTCTGACTCAGTTGTATTTGTAGATGGCCTAAGTATATAAAACAAAAAAACAACCAGTTTTACAAGGGCCCTTGATTAGATTACACACTCAGGTCTGGGGTACAATGATGATATTATCCATGGAGGTTTCACCTATGATCCCACAATACTACAGTTGATTATTTATGTGACTGCAACTCTGAATGGTGAAACGTCCTATTGGCTTGATTTTCAAAGGTGCTGCATTTCAAGCCATAGCCCATTGTAGGGGCCACAAAAACCTAAATTAATAATGCTTGAGTTCGGTGTAAAAATTCTGTTTGCTCAAACCAAAATTAATTTAAAAGCAACCTTATAAAATTCTACCACCCACTCCATTTGATAGGCAAGGAGTAAATTTATGCTTGCACTGGTAAAGTTTCACAACAATTTTGCAATGCTGATTTAAAGTATTTGAAATGTTGTTCTTCATTAACAAGCAGAACAGAGAATAGAGGGTGAACTATAATGATCCATCTTTTTAATTTCTGAAATTGTTTGAAGAGACTAACTTAGATGTAAATGCTTGCTAATGGGGCAATCACACTAAAGGGTTTCATTATATCTGTGTATATCTTAAGAATAGCTTGCCACTTTTTAAACAAAAAACTCCCCACTCACAAGTTTGAAAAAATGAATGAAGTGAAAAAGAACCTTTTCAAGCTCTTGAACAGTTAAAGCATCAAGCCAAAAAAATAATTACCAGATATCTAAACAGATTTGATTTCAGAGAGTGGAGCTAAAGTACCTTTCTTAATTTACATCAGAAATGCAATTCCCTCACGATGCAAGCTCTTAGGTTTGCGAAAATTCTAATGAGGTTTATTTTTATATCAAAGAAAATTAGAAATTAGCTTTCAACTTTTTATTTTAAAGAGATCCAACATCAAGTTATTTTTCTAAACAGCAAAGAACTTCAAAGTTTCTATATATCTCTCACCATGTCACATAATAATGAACTGGTGGAAACAGCAGCTCTTTGAAGTTAGAAGATAATATGCCATCAGACCCTGAAGCATAAGTGTACATTTTGTTTTGAACAAAACTGTATTCATCATCTTGAGTGTTCAGCAATCAGTTTTCTCCAGACAGAAAATGACTAGTTGAATATATAGTAAACTGCACTGGATTGAGGTGTCTGCCCCACACAAGATTGGAAGGGGTTAAAATGGCCTGGCAGGCCAATTAACTCCTTAATCTGTATGCTGAGGGGAAACCAGAGAGCAGGCAACTGACTGAAACCAGGCTTAGCTAGGCAGGAATAGGTGGGGCCTAAAAAGCCAGGGAGCTGGTAACAGACATAGGCGGCTGGAAAAGGGTGCAGTTACTCCCTAGGAAGAGGGAGGGGTTTTCTGTGTGTGTGAAAAACTGATCTTTATTTTCCAGAAATATACAAACTTATTCTCTCATTTCTCCATTTCTTCTACTCCTCTGATGTACAGGACATTGTTACATCTTATCAAAACTTCACCAAGGTGTCCTGACAATGCATAATCTATGTATTCTTCTGTGTTTGCAAGCTGCATGTTCATGTAGCCGTCGACGGGCTACACCAGGTAACCTTTGTACTCGTTGGAGCTGGTATGGCCAGAGAAAGGGGGGAACCAAGAAGAGCAGGAAGCAGTCCAGGGAAAGAGCAGTGAGGGCTGGAAGAGGAAAGCCCAGAACTGCTGGGTTGAGGGTCCCTGGACTGGAACTAGTGTTACCTCACTAGTAGGTGAGGCCATGTTCCCCTGCTGGCCACTGGGGAAGTGGAACCATCAGGGCAGCACCAGAGAAGACTGCCTGAGCCTGTTCATATGGAAGGTCTTTGGGTAACCCAACCATGTAGTGACCCAGCCGGAGGGCTGAGTCATGAAGGGGAGGCTGCAGTTCCTGGAATGGAAGGGGCTGCAGGGCAAGACAGGATAGGTAAAGACAACGCCAGAGGAGGGCACTACCTCTGGCAGAGCTTATCCCTAGGACAGCCAGGAAGAAGCGCGGCTAACAACGTGTGAACCCTGTGACATGCACATTACAGCAGATCACAGAAAAACTATAATGTTTGGTTTTAGATCTTAATTTAAAAAACAATCATACAAATGGTGCTTTAAAAAGCTCGACTTTGGCTCTGCTTTCATAGAGGAACAGTTTTAATGTTTAAAAACTTTGGTGTGGTGATGGACTAGGACTTGGATTAAAAACAAATTGTGGTCAGGGGTCTGCAGTTCATAGCCTGTGACTATTAGGTGAATTTAAGATCAAGTACTTTAATATAAACATTAGACTCTAAAACCCTAATCCTGTGCCCAGGCACTGTCCCACTAACTTAAAACAAACAGAGATTTGTCCACATGGTTCTCTCTGTAAGATCAGGCTCCAAGACCTTAAACAGCGATAGCAGTAAGAGTACCAGTCCCTTCAATACTGGTGAACCCCTTATGTCAGGTGTTTGGGACATTCACAAAGGACAGATTAAGATGATGATATGTCCCTTATCCCCCTTCTAGGATCACTTTCTAACACTGAACCCAATCCTGCTCCCAATGAAGTCAAAGGGACATCCTGAATAAAATAGCCATGGGTCCCCATCAAGGAGACACAGCTGAATGTTTTGGTATTTCCCACCTCAGCAAGAGCTCGGGATGGAGTCACTCTGGGAACAGAGTTGTACAAAGGACAGAAATTCCATTTCCCAAAGAATTTTAAGATTTCAAAATTTGGCTTTGTTCCTAATCAGAACAACTACCCCTGCCCCCATTTCAAAATTCTTCAGGAAGGAAAATTCCACATTTTTTTCCCCATTTCAGGTGAATCAAAATTTTTCTATTTTGACTTTTGATTTGTACTATAATATATAATACCAAATTAAAAAAAACAACACCCTGAAAAGTCATTTCAAAACAAAAAATATCAAAGTGTTCAGTTCCAACAGTGTCAAAATGGGACATTTCCATATTGCCAGAACTTTTTCTCTGGTTTCCTTCCAAATAGAAGTTTTGACAAAATTGACTTCATTCTGTGAACAATTCTGATTTTGACAAAAAGGCATGAGGTTCTGTCAGTGTTCCTCTGACCAGTCCCACCAGGGAACTGTTTCTCCACTGTTGTGAGCGGCTGGGTAAGTGAGCAGCAGGGAAACACATTCTGAGTTTTCCCTTGTACCTATCCATAAATGGTGTAAAGCCTGAGCTGTATAGGGCAGGGTGACTGTATCCCAACATGAGGAGAGCGTCAGTCGGACAAGAATGAGATGGCTCCAGCCCGGCCCAGGGGAGTAAGAGGGTTTGTTCTGGCCCCCTAGTGGGACAGAGGAACATTTGCTGGCCCCCTAGTGGGACAAAAGAACATGAGCAGCCTTGCAGTGGCTCATCAATTTTGATCGGACCATGCATCTCAACCATCCCTCACTCACCCCAGAGTCCCCTGTGTTCCAAACAAAATTTTGTGTCCTCTCCTTTAATTTTTTAAAGTTGTTTACATCAGAAATAAAGACTCATGGGGCTTGAAATACAGAACCGTTCTTTACATTAAATGAAGTAATCCCACAGCAGTTTACATTTCCTGCATGAGTAATTTCCGGGTCTCTTCAGTCTGGGTCTTTGCACACGTGGCATCCCACATTTGGGTCTCGGCGGGTTGAGAGGTATGTCCAGGACTAGATTTTTAAATCTTCACTTTCCCCCCTTCTATCCATGCAATGTCCACATTCTATAGTTTCTTCTCTGTCAGCCACACAGTGAAGTTTCTACTTCACAACTATGTGGACTAATGGCACTGCTGCCCTTTTAAAAACCTTCAACATCAGTTTAAGCTCAACAAATACTCGTTCCTATAAGGTACTAGGCTATGGAGGCCCTGATCCAAATCATAGCACTTAAGCACTTGCTTCACTTTGAAATCGACAGGACTATTCACATGCTTAAAGTTAAACACGTTCTTCGGTACTTTGCTGTATTGGGGCCTGAGTATTAAGCACCTAGCAGGATCTAGATAAGAGAGATTATTCTTCTGTGTAGTGAGGTGGCTACCCCTGTCTGATAGACAGGTTAAAAGCAGCCAAACTAGGCTGATTAGGGAAGCAGCCACAGCTGTGGCCAGCTCAATCACGGCCCAGTTGGCCCTTATGTAAGCGGGGGAATAGTCCTGCTATTGTGGGAAACTTTCCCGGCTTCTGTACTACCCTGATGAAGTGGGCTAGCGAAAGGATCTGAGTCCTCGCTCCCACTTCCTTTACCCAGTGGCCTCCCTGCCCTTGAGGGCTCCCCTTCCACTCTCCTGTCTGGCAGAGTCCTCATAACCCCAACAAGGCTGGGCCCAGGATTCCTGGGGGGCTGGACCCCCAACCCTGCTGTGGTCACCTAGGACAGGAACTAGGGTGTCCCCACTCCAGGGTACTCTCTCTGCACTGGGCACTTCTCTGACCCACTGACCATTACATACAAGTTAAAGCAAATGCAAGTTATTTAATCAACAATTAATTTTAAAAAGAATAAGGAAAAATGGGAAAGGTTAAAGGAAACACATCAACCCACTCTGTGGCAGTGAACATCACAGTGTCTCTGGAATGTCAGGGCAGTTCAGAGACTGTTCCTTGTAAGTCCCAGGCCTTCTTCTCAGGCCCTGGCTTTGCTGCAGGGATGCTGTGGGTTGGACACTTGCTCTGGTGGTGGCCACACGCTCTCAGGCTCTAAGTGGTAGGACCCTTCTTCCCAGTGTCGCCCCCGCCCTGTCGGGGTTACGATTCAAGCCTGGCCTGCAGAGCCTCTATGCTGGGCCCGCTGCCCAGGGTCCCCCTCGCTCTCCTCAGCTGCTCACCGCACCCAGCTCCAGACTGCTGCAGCCCCAACTGCACCACTCCGTCTCTGCACTGCTGCTGCTCTGCCTCCAGCTCCCTGGG
This sequence comes from Lepidochelys kempii, assembly GCF_965140285.1. Classification (NCBI taxonomy): domain Eukaryota; kingdom Metazoa; phylum Chordata; order Testudines; family Cheloniidae; genus Lepidochelys; species Lepidochelys kempii. Next base: position 189,651,563 of record NC_136381.1, read on the forward strand.
CTGCTTCTTTGGCCCCTCTGGCTCTGGTTGCTACAGCTCTGCTCCCAGGACAGGTCTGCTCTGCAGGCTGCTTCTGTGACTCTGCTCCCAGCACTGACCTGCTTCCTGGGCTGCTTTTCTGGACCCTCTGGCTCTGGTTGCTGCAGCTTTGCTCCCAGGGCAAGTCTGCTCTCTCTGGGCTGTGCCTCTGGCTTTGGGGCTGCAGCTCTGCTCCCAGGACAGGGGTTGCTCTCTCTGGACTGCTTTTCTGGCCCCTCTGGATCTGGCACAGCTCTGCTCCCCAGCTAAGCTTGGGCCCCTACTTTCTCCTTAGCTCGGCCCCACTCCATGTGACCCAAGCAAGTCCAGCTCTCACGGAGGACGGGACACCCCTGGCCTCCTGACTCCCTGATTAGCCTGCCCGCCCTGTCATTCAGGCTGACCTGGAGCATTGGCCTCTCCCCATTGTTCCTGGGGGCTGTCAGTCTCAGGGTCCAGATTCCCCATAGACTCTTCCCCTTTTAGTACTGGGAGGTAGAAACTAAAACACCCCCACTGAATGTTAGTAAGGGGGCAACAGTCCCCTTACATCTGTAAGAGGACTGGGGGTCAGGAGCTGAAGGAGTCTCACTCTAGCACTGGAGTGGGAAGAGCTAGCTGCCTGAGAGCAAGGCACCTGAAGCAGAGCAGTGCTGGGGAAAGGCAAAGGGAGCTGGGGAGCTCCAGCCTGGTAAACCCCCAGGCTTCAGGCCTTGGTGAAGGCCTACAAAAGGTACTGGGGCTACAGAGGTGCAGCTTGGGAATAGGCTGAGGCAGCTGGTCCTGACCCCGTGCCACTGATGAGTGGCCATTACAAACTACAGTCTGCCCCAGTGAAAGGGGGCTAGATTATGACTGGCAGTAGCCACTGAGGCAAGGTGGGTTTAAAGTGTTGGGGGTTCCCCTTGGAGGGGAGACCCAGAGCATGGGGGCACTGCTGAAGCAGAACCCCAAGGTAAAGGGCACCGGGCTCTGGGAAGGACATGGTGCCCTCAGCAGGCCTGCAGAAGGCACTCTATACGCTGGAAAAGAGCTAATTCTCAGACGACCAGCAGGAGGTGCTGCGCTGGTGAGGCTTCACTTCGCTACATTCGAGGTCCTCTGCTCTTAGAGATAGATGCTTCTGCTTAGCTGTACTCTCTAAAACAGTAGTTCTCAACCAGGGGTACATCAACTCATCTAGATATTTGCCTAATTTCACAACAGGCTACATAAAAAGTACTAGCAAAGTCAGTACAAAATAAAATTTCATACAATAACTTTTTTATACATCTCTATACACACTATACATTGAAATGTAAGTACAATATTTATATTCCAATTGATTTATTTTGTAATTATATGGTAAACATGAGAAAGTAGCAATTTTTCAGTAATAGAGTGCTGTGACACTTGTATTTTTAGGACTTGATTTTGTAAGCAAGTTTTTAAGTGAGGTGAAACTTGGGGTACACAAGACAAACCAGACTCCTGAAAGGGGTACAGTAGTCTGGAAAGGTTGAGAGCCACTGGTCTAAAAGAAAGCTGGATCTAGGCTCAGAGCCACATAACTATCTCAGGGGACTAAATAACAGAATTAATGGTTAACAGGATTCAGGAAGTTTAAGATCTCAAATCTGGCACAGATAAGTAGAGACCAGATGTCATTACTGCACAGAAACTGTTTGGTGGCTCACATGAGATGAAGCAATCTCCGTCCAGTTCTTAGTGGACAAGTGTCTGCATTCTAAATAAATAAATAAACAAATAAATAAATAATAATTTGCAATCTCAGCGGGGTTAAGGACTGACTGGACATGTCAGCTCAACTTCCTTCTCATCACTAGAGGTGATCTGACTAGGTCATGGTTAAGGCCAATTGTGAAGGTGAGGTGGGGAAAGCTTGAATTGCCAATGTCTATTCTGTAGTTATTCTGCCGATAAAACCAAACACTTCAGTCTCCAGGGATTTCAAGCAGGCTGTTTAATGAGCACAAAATGCACATACCATTAAAACAAGAAAGCGGCTATGGATACACAGACTCCATACAATTTATTGTAATCAAAACCACAAATGTCATACATTGTAATAAGGCTCTGTTTGAGATCAGATGCTTACAGCGAGGTATACTTTTGCGCTATTCCCCTCCCGAAATGATTACACTGGAACCCAATGCCTGTGTCAATTTGGCTTAAATAATTACAAACATTATGATCTTAGTAAGGCTCTGTGTTGGATTTATTCTGTTGCATACAAACATGTTACAAAAGAAACACCTAAAATATGAAAATACGTATCTAAAACACATTTCTTTCTTAAAAAGGAAATTAACAGTATACCACCACAGCTGTAAAACAAAATAGATATATACATTCAGTGAATAAGTTATTATCATCGTAAACTTTGTTCTACAGAAATACATTCTTGTTGCCTGGGATTCTTTTTACTATAAGCTGTCAGATACAAAAAATACACAAGGCTGATCCTGCATTCCTTGAATAGACAAGACCCTCATTAAAGTCAATGGGAGTTTTGCCAGCATAAGGTCTGCAGGATTGAATCTTTATATGCTAGTTGATAGAATTCTTCCTCCCCTCTCCCTGGGAAAGTAAACTTAACCCAGAAATCATCTTACAGGAGAACTATTGGTTTCATGTAACTTAAGTGCAGTTTTGGCATACACGAAAATGTCAAATCCCTACCAGATTTCCTTGATCACTCCTGTATGGTTCATGTGAATAGCGCTAATGCCATAGGGTAGCAGAATTGCAGAGGTCCTTTAAGTTCTGAACTGCCCAAGTGATCATTCCAGCTTGCTCAGGAGAAAAGATTCTGAAGCTCTCATTTAGCACCACTGTAGCTACTTCAAAACCCAATTTACAAAAGAAAGAAAGAAACATAAAAGGGCTGAAATTGCCCTGGTAACTACTCCAGTTTGTGCTCACAGTTTAGTTCTATTTATTGCAATATTTTTTTTAAAACTGCGATTTCTCCTAACAAAAATGAAACTTGAGCCAATGTTTCAATTCCTATACTTAATGCAGCAAAGGAAATGCAGTGAAGTCCGAAATTGGCAAAGAGAGAATTGCAAACCATGATAAACACATTGTAACTTTGATTTCGTACCAACCAAAAAGTTAAACTATACCTAATAAAAACCATACAGCCACCAGAAGAGTTGGATAACGCGACCTTCACATTCTTCCCTCAAAATCAAGAGATGGGATTAGAGAAAGTTTGGCCCATGTCATACGCTTTGCAGTTTGTTAGCCAGAATAAGAACTAAAGTCTCTTGCCTAATAAATTGCAAAGATTAACACAGATGGATAACAGGGGGTTTTGAATATTTCTACAGAGCCCCCCCAATCCTTTCCAAAAAAAGATGGAAATTAAGTAACATTGACCAGTTGGAGACAGAACTGAATTGGCCCAAGAAAAATATATTATGGAAGTTATTTGCCTGAGAAAAATAACTATAGTTATTGCAGGAAACAAGGCAGAATAGCATAATTTAAGTTCTCACATGGCATTTCAATGCTCTACTGTACCTTGACAAATGTGATCCCAACAACAAAGAGGAGATGGATATAAGAATACACATTTCTCCACTCAAGTGCAACATATAACCACTTAATCTCCCTAAGACACAATTAAAAGTACTCTCAGATGACAGGGATCTCACAACATGCTAACAGAAATTCTATGATAAAACTGCTTCAGATGCAATGTAAGTATGAAACGGATATTGATTCAAGGAGAATGGTATTGTTATTTTATTAAGGAGAGTAATGATAAAATATTTAGCACAGAAAGTGAAAATCCTTGCCCTGTTGATGTCAACAGAAAAATCTGCATTAACTTCGGTTGGGCCAGGATTTCAGCCATAGACGGTTATAGTTGCTTGAAGTCTCCAGTTACTGTGCATAAGTTTATATAGTTTCTTCTACAAGTCCCTTCAAATATTGTTATGCAAGAGATCATTCATAGTGTGACAAGCAGAGCCAGATCTCCAAGTAGTCCGCTCTAGTGCCATATGCAAAAGTGTGCACATAATCATTGTGATTGTACATATACACAAATTAGGCACTTGCCCATACGAGTGGCTGGGCCTCTGACCATTTCTGTGGAAATGCCCACAAGACTTGTGCTCCTGCATTATTCAGGCAGGATAATCCAACATTAAAACCAACATTAAAACTCTAGTAAATACCTAGGCCTGCTTTGTGGATTAATTCATACATTTTGCACAAGGGTCTGACAGAGTAATTGCATGTTGGAAATGGAACACATTTTTCCACTTTAATACTTGTCTTCCTTCAATAAACAAATCTCTCTTTCAGGTCAAGTGCAAAGCATTAGTAGCAGATGGGATGCCATTATTATTTCTTTAGAGCACCTTCTGTCATTACTGGAACAAGAAAGCATAGTGGAATAAGACAGACCTGAACCCTACAACCATCAGAGCGGGAGTGCAAGTTTTTTTTAAGCTCTCAAAAATGATAATTTTTTAAAACAAATACACAAGAGTATTATGCTTGCTGCTAAACTAGGAGATGCAGGGAGAAGAACTGGCATACAATACCACTTCCTATGCTCCGACTTTAGGGAAGAAATCCAGCTTCTAGTAAGAACATTCCATAGTTTCAGAGCTGCCCTGAGTCAGTGGTGTGGGATACATCTTCAATCAACACCCAGCAATCTTCAGGAAAAGGAGGAATTACTTGGAAGAGAGAAACTGTTGGGCAAATATTCTCCCAGTTCTGTTCAGTTCCTGAGCTTTTAAAAATCCATTTTCCCTCTGGCTTTATGATAGAAGAGGACGTATATCTTTGTTTCCATTTCCAAAAGAGAAGTACTTGCATTCATGGATGGTACATGAACTGTTGATAGGTTTCCTAAAGGTTCATTCTAAAATTTGAAAACATCAGCAGTTGAGGTTAAAACAACCCACGTCTATCCACGCTTAAAACAATAAATCTCCTCTTCCGATTTTTCTGCAGCATATGAGAGCACTTTTCCTCACAGCGTCACCCTCATTTCCAAACCAAAGTCATTCCTTTGGCATAAGTTATTCCACCAAGCCTTCTTGTTCCTTACTTTCCAAGAAGGACATGCCCACATCTCCAGTACTGTTCACACTTGTGTCTCCGTTGCCCCTGGTCTCCTCTGGTTTGTGATGTGCAAAAGTGTATGGTTCACTGTCCCTCTCTGGGCCGAAGGGGAGTTCCTCAGAGTTTGATATTTGAGTGTCTCTCTTGAAAGAGATGGGAGGTGGAGTAGGTGGTGTGTCACCCACAGGCCCATCAAAAGGCCGGTACACATCTACCTCTGGATTGACTGATCCATTGGATTCCTTCAGCAAATCTCCATACACCATGGCATCATCAATGACTGCATAGACATGGGAGTCATTTTCCTGCCTCCTCTTTTTGAATAAGCCCCGTCTTCCAGGCATCTGGGTATTGATGTTGACATTGTATGTACCCACTTCAGGATTCTGGCTTTCCTTCTTCCTGTTATAAAACAAAAATTAACAAGTGAGAACCACTGTAAATCCATATGTTACTTGTGTATTCAAACTCCGTAAGGCAACATCCATTTATTTTTATATTTAATTATATTTCCATCAAGTCTATGCCTCAAGTATTTTCTCTGCAGGGCAGAGGAGCTTGTTCACAAGTAGTAAAGGAGTTTACAGTTAGAAACATTGCCCTAGGACCAAGTGCCCCAAATTTTTTACACCCAAGCTAGTGAAAAGTCCTACAATCATCTAGCTTGTTTCAAGGGAGATGATTTTGCAGAGGTCTAGTTACCACCCCAAGAACATCTTCATTACAGTTTACAAATGAGGACCCAAATCCTGGAAACACTTAATGTGTAGAAGTATCCCCATTAGCTTCATCCGAGTAAAGTTATGAGTATTTGCAGGATTGGGTTCCTTCTTTCAGGGCTCAACTTTAATTAAACTACTCTTCCCAGGCCACGAAAACCAAGAGAGAATCCCCTAGTGCTAGAAGCTGGATGGATCTGATTGATTTTGGCCTTTTTCTATCCCGCTCTCTTGCAAGTATGTACAAAAGAGGTTTTCAGTTTGTATCATCTGTAGACAGTAACTACCTATAACCATGAGAAACATTACTGACTCATCGTAATGTGACTTCCTTAAGTCACCCAGAATTAGGAAATCAAATCTGCTCCTGACTAAATGCTGCGCAACGCATTGATGCATAAACTGACTTGTTTTATGAGATATCGGTAAAGGGAAGGGGACATTTGACTGAATAGTGATTGTACACTGCTTTCAGGGAAAGCAGCCAAATTAACTTGGAAACATACCTTTAATAAAGTTCAGGAGATATCTACCTTAACACATTCAAACAAACATCAGAAGTCTATGGTAGTGCAAAGTGCATTAGTAAAGTGATTTACAATATTGTTGCAAGAATCTTAAGCTTTTTAATTGCAACCCATTGTGCCGGTCTATCCTACACCTTCCACTGCACACTCCAGACCCTTCTTCAAGGACCACCTATCCAATATGTTAAATGAGAGGAATGGTACCCCCTGGCAAAACTGCTTCTTAATCTGCCTAAATCAGCATCTTGAGTAATGAACATACCTCTTCCTAGTGCAGCATATGACGATTCCGATAATTGAGAGCGCTCCAGCCACACCAACTACCACAGCAATTATCACTGTCACATCTATAAAAAAAAAAAAAAAAAAAAGATACAAGGAAGAGAAATAAAGTCATTCAGCAATATGCAACCACAGTTAACCTATTGAAATCTAGCTGCCATACTTGACTTGCATCATTGCTGCTTAACATACCAGGTCTGCACAGAGACTCAGCCAGTTCTTGTGCCTCTACACTTACCTCCTACATCTCACTTACTTACATCTGATTGACTGATTAAACACATGTGTGAAGAGGAAGGGAAAAGGCTCCAACAGCAAAGGAGTGAAATAGCAGGATCCTTTCATTAACTCTCCTTCAACCTATTTAAAGATGTAAGTAACAAACAAACACAAAGCCACCCGACAGATCTTTAAGGTGCCATAAATGAAAGCCTCACAAAATCAATCAATCAAGCACGTCAATGTACCCAGGGTGCAGGAATTTATAGGAATGGAGCCATAGAAGTTTGACTGAATTAAAGCAAAAAAAAAGTTTAAGAAAGAAAACACACATTTAAAGAAATAAGTTTAAAGGCAATGAAGTGTGAACTAAAGAGGAAAAGAATTAGAGGTTCAGTAGAAGGTGATGTAATCTGTTCTAATCTTCATTGCCAACTCTTGCTGTAGGCCTCACAGCTGTAAATGCAAGTACTTCCATTGAGCTGAACGGGACTACTTGCAGACATAAGGGTTTTGCATGATTGGGGCCTTGAAGCTGAAGAAGAAAGTGCACTACACTTTATCCTGACAGGCGGGAAGTTCTTGTAGATCGGACACGAGTTGGAGCAAGGAACTCCCTAATCCTAATCCTGCCATTGAATGAATCTCAGCGGAGAGGCACTTCTTAGGCTATGTCTATATTATGCAGCTTTTAGCGACATGGCTGCACTGCCACAGCCGTGCCCCTAGAAGTCGCACAGTGTAGCCGCGGTTTGTCGGTTCTCCTGCCAATAATGCGCTGTTCACACTGGCACTTGTCGCAGCAAAACTTGTGTCTTTTTGGGGAGGGAGGGGTTAACACCTCAAAGACAAAAGTTTTGTCGTTCAATTGCCAGTGTAGACACAGCCTTAGAAGCAAGCGTGTCAGAGAATGTGCCTTGGTACACAGTGTGGGCTTCAATCTGGAGGAGCATAGGAAGAGTCATTATTGATCTCAGTTTGCCAGATGACTGAAAATTCAACGGCACCTTTTTATCAGCTACCACAGAATTGACAGTTGGCAAGCAGCCCATAGGATAGCAGGATTTAATTTTGTTTTTATATAGGTATACATAGTCAGAGGTAATGCTTTAACTATTTTACACTCTGAAAACAAGTCCCAGACTCTGGAGTCTCTATAAGCCTGCCTTTCAGTATAGAACATTACCTGTTCATTAATGTGGAGAGTAGCTTAAAAAAAGCCCACTACATTTGATTTTCTACATGGTATTTAAGGATTTCTTTTTTTAAATAAACATACCCAGAAGGCATACAAAGGTCTAGTGAAATTTTAATTCCCAAGATCACAGACCTAGGCTTGGTATACACTACCAACGTATGTCAGTAGAACCGTCGCTCAGAAGTGTGGAAAATTCACACCCTTGAGCAATGTAGTTATACCAACCTAACTCCCGATGTATACACAGCGCTATGTTAACAGGAGAAGCTCTCTTGTTGACATAGCACTGTCTACATTGGGAGTTAGGTCGGTATAACTACCGCCTCTCGGGGAGGTGGAGTACCCACACCGACAGGAGAAGCCCTCCCTTCGGCGTAGGTAGCGTCTTCACTACGCGCTACAGTGGCACAGCTGCGGCGCTGTAAGTGACCTGATCACACAATTTTACTCATCTAAGAAGTTAGTCCTTATGTGAGCTCCCAAACATGAGTAATCAAAGATTTATTACATACTGCAGACCTCATTGCCAGCTGAGAGAGAGTAGTATTTTTACAGTACATGGTGTGTCTTTCATTTAGAAAGATCCTCCCTTACAAACCTAATTTCCTAGCAATTAGTTCCTGTCTCTCTACACACACACAGAGCCTCTGGTAGATGTATGGCATTACAGTGTACAACAATATAGGTAAAAGGATATGACTCACAAATTTGCTACCATTGGTGCTGACCCGTACATGATAGATACCAGAGTTTGCAGCAGAGCTTTGAAAATGGAAGGCACGGTATATTACGATGAGGATGATGATATTGATATTCTGATTTAAAGGAATAATACTAATCAGAAAAAAGTGTGGTCTAGTCTGAGGAGAGAGCAGGACATCAGGATTTCCTGAGTTCTAATCCTAGCTGAAAGATTCTTTCTGCAGCTTTGGGCAAAACACCCAGTCTCTCTGCCTGAGTTTCTCCATCCTTAAAAATGAGAGTAATTAAATAGTTATTACCTACCTCACAGCACTATTGCAATGATTAGTTAATGTTGGTAAAGTGATTTGAAGATTAAAAGTACTGTGTAAGTGCTAATGATCTTCATTGTATGAAATATCAGAGACAGAAGTCAATCACATACTTTGTTTCTAGATTCTGTCTGAGCAAGGAAGGTCCTCCAAATTCATAAGCAAATTTTAATCTATGTGGATGGACTGGGAAGAATTAGGGCATTAAGAACAAAACACTAGATCTAGACAATTATTGATGTCTAGGGGTGTCATAAATATGAAGGGAAGGGTAACCACCTTTCTGTATACAGTGCTATAAAATCCCGCCTGACCAGAGGCAAAACTTTTTCACCTGTAAAGGGTTCAGCAGCTAAGGTAACCTCTCTGGCACCTGACCCAAAATGACCAATGAGGGGACAAGATACTTTCAAATCTGGAGGGGAGGGGGAACAAAGGGTTCTGTCTATCTGTGTGATGCTTTTGTCGGGAACAGATCAGGAATATAAGTCTTACATCTCCTGTAAAGTTAGTAAGTAAGCTAGCTAGAAAATGCGTTAGATTTTCTTTTGTTTAATGGCTTGTAAAATAAACTGTGCCGGAGGGAATGTATATTCCTGTTTTTGTGTCTTTTTGTAACTTAAAGGTTTTGCCTAGAGGGATTCTCTATGTTTTGAATCTGATTACCCTGTAAGGTATTTACCATCCTGATTTTACAGAGGTGATTCTTTTACCCTTTCTTTAATTAAAATTCTTCTTTTAAGAACCTGATTGATTTTTCATTGTTCTTAAGATCCAAGCTTTTGGGTCTGTGTTCACCTGTACCAATTGGTGAGGATTATTATCAAGCCTTCCCCAGGAAAGGGGGTATAGGGCTTGGGGGGATATTTAAGGGGGGAAAACATCTCCAAGTGGTCTCTTTCCCTGTTCTTTGTTTAAAACGCTTGGTGGTGGCAGCATACTGTTCAAGGACAAGGCAAAGTTTGTACCTTGGGGAAGTTTTTAACCTGAGCTGGTAAGAATAAGTTTAGGGGGTCTTTCATGCAGGTCCCCACATCTGTACCCTAGAGTTCAGAGTGGGGAAGGAACCTTGAAAAGGGGGAGAAAAATCTTTTAAAGTACATGTCTCTGGCTCTCAAAGATTTTTGAAGTTCAGGTATGTCGAAGTGCAGGGATTTTATGATTAATACTAATTAGGAGTAATATTAGTAGCCATTTCAGAGATAATTCTGTGCCAAATTTTCTCATTCATGCTTGTTAAAAAGAAGGCAGGCAGACACACACGATGTGCATTTAAGAGAAACCTTCATTATTTACACAGTGCCAAAGCATGCCAGGTCTTTTACAGACACACAAGTTAAGTTTCTATACCAAGTAACATACAGATTAAGGCCCCACTTCTGCAATCAGATACATGTGACTGTAAGGATCCACTGGTCCTGACCAGATCAGATTGCTGGATTTGTGCCTAACTAGACATCTTACAAAGAGGAAAGACAGCTGGAGGAAAGGATACAATGAGATTTTAAGAAGTCCTTACCTATGTGTCAGTCTGTGGGGTTTGTTTTTTTTCGTTTGCCAATCTTAACTGTGTGTGTTGTTTTGTTTTTCAGTTATTAAATACATACTGCGACTTCACGATTTCAGTATTATTTCAGCCTTCTCCCAGTGCTTAAAATGGTTACCAAATTTAGGTAGCAAAGGCTGACTTAATAAAAAGCTCTATGATTCAGGGAACTGATTCTAGGTATTGTCCGTAATTTTATTTGAATTTTTTTTATGATTGTACAGTGGATTATTTGCTTTCGGTCATAATCTCTTAGGTCCGATAGTGAGGACCTGTGTGCAGCCCCATTGAAATTAGCACATCCAAATACCAACGTTCAGACTTGGAGTCTAATCCCACAGGAGGCCGCAGCTCTTTTGTCCATCTTCCATTAAGAAGAGAACATCCTTCCCTTACTTACTTTTAAGCTAAATATAGCAAAGAGGAAACTGAAATACAAGACTGATAGTGAAATTGAAAACATCTAAATCATTAATATATGTATATTCCTAAATGCTCTCTAATATGGTGTCTGAAATACAGATTGTATCTTTAAGTATCTTGGAATTTATACATCAAGTTTTACATTCCCTGTTTCAACTAAGTTCAGAATCATCTCTCACAATTCTGCTACTTCAATCTCTTCCGCATTTTTACACTTTCTACTTCTTTTGACTGTTTCCCAAGTGAATACATCCAAAAAAGAAAGAGGATCCTGACAGAGTTTAGGCATCTGATGCTGTATTCTACAAACCGTAGAAAAAGCTGCAGTTTTGTAAAGCTGCTAAGAAGCATCTCTGTGTTCAACAAATTGATGAAGCAAATAGTCTACAAGTACATCTACAGCTGTGGACAGAAAACACCAGAGCATCCATACTACAGAGCATGATCCTCCCTCAGTACAGAAAGACAGCAACAACTCACCCCTCTTTTGTGGGACAAATGTCACCCAGAACTGCAGGCTCAGCTGTTTCTTATTCACTGGTTTACAGTTAGAGATGTTTACCCAGAAGTGGTGGTACATATGCAGGGGCTCAGGAAGCAGCTCATCTTCACGGCGCACAGTTTCTTCAGCCTTTGGTTTCTGTTCCTGTATGTTGACATAGGCGCGCCCCGTTTCACAAGCAATGTCCATCCGCTCCTTCAAGAATGCTAAGCGAGCAACTTGCTTACTGGGGACTGTGATGTTCCAGGACACGGAGACATAAGGAGGCAAACCCTCTAGCCAGTTAGGGGTTTGTAGGTAAACTTGCGCTTTTGGGTCTGGGATCACAGTGAAGATACATTCCTCTGTAGTATAGGAAGAGATAGATTGTATACATAGTATTGTCACTGCTCTTAACTTTCTCTTTAAATACATTACTTAGCCACTCTTTTCTAAAATAAAACGCATCACTTACAATGGTGACTAGTGATTCATACAGAAAAAAAACACAATATCTTCTTAGTAGTAACATGTCACTTATCACCATTTTTGTGTAATACAGTTATAACATGAAGAAAAGGAGTACTTGTGGCACCTTAGAGACTAACCAATTTATTTGAGCATAAGCTTTCATGAGCTACAGCTCACTTCATCGGATGCATACTGTGGAAAGTTTAGAAGATCTTATTATATACACACAAAGCATGAAAAAAATACCTCCTCCCACCCCACTCTCCTGCTGGTAATAGCTTATCTAAAGTGATTACTCTCCTTACAATGTGTATGATAATCAAGTTGGGCCATTTCCAGCACAAATCCAGGGTTTAACAAGCAACTACAGCATTTGCTCAAGAAACTCCCTGAAAAAGCACAAGATCAAATCCGCACAGACACACCCCTGGAACCCTGACCTGGGATATTCTATCTACTACCCAAGATCCATAAACCTGGAAATCCTGGGCACCCCATCATCTCAGGCATTGGCACCCTGACAGCAGGATTGTCTGGCTATGTAGACTCCCTCCTCAGGCCCTACGCTACCAGCACTCCCAGCTACCTTCGAGACACCACTGACTTCCTGAGGAAACTACAATCCATTGGTGATCTTCCTGATAACACCATCCTGGCCACTATGGATGTAGAAGCCCTCTACACCAACATTCCACGCAAAGATGGACTACAAGCTGTCAAGAACACTATCCCCGATAATGTCACGGCTAACCTGGTGGCTGAACTTTGTGACTTTGTCCTTACCCATAACTATTTTACATTTGGGGACAATGTATACCTTCAGATCAGCGGCACTGCTATGGGTACCCGCATGGCCCCAAAGTATGCTAACATTTTTATGGCTAACTTAGAACAACGCTTCCTCAGCTCTCGTCCCCTAACGCCCCTACTCTACTTGCGCTATATTGATGACATCTTCAACATCTGGACCCATGGAAAAGAAGCCCTTGAGGAATTCCACCATGATTTTAACAATTTCCATCCCACCATCAACCTCAGCCTGGTCCAGTCCACACAAGAGATCCACTTCCTGGACACTACAGTGCTAATAAACGATGGTCACATAAACACCACCCTATACCGGAAACCTAGTGACCGCTATTCCTACCTACATGCCTCCAGCTTTCACCCTGACCACACCACACAATCCATAGTCTACAGCCAAGCTCTGTGATACAACCGCATTTGCTCCAACCCTCAGACAGAGACAGACACCTACAAGATCTCTATCAAGCATTCTTACAACTACAATACCCACCTGCAGAAGTGAAAAAACAGATTGATAGAGCCAGAAGAGTACCCAGAAGTCACCTACTACAGGACAGGCCTAACAAAGAAAATAACAGAACGCCACTAGCCGTCACCTTCAGCCCCCAACTAAAACCCCTCCAACGCATTATTAAGGATCTACAGCCTATTCTGAAGGATGACCCAACACTCTCACAAATCTTGGGAGACAGGCCAGTCCTTGCCTACAGACAGCCCCCGAACCTGAAGCAAATACTCACCAGCAACCACATACCACACAACAGAACCACTAACCCAGGAACCTATCCTTGCAACAAAGCCCGTTGCCAACTGTGCCCACATATCTATTCAGGGGACACCATCACAGGGCCTAATAACATCAGCCAAACTATCAGAGGCTCGTTCACCTGCACATCCACCAATGTGATATATGCCATCATGTGCCAGCAATGCCCCTCTGCCATGTACATTGGTCAAACTGGACAGTCTCTACGTAAAATAGTAAATGGACACAAATCAGATGTCAAGAATTATAACATTCATAAACCAGTCGGAGAACACTTCAATCTCTCTGGTCACGCGATTACAGACATGAAAGTCGCTATTTTACAACAAAAAAACTTCAAATCCAGACTCCAGCGAGAAACTGCTGAATTGGAATTCATTTGCAAATTGGATACAATTAACTTAGGCTTGAATAGAGACTGGGAGTGGATGAGTCATTATGCAAGGTAGCCTATTTCCCCTTGTTTTTTCCTACCCCCCGCAGACGTTCTTGTTAAACCCTGGATTTGTGTTGGAAATAGCCCACCTTGATTATCATACACAATGTAAGGAGAGTGGTCACTTTAGATAAGCTATTACCAGCAGGAGAGTGAGTTTGTGTGTGTGGGCGGGGGTGGGGGGAGAGGGTGAGAAAACCTGGATTTGTGCTGGAAATGGCCCAACTTGATTATCATACACATTGTAAGGAGAGTGATCACTTTAGATAAGCTATTACCAGCAGGAGAGTGGGGTGGGAGGAGGTATTTTTTTCATGCTTTGTGTGTATATAAGAAGATCTTCTAAACTTTCCACAGTATGCATCCGATGAAGTGAGCTGTAGCTCACGAAAGCTTATGCTCAAATAAATTGGTTAGTCTCTAAGGTGCCACAAGTACTCCTTTTCTTTTTGTGAATACAGACTAACACGGCTGTTACTCTGAAACCAGTTATAACATGTTTACCTGCAGGATTTCCATCATAACTACCCACCTACAAGTCCAAGTCTGAAGTTTTCATTCCCTTCTTACAGAGGCAAAACTTCCATTGATTCAAAGGAAGCTTTGCTCAAGTAATGATGTCATAAATATAAAGGGAAGGGTAAACCCCTTTGAAATCCCTCCTGGCCAGGGGAAAGCTCCTCTCACCTGTAAAGGGTTAAGAAGCTAAAGGTAACCTCGCTGGCACCTGACCAAAATGACCAATGAGGAGACAAGATACTTTCAAAAGCTGGGAGGAGGGAGAAAAACAAAGGGTCTGTGTGTCTGTCTATATGCTGGTTTTCTGCCGGGGATAGACCAGGAATGGAGTCTTAGAACTTTTAGTAAGTAATCTAGCTAGGTATGTGTTAGATTATGATTTCTTTAAATGGCTGAGAAAAGAATTGTGCTGAATAGAATAACTATTTCTGTCTGTGTATCTTTTTTGTAACTTAAGGTTTTGCCTAGAGGGTTCTTTATGTTTTTGAATCTAATTACCCTGTAAGATATCTACCATCCTGATTTTACAGGGGGGATTTCTTTATTTCTATTTACTTCTATTTTTATTAAAAGTCTTCTTGTAAGAAACTGAATGCTTTTTCATTGTTCTCAGATCTAAGGGTTTGGGTCTGTGGTCACCTATGCAAATTGGTGAGGCTTTTTATCCAACATTTCCCAGGAAAGGGGGGGTGCAAGTGTTGGGAGGATTGTTCATTGTTCTTAAGATCCAAGGGTCTGGGTCTGTAGTCACCTAGGCAAATTGGTGAGGCTTTTTACCAAACCTTGTCCAGGAAGTGGGGTGCAAGGTTTTGGGAAGTATTTTGGGGGGAAAGACGCGTCCAAACAGCTCTTCCCCAGTAACCAGTATTAGTTTGGTGGTGGTAGCGGCCAATCCAAGGACGACGGGTGGAATATTTTGTACCTTGGGGAAGTTTTGACCTAAGCTGGTAAAGATAAGCTTAGGAGGTTTTTCATGCAGGTCCCCACATCTGTACCCTAGAGTTCAGAGTGGGGGAGGAACCTTGACAAATGATATTGGAATTGGACGGTAAGAAATTTAACTCCTGTTATTTTATTATCGGATGTACAACACTTATGTGTTAATGGATATACTGAAGGAGTTGGGGAATGGATTGAGGGAACAGACCTCCACCTTACCTTTAATAAATGGCACAAAAGACATTTTCAGATCCTGATTAAGAGAGTCATTGAGGAATCCTCTGCCAAATGTTTTTAGGGATATGGTGATATTGTCTCTCATCTGAATCTTTTCAATGGATCCACCAGGACAGAATATACCAAGGTTTAACTCCTTTCCCTTGGTGGTGCTGACAATGCCATAGCTGTAACTTGTATTGCACCTCTGCTCTTGGATATGTTGTTGTAGCTTCAAGGATGGAGACATTATTTCCACATTGATCTCTTCTGGAGCCAATAGCTTCCAAATAAACTTATCCAGCCGAACAGGAAGCTGGGAAATAGCCCTGGGCACAGTGAGGTGATAGATCTTCTTTTGGCATCTTTTGAGATCCCAACAGGCTGCAGTCATAGAGACACAGATTATTGCTATACTTTTCACATTGAGCAGAGCTATTAAAATGAGATTTTGCTATGTGCTAGAGTGCTTAGGTCTGTACAAACACAAAACAGCAGAGTTCCATTGTTTGGTATTGGGGATATATGTGCTGAAAGATGGAAATAACTCAAATTCCCCATTAGCTCTGGTCCTGTGGGGATGCACTATAGAGTACATCCATATACCCACCTTTCCCACTATATTTTCCATAGTAACCATTAATAAAATGAGTGTGTTTCTCCTGACTCTTACAGGACATTAACGGAAACTGAGAAATACCAATGCACAGAGTTTGCCTGATGGCTCTTGGTCAGCACACAGGATATTATCTTCCCATCACCATTTGTCTACAGACTTCATGGGATTTTCCATGGAATTGTGTAGACATCTGGTATAAGAAGCGTGGATATCACCTGCCCCATGTTTGAAGGAGAGCTTTGCTAACACCCTGCCCTAAGACAGGTTCCAGCACTAAGCAAGAAGTTTCCCTCTCACTTGCTTGTCTTCCATGTGCCAGGATTGAATTTTTCTAGGGATTAGCTATGCTGTTCTTGTCTGTCACCAAATCCCTACATCCTAAACCAGTTTGTGTTGATTTACTGACTTACCGTACCCACCACCTATTTGTTCAGCGCCTGTCTGCAAGCCAACTACACTTAAGCACAAATGAAAGACGGGATTTACAAGCTTGAACCTTCAGTAGAATACTGTGGAAATGAGAACATGAAGAACCCTTCTGTAGGTAACAACATTCAAGGCTATTGTCATACCTATGGTTTTTTCAGCTGTGATCCTCAGATTCTCCAAATCATAACACAGGAAGAAAATCCTGTAAATGGTGCCTGATGTTAAAGTTACATTACGTTCACAGGTTCTAGGATCTTTACATATCAAACATTCTGGCTCAAACTGCAAAGGATGCCCACTGTGTCGTGATTTTGGCTGTATGGTTATACTTATGTCCCTCTCTTTGACTAAGTCAATCAAGTATGTTGCATCTGAAATGAAGAAAAAAAAAAAGAATTAGATCAACACAGCAATTAAAGAAATGTGGTGAACTGGAACCTCGTCCCATTCCTCTCTTCTCCAAAAATCAGATGTTGGACTTATCTTTACATTAGCTAGGAAAGCATTATTTACTTTTTACACTATTGGAATTAATACAAATAACTGGTTTTGGGTTAGGAGTTAGCCTGTTATAACAAAGTCCCATTCCACATCATATGTAGAGCTGAGAAAACAGCTGATACTTTGTTTTGGTTCTGGGGAAAAAAAAATCCAGATAATTTTGAAAGGAAACCGAATCTTTCCAGTTTCAGTCACCAAAACGCAAAACAGAAAAAAACAAAAACAAAAAACGTTCAACCCAAAGAAAAAGAAATGTCGTTTTGAAACATTTCATTTTGGAAATGTCAATACGGTTCATTCTGAAAGTGTCAAATGTTTCAGTATTTCAAAAAGATTTTTCTTTTTGGATGAAACTTTCAGCTGACTTTGATATGAATTTGTGAATAGTTTTGATGCCCCTCCAAAGTGCATTTTTTAGCAAATTTACTATTTGCCAAAAAAAAAAAAAAAAAATTTTGCCCACATAATTTCGTGTATGCTAGTCCCTTCTGAAAAGGCTATGCAAGAATATAAGGAGCTTGCTATCGAAAATTCTTTAGGTCACAGCTACAGTATTCACAGTAGGTGCTATAAAATGGTCATAACAGACCAGTGGATAGGGCACCAGACTGAATCAGAAATTCTGGGTTCCATTGCCAGCTCTGTCAAATTTGTTGTGTGACCTTGAGCAAGTAAAGTGACCTTTTTGTGTCTCAGTTTGCCCACCTGTAAAATGGAGAGAACGCTTTCTTACCCATGTAAAGTGGTTTGAGATCTGTGGATGAAACTTGCTGAGTAAGTATGGAATACTGGTACTATGTAGCTAATTAATTGGATTTCTCTGTATTACATACCATAAACTACAGCAATACTGTTCTGATGTTACTTTCACAAAGAACTGAAGTACTTTTCTGTGATGTTAACATTTTGGGTTTGTGTGTTTTTATTTTAAGCCCTAAAAAACAAAAATTGAGAATGAAGAGCTTGGGAGATAGTGGTACATTTTTTTCTGACTACTATGTGACCCTCTGTGTGATGCTTAAGATGCAGCTTGTTAAAGGATATCTAGGGATTAAGTCAGGCAGGTGGTTTTGCATTATTGCAGGAATCAAAGTCAATGGGTCCAGATAGCCAATCACCTGTACTTAAACAATACAGGTGTCAATTCCTTTGAAGTTTTACCCCCCTCTGATCAACATGGTGGCTGGTAACTAGGCGAGGGGAGACTGGAATCCAAATGGGGCAAATGAAATGGTTTGGGAGAGTTTAAAAGAAAGCCTCAGTACAAAAGCTGAGAGAAACCAGAGAGGCAGAATCTGCAGGAATGCAGATGGAACCCTGATCCCCAAAAGTGGAGGAATGGTGGGTGGTGCATTTAGAATAAGTGGGGCCTGCCTAAATTGAATTGCTAAGTTTTAGGTAAGAGAGTCATGCATGTAGGCCTTTTGTTGTTTTAGCCTTTTTCTCTGGATGCTGTGTTCCTATGGATAAATGGTACTTTGTTTTCAAGAAGCTAATTGGAGTCAGTGCATTTTCATACTGATCACGGCTCCTGAAGAGAATTTTTTTGCAGGAACCAAAATCAGCTGGGCCTGTCAGGAAACATGGTTGGAAAACAGCGGTGCTGTAGTCTCAAAAGCCAGGCAGAAAATTGGGCGAATCATGGGATTTCACCCTGAGAGGAGTGCAGGCACGAGGCCTGTCTCCTGAAAGGGCACTCAGGAAGGGACAGAGAGAGAGGTCAAAAAGTACTGCTCATGTTGAGCCACAACCGAGAACTAATGGCTATTAGAACTGATAGTAGTTTTGAAATTTTGAAAAAGTGAAATGAAACTTTTGCAAAAACAGTTTGTTAAAGCTTTTCTACATTTTCTGACCAGCTCTACTGGTCACACACAGTGATTTGAAATGGAAGAGTTCTCATTTCTCAGATTTACATCGATTGCAAGGTTATCTTCACCCCCCCCCCCCCATTTACAAGCATATCAGACAATTTAAGTTTCTTCAGCTCAGCTGTGAACAAAGTTGTCTGGTTGCCTGGAGTCTCTTCAGAATTAAGCTCAGCCAACAAAATCCAAAGAGGAGGGGAAACTGCCAAATATGGTATATTTGCAAAACTGTTAAAGTTTATTGAGATCATATAGTTTAAAAGAGGGCTTCCCAATACTTATTTCTTTAGATCTGACATTTAAAATACACACATGTCCAAAGCCATGAGCAGCTAATTTTGTAATTTAATTTACAATAACCACTGAGCACAATATTAGAGCTCTGTGAGCATTGGAATTTCCATTCCATGAAAAAATTGGTATTTCTGACGTATTTTTGTTCTGAATCAGAAACAAGTTGGAAATGTCAATTTTTCTATGGAACAGAAATTTTAGAAAATTCTATTTCAAGAGAACCAAAATGGAGTTTTTTAAAAAAAACAAACTCCAGGCAGAGAACATGGGGAGTCCTCTAAGTGGGCAGCTGGCTAGCTGGGGAGTCTGTAAGCTGGACAGCCTGCCTGGTTTCCATCAAAAGTGTGGATGGAATTGACATGTTCACGCAGAACATTTCGATTCTGTAGAATCATTTTCTGACAGAAAACTGTTCTACTGGAAAATTTACAGACAGCTGCAATAAATACAAATATACTGACAACACCAACTAGCAGCCTTCAATAATCAAAAGTTGGTAACAATCTGCCTCAGCCAGCGGATGGCAAACATGAAAAAAATCCAGAAAAATGGTCTGCCCCCCCCCCCACAACAGACCTTTATCCTTCTCTATCCTTTCATACACAAGATTTCTTCAGAATGCCTGGTCATCAAATATGGGCTATTTTGGGGGATGGGGAGCAAGCTCCAGAGTCCCTGGGCCCTCACAAAGAATGCCCTGCCAATAGCCCCCGCCCTCTTTTATAAAGAGTGCAATCCTGCTCAAACAGCCCTACTGGCTGTAGTCGTGTTACTGGGGCATTGGGAGTTAAGCAGTCTCTCAGGTAGGTAGGATACCAGGCCCTTTCAGTCTTTGTAGGTCTATGGCACGCACGGGGGTATGGCTACACTAGCAGCTGGATCAGCGGGCAGCGATCGATTCAGTGGGGGTCGATTTATCGCATCTAGTCTAGAAACGATAAATCGACCCCCGAGCACTCTCCCACCAACCCCTGTACTCCACCGCCACGAGAGGCGCAGGTGGAGTCGACGGGGGAGCAGCAGCCATCGACTCACTGCGGTGAAGACACCACGGTAAGTCGATCACTTCATGAAGTTTCAGAGTAGCAGCCGTGTTAGTCTGCATCCGCAAAAAAAAACCAGGAGTGCTTGCGGCACCTTAGAGACTAACAAATTTATTTGAGCATAAGCTTTCTTGGGCTAAAACCCAATTTTTCCCCGCTACTATTCCTCACACGTTCTTGTCAACTTCTAGAAATGGCCCATCTTGATTATCACTTCAGAAGGTTTTTTTTCCCCCCCTGTCCTGCTGGTAATAGCTCACCTTAACTGATCACTCTCATTATAGTGTGTATGGTAACACCCATTGTTTTATGTTCTCTGTGTATATAAAATATTCCTACTATATTTTCCACTGCATGCATCTGATGAAGTGAGTTTTAGCCCACAAAAGCTTATGCTCAAATAAATTTGTTAGTCTCTAAGGTGCCACAAGTACTCCTGTTCTTGTAGCTGAAGTTGCATAACTTAGATCGATTCCCGCCCCCTTCCTCCCATGTAGACCAGGCCAGGGACTATAGGCTGTTTGTAAGAGACTTGTGCTTGTTTTTAAATCCAGAGAACATTGTTCTTTTTCAGAAAGCCAATCAACTGAATGCTCTAAGGATGTGTCTGTGTGTGCCTCCAGCGGGAGTAAAGAAAGGCTTTTTCCCACTGCTCAGAAAGCATCATGATATATGGTAAATGATAGAGCTAGGGAGGTGTGCATATTTAACTGAAGAGGACTTGGACTTAGTCCCACTGCACCTATTTTTGGGCCTCTTCCATTAATTGCAAGATAAGAGCCTTGGTTTGTGAGGTCCCACACAATGTTTTCTAAATGGAAATCAAAGGGGAAAGAGGATTCTGTTAAATGTGGCTTTTTGCTGCATTTGCTCTGACAGACAGAAACTACTTTGTTCAGTTCAGTCTAGTTTTTGAAAAGCTATTATTCAGTCACAGAAAGCTTGTAAGGTTCTGCTCCCTTAAGGTATGAGCTACTAAACTGGTTCAGTAGTAAAGCAATCAATTAAACTCCTCTCAAGGGATAGAAGCACTTCGGTTAAGTGATTCCTCTGGCCAATTGAGTGGTACCACTGAGACTCCAAAGGTTGTCCTCAACCAGAAGGATAAGTGGCTGTGATGCAGGTATTGAGGATGTGCATATACTAGCTGAGCACCTATATCATGTATGGACTGACAGGCCTGCATTTTCAGAGGCACTACACAACCACAAGACCCACGTGAGGTGGCTGTGAGCATTTAGTACTTAACAATCAGGCAGCTTACTTTGGTGCTCAACATTATGTAGGCAAAATCTGAAAATTTTAGCCATTGTGCATAAAAATGGGGTCATTACAAAAGGTGGGTGAGCAGCATTATCCCCATTTTATATATGGGAAACTAAGGCACAAAGATAGAGATACGCCCACAGTCACACAGTAAGTCAACAGCTCAACAGGAAGAGAATCCAGTTCTCAACTCCCAGTCCAGTGCCCTAATGACCAGGTCATGCTTCCTCCATGATTTGTATCAGCTATATGTGGTAGCACAGATAGGATATTTGTTTTAATTGAGAACAGCTGTATATGTTTCCCTGGCACCCAACTGTAAGCACTGCGGACAACAGTAAAACTTGTCCAAGTGTTTGGGATGCCTTTAGATCATGCAGGTATCAATTTTCTTTTTAATCTGGAAGTTAAATGGGCTTCTAATTAGTTTCTCATTACAGAGGAAAAAAAATCAACACAGTTTCAATAGATGAATAAGAGGTATTTGGAGCCTTTGAAGGAAAAAATTATATAAAACTACTCATGAAATCCTTTAAAATCCCCAGAGAAACCACTGTTCTTATTTAAACCTAGGAGATTTATTATTTGCATTTTATAAAATATAACAGCCTGCAAGGTTTTTTAGGTTAATATCTGGTCTGCAGGACATAATGCATTAAAGTTCCACGTTACTGTCCAAAATAGAAAAGATACAAAGACGGATTAACTGAATAATGCTTTTTACTCAGTTAGGGTTTCAAGACACATTGTACACTGAATATAAGCAAACATGCTTTGTCAAACCTGAACTTCCTCTGAGGATTTGAGGAATTTGCTGCTCACGAATGGAGCCAGATTAAAGGTTAAAGCATATTCCATGAACCACAAATGGGCACTGCTGATGTGTCACAACCACTACCTAGATGGATCACCTCTAGGGTGAATCCATTACGTCTTTGCTCCCTGCAGAGATGGCCTGCTAAATTAGCAGCAGCTGCAGTGATGGTTTTGCAAAGTGGACTTCTATCCACTAGCAATTGTTCTTAACTCACCAACTCATTTTAGCCTGACAGCTGTCATATGTAAATTTTTCAATCTCTGCCAACAGGAGCTGAATCCAGACCACCTGGAGATAAATAACTTTTCAGCTCATTATTACTTGCACCATCTAGTCTCCAGAGTAACAGCCGTGTTAGTCTGTATTCGCAAAAAGAAAAGGAGTACTTGTGGCACCTTAGAGACTAACCAATTTATTTGAGCATGAGCTTTCGTGAGCATCCGATGAAGTGAGCTGTAGCTCACAAAAGCTCATGCTCAAATAAATTGGTTAGTCTCTAAGGTGCCACAAGTACTTCTTTTCTTTTTGCATCTAGTCTCCAGTAACAGGGTTATTACTTTTAATACATGCAACAGTATTTCAAGTCATTTCCTCTATCAAGTGGTTCCACAGGGCTGCACTTTACCCAGAAGTATCAGCTTACATTAACCTGTGATTTTGAAGTTAGTGTAGGTTAAGAGTAACTTGTCAGCTCAGTTAAAAAAACAAAAAACAAAACAAAAAAACCCCCACAGACATTCCTACATATATAGGTTTCATCCGATGAAGTGAGATGTAGCTCACGAAAGCTTACGCTCAAATAAATTGGTTAGTTTCTAAGGTGCCAGAAGTACTCCTTTTCTTCTTCCTACATAGATAGGTATCTATATGTCTAGATCTCCCACTGGTTTCCTCTGACCAGTTAATATAACACCTGGATTGAGCTTCATGTCATCTTGCTCTCATTCACGCTCCTATGTTGGCAAGGTGGTATGTACTCAGAGGCCCTCTACAACCTGGATCTAGTTTAGAAAAAAACAAACAAGGAAGTGTCATCAACATGCTGACAGCACTACAGCCAATCCACTTCACTGTCTCCTACAGCAGCCCCTGGTACACAGAGCAGTCTGGGTGACAAAAGAACTCTACAAGAAACAGAATGGCCCACTGTCTGTGTTCTACCCCACAGAATTCTGAAATTAAATAGGCCAATGCAGTAGGTACACCACCATGATGTACCTGGCCTCTGTCTGAAGTAGGCAATAATGCCATGACAACAGTTCCCTCCAATTTGCCTTTGAGTTAGGACTTGGAGAACCAGAATTTGCCCACCTCTGTACATTGAGACACAAACCAACAGGTCAGTACTATTCTTATCATGGAAACCATGAGATCCTAAACTAATTCAACAGTCATCTACATAAGTACATAAGAACAGCCATACTGGGTCAGATCAAAGGTCCATCTAGCCCAGTATCCTGTCTTCTGACAGCGGCCAATGCCAGGTGCCCCAGAGGGAATGAACAGAACTGTAATCATCAATGTTGACATCAGCAAAGACAAGGTGTGCTGACTCTAACACTAACATGATAGACAAGAAGTTCATCTATACTGAGAGGTAGAACGGGGCACCCCATATCCTCATCACGTTTTCTGTGATAGCCCTAATTTGGGATTCACAATAGGGCACACTCCACACTTGTATCCAAGGAAAAGGAAAAGGTCTTTTGTACAAAGTCAGATGATAACAGAATGGTTATACCATCTCTCAAACTCTTCCTTGCCTAATATTGAGCCAGCAACCATCTAGGCCAGTGGTTCCCAAACTTGTTCCGCCGCTTGTGCAGGGAAAGCCCCTGACGGGACGGGACGGTTTGTTTACGGGCCGCACCCACAGGTTTGGCCGATCGCGGCTCCCAGTGGCTGCGGTTCACTGCTCCAGGCCAATGGGAGCTGCTGGAAGCGGCGGGACGCAGCAGGTAAACAAACTGGCCTGGCCCACCAGGGGCTTTCCCTGCACAAGCGGTGGAACAAGTTTGGGAACCACTAATCTAGAGACAAATAGAATAAAACAAATCCAAACACATACACCCGTCCCCACCCATCATCATCCAGTCAGGGCACCTCCTCTATTCTGAAATCATGGATGTTGATAAGCCTTGTTAGCTACAGATCTTGCATTCATTTGTTCATTCATAAATAGATAGACCCAAAGAATCCCTGTCAATGTACTCTAGAAAACAGTCAAGACACCTAATCCAAGAGTCTCTGACCTTTAATGTCTCTGGTACTTTCAGAAACAAGTATAGTCACAATAAAACAAGAAAAGAAAATTTAAATTCCATTCAAAGAATACTAAGCATCAGACAAATTAAAAAAAAACAAAAACCAGGAATTGTCTTTAACACAGTTCATTATATTGTCTGAATATTATAGTAGTCTCCAAGACGTTGGATGTTCATCCTATAGGTTGTATGAACTGCACATCTTACTGTTTGTTTTTTTTAACTTACACCTTTAATGTTAGCTGAACATATTCTCTGTAACTAAGTGGACTTTTTTTCTAGTGAGGTTAGTTTAGATTAGTAGGCATACAGTGCAATAAAAACAGGATATGGGATTTTTAAAAGTACTTCATATTGGCCTAACAATGCTTCCACTGAATTCAAGGACTCCAGTGAAAGCAGAATTAAGCCAACACAGAATACTTTTGAAAATCAGAGTGGAACTCTTCAAGTGTTTGAGTTTCAGAAACTGATTCCACTTCTTCCCAAAATGAGCAAAGATTTCTGCAAAGATGTTAAAGTCTCTTGCTGACAAGGACATGTTTCCCTCTAAAATCATTCACTGTGAAAAAGGCCATGTGCTCCTCTGTGATAAGAAATTTCTATCAGTGTTTTAAATAGAGTTCTTTATATTGACTTTAAAGTGACCACTAAAACTATTAAAAATAGTCTGTTTAATATCCAGTAGTATGGCCCACAACCCCATAGATTTTAGCAACAGTTGGTCAAACAACTTATTCTGTTTTAGATGCGTTATTTCAATCACAGCTGGAGAGTAGAAGATACAAAATGACCTGGCTAACCTAGTCTGAGTGACAAATGGCATGATATAGGAGAATGCCCCACACATTCAAATAGTCCTACTAGTAGAGGGACAATATCTAGATAAAAGTAATCTTGCTTATTACCCTACTGAGTAATTATCATGATACTGGGCACAGTACAAGAACTTGCACAGAATAGTAAAAAAGTCCTTATTTATATTACTAATACCACATCTAGGATTAAAAGTGAAATAATTTTATATCCAATTTACTTTTCAATGGTCTTGCCCTTGGTTTTCATTTTATCGAGCTTGATCAGTTACACTGGTCGGTTTGTTTATGCTGTAGTGAGTTCCAGTCTCCAGCTCTCATGTACTAGCACAGCGCTGCTGTGTTTGGCTTTCCAGCCCTGCAGCAAGTTATGAAAGTGTTTGATTCAAATAAGGGAAAATAAAATTGCACGACTATGTCTAAATAAGACCTTGATTTCTATACTGAAACACATTGCAGGACTAACCAGTTCAGTTAACCAAATGAGCGTCTTTCCACTGACTTCAGTGAGAACTGAATCAGGTCCCAGGAGAGGGGATGTATTGATTACTGACAAGCTACCTCCTGCATAGTTACTGTGTACAGAATGCAAGATATGACATTACAGACAATTTAAAAGAAAGATTTCAGTTACTCAATGCATATGTAACACAGAACATGTGTTGAAGCAGAAGGGGGGTGGTGTTTTAATTTGCTTTTGTTTTAAAAAATGCAGTGTAAATTTGTAGTACCTTTTACCCCTCCTAGCAGATTAGGGAATATTGTTCACCTTGCTGTAATGAAACCCCCCTGGCATCCAACACAGTACCACAGATCTCTCAATGTTGCTTAGCAACTTATTTGCTTAAACTCATGTTGCGTCCAAAGTTCAAAGATTCCAACAGCAGCCCGTCAAATAGTATTCTCTACCCAAATCAGTGTGTGTGTAGCTCAACCCCAATGTTTATAAACAAAAGCAGGAAGCCTACTTTCATGTGATCTTTTTGCCCAGTTTACATTGACAAAAGAATTGAGAAAATGAAATAATCAGCATAAAAAGGGAAATAATGGACAAGTGGCTACTTACTCTCTTCATTTTGAGGATGTTGAACTACAATCTGAAAAAGAAGACTGAGGATCCCGGGGTTCTGATCATCATAGTCGCAGCCCTGCAGGGACAAGTTGAAATTGCCAGCAATATTGGCAGGTTGTTTGTCACTCAGTTTAAACACCTCAGGGCTACTGAATAATCCAGGTAAGTAATATTCCACCCTTTCCTCTTTCCTTTCACAGTTGGAAAGGCTATAGTTGCGGAAGATAACACTGGCTCTAAGGTCAGAAGGAACAACAAACTGCCATGTCATGAGCTCATCTTCTGGGAATCCCAGTGGGTAGTTGGCAGACATTAGCGTTGCTGACGTCTCTCCTTTAAAAGTAGATTCAATAACACACAACC
This sequence comes from Lepidochelys kempii, assembly GCF_965140285.1. NCBI lineage: Eukaryota > Metazoa > Chordata > Testudines > Cheloniidae > Lepidochelys > Lepidochelys kempii. Next base: position 189,678,585 of record NC_136381.1, read on the forward strand.
CTATTACAGGAAAAAATAGGCTGCTATTAAAGAAGATACATATTCACATTTACAGTACAGTACAATAGCAATGGACAAACCGTAGCTTCAAATAAAAAAACCTTTAATATACATCTCAGCAATAGGCTAAATTATAGAAGAAAACAGAGTGCATGTATTTGAGGTGGTGATGTCGTCCTCTAATGGTTGATCCACAGAGAAGGTAAAGAATCTGCTCTTGTTGTTGGCTTAGAGTTCAGCTCCAAAAACACAGGCCCGTCTACCACATGAGTGAAGGATCCAACTTGCAGTCTTGGCTCCACATGAGAAAGTGTGAGACTTGTATAATTGTGTTTTCTTACACTGCCTCTCCGAATTTCATGTACAATATCACAAGTGAGAGGACATTCAAATCACTGGAGAACTTAAGTGTAGTGGTTTGAGTCCAAGGATTTAAAGAGCTCTAGAAAGAGCAGACAAGACAAAAGTCTCAAATATGTAAGGCGGTAGCTAAATCTCAACCATAGACGGCCTTGTAACATGCCTGACATGTGAATTAAAAACTAACTCCCTGACTAACCAGGCATCAGCGCAGAAAGCAAAATGCAGGAGAACTCCTAATATATTCAGGACTCATTGCTGACCAGCAGCAGCAAGGAGGACAACACCCTGTCTACTCAACAGCTAAAACTAGTGGTACTGCACAGGTGATGAATTACATATCTGATTTTTGCCTGTGTAGATGCACCTATGTTGTGGGTCTGAAGCAGTTTCCACCCACAACTAATGCTGACTAAGGCATTCAGGTAAAAGGTGGGAACTTCTCACAACCAAAAAGTATTTGTTTGCGTGATTCACAGAGGGCTCCATCCTTTGCCATGCCTCCTGCAGATGAAAAATACAACCGTACAAGTTTCACATTATGGAATGGGCTGAAACAGACTATTACACATATGCAAACATGAGCAGGCAGGCTGATGTGCCTTCCAGGCATCCTTCTTCCAGTTTCTTAAACTGCAAAGTAAGCCTGAAGAGTTCAGCAAGTTATGAAGAAAGAAGTGGTTAAAATAGACTCAATAGCAGTCTTCATCCATTCTCATCACTTTGTTATTATGTTTTTACTCTTTTGCAAATGCTTTTGGTTAGTTTTTAAAATCCTATAACGTCTCAATTTAAGAAGAGTTTGGATAGTACGGTTTGATTTACAAATAGAAATGTCATTTTTCATAATTAGGTGAACTGATTGAACTAAAAATCATGAAAGTAAGAGGACAATCTAAAAACCTTTTTAAAAAATAGGATAACTACAAGAAGGGAGAGGGAAGTAAGCAGAATAATTACAAAACTAAAAGTTGATAGCAAGGATCACTGAAGCAAGGAACATGACTGTGTACTGGAAATATTTCAGTGTATTTTAATAAGATGGGACTAAGGTGTGAGGATGTAGAGAAAATAGGAAAGCACTAATGATTAGACCTATACAAAGATTAAAAACCCTTTTGCAAGCTACAGGAGCTAATTATAACTGCAAATAAATAAGTAAATAGTATACTGTACCTACTTTTTATGGAAGATCTGTTTGCTATGTTAAAGCCAGAGGTGGTGAGCTCTGAATTCCATGGGAGCTTTAAAGCCATGACAACTCCCCCCTGCACCTTGACCCGAGACACCGAGCCATTTCTGCAGAAGGTTCCAATGCTGACTGTAGTAGTGTCAATACAGCTGCTGATACTGTATGTGATTAAATCTGGACAAGTGTCTGTGGGCCCAATCTGCCTTAACCATGGTGTAGAGAATTTCAGTTCAAGTCCAACCTTCTTATTGGCTTTCACATCCCAGAAGAAGGTCCTGTTAAGGCGAGGCAGTCCTGATGGCTGAAGATGAACATCTCCAAAGGGGCACGGGCCTGACGTACAATCTAAAACAGATACACACAAAGCAGGTGCACAAACCATGAACAGTTGAGGAACTTGCTATTTCCCCCCCACACACACTGTGTTCATGTTTTTCTATTAAATTATACCTAAATCCACACCACCACTTAAATTACAGTGTGCAACATTCCTTCACTGTTTTAACAGCTAGCAAATCAAAGCAAATAGTTTTAAGACAAGAAATTACATGCACTGTACACTTCCCTGCATCCCTCTTGAGAAAGCTAGAACAGTACTGACAACCTTGGGTGTTCAAAAACCATAAGTCAGGCCCCCAAAAGATAATGAATCTCATTATTATGAAGACAGATTTTGAAAAACAAATACATTTTGGGTTCTTTTGATTTGCCTTTTGACCCTTTATAGTTCATGTTTTCAATCTTTCTTCCACATCCATGAGGGCAAAAAATAATTTTTTAAAATGAAAGCTGAGATTTGTGACTCCAGGAACTGGGGCATTTAAGAAAAAAATTAAATATAGCAAGACTCTTGACACAATCATAGGAGTTGGCAACACTGCTTGAAGTGTTTGAAGCACCTATAAGACTTGCCTCTGAAACCGTGCCGCACAGAGTGCGCTATCAGGCATCCAGAAGGGACTGGTGTATGAGAGCACTCAGCGACATCCTGCAGTGGTTGGTTACAATATTTCAGCTGCATGATAGTCAGGAAATGCCAACTTACAGCTTCCACATCAATCCTGCCCCTCGTTTATTTGGTCATTAACTGGATAATTATAAGCAAGGCTAGTAACATCATCATTATATAAGACAACCTTAAACGAATACCCTATTTTCCATTTACAAAACTTTACCAATCTTTAACCATATAGGCTGAAATTTTCCATGCCAGATGTCTGTCTCAGGCTGAATTTTTCTGGAAAATTTCAGCCAAAATGGTTCAGCCGTTTCTAAGACCAAAGGGCAAAGTATGTTGTTTTTCCCCATGTTAAAAAATCTAGCAAACTTTTTTTTGAAATGTCCATGCTTTAGACCAGCAACTTGAAGTTTGGCAAGGGGGTGGCCTTTGTGTCAGAGATGTGCCTTCTGCTCTCCCTTGAAAATCTACCCAAATTTGACCAAATTATAAGGCTTTGAATAACTGCAGTTTGGGCATGGTCAGTAAAGACTTGCTAGATCTTAAAAGCTACAGTCGCCAAAGATTCTGTCCTCCATGAGCATGCTCCAACCCATCACAACTCCTAGTGCTGGCGGACTGTGCACACACCCTCCTCACAGAACAAATGAGCTTGTGCCAGCCCAGGACCACCAGGACACAGAAGGACTTCCTCTGAAGTAAATCCTTAGATATTTTTAAGGTCAGGCTTGACAAAGCCCTGGCTGGGATGATTTAGTTGGGGATTGGTCCTGCTTTGAGGAGGGGGTTGGACTAGATGACCTCCTGAGGTCCCTTCCAACCCTGATATTCTATGATTCTATTCTGTGATTCTAAATGCTCCAGACCAGGGTGGGGCTGGGCATTGTGCTCTCAATGACCCGTTGGCTGGAAACATTCACTGTCTCTCATTTGAATGCAGAGGGGAGTGAAAGGAGTATATTGGGAAAAGGAGTCTGGTGAGATTCGGACTGGAGGGAGTGGGGGAGAAGAGAAAAGGTGATTGGGGTTTGACTGGCTGGGCAAAGAGACTGAGCTGGTGCAGGAGGGCAGGCTGGGAGTGGGAGCTAGTGAGAGAAAAGTGGGGAGAACAATGAAGCCAAGCAAAGCGCTGGGGAGACTGGGACTAGGAACTGGGAGAAAGACAGATCTGACAAGAACGTGGAGTGCGCGGGGCAGGGGGGAAGTGGGGGAGGACTGGACGGGCAGAGTTGCCCATAGGAACCTTACCTCATTTGCTGAAGCAGTTGGCAGTAAGTGAGGCAGGAGATTACAGGAAGGCGGGAGGGGTGCAGTGGTTAAGACAGTTGAATGATGCCCTGCAGAACTGGATTCTTTCCCTGACTCTCCCACAGAGTTCCTATATGATGCTAAGCAAGCCACTTAAATTTAATTTTTCATACTTATGAATCACTAATTGTGTGTTGCTCATGTTCTGGATGCCCAACTTGAGATGGTGGGGTCTGATTTGTACAAGTGCTAAACATTCAAAACTTCAACTGTAAATCAGTGGGAGCTATAAAGTGCTATATAGTGCTAGGTACTCAAAAATCAGGTCCTTGGAGTCTCAAATTGGGCACCCAAAATTAGAGAATACCTTTTACCTTATCTGCTGTGCCTCAGCTACCCACCTGTAAAATGGGGATAATATCGCACCCTCACCTCACAGTGGTATTGTGACGCGATACATTCATTAATGTATGTAAAACTCTCAGATATGATAGTGGTGAGTACCATAGAAAAGCCCAGGAGGAAATGAATAATTCTGTCCTCAGAGTTAGGTTTAATAGTGTGCAGTAAATAAGGTCGAGGACCACACATTGCACAGTGAGCATAAAACAAAGTATTGAATAGCTGCTCATTAAGTGTGCACCATCCATTCTGTGCACTGAATGAGGCAGGGGTCCTGTAGAAAAAAATAGTACAATTCTGTAATAAAAGATTGTATCACAATGCACATTCACAATGGGGACAAATTAAAGTTAATGGGCAACCTTCATTCTGCCATTTCCTAGCTTTTGAGTGCTTTGACTTTGTCCTTTTTGTGTGTGTGTGTGTGTGTGTATGTATGTATATTGCTCTGTTGAGCTGAATCGACTTGTTTAAATGTGCATCAGAGGTCCTATACTGCTAACAGCAAAGGATTAGTTATGATTTCCCAATGTTGGATAGGGGCCTGTATTTTGGAGTATGAGGATGAGTATCTCCACTGTCAGAGGCTCAGATGTGCAGTGTGGCGATAACCTTTCAGTCCTAGGTAGCTATCAATTTGTTATATTATGCAGTAATACTACTGTACATGTTGTTAACTTTAATGACCATATGTAAACTGTGTATGCGCAATATGGAAATGATATATAATCACTGTATTATGAGCCAACATGCATGGATGATTGTTTATTCATTACAATCAACACAGGATGATTCATCCCAGTAACTCAGTCTACACCAGGGGTGGGCAAACTTTCTGGCCTGAGGGCCACATCAGGGTGTGAAACTGTATGGAGGGCCAGATAGGGAAGGCTGTGCCCCACAAACAGCTTGGCCTCTGCCCCCTATCCGCCCCCACCCACTTCCTGCCCCCTGACTGCCCCCCCTCAGAACCCCCAACCCATCTAACCCCCCCACTCCTTGTCCCCTGACCGCCCCCTCCCAGCATCCCCTGCCCCTAACCGCCTCCCCAATACCCCACCCCCATCCAAACCCCTCGCCCTGCTCCCTGTCCCCCGACCCCTATCCACACCCTCGCCCCCGACAGGCAACCCGGGTCTCCCACACCTATCCAACTCCCCCTGCTCCCTGTCCCCCTGACCCTTATCCACACCTCCACCCCCTGACAGGCCCCCCGGGACCCCACCCCCTATCCAACCCCCCCTGCTCCCTGTCCCCAGACTGCCCCCCTACCCCTTATCCACAGCCCCACCCCTGACAGGCCCCCTAGGACTCCCACGCCCTATCCAACCTCCACCTGTTCCCCGACCCCTGACCACCCCGCCCCATCCAACCACTCCCTGTCCCCTGATTGCTCCCTGGGACCCCCTACCCAACCCCCCGCCCCCTTACTATGCCGCTCAGAGCGATAGGAGTTCGGAGCCCCGCTGCCCAGACGGAGCCAGCCGCACTGCAGTGTGACTGCTGGGGAGGGAGGACAGCAGGGGTGGGGCTGGGGGCTAACCTCCCCGGCCAGGAGCTCAAGGGCCGTGCAGGAGAGTCTCGCAGGCCACATAGTTTGCTCACCTGTGGTCTACACCATACTTACAAAGGCCACACCTACAGCAACCAGATCTGCTAGCACAAGCCCCTGCTCTCATGCAGAAGCCTGTTAAAGTCAAAGGAGGTGTTCTAAGGTCTGTGCTAGGAGATTCAGTTGCAGTGGGCCTATAAATTAATAAGAACAATAAGGAATTGTATGTAATATTTTCATTTATTCAGAACAATTTCTGAAACAACTTGGTTTCAAAGCTGGCAAGTCCATATTTCACATTGTGAGCTACAAACATGCAAAGTTCAGTGAACAGCTTCTGCAGTTCCCACACATAAGTAGCTATATATCAACTTTCCACCCTGAATGATTTCTCCCTAGCTCAGCCTGTAGTAGGTGGCATAATGAATAAGACATTCCTATGTATTATTATGAACGAGACACTAAATGAGAATGTCAGGGAGATTCAGAAATTCTAAAAGGAGAAATTTTAAATACACATCTTACCAATGTTCTTCTGGATTTCCATGACTAAATATTTCTCTGGTGTCTCACACAGGAAAGCAAAATTTTCTTTTACCCCAGCAGTTATCCTGAGTTCATATGTGCATGTTTGACTGGTACAGATTTTACAGTAATTTATTGGTGGAACAGAAGACCCTTGTTTAATCGTCACAGTGATGTTGTCCACAGCATGAAGAGATATTGCAAAAGAACCTGAAAAGAAAAAATAAATATGATTTAAAGTAACTCAGTATGTGAATATCAGATAATTTCCCCACACAGCTAAGGATGCTACATTTTTAAAGAGTAACGTTTTCATCGTGTTCTTAAAATTTGAAATTTTGAGCCTACAAAACACTCTTTATACCTAGTTGAAACAGCTGCAAAAAATCTGCCTGTTGCATCTGCCAAAATTTTTGGTTTTGCTAAATGAGAAAAGAAAGATGCTGAATGTCACATAAGGACAGTCATAGTGGGTCAGACCAACGGTCCACCTAGCCCAGTATCCAGTCTTCTGCATTGGCCAACGCCAGGGAATGGAGTTCCCATTCCAGTAACTCTGCATCCAGATTTCATCAATATCAGTGCAACATGTTTGATGGGAAGTTTTAGAGGGAGCAAATTTGCACGCTCCAGGAGCAACAGAAGGCTGACTTAATGCAGTGTTATCACTGCCATCGCTTCAATTCATCCCGGTAGTGACACCTTATTCATCCATTTATTCCTCTTCATTTCTAAAACTGCTGAAGAACCAGTATTATAAATGGCTACTGACAAAAAATCCTGCACTGTTCTTCCCTTGTAACAATGCAATTAAAATATTCTTACTCAGTTTAGCAAAGAAGTGAAGACTAACATCGTAATTCCTCACTTAGGTCCAATCCTAGTCTCACTGAAGTCAATGGGAACTGCTCATGCCTGCTATCTTCTCTTTAGGACACTGGTTCTACAAACACACTGAGACCACCACATGAGAAGTCAGGGGAGTGCAGTGGTGAGCCACAAGAGAGTTTCTCTTCTCCGCTTCCTATTCTCCCACACAAAGCAGTTCTCATAGTGGAAATTTGATAAACTATTCTTAGTAAAATAGAGATTAACCTTTTTCATTTGGCTTTGTGCTATTCCACATACTTGATGCACAAAAGAATATACTTTCACCATGACAGTTCTTAATTTCTCTGATATTTATTAGTATGGTAGCTGGAAACAGAGGGAGTTAACAGGGCTTGATTGTTGGTGTGTATCTAATGACTTCTTCCTTGCTTAATGTAATTTTCATGATCAACTCTTGTTTAGAAATAAAAAAAAGCCTCTTCTCCCAGGACAATTGTCCTAGCTTTCACTTTTCCCTTTATAGTCTCTGGAAACCCTGAAACAGCGCTACATTGATGACATCTTCATCATATGGACCCACGGAAAGGAGGCCCTTGAAGAATTCCACCTGGATTTCAACAATTTCCACCCCACCATCAACCTCAGCCTGGACCAGTCCACGCAAGAGATCCACTTCCTGGACACTACAGTGCAAATAAGTGATGGTCACATAAACACCACCCTATCCCGGAAACCTACTGACCGCTATACTTACCTACATGCCTCCAGCTTCCATCCAGGACACATCACACGATCCATTGTCTACAGCCAAGCTCTAAGATACAATCGAATTTGCTCCAAGCCCTCAGACAGAGACAAACACCTACAAGATCTTTATCAAGCATTCTTAAAACTACAATACCCACCTGGGGAAGTAAGGAAACAGATTGACCGAGCGAGACGGGTACCCAGAAGTCACCTACTAGGGGACAGGCCCCACAAGGAAAACAACAGAACACCACTGGCCATCACGTACAGCCCCCAGCTAAAACCTGTCCAGCACATTATCAATGATCTACAACCTATCCTGGAAAAAGATCCCTCACTCTCACAGACCTCGGGAGACAGGCCAGTCCTCGCTTACAGACAGCCCCCCAACCTGAAGCAAATACTCCCCAGCAACTACACACCACACCACAGAAACACTAACCCAGGAACCAATCCCTGTAGCAAACCTCGTTGCCTATTCTGTCCCCATATCTACTCTAGTTACACCATCAGAGGACCCAACCACATCAGCCACATCATCAGAGGCTCATTCACCTGCATGTCTACTAATGTGATATATGCCATCATGTGCCAGCAATGCCCCTCTGCCATGTACATCGGCCAAACGGGACAGTCCCTATGTAAAAGAATAAATGGACACAAATCGGACATCAGGAATGGTAACACACAAAAGCCAGTGGGAGAACACTTCAATCTTCCTGGACATTCTATAACAGATTTGAAAGTAGCTGTACTTGAACAAAAAAACTTCAGAAACAGACTTCAAAGAGAAACAGCAGAACTAAACTTTATTTGCAAATTTAACACCATTAATTTGGGCTATAATAGGGACTGGGAGTGGCTGGCTTATTACAGAAGCAGCTTTGCCTCTCCCGGAATTGACACCTCCTCATCTATTGTTGGGAGCAGACTACATCCACCCTGATCGAACTGGCCCTGTCAACACTGGTTCTCCACTTGTGAGGGAACTCCCTTCTCTTCATGGGTCAGTATATTTATGTCTGCATCTGTAACTTTCACTCCATGCATCTGAAGAAGTGAGGTTTTTACCCACAAAAGCTTATGCTCAAGTATATCTGTTAGTCTTTAAGGTGCCACCAGACTCCTTGTTGTTTTTGTGGATACAGACTAACACGGCTACCCCCAGTACTTGAAACAGTATACTTATTCTTGCAACAAACCAGGATAGAACACAAACACTATGGTCTTTAACAGAGATCAAGCACCAAGCTCTATGGTTCAGGAAAGCACATCTGTGTACATTGCTATTCACCAAGTCCCAATAGGACTAAAGCACATCCTTAACTTTAAACACATGATTACTTAATGATAACTTTGAAAATGCATTCCTGAATCAGCACCCCAAAGCAGGAGCCTTTACCATCTTGAGATAGAAAGAGCTCATGCTATTGACCATGACAAAGTAACAGGCTCTTATCTTTTCCGGGGCCAGCTACTAGAAATCTGCATAGAGAGACAGCTTAAGCCAGATCATGGCACAAACATCTCCCTAAGATAAAACTTTGAAGATATTTTTACTGTCCAAAATGATTGAGAGCACAGTACAGAAACATCAGCAATGTCTTCACTGCAAACATTAGATTAGTGTAATTTACTAAATCAAATGTCATCTTCTTTAGGACCTTAAAAAAAAAAGCTCATACACAAACAAAAATGCATCCAGTGATCCCAGAGTCACTTAGTACTTTGGACTGAATAGCTTAGAAAATATACTACAGAGCAGGCAGACAAGACTATATAAATTACTTCTATTGCGGTGCTTTGTAAACACCATGATCATGACTCATACTGATCTGTCTTTGACTATGCTTTTTTCCACACGTCTCCTTATAAGGATAACCAAGAATTGTATATACTGTTTGTAAGGAATGAATTTCCATGTACCGTAAATGCTGCTCGGTATGATGACTAACAGAATATTTAACAAGCAAGAAGAAATAAGAAGACAGTTACTCTTCATCTGCACAGTGTCATACCGATTTTGGGATAGAAGGATCCCTTAGCATAGAGGTGGGCAAACTACGGCCTGCAGGACTGTCCTGACCAGCCCTTGAGCTTCCGGCCAGGGAAGCTAGTCCCTGGCCCCTCCCCTGCAGCCCTCAGCTTGCCATGCTGCCAGGATGGCATGGTGGTGTGGCTGGCTCTGGCTGGGCCGCATGGCTACAAGCTCCTGCCGCTCTGAGCAGCATGGTAAAGGGGTGGGGAGCAGTGGGGTTGGATAGGGGGAGTCCCAGGGGGGCAGTTTGAGGCGGGGCGGTCCCAGGAGGGGGCTGTCAGGGGACAAGGAGCAGGGGGGGGGTCGATGGGTCGGGTGTTCTGAGGGGGGCAGTCAGGGGGCGGGGGCCAGGTTGTTTGGGGAGGCACAGCGTTCCCTACCCGGCCCTCCATACAGTTTCGCAACCCCGATGTGGCCCTCGGGCCAAAAAGTTTGCCCACCCCTGCCTTAGCAGACCACCCAGTCCTGCCCTTGCATTGTGGAAGGATGGATTTAAGTGACTTCCTAAATTATCTCTGACAGACAGATGTCTAATCTAGCCCTGGATTCCTCAAACGATGGCAATTCTGCAGCTACCATGGACAGTTTGTTCCACTGTCTAATTTTAACCCTAAATTTTCCCCACTGCCACTTAAGCTCATTACTTTTTGTTCTGGCCTGGACTCCTCATTAATAACTGATCCTTGTTCTCTTGCTAATGTCCCTTTATTTCTCAGTAATGCCTTCCCTTAGTCTGAACATTCCCATCTCTGCCAGCCTTCCACTGTCAGTCTTATTTTTCCAGAACTTTCATCCATTTCATTGTTCTGAACACTCTCCGATTTGTCTTATCATATACAATTTGTTTTAGACACAACCTCAACAGCAGCCCAACTACCAGTAACAGCTGTGGAACTATCTCACTCGATTTACAATGCAGTCTCCTTGTACTACATCCCAATGTAGCATTTGTTAATATTTGCAATAACAAGGGGTAATGTTGTTGTGGAGAATAAATTGACACTGAAATAATAACTCTAAAATCTTTCTGTAGGACATTACTGATTAGCCTTTATTTCACAAAGGTTTATTTCATTATACCTTCCTTAATGAACCTCTCTTACATTTGCCTTATTGAAGCTCGTTTTCTTGATTTTACTTTTATCGAGTTTATCCGTATTCTCCAATTCCATCTGCAATCCCTCCCAATTCCATCTGCAAGGCTGATTAGTGTTGCTGATGACTTGAAGGATATAGTGAAGATAAAATTAGCCACCAGATTTGTTTTGTTTACAGTCCTTAACCTGCAGAGCAAGATATTAGTGACTTGACACCACATTATAGAACTAATGGGCCATTTGAAAATGACCGCTTGACAAAATCAAACTAAACAAACCAAGTTTGAGGGAAGTAGTACAAACAAGGATTCAGATCCCCTTTTTATCTTTGGTTTCAGAGTAACAGCCGTGTTAGTCTGTATTCGCAAAAAGAAAAGGAGGACTTGTGGCACCTTAGAGACTAACCAATTTATTAGAGCATAAGCTTTCGTGAGCTACAGCTCACTTCCTCAGATGCATATCGTGGAAACTGCAGCAGGCTTAGGTATTGTTTCATATTCTCTGTGTATATATAAAGCCTGCTGCAGTTTCCACGATATGCATCTGAGGAAGTGAGCTGTAGCTCACGAAAGCTTATGCTCTAATAAATTGGTTAGTCTCTAAGGTGCCACAAGTACTCCTTTCCTTTTTATCTTGTTTGCCACAAATACAGCAAAGAGCAGGATCAGTCTGAAGTATTCACTTACAAAGCAAACAGGCTTTTGTTTACACTTACAATCTAAACATCCTACAGTACTTGTTTATTTTTCTGGTGGCAATCTTGTTCCTTTGGTAACTCAGTGGCCTTTTTCAGTTTGGGCCTAATTTTAGCATCTAGTTTATTACGGTTATAGGATTCATACTTCAGGATGGAAAGCAGATTGCCTTCAGGAGGTCATTGTGACCATTAAGGCCCCAATCCTGAAAAGATTTATAGAGTCCAGTGAGACTACTCACATCCTTAACTTTCAGCACAAGCACAAGGCTTTGCAGAATAGGGGTCTACGTAGTTAAGATTTGTAAAGTACTTTGCATGTTTCTTTAATTACATAGTTTCAGCACTTTACTTTGAGAAATGAATGCTTTTTCAGAATGAGGATTATTACAAATTTTAAGACACATTTTGGGTCTGTCAAGATTAATTGTTATTACAGAAGTTATCCTTTCACTCCAGGAAAACACTAAATTTTATTACATGTATAAAAAGGTAGGAAGTAGAGCCCTGCAGCAGGACTAGGATCCCGCAGGTCCCCCAGGACCCACTGCCATAAGAGCAAGAGTGGGTAAAATGTACTTTGTGGTAGGCAGGATTGGGTGGGCAAAAAACCTAGACTGCAGAATTTGCAGGAAAACACTAAATCTCTTGTCAGTTTACCACATAAAAATTGTGTCTGAATTCCATTTATCTATTGTGACAAAGTTCCTCCTCTGCCTTGGTGGGTCTTGCACTTATTGGTGGATTTTCTCCCCACAGAGGTTAACGGCAGCCCTCAGTTTGGCCACTTCCGTGGCTCAAATCTGCCATTCACTCAGTTAGCCTCATTGCTGGCCAGCATGGGGAAAAGGAAGAACAATCCCCACAGTCTGTGCTGATCCACCTAGTGGATCGGGAACAGGCCAGAGACCTTCCCCTCTGGTGGAACCCACAGTCCAGTTCAACTCCTCCGGTATCAAGTAGGGAGTTGGGGTGATGGAGGGAACCCGGGCCTGCCCTCTACTCCGGGTTCCAGCCCAGGGCCCTGTGGATTGTAGCTGTCTACAGTAGCTCCTGTGACAGCTACAACCCCTGGGCTACTTCCCCATGGCCTCCTCCCAACACCTTTTTATTCTCACTCCAGGACCTTCCTCTTGATGTCTGATAATGTTTGTACTTCTCAGTCTTCCAGTAGTATGCCTTCTCAGCTTCTTGCGCCTCTTGCTCCCAGCTCCTCGCACGCACCACAAACTGAAGTGAGCTCCTTTTTAAACCCAGGTGCCCTGATTAGCCTGCCTCAATTGATTCTAGCAGCTTCTTGATTGGCTGCAGGTGTTCTAATGAGCTTGTCTGCCTTAATTGTTTTCAGAAAGTTCCTGATTGTTCTGAAACCTTCCCTGTTACCGTACCCAAGGAAAAGGGACCTCCTTAACTTGGGCCTAATATATCTGCCTTCTATCACTCTCCTGTAGCCATCTGGCCTGACCCTGTCATACTGTGTAATAGATTAAAAAAAAAGGGGGTGGGCGGGTTGGTTAAAGTAGCATGGGGGACTCTGTTTCTTGAGGGATTAGGAGGATCTAAGGTTTTTGTGGGTGAGAGCGGAATAAAAATGCAAGAAACAATGTGGGAGCAGGTGGGAGTGGAAGTAGGGTGGGATGGAGTGGGATTTAAAATATAGTCCCACGTAGGGCTCTTGGAGGAAGTGATAGTTTAGTCACCATGCTAGTTCTGTGCTGGCTACGAGTTTTGTAAAGTATGCAGCACAAGACAAAAAAGTGAGTGCACAGCAACAGGATAAGGAAGTGTCAGACTGGTCCAACGAAAGGAACACAACAAAGACATGTCTTCTCTGTATGTAGAACCTTTACAAACATTAAGCCACCACATCAAACCTATTTTGTAATAGAACTGCCCATGACTGGGCTTTCTTATGCAACGTATCCCTAACCCTGTAGCCCACGAAAGCTAATGCTCAGATAAATGTGTTAGTCTCTAAGGTGCCATAAGTACTCCTGTTCTTTTTGCAGATACAGACTGACAGGGCTGCTACTCTGAAAAATGAGAAGTTAGCATCCCAGAGAGAACTCAGATCTGGAATTTCAAGGCTGGCATAAGTCTAACTGGACTCTCTATTTCCATGCACAGTCCTGCTACTCTCCCCCTCTGTTCTTTGGCTTTCAATATAGTGATTTTATAATATAGTCAGAGCCTTGTCCTTTCTGGTTGGTGAAAATTACTACAGAAGTACATGGACTTTTGTTGGCTGAGATTATCAGTGTTTGGCTACAGGGATGTGGTAGGGGTAAAAGTGGTTCTCAAAGAAGCAATTGTGAGAACACTGCTCAAGGAACCAACTTCTGGCTATCAATGTGTGTCCATTTCCTATTTTTGGGAGGGTCATGGAGAATCTTTTGGCAAGGCAACTCAAGTGGATACCTGAGTCTTCGGATTTCCTTTACAAGGAGAATCTGGCTATAGGCTTAGTTATAAGGTGGAAACTGCACAAGCTGAGGCATCTCTTTCAAGTAATCGATGAGGTGTCCATGCTGATTCTTTTAGATCAGTTAGCAGCTGTTGATATTGTTGTTTAAAGTGCTTTCTTGACTTGTTTGCAGACTCTAGCAGAAGCAGACTGAGTTGCTCAAATCTTCTATTCTTTTTTTTTTTAAGCCAAGAGAGCCCAAATGGTAGCCGTGGGCAATTGTCCCTCTGGTTTGAGCATTCTCTCCTGCAGGATAACATAGTAGTCCATATTGTCATCCCATATGTACATGGGGCCCCTGGGAGGGTTAGTGACAAGACATGGGATGTGATGCACTCAGAATGCTGTTGACAGCTGGCTCTATTTCCATCATGCCTACTGGGCCAGAGAAGTGGAAAAAATCCTTATGTCTTTATGAACTTGGGGCCTGGATGAGGGCTAACAGTCTGCAACTTAATCTGGACAAGACACGTTGTCACGGGTTCGGTCACAGAGAATCCCTGGGGACTGTCACATGGTGTGCTGATTAGTCCTCTGAGCTCATTTTCCCTGCCAGCTTGGGACTCCAGAACCCTGCCTTGTTGAGCCAGACATGCTAGTCTGCTGCAACACAGACCCAGGTCTGGTCCACGCCCCCAAAGCTGCAGACTTTAACCAAAAACTGCTCAGCAGGTTTCCTATCCCCAACACTCAGACACCAATCTCCCAATGGGATCCAAACCCTATATAATCCGTTTTACTCTGTATAAAGTGTATACAGGGTAAACTCAAACTGTCCACCCTCTATAACACTGACAGATATGCACAGCTGTTTGCTCCCCCCAGGTATTAATCACTTACTCTGGGTTCATTAATAAATAAATGTGTTTTTATTAAGTACAAAATGCAGGATTTAAGTGGTTTCAAGTAATAACAGACAGAACAAAGTAAGTCACCAAGCAAAATAAAGCAAAAACATGCAAATCTAAACCTAATACATTAAGAAACTGATTACAGTTTCAGTACAATCTCACCCTCAGAGATGTTCCAATAAGCTTCTTTCACAGACTAGACTCCTTCCTAGTCTGGGCCCAATCCTTTCCCCTGGTACAGTCCTTGTTAGTTCCAGCAGACATCTTAGGTGGAAAGCAGGGGTGTTTTCAGGACTGGCAGCTCCCTTTGTTCTATTCCACCCCCTTTTATGGCTTTGGCACAAGGCAGGAATCTTTTGTCTCTCTGGGTCCGCACCCCTCCTTCTAAATGGAAAAGCACCAGGTTTAAGATGGATTCCAGCATCAGGTGACATGTTCACATGTCCTGTGAGACCCCAGCCTCCATTCTTCCAGGGCTGGCCCGCATGTACCCATGAAGGTTTGCAAGTAAACAGAGCCATTTACAGGTCATTGATTCTGAAGCACCCTTAATGGCTTCCACTTGATATGTTTATATTAGTAATACAAGTTTATATCTTATTTTCCTAACTCCAGACAGAAATAATTCATGCAAACAAATAAGATGAACACACTCAGTAGATCATAAGCTTTGTAATGATACCTTACAAGAGACCTTTTGCATTAAGCATATTCCAGTTTCATCCTATTCACACTCATGAGCATATTTCCATAAAACATTATGGAGTACAATATAACACACATAATATTGGTGGAAGCAGATGGAAGAGCTGGCAGAAGTTATACAGCTGCCTCCAGTTAAGGAATTGGACCATAACCTCTAACACAGATGTACTTCTAAATTCTTGGCTATTTCCAAATGCCCAGATAGCATGGCAATGGCCAACTGCTCTTTTCCACCCATGCCAGATGAGAAAAAGTGTGACTTTTCCCACAATCTGTACCTTATTACAATTATCTACATATTGTTACCTCAAGATTAGATTGCCATAATGCACTCAACTCAGGCCACGTGTTGAGGCCATTTGGAAAATGAAGTTACTAATCAAGTACCTACATTCTGTAGTAAGTGGAGCAGCGCACTTGCTGCTCCGGGGAGGAGGTGGAGAAGAGGTGGGGAAGTGGGGTGGGATCAGGGCATATCACCTCCAGCCCCTTGCCGTGAACCGTTCTGGACAGGGGGCTGGGAGCACCCCCACTACCCTAGTCCACACACCCCAGCTCCCTGCCCTGACCCCTGCACCACCCCCCCGGCACAAACCCAACCTCCTGCCCTGACCCCTGCACCACCCCCCCGGCACAAACCCAACCTCCTGCCCTGACCCCTGCACCACCCCCCCGGCACAAACCCAGCCTTCATTCTGGGAGCACAATTACACCAATGCTCTGGAGTCTACATTGGCTGCCAGTAGGTATCTGCATGGAGTTTAGTTCAAGACGTTGGTTAACTGAGATGTTACCTACCTTAGTGTGCTACACTGCCACGAGTGAGATCAGCTGAAGCACTTAAGCATAAGTTCCCTAGATATAGAAGTGGGAGCAGCTGGAAGGTTGTTCCCAAGAGGTCCTTAAATTTGGAATGTACTCTCCCATCCTCATTTCATCACAGCCAAGACCAACCTGTTTTCTAGGCACACGGCATATCCCATCTTTTCCCCTCTCAAGCTTTTGGATGGAGTTTATTTTCTTATCCTGATGTTTGTGGGGGCAGTATCAAAATGAGATGAGCAACTCCTTTATATTATATCATTTGTACAGTATATTTAATTTGTGTAACTGGTGTCTCGAGCAGGGGTTGGAAACCTATGGCACGTGTACCAAAGATGGCACGCGAGCCAATTTTTAATGTCACGCTGCTGCCTGCCAGGTCCCAGCTGCTGGCCCCTCTCAGGCCGCTGTCAAACCCAGGCCAGCAGTGGGCTGAGCGGGGCTGGCGGCCGGGACTCTGGCAGGCAGCAGCGTGACATTAAAAATCCTGCCTGCCCTGGCCCGCTCTTCTCCGCTCCCCGCAGAGGCAGGGTGAAGAAGCTTGGTCCTGCCGGCTGCTGCTGCAGGGCAGGCAAGCTCCCCCCTCCCCCACCTCTTCCCCCAGCATGCTGGATTCCTGCCTCTCCTCTTCTCCCTCTCTGCTGCTGATCAGCTGATTGCCCTTGGGCAGGAGGGGGAGAAGTGGAGCCGCAGCTCACTCGCTGCTCCGGGGAGGAGGCGGAGAAGAGGTGGGGAAGTAGGGTGGAATCAGGGCATATCACCTCCAGCCCCCTGCCGTGAACACCCCCGGCTGGAAGCACCCCCACGACCCTAGCCCACACACCCCAGCTCCCTGCCCTGACCCTTGCACCCCCCCCCACACAAACCCATCCTCCTGCCCTGCACCCCCCACACATACCCAGCTCCCCATACCCTGACTCCTCCAGCACCCCCCCCCGAGCACCAAACGGGAGCTCCTGCACCCCCCACCCCCCCCCCCCCCGCAATTCCCACCTGCATCCTTGCACCAAATGGGAGCGGCTCACGTAAGCACTCCATACCCAAAGCTCCCGTCCCAACCCTGAGCCCCCTCCCTCATTCTAGCTCCTGGCCACACCCTACACCCCAACCTGCTCCTTCACCCCCAGCCCTGTGCTCAGTGCACTCCCACCCTCAGCTCAGTGCAGAGAGAGAAGGAGCTAGAACCAGGAAGAAGGTAGGTACCCACTCTATGTGGGCAGGGCTGGGATCCTAGACTGGCAGCGCGCTGAGCGGGGCTGGCAGCTGTGACCCTGGCTGGCAGGAGCCGGCGGATGGAACCCCAAACCAGCAGTGGACTGAGTGGCAGTAGGCTGAGCTGCTCAGCCCACTGCCGGTCTGGGGTCCCGACCACAGGTCCTGCTCAGCCTGCTGCCGGTCTGGGGTTCTAGCCGCCGGCTCCTTGCCAGCCAGCGTCCCGGCCGCAGGCCCCGCTCAGCCTGCTGCCAGTCTGGGGTTCTGGCTGCCGGCCCCTTGCCAGCCGGGGTCCCGGCCGCAAGTTCTGCTCAGCCTGCTGCCGGCCTAGGTGAACGGAACCCAAGTCTGGCAGCGGGCTGGCAGCGTAAGATCAGCATTTTAATTTAATTTTAAATGAAGCTTCTTAAACATTTTGAAAACCTGGTTTACTTTACAAACAACAATAGTTTAGTTATATAATATATAGATCTATAGAGAGAGACCTTCTAAAAAACGTTAAAAGGTATTACTGGCACGCGAAACCTTAAATTAGAGTGAATAAATGAAGACTTGGCACACCACTTCTGAAAGGTTGCCGACCCCTGGTCTAGAGCATTACATTTACAAACACCTCCAGCACAAGTCTTAAGAAATAAATTCAAATGGTGTTAATGCCTTTGGAGATCTCAGAATAATCTTGTCTATGAAATCCACAGGAGATTATCAGAGGAAGCTTCTAAAGGTTTCACCAAGAGATGAAGCCTTCCTGCTGTGCAGTTTCCAAGTGTTCAAGTAGCAAATCCCCAGTTTTCCTTTTATTCCCTCAAGTGCTCCTTTAAGGAAGGGCACACAAATTGCCTCCTATTGATCTACTGCATCAGTTTAGGTTTTCTGCATATATTTTTACGTTACATGTATCCCACAGACTTAGCTTGCGATCCGGACTACTGCTCCCACCCCTTTACACCATGTAAGAGGTCCGTAGTGATGTAAAGGGGCCCAGAAGCCCTATTTCTCACCAATGGAGGATTCCCTCTGTGCAGGAACTGAGGAAGACAGCTGTAAGGCTGCTTTCCAAGGACCCCCTCATAAGTCCTGGAGATGGGAATGTGTTGGGAGTGGGGATGGGGGCAGACCACAGCCTGTGGCAATGCTGAAATACTGGGCTGCCGTAAACATAGCCCTTGTCTACACTTGAAGAGGTTTGCTGGTACAGTTATACCAGCATCTCCTGTAGAGAAACAGTTTATACCGAATGGAGTAACCTGTACTGGCAAAAGTACTAAAATAACTACATCTACACTAGGGCTTTTGCTAGCATTGTTATGTTGGTCTGGGACCAACTTTTAACTATAGACCAGGGCTTATACAGGTCCTCAGGACTCCCGAAGCTATGCCAAGGATCTCTCCAGCTCCTGGGGCAGACCAGAATTGGGAGGGCACAATGGTGGCTAAAACCACCGTAGTCCCTCCCCTCTCTGCCTAGCCTGGAAGGTCTCAGCGCTAATTTTGCACTGAATTATACATCATCAGTCCCAAACAGAATCATTAGGGATATACAAGCCGCAATACAAGCTACACTGGACTTGTTAGAACATGAAAAGATACAGAACATACATACTGCCCTCCCCTCACTGTTCTAAGGTTGTCTCATTTCTCAGAAACCTGAAGAAGCAGGTTAATAGTTGGCATTTTGGAGTTACTCACTTCAAGAAGCAGGTATTTACTTTTCTATATTTCTTCTCCTCTCTCCTTACTATTTATAGATGCCACATGTAGTTATCTGCCAAAATCATTAAAGTTCAAATCTATACACAGGTACACTGATGTGAACTACATCTGCCAGCAGCTAGGTCAAAGGTTTCCTACCACATGCAAAACTCCTGCTAACAAGACATCTGACAGTGTCTGGTTTGACATGATCTGCACACATACCCTTTGGTTGTCATACAGTGGCAACAGTTTGTCCACGTCTAGACAAACATAGCTCCAAAAAACATCACATTTAGTAGTGTTTCCAAGACACGCTGACTTTGCAGAAACCTCTTTCTTTTCATGTACGGTCTTATTATTCTCTGATTTTCTTTTAAATCGAGTCATTGAGGAGGGGGAAAAAGCCTATTTCCTGGTAGTATTTTTTTTAAATTTTATTATTTTACTTCGATCTGTCAAAAGAGTTTATGAATTTTGACACCAAAAGAACCACCCAACTCTAACATTCTTGCCCCCTTAGTGGACAGAGGCCTGTAGTTATGACTACTAACTCATGTATACTACTGTTGGTGGAGTTGAACTGGTAAAACAAAGTAGAGTTTGGACCTCCTTGGTTCCAAGGGTCCCAGCAAAGAGTCGTTCTTCAGGTTGTGCATCCAACATTTCATGTTGGAGACAAATTAAGGTAAAATTGTTCAACTCTCTCTAGGATGGGGTGGTGTTTTGTTTTGTTTTTTCTTTTACACACACACATAGTTCTACTAAAAATCAAAAAGCAAGCCAAGTTGATGAAAGCCAGCCTTGATAAAGCATATTTTCTGTTGTGTCTTAACCCCCAGCTGTCACCTCTTTATGGGTGGGAACCCACTTCCCTTTGTCTCCAGATAGGGGATTTAGGCTTGCAGTCGTCCTCTAATTCAAAGATAGAGATAACATTTATGGATACAAAAGTTTATGAATATTCTCTGGGCCCCATAGTGCCATGCTTCCAAGGTTTCACATCTGTCACAGCTTACACAACAAATACTTACAGGTTATGGCAAAAATGAACATAGAGGCGTTTTCCAATTTGGACAGCCTGCCTCCTTCTCCCCTTTCCCCCAGTCACACAGAAGAATGCCACACAATTTACAAGCTGTAAGATCCTACTTACTGCAATGTGTTCTCCTGCACACAGCCACTTTCCTCCTAACACTGCTGTCAACAGTTTGAAACTGACTAGAGTTGTGAAAGAGGTACCACTCATAAGAAAAGGAAGTATTAGCATCAGTTTCCACGGCATGCATCCGATGAAGTGAGCTGTAGCTCACGAAAGCTCATGCTCAAATAAATTGGTTAGTCTCTAAGGTGCCACAAGTACTCCTTTTCTTTTTGCATATTTTTTGTGGCACCATCATCAAGCACCAGACTACTCCCATTGTAAAAAACTGTTGTTTGTTAATTCATAATGTGAGGGAAATTCTCCTGTTGATGTTCTCATGTGAAGTCACACAAACTGAGTTTCTCTGCAGTGAGATACACACAGCCAAAAGCTGTCTATAAAGTTTAGAGTATTAATACACACTTTCACCGCCCCTTCCCCATTTTATCCTTCAAACTATCTCCACATTATTGATGCCTCCCAGACAGAAAAGGTTTTAGTAAAGAAAATACAGTCTAGAAGTCGAGAAGGGGGGGGAGAAATGCATATTTCCTGGTGATATGTTACTACCAGGAGGGAGGGAAAAAAATAAGATACGTGGTTCATAGATTATTAGGCCAGAAAGACCATTGTGATCATCCAGTCTGACCTTCTGCATAATACAGGCTGTAACACTTCCATGAATTATTTCCTGTCTGAACTAGAGCTATCTTGATTTTTTTTAAAGTAAACTATTCCCTAAACCCATCCTAATTTCTGAAGAGAAAAACTAAATATTCTAGACTGACTATAGTATGTAGCATGCACACACACATACACACCATTTATGCTCTTAGAAAGAAAGATGTCTATCAGGGATGAAAATGGTTTTTCAAACTGGAAACAATCCAGCTCCCACTGACTTTAACGAGAGCAGAAACAAGGCTATTATCTAAGTACTGTCACTGATAAAGAAGAACAAAAAAGCCTATAAGCTAGTATCCTTTTCTGAAGGGAAAAACTACATATAGCAGTCTTGTAGCCTCAGTTTCATAGATATCACTCAGATCAATCAACTGAGGAGAAAAAATTAATTGCAGCATAGAGATGAGGGGAGGAGAACTATACCAGCAATATTTGTGAGTTCACTTAATATAACAGTGAAATTTTAAAGACCAAAATTACAAATGCAGATTAAGTCCCAAAAGGACTTAAGACCTGTTTTAATGCCATTCATTCATCTTTGACGACGGCACAAAATTATGCTTAATTATATTATTAGTGCTTCAAAGTAAATGTTCCTAAATTAGACTCAAGAAGTTAGAGGCCTGATTTTCAAACTAGATTCCCATTTTTGTGGATATCTATATCTGTATTTTTCCCATTTATAATTCATTCATACTTTTTCCTGGTAATTTACTGTGAGCGCAAAACTGCTTCTGAAAAACACAGAGGCTGCTTTGAAAATAATTAGAACAATGCATGTTAAATGAATGAGTGGTACAGGATCCTGATAGGAAGACCAAGAAAGGTGTAGTTGAATAGGGGGGCCCTTTAGCATGATATACGTTTTTGGGAGTGGGGGGGGGGGGAGACAAGAGAATCTTCTTAAGATGACAAAAAATAATTTTAAACATGGGCAGCAACAAAATCCATAGCTCTCCCAGGGGAGTTTTAGCAGGAAGAGCTTGATCAGTTCCAGGAGAGAGAGAGAGACTCCCTCTAATTAAACCCATGAATGGTTCTGATGGCACCCCAGATGGACTTGCAATCAGCCATACTTGACTGGAATGAGCATCACCATGATGTAGAGACCTTTGCTCCTTGATTTACACTTCAGTTTAGTTTTATAAAACAATTTAGCTAAAGGAAATTATGTGATTGTAGTTCCAGCCATATATCAGTGAAGATTCCATGAGAATGCCCACTTTGCAACTTTTTTCTCTGTATGAAATACTGTGGCCTCCCAATTGTAGTTTGATGAGGCCTGGCCTACACTAAAAAGTTAGGTCAAACTAGTGATGTCACTCAGGGGTGTGAAAAATCCACACTCCTGAGCAATATAGGTAAACTGACCAAACCCCTGCTGTAGACAGCGCTAGGTTGACAGAAGAATTCTTCCATTGACCTAGCTACTGCCTCTCAGGGAGGTGCCTCTCAGCAGCTGTACAGCTGTAAAGTTTCAAGTGTAGACAGGCCCACGGAGGAAAAGATAGGTCGAAGTGAGGGGTATGGGTGGGTGTCAGAGGGAAAAGCATTAAGAAGTGTTTTGAAATATGCAGTTACTTTTATGAAAGATTCCGTGTATTGAGTGTTCTGAATCACAAAAAGAAAATTCCATTCAAAAATGACTCATTCACATGAACACGTAATAACTCAAAACAGGGGAAACAACAACATTCCAGCTGTGGTGATTTTAAGGCAAAGAGGGGGAAATAAAAACACAAAGAAAAAGAATGTTCTATTCTACTTTCAGTGCCCAAGACCAGGCAAGAATTTCTTAAAGGTGAAGAATCCCTTTCCTCCTTAGTAACCCGCTTCTGGACTGAGGAGTCATTCCATATAACTACAGACTGTAAATCCAAAACTGAAGTTAAAAAATGGTCAGAAAATTTGCTCCCTATAGAAAGTTTTTATTTTTTTTACTGAAATATTTCATCCAGAAACAGAAATATTTCAATTCAGAAATGCTGTATTGATGCCTCTGGGAAATTGTAGTTTGAGTGTGTCATGCTCCCATTCTTCTCCATAGGCTGAGCTCCCTGGCTGGACTCCTGTGATGCACCATGAACACCAAGCCCTGGCTGTGGTGCATCATGGGAGATGTAGTCCAATAGGTAGTACAGTCCATACAGAAGAATGAGAACATGACACAACCAAACTAACACTCCCATGAAGCCCTACAGTAGCGTATCCAAATTGAAATATTTCAGTTTTTGGCATTCAGTTTTTACATCATTTAAAAAAAAAATCCACAAAAGGCAGACAATTTTCTTAAAATGTTGTTTAATCAAAAACGCAGTTTTCCCTAAAACTGTTTCGATGGAAAATTTTCAACCAGCCTGAGTAAATATACTTTGTACTATCTAGTGAAGGATTTCCAAAACACATACAACCATTACTGATCTTCATTACACCCCTGTGAAGTAGATAACTATCATCATCCTCATTTTACGGACTGAGGAACACAGTGGTTCCATGAGTTGTGCAAGGTCATACCATCAGCAGCAGTCAAGAAAAAGAACCTATATTTCTTGACTTCCAGACCTGCACTCCAAGCACTGGACTATGCCTCTGTACAAATAACAAAATATATTTTGTGAAATTAAAAATAGACTGGTTGTCCTTTTCATAGAATCATAGAATATCAGGGTTGGAAGGGACCCCTGAAGGTCATCTAGTCCAACCCCCTGCTCGAAGCAGGACCAATTCCCAGTTAAATCATCCCAGCCAGGGCTTTGTCAAGCCTGACCTTAAAAACCTCTAAGGAAGGAGGTTCTACCACCTCCCTAGGTAACGCATTCCAGTGTTTCACCATCCTCTTAGTGAAAAAGTTTTTCCTAATATCCAATCTAAACCTCCCCCACTGCAACTTGAGACCATTACTCCTCGTTCTGTCATCTGCTACCATTGAGAACAGTCTAGAGCCATCCTCTTTGGAACCCCCTTTCAGGTAGTTGAAAGCAGCTATCAAATCCCCCCTCATTCTTCTCTTCTGCAGGCTAAACAATCCCAGCTCCCTCAGCCTCTCCTCATAAGTCATGTGTTCTAGACCCCTTTTCCTTACCTCATCCTCCAGTCTCTAATTTATCCTGCCCCAACAATTTCCCATAAGCACAATTTTACTCTGGAATTTTGTTTGCTACCACTCTAAGACAATTGTATACTATGCACATGTTATTTTATATTCTAATTAGAGAAAAGGCTTTTAGAATTCAAAGATCAAATTAAATTGGGGATAGAGGCAGCAACCAGAACTCCCATTTCAGATAACAAACCAGTTTCCTCTCTCACAGCTTGGTTCTGCTAATCACCAAACAGACTTGGAGGACTCAATTCCCACTGCTTTGCAGCATAAGTAGCCATTTACTCCTGCATAAAGTAGGTGTAAAACAATAGCAGCAGTGCGAGTGAATGGATAATTCTGATCTGGATGTTTTTTACCCACTCAGTACAGGCACACAAAGGGTATAAGGGAAGAGGAGGTGACAACAGAGGAAATATGAAATGTAGGCTAGGATGTAGTTGAGTAGGGTCTTGAAAGCAAGGACAAGAAGTTTAAATGTTATGTGGTGTGTAAGAGAGAACTAGAGGAAAGACACAAAGCGGGTGGTGGTGCAGGCAAATTAGTAGGTGAGAGAGACAGTTTGAATAGCCACATTTTGGTTGGATCAGAGGGAGCAACGTATATACCAGGGAGACCAGAAAGGAGGAAGTTTGTTCTCCCAGAAAGTTAACAGGGTGCCCTACATGTCAATGAAGATCTAGATCCACAGTGTCATGTGCCAAAAATATACCATGATTTAAAGGTTTATTAGCTCCTGAGAGGCCTTGGGGATGCTTGGATTTTCTCCCTCTTACAAAGAAAGAGCTCAGTTTCATATATGTTTCTTTTCTAAAGAAGGGTGCCCTATAGAGGTATTGTTTTATCATCCTTTGAGGAGACTTGGGTGTATAGTTATAATTTGATACTTATGGGCTATGCTCACAAATCCTTCCACACAGATGAAAATATATCATTTGGAAGTTTTAGACTAGACAATTTCAAAGCTTAATCACAATGCTGTCTGGTTATTTAGTCAACATTTAGCTATGCTTACCTGGCTCAAAGCCATGACTATCCTGAATAATATGGCCTACCCCTCCTCAAGGTAGTAGAAGTAATAGACATGAATTTCAGATCACACTGTACAGACACTGTGTTTTTTCCATATTCAAACTTTGCAATTGTTTTGCATGGAAGTGAATCCAATTATCAAGGCCGATAATACTAGAAGTAAGCGTCACGCTTTTTTTTAGGTTTGTGGATGTGCACGCAGATCATGCTGTATCTCTGCTCTGCCTACTCCATTCTTACAAGCAGACAGTCTTTGGACATTTACAAAAATTGAGTCTGAATTTCTTCAGTGTTATAGGACAGAACTTAATAAAATTTGTAATGAGAGATAATTGGTGGTGCTGGTTAATATCAAGCATCCCAGTAGAGCAATACAACTTTTGGGCACAAATCTGCAACCCTTACTTATGGGAGCAATTCCCTTTCCCTTCCCTCTGTCTGGACGGAAGGCTTCACTGAGACTTCTTGTGAGAGTAAGGATTGCAGGATCAGAAAATGTCTCTCTCCCTATACTGTACTTAAGAAATCAAGACATTTTCAGGTAAGATTAAAAACAATGTGTTCTCCGGTCAATAAATTATTGTTGAAATTATGTCCTAGAATGCCAGAATGCAGTTTGAGGCATTTATGGAACTTGTTCCTCTCAAAACTCAGAGTCACCCTAAATAAAAATGTGCTACCCTAATTCTGGCAACTCACTGCCAATACTAGTGCACATCAAACTCTCATAGGGTTTATTAGTGTTTACACACATCAGGGGAAATATAGCTCCCATTGTGGGGTAGTACAAAGAAAGCTAAGAAAAGATAAGAACTGTATGCAGTTAAAGCTCTAAATTACAAAAGCTTTTTGAAAAGTGGAAGTATTAAAATATTTCTCATTTTAAAGCGTAGAGTTGAGTTATATGTGGACACATTACTTCCAACTTAGAATATCTGAAAGAGTTTTTAAGAGAGAAGCATGAAAGTTTATGGGATTCTAGATATGAAGGCAATAGTTTAAAATTAAGATACTCTGCAGTTATTCAATTATGAACCTAGTTTTAAAGTACCCCAAGTTAAAACTAACTTCACTCTTATTTTACGCCACTGCGTCTACAAGTTTCACTGTATCTTGACTGAAGGCTAAAACCAACAGCTTTTCTCAGATCACTGCAACACATTAGTACAGCCATATGAAAAAAGGGCAAAGCAGGGAGCAACCAGCTTCCGCATACAAATTACTGGCGTATGTCATTAGCATCTAGATGAGATCTTAATGTATTATTTTAAAAATGAGCATGCAATGAATAGCTTTTCTGTCTGCATGAAACACATACACAAGAGTCAGATTTTAACAGGATGGACAATTTCATGGAGGCACCAAGAGCTGCCCCCTTTAAGAAAGTTGGCCCTGCCTCCGCCACAAAAAATAAAACACTTGCAAAGGGAGATACAAATAAAAGCAACTGGTGACTCTCCTTTCCAAACACTGTTGTAAATTATGCCCAAGAAGGCCAGACCGAAACTAACTGAGCAGCCTTTCCTCCACTGAAAAGTGTAAGAAAGAACAGACTCCGGAGAGGGAAAAGCAAGAACCTGGGGGGGGGGGGGGGAACTTGAGGGGCTAAATTCATGCCTGGTGTAAGCCCATGCCCCCTCCCATCAGAGCTGAATGCTGGCTTTTTAGAATAGTTACAAGGCAAAGTGGCAAGCTGGGATGGGCAATATCTTTTATTGGGCCAACTTTAGTTGGCGAGAGACAAGCTTTGGAGCCACCCAGAGCTTTTCCTCGCGTCCAAGACAGAGCTCTGGGAAACGCGTCTCTCCCACCGACAGAAGTTGGTCCAATAACAGATCCTCCCTCCCCCACCTTGTCTCTCTGGGAGCCTGGGACCCACAGCACGGCAAGCAGCCAGGCGGACGCCTCAGGCCGGGGAGCAAAGGCTTGTGGAGCGCCCCAGGCTGAAGCCCCGAGGCGCCCTGGATTGACCCCAGCCCCGGGCACGGCTTACGGCGGGGGCTCGCTGGGCTCCCGCGCTCTGCCGCGGTGCCTGCGCCAGGGGCTCGCTGCGCCGCAGCCCCCCCCGGGCGGCTGCCCTGGAACTTCCCGCCCCGGCTCCCCGCGCCG
The DNA here is from genome assembly GCF_965140285.1 of Lepidochelys kempii. Taxonomy (NCBI): domain Eukaryota; kingdom Metazoa; phylum Chordata; order Testudines; family Cheloniidae; genus Lepidochelys; species Lepidochelys kempii. Next base: position 189,706,044 of record NC_136381.1, read on the forward strand.
CCTCTCCCGCCCCGCGCCGCTTACCTGCCAGCTGCAGGAGCTGAGCCGCGGCCAGGAGGAGCCCGGCCGCCATCTCCCAGCATCAGCAGCCCCGGGCGGGCGCGCAGGCTGCTCCCCCTCGGGGTGCCGGTGAGGGGCCAGCTGCTGCCACGGGCGCCCTGCTGCTTCCTGCTCGGCTCTGTACCTGCGAGACAGCAGCTAGCCCCAGCTCCTCCCCGCGGGCTCCAGGTGAAACCCCGCCTCTTCCTCCCGGGCCAGGGAGAAGCCGCAGCTGACAAGCGGAAACCGGGGCTGTCATTAGTCACTGTTCCGTCCCAAGGGCTCCACGCGCCGCCCTGCCCAGCACGGGACGGCAGCCACCTCTGAGGGGGGAGGGCGGCAGCTGTTGGACAGCGCACAGCCCCTGCATCCCCTGCTATAGGATGGGAAGAGGGGAAGGATACTGAGCCCCGCTGAAACGATGGAGGGAGGGGGGTTAGTTTGGCGGAAGAGAGTTACCCCGGCCGGAACTGGGCCAGGCGTAAGGCTTCCCTTTTGAATGACAGCTGGCACTGGATACCTCAGGACATCGCTGAAATCTGGGCAGCAGCTTGGACTCCCCCCACTTTGAGGTGCCCCCCTGAAAGTCTCCCTCCAGGGAGACTTGCCTTTTGCCCTCTCCCCCTGCATTGTAAATCTGTGTTCTAGGGATAGGAGAAGGGCATCTGAAGTTTAGCCCAGAGTGCAGATTGTCTTGAACAGCCTCCCTATGTTAGTAATTATTCTTGGTACTTATCTATCCCTTTTCATTTTCGAATGATTTACAAACATTAACTAGTTAATCTTCATGGCACCCCCATTAGAAGTAGCTAAGCATTACCCCCATTTGGCAGATGGGGGACTAAGGCAGAGTTTTAGTTACTTGCCCAAGGCTGCACAGCTAGCCTTTGGCAGAACCAAGAAGACTTGCTAGCTCCCCTAGACCTGTGCTCAGATTTACTAGAAGTTGCATGCCTTTTCCCCAGAGGACTGTACAAGAGCCTTGAGATCATCTCAAAGTTCTTTGACGTTCCTGTTGAATTCTGGAGGGTCATTGGGCTGATGTGCTAGTATCTAGGCTTGCTTTTATTTTTCTGAAGGTTCAATGGGAAGCTTTAAGTATTGCTTTGCTCCTTTAAATCTATCAGTTTTGCAAATTTACCTTTTAATATCCCCTGAATAATGGGGGAAGATGGATTAAGCTGCCTAAAAGATTTGAAATGTGAAAGTTCCATAAAAGATGTCATGTTTAGGGTGGGGAAAGGGGGCAGTATCTAGAAGTAATGGGATGAAACTGAAAAAGGATAAAGTAGGTGGAACGTCAAGAACAATAACCTCTTGGTGAGATGTACTAGACTGTACTGTATAGTGGTTTCTTAAGGGAACAAGTGAAAACACCATTGCTTGAGTCATGTAAAACTGGACTCTGAAAAACACTAGAGAATATACTATAAGGAATAATCTTACACTGTTAGGAGATCGCAATTAGAGATGGAAAAGACTATGATTCTGTGAAATTATTAATTGCACTTTTTTCCAAAGTTGATGCAAAAGGGATCAATCCTGCTGCTATTGATGTCAGTGGCAAAAAGCCCATTAACATTAAATAGAGCTGGATCAGGCCCATGGTAAATAAAAATTCATCGAAGAAAACTCATATGTATATGTGTATACATTTTTAATATACTCCCTCAGTCCTTTGTGTATTACAGTGGCAAATTTACAAAACAAATCTAAATTGTATTCAAAGTAAGAGATTAAACAGACAAGAGAGGGAGGAATAGAGGCCAAGAGTTTCAAAAATTGTGCTTCAAAAAATATTTTCTGGAGTTAGGATCCTTAGTTTCTCTGTGGGCACATCTGAATGGCAGCCCTTTTTGAAAATCAGCCTCTTATTTAGGATAAACCTTGATTAGCTCAATTAGTGCATGCAAAGCCCTGGCTTGCCCTTGCTGAGGAGTCAGCACTGGTGCAACTATTCTGATTGCTGGCCACTGTTGCTGAATAAGAGCGATTCCTGAGCAAGGGCAAGGCCCTACTGTGGCAGTCAGTTGGTGGGTAACTAAACTTACCAAAATGCTGAGTTCAGTTTACTGTTAAGATTATCCAGTCAGCATTGTGGTCACCTTAATTGTTTCATCTTATCTTTTTAAATGAAGAAATAAGAAAAAAGGCAGGGGAGAAGAAATGTAAAATGAGGTTTTTTTGCACAATGTATTCTATTAATGTCACCAGTATACCATGTCAGTGCAGAGTGCAGGGAAAGCACTCGTCACCAATGATTGACTAACACTTGGATGTGATCCATCAGACTTTCAAGCTGCTGCTTGCTAGCCTACGCAGAAGAACCTCTCCCTTTTACGTGTCCTTTTACAGGGCTTTGCTAGGAAATGCTGTCATTACTTTAGCTTGAGAAAGCGTGGCTGAAAGGGTGAACATTCTTGTGATTTTTGTTTGTTTAAGGAACTTTAACGAAGATACTTTCTGAAAAGGAGCCTTAGAGTTGGAGATGATAGGGCCAAATGCAGCTCTCAGGATCTCTGTTTGACTTCAGTGCAGTTGTATGTGTATAACTGAGAGCAGAATTTGTCCCTGCGTCTACTTTTCCTAATGCAATTGACAAATCATTCCCTAAATTCACAATAACTACAATACATCTGACACAACAACCCACATGCTTGTTGTCCGCATTAGCCTGACCTAGGAAGAAGAAATGGTGTTGATTCTTTTGTTTATCTCCAGTGAATTCTTGTAGAATATTGATTTTCAAACTGTGGTCATGAAGAGCAGGCAGATCACATGACACTGGTTCCTCCTACTTGCTTCTGGTCTAGACTAAGAACTCAAGCTGACTGGAGGATGGCAGTTCTGTTTTGCTGCAACTTTCAAGGTTTTGTTCCACCCTGGTAGACAACCTAAACCTCTAGAACATTTTCATTAAAACAGAATTGGGTCAAAATATCTGCTTTTGGATCAAAACCTGAGCTTTTTGATTTGGGAAGGTGTGTGTGTGGTGGTGTGAGGAGTGGACGCTGTCTGGGATATGAGAAAGCCAGATTCAAATCTCTGCTCTGCCTGATTCAGAGCAGAGTTCTTCATCTCTGATAACGCTGCATCAGTAAAGGAGAGCCAGGATGCTCAAAACCCTGGGAGCCCTGGTTAAGCTGGGAACCTCAGCTCTTGGAAGTTGGGGCTTTCAGGCTCCAGTTCTGTGGCAGGGAGCTCGGAAGCCCTGAGTGCCCCAACTCAAGCAGGGGTTTTTAGGGCTTCCAAGGCTCCATGCTGTAAAGTCAGGAGCTAAGGCCCAGCTAGAACTAGGACTTTCAGACCCCTTGCCATCAGAGGCTCCAGGGTCCATGGCTCTATGCCAGTCCCACCATGTGAACAAGAAGCCAGTGCCCAAGCGCAGTCCACGTGGCAGTCCCCCTGGATTCCCCAACTAAGGCAGATCATGTGGTGGGAGTGCCCCAGAGCTGTAGACCCTAGAAACTCTGGGGTCCCTGGCCCCAAGGCAGTCCACATAGTAGGGCTACCCTGGAATCCTGGGAGGAAGAAATGGTGTTGATTCTTTATCTCCAGTGAATTCTTGTAGAATATTGATTTTCAAACTGTGGTCATGAAGAGCAGGCAGATCACATGCAGCAGCCCTCTGGCCAAGCTGGCAGAAAGCCAGGATGGTTAATTAGTAGATTGTCAAAAGCAGTACTTTTTCACAAAACATTTAGGTTTTGATGAATCAGCAGTTTCCGATGAAAATCTGTTTTGTTGGGAAGTTCTCAAACAGCTGTTTTCTCTTATCTGGTCCACAAGACTGAAAGAAGGAGTGTTGCAAGAAGCCAGGGGGTTGGCTATAGCTATACTGAGTCCCATCTTTACAGATCACTGTCCAGCAAGAGACTCATCCTTTACACCCCCTTGTGTCTGCTCAGTAGCCATAAAAACAGAGTTGATTCAGTAACTATACTGTCGTGAGCTGCCAACCCAACGTTTGCCTCCCTGACCCCTCATGGAGATGCATTTTTCAGAGCTTGCAGTGGCAGCTAATGTTTCTGTAATATAATATTCCAAAACTTTTACTACAATTCCTCTGCTGTACTTTATGGGGAGGATACCATTTGGGGCAGCTTCTTCCCTCATCCTTTCTTCACAATACATAGTTTTGAGGAAGAGAGAAAGGCAGCTTTTTCGAGGGGTATTGAAAAATATTGAAAAATTATATGTAACCCTTCTGCCCGTCAGAGTTGGCAGCAACAAGGGCCGGGTTCAATATATAGGGGATCCATTCCAATAACACAATGCAAACTGGCTCGAGCCCCCCACCCAGTGACCTGGGACAAATATATACCACCCCTGCTGGGCCGCCTCCAAGAGGCAATACTTCCCCTCTCGCAAGCACATAGTCTGAGTGTAGCAAAAAGCCTTTTAATAACAGAGAGAAACAATGTGGCATTATGTTGGGGAAGCACCACCAACAGGATTCATAACACAACCCATGAGCAAAATCCCACCCCAAGCAAGTTGGGGCATGCCCCTTTCCCTTTGGTTCTTGAGTCCAGCAACCCCAAATCAGCCAAAGTCCCAAAAGTCCAATGACCCAAAAGTCTCTGTCCCTGGTCAGGGCAGCCCCAGAGTTCGAAAGTTTATCTGTGGAGTTTTACCTCCCAACCTGGGTGGAGATGGGACGGGGCTAAGAGGCACCTTATATGATCTGAAGCTGACCGCCCCACAGCTCCATAGGCCTTCACTCCGCTCCCCCAGCTGCCCCACGAACTCCTTCGCTCCGCGGCCCACAAGCAGCTCCCGCTGTCCCACGAACTGCTCCGCATCCCACCAGCAGCTCCCGCCGTCCTACGAACTGCTCCACCAGCCTGTCCGCAAGGCACTCCAGCCGTCCCACAAACTGCTCCACAATATATCTTCAGGCTCCCCCACTGCTTAACACAACGCTCAGTGATTTCAGCTCTTAGTCAGTTCAGCTCTTTGGTGAATTCAGCTTGTAGTAGGGGAGCCTCAGTGCTGGTGCACCATTAGCCCAAAGTGAGCTCAGCAGCCTGTAACTAGACTTCTAATGAAATCAAAATTAGCTCTGATATTCCAGGGTGGAGAAAGGAGGAAGTGCAATTAGCATGTAAGGCCCTCACCAAGGGGCCCATACCACCAAGTATTAATACTTGTCCCCAGCCTCTCTCAATTCACAGAGTTTTGGAACCCATGACCCTTGCCTAGCGAGTGCTACTTAGTTGATGGTGAGTCCCTCCATCATAACAAAAGGCCAAGTACAGTTCCAAGCACAGTTCCCATAATCAGGGTAATAATAATTTATTCTTCCTGCCCCAGTAACAGAGACACTGGGGATCCCACAGCAGCCAAAGTGACAATTTGGGCAGCTATGGCCTCATTCTAGGTGGGGTGGGTGTGCCTATGCAAATGAGATTGGCCCCTGAAGTTCTTTTCCACAACTTGCCACACCTCACCACCAGATGTCAGGGTGGAGCTCATCCTGACACTGCTTACATATAAATGGAGTTTAAAACACCCCATAAATCAGAATTTTTGAGAGGGTAAAAAATTTCTCTTTCAACTTTTTTACCACCATAAAAAAATACAGGACAAGTAAACAAGCCCAATAATGAACCAAGGTGGTTCATGCCAACTGAGATACTAATGAGAGATTCCATTTCCCTCTTTTTTCATTTATATTGAGAATCATTAAAGCAATTACTATATGTAGGTAGGCCTACTCCCATAGTCAATGGGGAAAAAATGCTGGTAATAAAATAGGTTACTAAACCACTGGTGAGAGAGTCACAATTAAATTTTCTCACTACCCTAATGAAAAAGAGTTCATTTGATTAATTTTCAAGCCAGTAGTTATCACAGTGCTCTGAATCCAGATAAATAAATAAACAAAAACAAAGCTCAAAGAGAAATGTAGAGTATTTAATGAATCTTTCTGTGAGAAAAATTAGAGAACCTGGGAAGGCCAGTTTAAGGGTATGTCTACACTGGCAGAGTTACAGCTCCGGCAGTTATTGCGCCGCTCAGAGAGCACTGAAGGGAAACGGTTGTTGTGTGTTCACACTGTCAGCTGCCTGCGCAATAGCGTGTTCATACTTGTGGCACTTGCGGTGGTATTTGGAATGGTGCACTCCGGGCAGCTATCCCACAGAGCATCTCTTCCTCTTCTGCCGCTAAGAGTTGTGGGAAGGCGGAGGGGGTCACAGGACATCCTGGGTCCTGTCCCAATGCCCCATGATGCATTGCTTTGCATCCCAGCAATCCCTGGGCTTCCATCTGTATTTGGCGCCATCTTTCAATAGTTTATGTACTGCGCGCTCTGCCTCTTCGGTCTGCAGAAATGGATCCCGCACTGTTGACCAGTATGCTGCTTGCTCTGACTAACACATCACAAGTGACAGTGGAGTTTTTCCTTAAACTACAAAGACAAGAGGAATTCAACATTGATCTCGCCACACATACTAGCTACGACACAAGACTGCTTGTGGCATTCACGGAGGTGCTGACCACGGTGGAACGCTGCTTTTGAGCTCGGAAAACAAGCACTGAGTGGTGGGATCACGTCGTCATGCACGTCTGGGATGATGAGCAGTGGCTGCAGAACTTTTGGATGAGGAAAGCCACATTCATGGGACTGTGTGATGAGCTCGCCCCAGCTCTGCGGTGCAAGGACAAAGAATGAGAGCTGCCCAGCCGTTGGAGAAGCACGTGGTGATTGCATTGTGGAAGCTGGCTACTCCAGACTGCTACCGATCAGTCACTAACTAGTTTGGAGTGGGAAAGTCAACCGTTGGACTCATGTTGACGGAAGTGTGCAGGGCCATTAATCTCATCCTGCTCCGAAAGACCGTGACTCTTGCAATGTGCATGACATTGTGGATGGCTTTGCATAAACGGGCTTCCCTAACTGTGGAGGGGCGATAGATGGCACGCATATTCCAATTCTGGCAACAGACCACCTATCCACTGAGTACATTAATCAGAAGGATTATTTCTCTATGGTTCTCCAGGCATTTGTGGATCACCAAGGGCATTTCACGGACATTAACACAGGCTGGTCCGGAAAGGTGCATGATGCATGCATCTTTTGTAACACTGGCCTGTTCAGGAAGCTGCAAGCAGGGACTTTCTTCCCAGACCAGAAGATCACCATAAGGGAAATCGAAATGCCCATTGTGATCCTGGGAGACCTCGCCTACCCCTTAATGCCGTGGCTTATGAAGCAGTACATGGGGCACCTTGACAGCAGCAAAGAGCGGTTCAACAACAGGCTGAACAATGCAGAATGACTGTTGAGTGTGCTTTTGGCTGTTTAAAGGCCCGCTGGTGCTGCCTATATGGGAGCTGGATCTGGCTGATGACAATATCCCTATGCTTATAGCCACGTGCTGTACGCTCCATAATATTTGTGAAGGGAAGGGTGAAAGCTTCATTCAGGGCTGGACCACTTCACTCAGGGCTCAGCGCCTGGAGGCTGAATTTCAACAGCCAGAGACCAGGGCTATTAGAGGGGTGCAGCTTGGGGCCATAAGGATCAGGGATGCCTTGAGGCAGCAATTTGAAGCAGAAAGCCACTAATATTTGTTGCTATGCTCGGGAGTGCTTGTGATGCTAGGAGGTGATTGTGATTGGGGCAGACGATGCACTATGAAGGTTTAAGATAATTGCCTGTTGCTTTGCAGGGCTCTGTTTGCTTTCAATCAATAGAATAAAGATTGCTTTCAAACCAACACAATTCTTTTATTAAAAAACAACAACCGGAGGAGAGAGAAAAACAAAAAAACACATCAGCACTGAAGAGGATGGGGGAAGGTCAGGTCCCAGGAGAAGGTGGGGTCCTGGGATGGTTAAAGATTTGTGTATGTCCAGGGATCATATCCAACCTTCTCCTTGCTAAACTGCACAGGGACGTGTGTTGACTGCAGTGGATACTGCGAGTCCACAGTGCTGGACTGTGACAGGGGAGGAGTGGCATGCCATGGGTACAGACTGGAGCCAGGAGGTTGATAAGAGTGTGTTGTCAGTGTCTCGGGCGGCGCATGGGTTTTGAGTCTGTTGCAAACTGTTTTGCAACAGCGGCTAGAGGGAAGGGCGGACATGGAGCTGCTCAGTTTTCAGTGCTAGTATCACCTGGGCATGTCTGCTTGGTGTTCCATAATATTTAAAAGCCACTCCGTGGCTTCATTCTGGTGCGCTGCATTCTCCTTTTGGCCTGTTTTTCGGCTGCAGAATGCATCATAACCTCACACAGAAAGTCCTCCTTAGTTCTTCACGGCTGCTTTTTAATTCTGCACAGCCGTTCAGCCACCAATAACAAAGAGGGAGGCTGGGCTCCCAAGGTCATCTCTGTGAAGCCAAAACACAACGTTTTACAGAAGCAGTATTGTTTGCAACACACAGAACACTGATTCAGTGATTTAAAACACAGCCAGTATTCACATACCTGTCACTAACTGGTGACCCCAGGCAAGCACACATGAGCCACAAGACCCCCAAAATGGTGAGTAGCTGCAGGGGCAGGGTAAATCAGTGTTCCTGGACCCTACTGTACATTGGGCACATGGCTCTTGGGGAGAGCTAGCACTGTAGGAGGGACCTTATAATCATTCCTGTCCCCACATTTTCCACAGGCATGGGCCGAGGGACATACTGGCCGCCGCTTCCAGCAGCTCCCATTGGCCTGGAGCAGTAAACCGCAGCCACTGGGAGCCGTGATCGGCTGAACCTGCGGACGCGGCAGGTAAACAAACCGTCCTGGCCTGCCAGGGGCTTTCCCCGCACAAGCGACTTAACAAGTTTGGGAACCACTGCCTTAGGTCCAAATTGTGCAATCCTTGATTTGACTACACATTACAGATTTTATTTCCAACATTGACAAGGACATTCTGACATACTGTAAGTAGTCAAGGAATAAGTCAGTTAACATGTGGAAAGATTATTGAACTCACTGTGTATATATTTTTAAATGTCCGTTTTCTCAAGAAAGCTAGAGAGGCTTTGTTTTGCATACAGAGAAAGAGTGCTTTAACACAGAATGGACTTTGCTTACTTTTGGCAAATTCCAGACTTTTTTGCTGTTAATTCCATGCAGAACTGCAGCCCAGTTAGAAAACCAGCTAAGCTATACCTGTTTATATCTTTAGAAACAGTCATGTTAGAAAGAGAGAGCTGTTTAAATGATCCAGTTCAAGAAGACACAGTTAGAGCTTAATATGGTCTTTCCTTCCCAGGTTCAGAACTCCCACATGAGTTTTAACTCCCACATTTCCTGCTGTCATTTTAATCCAATCATGCTCTGGTAAAATACTTGCAGTCTCAGCTGAATATGTCTTAAAAGCAAAATGAATAATTAAAGATACTACTGTGCTCACACAGAAATTTGTGGTGATGTATAATCTAGGAAAAATTAAGGCAGGTTGTCTAGGAGACCAGAGCTACGGTTGTTACTCCCCATCTGAAACTGCCAAGTCTTCCTTGGAAATAGTTGCTTTGACTATAGGAAAGATGTGAGCAAATGCTGAAACTATTTTGAGCAATATGGAAAGTGGCAAGAAAGCGAGGATCCCCATAATAAGATAATACACATTATTTTATAAAATCGGAGAGGTTTGGAGTTGGATCCAGACTTCACTAAAGTCCAAGGGGAGTTGGATCGGGTGTTCTTATTTGGTTGCATTTTAGGCCTCAGTCTTGCAAGGAGATTCATGGACCCCTGGACCTTTACAGAATCCCCCACTGAGACTCCACAGGAATTTGAGTGTCTGCCTTCACAGATCTTCATGCAGAATCAGGGCCTTAAAGAGGATGAAGAGCCGAGAAGTTTTCATCTGGATATTGTTGCCGGCACCCAGTGCTGAGAGGCTAAACAACAGCTGGGGTTGGTTCGCTACCCGGTGTGCTACACCCAATAATCACAATGGGGTGGAGAAGCAGAAAAGTTTATTTGCAGCTGCAAAAAGGTACAGGGAGAATAGAATCTCAAATCCTGCACACAGAGCAGGAAGTTACACAGGCTTTTATACATCCTTTTTCCCAGCATACTTATCCAATACCAAGCTGCCCTAAGTATCCATATAGCCAGCCAATCCAGTTACCAGCTAGTTCCCTTGTTTTTTGTATCATTTGTTAAACTATACATAAAGCTGCTTTATTCAGCATTGTTCTTCCATATCTGCCCTGTTCGGCCTTGCTTAGTTTCAGGCAGTCTGACTCTGCAACATATTGTTGCAGATCCTCAGCATAACTGCTGCGAGTGCCTCCAGGCGGGGGGGCCAAGGATACTTGGGCCTAGTACGCAGAGCTGCTGCGAGAGCCTCCGGGCAGGGGTTGGGGGACCAAGGACACTTGGGCCTAGTGCGAGGGGGCTTCATCAACACTCGTGGTCTTCCATCCCCTCGAGTTACCTAGTGGCCATGCCCCAGTGTCCCCAACAACTCCCTCCTTTGAGAACACTCAACAGCCTTGGCTCTGAGTTTTCTCACTTGGGCTACTTATTTCTTTACAATAGGACTTTGCATAAGCACTTTGTGATAGCCCTGAAGAGAATGACTTATTAACTTTTGCAAAAGGGCCCTGACACATGATACCGCACAGCATAATACCAATAATACGAGCAATACAGGAAAGAGAAGTTTCAATAGGAGGCTAAATAAACCATCAAGCCAAAACAACAAACCCCAGCCTGAAAACAAGGTTTGCAACCAATTGTTCTCTGGGCCAGTATAGGCAACCTGTGCTCCGGCTCGGGCATGGGCCTCAGCCTGTACCACCTTTTCATAGATCTCATAACTGCTATCATTTACATATACACTACATCGGGGCCCGACGAGGGCACAAACCCCTCCTTGGGATGCCAAGAGATAGTCCAAAGCCAGCCTGTTTTGGAGGGAAAACGTCCTGAGCTGCTGTACCTCTTTATTTAATGTTTTTACTGCTGATCCTAAATCACTAACCGAGTCCTCTAACTCTAAGGCCACTTTCTCAAGTACCATTTGCAGCCTTACAGTATAGCGGCCTATGCATGCCATGGCTGGCCCGGAAAACAGTGGCGCTATTCTCAGTACAGAGCACCCTACAAGCTTCTCGGTTGTGAGGGGATTCTTCATATTGCCCTCCAATGCAGTAGTCAGTCGCCGCAGGGTCTTTTCTCGTGACTCAACAGAGGTGTCTCGGGCATTTCTAATCTTTCTTTTGGGCAGTGTGGCAGTTATTGACAGATGAGGAACTCCATGAGCTATATAACAGCTACCTGTCCAGTTGGCTGGCAGCACCTTGTAAGCCTTTCGGCCACATACAAAATAGTGACCCTGTAGGGCCCATTAAGGGGATTCCTGGGATATTTAGGGCTGCTTTTCCAAACAGTTCATATGCCCCTAAGGGGGCATCCCATCCTCCTGATTGGGTACAAGGGGGGGCGTTTCTAATTGTGCCGTTCAAATTACACTCGCCATAGGGACCACTACAAACCCACCATTGGCTTGCTACATTGGAGATATTAACTGGACAGCAAGTTATATTTCCAAACCCTTTTTTTTTGTGGTAAGATTATTTGTAAGAGTTTCCCTAAAAGGGGAGGAACCATTACACCCACACTGTTGGCCTCCCCTTTTGGTCTTTATCCAATACCCATTAGCCCACTGTGTAATAACACAGGAGCTTTTTCCCACAGGACGCCCATAGTGATCAGATTGGTTTCGGGTAAAACATAACACTCCCTCAGTGAGTACTGCAACTGAATACTCCTGGTCCTGATAGGTGGCTTGCTGTAAAGAGGTCTTATTCCAGAACGGCGAGTCCGTTCTTTCCTGCTCTTTGGTGGTGGCTAATTCTGCTAGGGTCAGGGGCAGCATGTCAAGGGGCATTCCCGTTTTGGGGGACAGTGGAGTTGGAGCACATACCCAGCAATTAGTCTGGTTTGTTAAAGTAGCAACATGGTGCGCAAGCGAAACAAAGGAGTTATGCTCCTGATATGCACAGTTTGGAAATACCAATACAGAGAATAACAATGTTACCCAATTAATTATCACCAGAGTCTTTTTAACCCAGGGTCTCCAGTACCTGCGTGGGCCCATTTTAGCGTAAAGGTGCCCACTATTTGTGTCTTTTAAACAGTAGCTTTTGCCCGAGATCGTCACTAGATGAGGAGTTAGCAGGTTGGATGGTCCACTGTTCTGCTGACGAGGGGGCGGGTACTGCCTTCAGACGAGAGTGATGGATCCAGTTCTTGTGTCCCTCGATCTTTGCCTCTGTATGGGAGATCAGCAGGACGGTATAGGGTCCTTTCCACTTTTGCTGGAGAGGCTCGTCTTTCCAGGTACGAACAAGCACGGAGTCACCGGGCTGTAAGGAGTGGACGGGAGAGTCCAAGGGGAGAGGCTGGGAATCCTTGGTATACCTGTGAAGAGACAAGAGAACAGCAGACAGGGAACACATATACTGTGACAAAAAAACATTACCCAACTCTCATTCCCCTGACAGAACCGGGGTGCCATTCATAGGCCATGCCCTTCCAAACATAATTTCAAAGGGACTAAGCCCTAAAACGCGGATACGAAGTAGGACGAGGGGCAAAGCATCAGGCCATCACAGTGAGGCTTCTTGGCACACTTTTGAGAGATGCCGTTTAAGGGTCTGATTGGTCCGCTCCACTACCCCACTGGCTTGTGGTCTCCAGGGCGTATGGAGTTACCAGGGGATCTGTAAGGCATGTGAGATGCTTTGAATGATTTTTTATGTGAAATGTGTCCCGTTGTCAGATTCCATCCACAGGGGGAGTCCAAAGCGAGGAATGATCTCCTTAACAAACTTGGGGGCACTGTTCTGGCGGTGCAATTACGGCATGGAAGGCTTCTGGCCATCCGCTGAACCGATCCACTATGACAAGGAGATATTTGAACCCTTGGGTCCGGGGAAACTCAGTAAAGTCTGTTTGCCACACTCGTCTGGGGCCTGGAGTGGGTTCTAGGGCAGCTGGTGGCACAAGATGTCCCGGTCGGGGGTTATTCTTTTGGCAGACTAAGCAATCCGCTTGTACCTGGGCAGCCAGGGGTCGGAGTCCAGAAGTGATAAAGTATTTTCCCATTAGCTGGATAAGTGCTTCCCTGCCAGCATGAGTGGTCTGATGTAGTTTCTGCAGCACTTGCTGGATCAGGCCCTTTGGTAAGAGGACCTTCCCTTCCGGGGAATGGAGCCATCCCTCCTTTTCCCGGAGACCGAGTTTGTCAGTTAGCTGTCTCTCCTCCCCAGAGTCCTGAGGGGTTGGAAGCTCCCCTACTGATGGGATAAGGGCAGCATATGGGCGTTCTCAGTCTGAGGGGATGGCAGGGTGGCAGCATGCTTAGCCTCTCTATCTGCCTGAGCGTTACCTCTGGCCACATCTTGATCCTCCCTTTGATGGGCTTTACAGTGTACCACCGCCACTTCCGAGGGAAGTTGTACGGCTTCTAGGAGCCGGAGGATTTGGGGCCCGTACTTGACTGGGGAGCCTTGGGCTGTCAGCATTCCCCTTTGCTTCCACAGGCCAGCATGAGCATGCAGCACACCAAAAGCATACTTTGAATCAGTAAAAATGTTGACCCGCTTTCCTTTTGACAGTTCAAGTGCACGGGTCAGGGCTATTAGTTCGGCAAGCTGGGCAGAGGTCCCAGCAGGCAAACCTTCAGCTTCCACAGTGTCATGGAGGGTCACAACAGCATAACCCGCCCTCCTTTGCCCATCTATTACAGTACTGCTACCATCAGTGTACCACTCATAATCTGCAATTGGGAGGGGTACATTCTTTAAATCCGGACGGCTGGAGTACTGGACATCTATGATCTCTGAACAGTCATGTTTCTGTTCCTCTGTTTCTGGCAAGTGGCTGGGTTAAGGGAGGGGCAAGGCTGTAAGGTGACTTCAGAGTTCTCAAAGAAGTTCTGTATTAAAATCACAAATGAGTTTGATTCCCCATAGTTTAAATTCCAGGGTATTACTAATTAAGAGGTCTCTTGGTTTTTGGTACTGTTTCTCTCCCTCTATGTGTGAAACTTGCAAGCTGCTAATTGTGTTAGTTCATTCTAAGACAGAGTCTGTTCTCAAAGCAATTCACAGAGAGAGAGACTCAAAGCAATACTCTAACAACAGAAACAGCACTCAGAGACTCCCCGCCCTTTTGTTGTATTAACAATTGTGATTAAAATAGAGATAGAGGATGTATGTGGATGGATGCTTGGTGTGGATAATAACTGAATGATCAGGGAGGTGCCAGCCTAAGAATCCAGTGTCCATCGGCTGAAGAAGGCCTCAAGTGGAAATAACCAGAGGACACCCCGGAGGGCAGACTGGAATCCACCCAACAGCCTCAAGAATGGGAGAACCAAAGAACAAGATAACATCTTGGAGCCGTCAGGAATGTGCTATCTGCTGATTGATTCAGCAACAGCATGATGAAGCAATTCCCATAGACTGCCATAGGAAGAAATTCCTATAAAAATAGACTCTAAAAAGTGAGAACTTTGGGGTCTGATTCTGCAAACCAACTTCCAGGAGCATCAGATGAGCATCTGACAAGGCCCTGCTCCCTCCTCTTGTCCAGGCCACCTGGCCAGTGGCTTGGCATGAGCAACTCTAAGGCTGGTAACTATGATAACAACCTTGCAGAACCTCTCTGTGTGTGTGTGTATGTTTGTATGAATGAATGTGTGAATAAATATGAGATTGGATGGAATGTTATAACTATAACTAACTGCTTACTATGATTCTTTCTGTATTCAAAATAAATGTGGTATTTTGCCTTTTTCCCTTTAATAAGATCCTGCTGGTTTTACTGGTATAACATTTTGGTGGAGAAATGCGAAAGGGGGAATATTGGTAAAAAACCTCAGTTATTGTAAATATTGGTGTGCACACCACCAGCTCTAGTGAGCTAGGCATTTCTATTAGGTTAACCAGACCTGCTGGCCTCCGAGAAGGTAGCAGGGGACCTGCTGGCCTCCGAGAAGGTAGCAGGAAAAACAGATTAAACCAGACCTGCTGTCCTCCGAGAAGGTAGCAGGAAAAACAGATTAAAGCAGACCTGCTGGCCTCTGAGAAGGTAGCAGGAAAAACAGATTAAACCAGACCTGCTGGCCTCCGAGAAGGTAGCAGGTGACCTGCTGGCCTCCGAGAAGGTAGCAGGGAAGAACAGGTTAACTGGACCTGCTGGCCTCCGGGAAGGTAGCAGGGGAAAAACGCATAGATTAAGCTATGATTTCAGAATCTAGGCTGTGTCACTTGCTAAGTAATACCAGCAGTGACAAAGAGATTGAAATATCCATGTTAAGATGTTTAAAAGAAAACAGGGTAAGCCAGTACCAGAGGGAGGAATGGAGTCAGAAGGAACTCCAATCTCACCTTTTGTTAAAGAAATTATACCTTTTAAACAAATCCTTCAAAAATTTGGGCACAGTCCTTGGACTAAACAAGCCCTAGCTGATGTCTGCACTATTTCGGACCTAGAGGATAGATTGGCTCAGTATATCCTCATATACAAACCTTCTAGTGCTGCCAAAAGAGATGCAGCAGCAATTTGGTTGTTGTGGGAGGCATGTAAGGATTCTTCCCTCCGCTTGTCTTCATGTAAAGAGGAAAAGGCACAAACGGAAAAGGGAGCAGACAATTGGAAGGTGCTGGCTACAAATACCGAAAGCCAACTGAAAATAGTGAAAGAGGCACTCCAGGAATACAAAAAGAGTGAAAAAGTTAACTCTGCAGAGGCTGGATGGAGGCAGGTAAAGGGGGAGAAGGTCCTATGTACGGCACCCCCAGGCATAATTACAAAGAGAAAAGAGAGTAAAAAAAAAAGTTAACTCTGCAGAGGCTGGAGGGAATTAAGCAGTTAAACTTTGTATTTCACCCAAACAACTTTTAACCGAAAATGTTAAAAAGGAAAAGTGTTAGAGAAAGAGCATTCTTGGTTTCTTTGCAGCCATTCTGAAAGAAAAATGGGCCCTTTTCCAAAGGAATGTCTGTAAATTAGCCAGGCAAAAATAAACTATCTGATTAAAATAATTTGACTGGACAATTTAGTCAAATTTGCTAAAAGAACATAAGAGGGTTCTATTGGAACTTAACTGCCTCAAATGTATAAAGGGAATGTAAGATGTAAAAAACAGAGCAGTGTGGAAGGGATGTTAAGGAAAAGAAAATGTGTATGTATCTGTCTGTGTGTGTGTAAATATGTAAAGTTCTAAGGACCAGTTAGTTTTGTTTTTGTTTTAAATAATGCCACTAAAAATCCATTTGACTCTTTAATTCAAAGTTGCAAAACTGACAGACCTTTTTGCTAGACACAGGTAATTAGTGTTGTTTGGCTTTGGGATTTGGCATTTAACCCTTAAAAGGTAACTCAATGCTTCACAAAATTTAAAATGTTTTTAAGTTGTGGCTGCAGCAGGGCAGTCAAAATCAGGAGAATATAAAGAAAAATTTTGGATTCTTTTTGTTTGTTTGTTTTTGTAACAAAATAGCAGATGAGAGTTGTAGTAAAAAAAAAATCAAAACAAGACAGTGCCTTTCTGAAGCAACAGCAGGGGTGAGGTGCACAAAACAAAAAGAAGCAATGTTAGAAACACTGAGTCTTAAAATGGCTCTGAGTAATCAGACTGTCACTTTGATAAAGGTACATGAAAACTCTGTAAGCAAAAAAAGAAATAGTGACACCATATGTAAAAATGGATCTGGATAATGTTATAGAAGTTAAACTATGGAAGGAATGTGCATTTGCCCCAGAACATGTGCAGGGTATATTGTAGAAGGGGCAAAAGAAATGCAAACATACCATGCTACTTAATTAAAATGCTATTAGGGCTCCAAAGGGAGCCACAATAGGTTGGGTTTTCTTTTTCAGATTGCTGTGTGTTTTGGAAGCAGAAGTTAAAAATGATCAAAACTCTGGTGAAAGTTGATTGTGTCCCTTTTAAGATAGAGTCTCTGAGCTGCTGATGGCTTTAAATCCAAAAGCAGGAAGCTTCTGTGAAAATGCAAATTACCTAAATGATAAAGGAAGGAAAGAACTAGCAGCACAAAGGAGCTGCAGATAAAGGACATACCTGGTCAGCAAACAAATTGTCTAAATAAAAGGCATGGGATAACAAGATAATTTTAATAAATTTAATGATAATAAGTATCCCTGTAACAACGTATAGTGTGTATGATTTTTGGAAAAATCCTTTAAGGTCGTATGGTAATGATGCTTCTCAGTTATTACCTGTAAATAAAACTTAAAGCTTAACACAGCAGGAAAAACATTATAAACTTGGTCTGCTGTATAAGAAGGAAAACTCAGGGATTTAATGACTAAACAGTGGGATAATTTCCCCATAACCCTTAAAAGATAAAAGCCTTTGAAACCTGGCCTGCCTATAGAACAAAAACAGGAAAATGTGGGGGCAATTCCTCTGTTTTGCCTGCAATCAGCAAGGGTATTTGTAAAAGAAATATTTTAAGCAATAATCTGCCACCCCAAAAGGGGTAGAAGCATGTTCTTTTTGTCTTTCAGAAAATCAGGAAAAGCTGATGCCAGCTGAAAAGCAACCCAATACCATGAATCTACTGTCACAATAGAAATTGTGTTCTGTGTTCTATGTTTTGTCTTGTTGCTAGCACTGTTGTGTGTTTAAAAAAAAAAATACTGAAGACCTGCAGGAACTTAAAAATAAATTAAGCTTTCTGTCCCAGCTACAGGACAGCCTGATACAAAAACAAGTACATGCCAATGTAGACTTGGTCCAAATTGGTCTGGGTAACCTAAAAGGCCGATGGAATCTTTAGTAATGGCTTAATACTACCACATGGCTTATCCATAAGAAAAAAAAAATATTAGAAATAGGAAACTACACAGCCATAGCTATGGGATGCACTGAAATGCAGATACTTGCACTAGCTACTTTGGAACACAAAATGTTCTGGGTCATATTGGGAAATATTAAGGGTTTGATGCATTTGTTAAAAAAGAAAGAGATCATTGTTTGACACTTATCAATATGAATGGATGCAATATGTTTCCAGTATTGTAAACCAGACTTGTTAATGGGAGAAATTGTTGTCAAAATTGCACACCAACAGTCCCTGGAGGCAAAGGTATTGAAGGTTCGCCCACTCCCCATATTATACATGGGATCCTTCTGGCTACCCTGGACCTTGAGCCAGTGGACTGGGGAGGAAGGGAAGCTATTGGACACTAGAGGTTGTACTGAATGGACTCCTCAAAAGTGGGTGTGCCTCACCTTGCCTGTTGCCCCAGAACCTTGTAGTAAAGATACATCACTAGGATCATGTATGTGGCATGATTTGGAATCACAAACTCAAATTGCCTCACAGTACTTTCTCTTGAATAGGCTACATAGAAAGTGACACTGACGATTATAAATCTTAGTTTCAAAAGGGGGATTATGTTGGATCATATTAAAGAAGTTCTGTATTAAAATCGCAAATGAGTTTGATTCCCCATAATTTAAATTCCAGGGTATTACTAATTAAGAGGTCTCTTGGTTTTTGGTACTGTTTCTCTCCCTCTATGTGTGAAACTTGCAAGCTGCTAATTGTGTTAGTTCATTCTAAGACAGAGTCTGTTCTCAAAGCAATTCACAGAGAGAGAGACTCAAAGCAATACTCTAACAACAGAAACAGCACCCAGAGACTCCCCGCCCTTTTGTTGTATTAACAATTGTGATTAAAATAGAGATAGAGGATGTATGTGGATGGATGCTTGGTGTGGATAATAACTGAATGATCAGGGAGGTGCCAGCCTAAGAATCCAGTGTCCATCGGCTGAAGAAGGCCTCAAGTGGAAATAACCAGAGGACACTCCGGAGGGCAGACTGGAATCCACCCAACAGCCTCAAGAATGGGAGAACCAAAGAACAAGATAACATCTTGGAGCCGTCAGGAATGTGCTATCTGCTGATTGATTCAGCAACAGCATGATGAAGCAATTCCCATAGACTGCCATAGGAAGAAATTCCTATAAAAATAGACTCTAAAAAGTGAGAACTTTGGGGTCTGATTCTGCAAACCAACTTCCAGGAGCATCAGATGAGCATCTGACAAGGCCCTGCTCCCTCCTCATGTCCAGGCCACCTGGCCAGTGGCTTGGCATGAGCAACTCTAAGGCTGGTAACTATGATAACAACCTTGCAGAACCTCTCTGTGTGTGTGTGTGTGTTTGTATGAATGAATGTGTGAATAAATATGAGATTGGATGGAATGTTATAACTAACTGCTTACTATGATTCTTTCTGTATTCACAATAAATGTGGTATTTTGCCTTTTTCCCTTTAATAAGATCCTGCTGGTTTTTATTTTATTGGTATAACAGGTTAAGGGAGGGGCAAGGCTGTAAGGTGGCTTCAGAGTTCTCTAACAGCTTAGCCTGATACCGAGCAATCCGAGCCTGGGTGAGCCAAAGCCCTCCCTTTGCATCCAATAAGGCTCGGACCATATGGGGAGTATAGATTTGCATAACCCCTCCCAATGTTAGCTTCTCGGCTTCCTCAAGCACTAGGGCAGTAGCTGCGACCGCCCGTAAACATGCCGGCCAACCCTTTGCAACCAGATCTAGTTGCTTAGAAAAATAAGCCACGGGATGTCTCCATGCTCCTAACAGCTGTGTGAGCACTCCTAGGGCAACCCCTTTCATCCATGTAATACAACTGAAATGGCTTAGAGAGATCCGGCAGGCCCAGAGCCGGGGCTTCCATCAATTTTCTTTTTAGGATTTTAAATGTCCTGTCAGCCTCTGGGGTCCAATAGAAGGGGTCATGATCTGCTCCTTTTACACAGTCGTACAGGGGGTTTAGCCCACAGTCCAAACTCTGGGATCCATATCCTGCAAAAGCCTGCCATACCCAGAAATGCCCTGAGCCACTTACGATTACTTGGGGTAGGAACTTGACAGATAGCTTCCTTTCTTTCACTTGAAAGCTGACACTCCCCTTGCCTTAGCTGTAACCTGATCCCTCTCCCTCAGATAACAGAGTTCTCAGGAGGATATTACAGTCGTCTCAATCTGGCTTGTGACTACTGAGGCACTCCTCAAAGACTGAAATAAACCGGGTTGGGTTCGTGGAGAATTCCCCAGCCTGTGTTTTAAAAGCTGCTAAATTTATTGGATTGAATGGCACATGGGTGTAAACTTGCATAGTCGTGGCCGGATGCCTGTCCGATCCAGACCGGGCGACTTTAGTTTCGGTGATTAAGGGTATAGGCCAACCATTGGGGACTTACAAGGTGTGAGTGTAGGGGCCGAAGGGGACACCGGCTCTGCCATTACAGTGGGGGTGGGGGTCTGGGTACTAACATTAGCTGCTACTGAACCAGTCTGAGTCAGATTACAGTGCTGTAAAATATCTGGTCGAGTACATAAAGCCAGAAACAAATGCGCATACATATGTTCATTCCATTTCCTTGTTCTCTGACAGAACAGGAGTAACTGAAGGATCGTGTTGTAATTAATTGACCCTCCTGGTGGCCACCACTCCTGGTCCTTTGGTTGATATTGAGGCCAGTCAACTTTACAGAATCGTTTTAATTGGCTCTTAGTCATCGGATCTGCACCAAATACCTTCCAGTTTGCTAGAATGCATTCTAGGGGCGTACACCGTGCCCTAAACCCCGAGCTCTGTCCCTGTCCCATACCTACAGGGTAACTCTGGGTGACCCCAGGTTCCAACAGAGCATACAATCCGGATTTCAAAAGGTTCCTACCTTATCCAAGGGACCGGTTCCTCACAGTCGTCCGCAGCTGCTCCTCCCCCATGTCCAAGGGACTGGTTCCTCACCGTCGTCCACAGCTGCTTCTCCACTATATGAGTGCGTTGCACCGTTGTGCCCTCTGGGGTCGATCAAATCGCGTCTCCTCCGAGGCCCCCGAAGAGCTCACCGGTACGCACTGGGCGTCGGTTCTCGCCGCAATCCTTGACCTCCAGGAGGGGTCCGGGCAAGGCTAAATAGCAGCCTCGTCGCCCACCAAGGGACGCCAAAAGCTGTTGCCGGCACCCAGTGCTGAGAGGCTAAACAACAGCTGGGGTTGGTTCGCTACCTGGTGTGCTACACCCCATAATCACAACGGGGTGGAGAAGCAGAAAAGTTTATTTGCAGCTGCAAAAAGGTACAGGGAGAATAGAATCTCAAATCCTGCACACAGAGCAGGAAGTTACACAGGCTTTTATACATCCTTTTTCCCAGCATACTTATCCAATACCAAGCTTAGTTTCAGGCAGTCTGACTCTGCAACATATTGTTGCAGATCCTCAGCATAACTGCTGCGAGTGCCTCCAGGCGGGGGGGCCAAGGACACTTGGGCCTAGTACGCAGAGCTGCTGCGAGTGCCTCTGGGCAGGTGGGTGGGGGCAAGGACACTTGGGCCTAGTGCGAGGGGGCTTCATCGACACTCGTGGTCTTCCATCCACTCGAGTTACCTAATGGCCATGCCCCAGTGTCCCGAACAATATTAATTCATGATTCCCCTAAGTCTGTGGGAGTTCAGCTCTAGTGTACTGGCTCAGGTCTGTCAGGATGGATTACTGTATTACAAAGCTTCTTTTGGAATGTGACCACACTAGTACCCTCTCAGAATTGACAGAACTGAGGCCTGGTCTACACTACAAACTTAGGTCGACGGAGCCACCTTACGTCGACCTAATAATGTATGCATCTCCGCTACCAGGTCCCTTCTGCCGATGTAACTTGCCTGCTATGTCAACTTAATTACTCCACCTCTGCAAGAGGTATAGCACTTAATTCAATGTTGATAGGTTGACAGAGAGGCAGTGTAGACACAGTGTTGCTTAAGTCAACTGAATTGGCCTCCAGGAGGTATCCCACAATGCTCTGCTGTGATCGCTCTGGTATTCATTTTCAACTCTGCTGCACAGCAGCCAGGTACACAGGAAACAGCCCCTCCCCTGTTAAAGCCCTGGGAAGTTTTGAATTTCCATTTCCTGTTTGATCAGCTTGGAGAGCTCACCAGCCCAGCTGATCATGGCAGTTGAATGCCCCAAATGCACTCCAAACGCCTGCAAAACAATGCGTTCCCACCAGTCAGTGCTTGTTTCTCAGGACCAGAAACAATGCTCTATCGTATTCAGCTGTGCGTGACTGACAGCAGCAACCAATAATTGTTTCGTTCTATGGCTTGAATCAGGTCTGGTTGAAGGACATTTCAATGTTCCACACGACAGCTCCTGTCTGGAAATACTGCAAAATAAGGCATGAGGTGTTTGTAATGCTCACAACAAGAGTGTACAACTAAGCAGAGTTCATGCTTCTCAGGCTATGGCCTACACACAGCTAAGCCAGCCTTTTGAAAAAAGGTGTGAAAAAGTATGGGTTGTTTGCCGTTGATATCAGAGGAGGGAGGGAAGAAGGAAGGAAGGAAACTGCATTGTGGGGGATTAAAGCCATTTCCCCCTTTTCCCCTACAATAATGTTTTGGTTCCATGAGGCATTGCTAGCCCTTCCCCACACCCTCTGCAGCTAGTTGCATAGCTACCCATGGTGCACTGTTCTCTGCATTGATGCAAGCGCTGCTAATGAGGACACACTCCAACGACACAATGAACATGGTGTGGACATGCATGACCAACTTCATTACTGTGGTGGTTGGATGTCAACTTACAGTAAGTTGAAAACTTTGTAGTGTAGACATGCCCTTAGATGCAATACTTCTGGTCATCATCAGTAGCATTTGTTTATGTATCAAATACACTTCTACGTTACCTACTGGATAGCTTTAGTGGTCGGTGTCAGTGGATTTTTTCCTCCTGTCATTGAGGAAGGAAAGTCACAACAATATTTTTATACAACTAAAACCTTTATGTGGACACTTCTGCTTGTTTCAGCTGTTGTCACCATAACATAATTCTTGCAAATTATGTACCGGGGTAAAGGTACAGGGGTCCATGGATCTCCTTGCAAGAATTATGTGATGGTGGCAACAGCTGGACAGAGTTGCAAAGTGATCTCATTTTATCTCTACTAACATGAGAGGATTGGCTCAGTTCTTCTCTTTAGGCACCACAAGTTATTCCATGTAATAACAGCAAATCATGATTCAAAATGAAACCTAGCTGTAGATTTTGAATGGGGCTGAGGGCAGGGCCAACAACTAATCAGTGAGGACACAGCACAAGCTAACTCTGTTTTTCTTATACATTAAACTTTTTCACTGGAGGCTAAGGCTCATTTGAGAGTCAGTGGGAGATAGATGCCTAACTCCTTTGGAGCACTTTGAAAATCCTAGCCCAACAATGTAATCTCCACTATATGAGAATACTCACACATGCTTTTGTGATCTGCTTTATTGGCAAGATTCAAGATAATTGGCAAGATGGAGCTCGAGCACTCGGAAATTTCCAAAAGTAAAGAAAACTCTTTCCTGGTAGTCCTTTAATTCTAAAACACCAGGTGAATAGGCTGACAGGAAGCCATTTTTCTCTGTTGAGCCAGAGGGTTAGAATTTGGCCTCAGCCAGTGCCTCCACACTGATGGCTGTTTCAAAAATGCGTAGAAGCAATTTCTGCTGTTAGAGGAATGATAGTCCAGTGATTAGGGTGCTGGGTTCAATTCCCTACTTCATCACAGCCTTCCTATGTGACCTTAGGCAAGTTACCTTGCCTTCCATTTTCCCATCTCTCAAATGAGGATGATAGCACTTCCCTACCTCCCAGGGATGTTTTGAGGATGAATACACTAAAGGTTGTGAGTCGCTCAGATTCTATGGGAAGGAGAACCATATAAGAACCACAGATAGTTTTGTCAACTAAATAAAGTTACGGATTCCATTCTGTCTTTTGTTTTCAAAAGCAGCTAGATAACAGAGCTACTTTGTCTTTTGGTGGGAGAAGGCAGGGACCCCCAAAAAGGGCTCCACTACAGAAGCAACAATGGCCTCTTCCTCAGGAGAGGGGAGGGGAGAGGAAGAGCAGCAAGACAACATGGACATTGAAAACATCTATGTGGTAGGCATAAACACAGCAGAGGAAACTAAGCCTGCAGAATCTAATACTACTGAGACAGTAAACTCTTTGAGGCAAGGACTTGTTTTATTATATGTCTGCAGAGCACCTACCACTCTTTTGGGCACTATGCAAATAAGAAATAACATTACCGCTTTTTGACCCCAGCTCCAGTCAACTTTCAGGGCTCTAGGAATGTTCCAGTTAGAAGCAGAAATTGATGATGGAGTCTGCTATACTCTTTGATGCTATCTTGTTTATTTACAAGGAATTTACAAAGTCCTGCTTCCCAGAAGATAGCAGGAACCAGGAACAAATGAGCAGTTTCTTAGCTTACAGGCCCAGCCCTCCTTAGCCAGCAGACCCAAAAGTTCTCTCTATGGCTTTTTCCAGGATCACACTGTTCTCACAGGTTACTGCTTGGCTTCCCTGCTTTTTTTCCTCCGCCTGTCTTTCTGTTCTCAGTTGCTATGTGTTCTCTTACACTCCCACAACTGGTCACAATATTAAAATCCTCCACCCACCTGGTTCTAGTTTGCTGGCAGATTCTGTTAGATTCTGTTTTAGGTGTGATCCCTTAACTGTCTCTTACAGCTATCTTAAATGAAAGGTGCATTTACACATCAGTTTGAATGAGGTTTTAACTCAGTCCATAACTAGGTTTCACCCAGCTCATAACAATAATTCATAATAACTGTACTACTGACATTAAGACAACAAACTACTTAATACCTAAACTGATATGGCAGCAAATCAAATTCAGGTCAAAAACATACAGCTGATAGGAAGGAGTACACTGGTCATTTCTAGAAAATTAATGTTTGCCAACAGATACCACATATTTACCACATAGTTTCTATTCTAATTGTAGGGGAGAAATTATGGAGATTTGTATGCTGGTAACTGTTGCCAGATGCTGACTTTCCAATAGCAACCAATGTTTCTGAAAGGGAATAAAGAGACTTTCACCGCTTTTTTAGAAAACGGTGATCCTAAGATTTTAAAGTTAGATCTTGTTGAAAATTTATTTTATATGAAGAATGCTTATCAAATGCCTGGAAGATTTATTTTAAGAAATTGAGTCCTTGTGAGCAGTTATTTTACATATAAATTTGGGGAACAAGGAGATAGTGCTGGCTAGGGTGAGAATACTTAAACACTCTCATGTATAAAAAGACTCAAATTTTTTTTCTTTCCTTGTTCAAGCCACTTCAGCAGAGGGTACTGATCTCTCTCTGACAAGCATTTACAGAGTGAGCCTGCTACGTTTTTCCCAGCAAAGCTATATGTAAGACCCGAAGACAGAAAATATATTTTCTGGGACATTGCCTCAGCAGAAAAGTTCCATGGCAAAAATCTCTGAAATCTTCTTCCAAATTCAGATTTTCCCAATAACTGACAGAAGCATGTTGAAAAAGATAGAAGCAGAATTTTGGCTTCTTTCTGACTAGTTGGATATGTTCTAAGCATCTAGTCTGTGTCTGAAAATTATTTTCTTTAGCTGTGTTGCTATCTTGGCTTTTCCCGCTGCACTATGGGGCAATCCTGCTGGACTTGCTCAGTTAGAATTCTCCCAGCATAAAATTCACCCCTGCACAGAGATCCTGCGGTACAGTATTTATACACCATTTAGACCCTACTTTAGCCCTCAAACTAGAGTTTAAGTGAGACTAGGTAGTAAATATTCTAAGTGTGGGCTGTTCGACATCAATGAATTTTACCCTCACTGAAGTGACTAGGTGTTATACAGATTTTAGGCAAGCAAGATTGATCCAGTAATACATAGTAAATGTTAAAACTAATTAAATTTAGAGGTAGGTTGCAAAACTCAATAAAAACTGAGTTAATCTCAGATTTCTGTGCTGGGTGCCTTCATTAACTAGGCACTAAGGAGAATTCATTATATAAATGTTAGTTGTCATGTAAACAATTCCTTGTTACCTCTGTCAAATCTGATGGCATTCCCTGGTTCATGCAAGATGACAGCATTCTGTTACAGTAATGATGCATTGTGAAATATCTTTAGCAAATCAGTTAATTTCAGCAGGTTTCATGAAGGGAGTAAGAAAGGGAATGTATAGAAAGGTAATTAAACTTATATTTGTGCTTACTGCCTGTGACAGTCTATACTATTATGGTCACCACTTTTACAAGACTATGATAATTTTTGTACAAAATATGCCTTGTGAGATATCATTTGAAAAGTCATAATATGCTGAATATCATTATCCTGTTATAATATGTGCAGCGATACTGTATGTGAAGTTGTAAGATTCTATTGTATGATTGTTACTGAAATATGTTGTAATTCTGGGTAACACCCACAAGCAGTTTTTCAGAGACAAAGACATACTGGCACCCCAGATACGTGTTAAAGAGCCATTACCTACTTAAGCAGGTCATCCTCCAGCAAAGGGGAAGGTGTAAACGAGAAATTTACATTTAATCCCAGGGAGGATTCAAACCTGACGTCCACATTGGACTGTGTGTCACCATGACTCAAGGAGGATGTTTGTAGCACAAGAAATTGAATTATAAAGAGGGAGGAAAATGTGATTTCACTTCTCCTTCTCCCATCTCTCTGCTCATGACATCAACCACTCTCAAAGAAGTGAAATAAGGGGGAGGGGCCCAAGGCTGAAAGGAGACACAGCCTGTGAAATTTACAACAGCCTATGATCGGACAAAACCTTTGCTTTAAAGTTCACTTAGCTTGTTAAGTTAGGTATTAGCTTGCATATTACTCTTTAATTTTCTTTTGTAACCAATCCTGACTTTTATGCATCATCACTTGTAATCATTTAAAATCTGTCTTTCTGTAGTTAACAAACTTATCTTATTGTTTAATCCAAACACACAGGTTAAGATAAAAGTGTGTGGGAAACTCAATTTGGGATAACAAAGCTGGTGCATATTTCATTTTCCTTTGACGAAATGATGGACTTTTTGTGAGTTTGTATTGTTCAGTAGTGTGCTGGACAGTACAAAATGCACATTTCTGGGGGAACAAGGCTGGGACTAGAGACCATGCGGGTGTTGCCCTGTATGTAATTCATGAATGACTGGTTAGAGTGCCCATGTATTTAGCTGGGAGTGAATTTGCATTCTGAGGGCTGTGTGAGCAGGCCAAGAGTGGCTGTTCTCACAGCAAAGCAACATAAAAGGCAACCCAACCTAGAGAGTTAAGTGGACACAGCTGTTCAACAGTCCCGATTGTACCCTGGGGAATGTCACAATGCCCCCGTCAGGTTACTTAGTGAGGAAATACAGCACAGAAATCTGGAGACACCTCAGATCATTTTAGCATTGAAGCTAACCTATACAAATGTGGTTCATTAATTGTAATGAAACAATATGCTAAACTGAGGTTTAAAGGTTAATACATTTAATAAATTTAATTCTCTGTATTTAATAGAGGCGGTTGAGGAAATGATTAACTAATGACCTCATAGTGATTTCTTTTCTTGCTGTGAAGCTGAACTCAATAAATAGACCTGGATGTTTTGTATAAATTAATAGTATATATGTAATTGGGGGTACTGCCTATGTGTAAGAATACTACTTTGTAGGTGAGAGACCCAAAAAGGCAAGAAAAGCGGAAAGCCTGTATCATGGGACCTCTCCCAGGAATGAGGTGAAAATCTTATATAGTAGGAGATACTCCAAATAGATTACGTGGTATTAATTTATTATATTATAGGCAGGCCTGGTAGCATTACCTAATATTAAGGTTGCCTGGCAGGTCCCATTTTAAGACGCTGTTTTCAGTTGTCTTTCACTAACTTAATAGATTTTGTACAAAATAACAAATTGTGTGGTTAAAGTGGGAGGTGGAGCTGAAGAGTGTTGTCCACAGGACTCCTCTAAAAGTGAACTGAAGCCACTGGGCAGCGACTACCTTTCATTGTTCTGTTGAAAGGGATTCCCTTCAAGTAGCAAGAAGGAATTCTGTAAATGACTGACTTTCAAAGAATTCCTTACGCTTCAGAGCTTTCTCTTTCAGCTCTTTGAGTATTGAGAGCTCCTCAAATTTCTCCCTACCTACAGTGCTTCTGTCTTGACATTTTATAATAGCCATGCATTGTTCATAGTCACAGTAATGATGACAACCATGGTGCTTCCTTCTGGTAAATATAGTGGATGTGATTCTCAAGAAAACAAGTGCCATCAAAATTTGAAATACTAAGATTAATTCTGGTCGCCAGCAAACTTCTTTTATAAATGTATCATTTGTGCTAACTGTAACAGTTTAGAGGTAGCACCGAAAGAACTCCATTGTGCTTGATACACGTATGCTGCCCTGAAGAGTTTACAATCGAAATAGACAATGGGAGTATTATTATCCTCGTTTTACTAATGGGGAACAGGGAGGCTAAGGAATCTGTGGTAGAGCTGGGATTTGAACCAGATCTCCTAGGGCCCAGTCCAGTGCCTTAATCACAGATCATCCTTTTTCACTGCCTCTAAAGTCTTATTCTTGCATTCACTCCTATCTTTCATCTTTTCTCCACTCTAGAAAGCTCTCACTGAACTTGCACTCTCAGCAGCTATTTACTTTGAAACAACTATTATGAATCTATTTGCTCTTTGTTTTCCTTTCTATTTCTAATGCCCACAAATATATGCCCATTCAAGTGTTTTCCCTGTATCCACCTCCTTCAGCTATTACTCAGACTCTCCCTAGCTTTGTATCACATGCAGTATCTCACCTCGTTCTGTCCAGTTTAATTGCCATGTCTCCAAAGATTAATCCTGTCAGATAAAAGGAGACTTGCAGGCAAAATATATACTATTCTGCTTATTAGCTGCTTTTTAAGTGTTAATTTTCAGTTGTTCTTTTTGCACTGCTGCTGCTGTTTTCTGTTAGCCTGGCTCCAAAGCCTTGCCAGGAAAGCCTAAAAGACCATTAAAA
The DNA here is from genome assembly GCF_965140285.1 of Lepidochelys kempii. Taxonomy (NCBI): domain Eukaryota; kingdom Metazoa; phylum Chordata; order Testudines; family Cheloniidae; genus Lepidochelys; species Lepidochelys kempii. The sequence goes on from NC_136381.1 coordinate 189,734,964, forward strand.
TAGAAAAGCTAAATGAGATTTCTTTGGTAACATTCGGATATCATTTCAATGCTTTTCTTTTTCATAAGCTGCAGTAAAGCCTGAAGAGTGATTCCCCTGGTATTGGACTGGTGGACAGAGGAGGGAGGGTTCTGTCCCCCTGGGCTGCTACAGAGAAACCCGCAGGATTTGGCCTGAATGTGGCTAATCACTCCATTTATGCAAGCAAGTGCTCAAGAAAAATCACCGCATAATAGATAGATGCTTCTTAAAATTCCACATAACCAATGGTTTTTCTTGATTTTAGTAAACGATTGTGTGAAGGAAACTTCTAACAAAAACACACTCAAGCATAAGAAAGGAAACAAAATCAAAGCTCTGGGGATGCTCAGGTAGTAGATACAAAATAAGTGAGGTTAGAGTAATGAACATATGATTACCTGGAACCTGAGGGAATTTGGCTGGCTGGTGAGCATTTCAAAGGGCAGAACAGGGCAGAAATGCACGGTTGAGCTGAAACTGGCGATGTTCTTTTTATTATTTGCCCAATGGATCTGGCCAAACAGCTACAAATGTTCACAAATAATTTGCAAAGAGAGAGAGAGAGGTTTCTGCTGTTATAAAGCATAGAACTTCTAGTCAGGGTACAGAAACAACACTGCGTGACCTAGGGTACCAGGCTTATAATGCACATGGCAGTCGTCATAGCAACGAGTTTGTGACCAAACCGTAGGCTACAATGAATTCACATAACCTGTTCCTCCAACAATTAGGAGTAACGAATACATTCATAAAATCACAACCTGCCAGTGCTCATGGACAATTTGCGAACGCTAAAATGGGGAGAGTTCATCAGATAAATTATTACAAGGAGTAATTTGGCCAGCTCTAAGAAAAATTGTGTCTGAAAAGCTCCAGATAGTTCTTGTGCCTGTGTTAAAATAGATAACCCTTCCATCTTCAAAAAGAAATTGCATGATTCATTGTTGATAATGCATTAAAATTATATGAAAATGTAATAGTAGCCCTGTAGCTTTGTACAAATTGGGTATATTCATTCACTTGTACTTCAGACGTGCACTCTGAGGAAACTGAGGCCTTGTCTATACTTAAAAGGGTTTATATACATACCAGTATAGCTATATTGGCACTCCTGAACACTGCCCACCAGTGGAGATGCCAGATTCCCGAATGGAATAAGCTATACTGGCAAAGGGATTTTGTTTGTTTTTTGCCAATGTAATTGCATCTACACTGGGGCTTTTGCTGGCACAGCTATGTTGGTCAGGAGATTGATTCCCCCCGCCCCATACACACACTCCTGACTGGCAGCTATGCTGTCAAAACTTTCTAGTGTAGATCAGGACTTAAACTTGGGACTGAATTGGATGAAACCATGTTCTTCAGCTTATTAAAAAGTTATCACCCAGGCCATTTTAGGCATAAACCCAATCTCCCTCCGTGGGTTTCCAGACAAGAAGGATTTGCACGATGAGGAATCCCCATGCATGAAGCTCAGACTGCATTTTGTCAATTTGAGATTCTGAAAAATGCTGCATTTGGGTGAGAATTTTCATACATCAGAGTAACGCACAGGAGGGTTAGTCTGCAGTAGGAATTAGAAGTAGAACAATATTTCCCTTTCTTTCTTTTTTTTTTTTTTTTTTTGTAAGAGCAAACTTCTACCAAGAGGTAAAAATTACAGGGTTAACTGTGTCTCAAAGTAATGGGTTTGAAGGAAGCTTTTAGCAGCATAGATTTTCTGTAATTGTAACACTCCTTTCTACTTTTTAATTGTGCTTGGTAGATCCAGGGCTCCCCAGTATTAGTTAAACAAAGCATCACTCATGTTAATGTTTATTGTAAAGCAAGAAGAAAATGACACCCCGATTTAATTTAAAACGGGGCCTGGAGGTGGCTGCGGATATCATCACATCAGCACAAGCCCAATTGCCTGATTAGAGAGCAAGCAGTGATGTATCTGCTGCACTCTGGGAAATAAGCACTGCCCACATTGCATGCTGGGAATCTCAGCGCTATTATTTCAGCTTTTAACAATTATCCCCCAGTAATGTGCACTGCATGATTCCTTGTCCAATTATCAGGAGGGGACGAGAAAGTAATTGGAGCTAAAATGTGAGCGCTAGAATGAGTTGCTGTTTCTGAAACAGTCACTGTAAACTGTGGTTTAATTGTGAATTTCCCAAAGTCAGGCCTCTCTCTAGCTGTGAAAAAAACTTACATTGTTCTGAGGGAGTTGGATGTTGGGAGAAAAGAATTGTGGGGGCAGCAAGAGCAGTGGAGAAGAAGCAGCCTGGAGGAAGGGAAAGCTGGGTCAGGGACAAGGCAGGCTGGGGGGAGAAGGAGCAGGAGAAGGCATTATGTGGGGAGCGGCATTGACTTCAGTGAGAACTTACAAAAATAAGCACCTCACAGGGGAATGACTCATGCTTACTTTACCAAACCTGGCATGGGTAGTAGTAAAAATGTATTATCAACTGTTCAGTGGCCTGTGAACTAGGGCATTGCTGTTTATCCCCGTTTTACAGATGGGGAACTGAGGCACAAGGAGACTAAATGACTTGCCTAAGGTCAGACAGGAAGTCTATGGCAGAGCAGGACCTTGAACCCAAGTCTCAGGCTAGTGTCCTAACCACTGGACAATCCTTCCTTTCAGCCTTTTCCTCTGAATGTGGTGCCCCTGGGTCTGGGCTGAGGCACGTTGGTAGGGCAGTGTGAATGAAGCCTGGAGAGTATTGTCCACCCCACACCTGTTCTGTGAGTATGTCAAGGCCCTCAGTTGATAGGGTTGTCAGTCTGATGCCTTTAACTTGCACTATATTCAGCAACATGCAAATGAAAAAAATCGTCATGTTTTTGTTTACTAGGAAATAAAATCGATTGAACACATATCACCTGCCCAGGGGGGCTTTTTTGGATCAAGGGCCTCCACAGTCACTGATTTTTGTGGGTGTCTAAAGCTAGTGCTGTGTATTAAACTGAAGTGTGTGTCTTCAGTCAAACTACCAGGCTGGTGTGTGCTCTGCCTCTTTGGAGGCAGCAACCTTGTTAACTTCTGTGAGGGTCCCGTGAGAGGGATTGCACACTGTAGGGGAGACAGTCTGGGGGGACGTAGGACTGGAAGGGTTGTTGGTGTCATGCTGCAAGGAGTAACCAGGCTGGTGGAAGCCAGGATGAGGTCACTGTGCTGCTAGTAGCAGGGCTCTGAGCCAAAGCAGCACAGCCTGGAAGCACCCACGGTTTCAGGGCAGACAGTCACACAGTCCCATACTAGGCTGAGCCAGAGGTGAAAGTAAGCTGGTACGCCCTGGTACAGCGTACCGGCAAGCAGCAGAGGTGAATTATATAGGCTCATGGCTCCACCAATGTTCAGGGCCAGGTCTCCACCCGGCCCCACCTCCTGCCCCCCAGTGCCTCCCCTGATTGTCCCCTGGCCCCCGCTTGCTGCCCCTGCGCGCCTCCCTGGGTCCCAGAGCAGAGCGTCCCTGTCTCTCCCCTGCAGCTCCATGCTGCCTCCCTGCATCAGCTGCCGCCCCCGGTCCTGGTGCCCCCCATCCGCTACTGCCCTTCCCCCTCAGACCCTTTCATTTTCCGGTGGGACCTTCCACCAGTACAGCAGCCCCCCCATGCCCTCAGTCACCGCTCCTACCCCATGCTGGGCAAGGGAAAGCCCCATCCCCCACCCCCAGTGAGGCTCCAGTGAGGGGCAGCAGCAGGGGACGAGGTGCACATGTGGTGGCAGCCCCCCCCATGGCACCCACCACAAGGGAGTCGAGGGAGATTCCTGGACCTGAGAGGGGCCCTAGGAGCACGTGCAGTGACAGTGGTGGGGGTGAGTGTGCTGCCAGGGAGAAGAGGGGGGCTCCTACCCCAGAGCTCGCTGCTGCTGGCGGGGAGAGGGCTGTGGAGGGGAGTCCTCTCTGGCTCCAGTCCCAGGGCAGCCTGCCTGCACTCCAAACTCCTCATCTCCAGCTCTGCCCCACCCCAGATCTTGCACCCCCAGCCAGAGCCCTCATCCCCCCAAACCCCAACCCTCTGCCCTTGCCCTGAGCCTCTCCAACACCCCAAACCCCTCATCTCCAGCCCCAGCCAGAGCCCTCACCCACTCGCACCCTAACCCTCTGCCTCAGTCCTGAGCCCCCCCTACCCCATACCCCTCATCCCCAGCCACACCCCAAACCCATCTCCAGCCTCACCCCACAGCTCTCACCCCTGAACCCCCTCCCATCCCCAAACTCCCTCCCAGAGCCTGCACCCTGTTCCCCTCCTGCACCCCAATCCCCTGCCCCAGCCCAGGGCCTGCACCCCAGACCTCCTCCCCCATCCAAACTCCCTCTCAGAGCCTTGGGCAGGTGGGGGGTGGAGTTTGGGCAGGGGCAGGTTCTGGGCACCACCAAAATTTCTACAAACCTGCCACCCCTGCTGGCAAAGGCCTTTAAATTGTCCCCTTTAAATTGCCCCTGAACCCCAAGGCTCCCAGCCACCTCTGCAACTGGGAGCTCAGGGCGTGATTTAAAGGGCCTGGGATTCCCAGCTGCTGCTACCACAGCCCTAGCCCCAGGCCTTTAAATCTTTTCAAGGCCCTACCTCTTCTGGTAGAGGCCACGCCGCTTCCGGTTGAGCCCCCCACTTCTTCCCCCCCAAGACTCCAGAGTACCAGCAAGTCCTTTAAGTTACTTTCACCCTGGTGAAACCCCAAACATGTTAACCACTTTCTGTATTACTAAGGTCTATTTTTTAAAGTAATGTGTGTGACTTTTCAATGTCTTTGTGGGTCAAACAAATGAAGACTGAAATCTATAGTCCATTACCTAGATATTTTCCTAAGGTAATTCATCTGGGATTTCCATCGTCCCCAGTTCATCTTTTTTAATCAGTCAGTATGAATTCAAGATGTGGTTAGCACCAGGATCTCAGGAAACAACAGAATTTTATAGCCAAGGCACCTAATCTTATTTTTAAGAGTTCATTTTGTCACTGTATTGCTTGTACTAAAGCAGGAAAGCAGCAATTTGGCCGCTTAAGTAATTATTTTTTGTAAAGTACTTAGAAGATCAACAGTTCTGCAGTGTAAAGGCCTGATTCTGATCTCAGACCGGTTTCACACTGATGTAGTTCTGCTGACTTCAATGGCGTTTACTTCTGAATTACACCAGAAAAATCATCATTAAGCATTACAGCAGGTGATACACTGTGGCTGTGCCTACACTTCACAAAACCCCCAGCAGCAGCAAGTCGCAGAGCCCAGGTCTATAGACTTGGACTCACAGGGCTAGTGCTCCACCACTAAAAATAACAGTGTAGACATTTCCATGCGGGCTCTGAAGCCCAGAAAAGTGGGAGATAGTATTTTTAGTGCCGTAGCATGAGCCGTGGGAACCTGGCTCTGTAGACCTGAGCTCTGAGACTAGCTGCCACGTTTTTGTTTTTTTGGGGTTTTTTTTTTTTTTTTTTTGCAATGTAGATGTACCCTAAATTTCTTAACATTATTTTAACTGTAGCTGCCATTAGAGAGGAGTAAATTTCAATCTCTTTAACTTAACAAAGAGAAGAATAAGGGGTGACTTGCTCATAGTCTATAAGTATCTACATGGCAAACAAATATATTATAAGGGGCTCTTTAATCTAGCAGGCAAAGGTATGAAAAGATCTAATGGCTGGAAGCTGAAGCTATACAAATTCAGACTGTAAATAAGGTGTACATTTTTAACAGTGAGAGTACTTAACCCTTGGAGTTATGGTGGATTCTCCATTACTGGCAAGTTTTAAATCAAGATTGGTTTGGTGTTTTTAAAAGATATGCTCTAGTTCAAAAGGAATTATTTTGAGGAAGTTCTATGGCCTGTGTTACACAGTATGTTGGACTAGATCATTACAGTAGTCCCTTCTGGCCATGGACTCTATGAATAGCTTGATAATTTCTGCTATATTTGGGGGGTTGAGTTTTGTTTTCATATTATCACGTTAGATGCAGAGGGCCTGATTCTTTTACACCGAGGCCCCTTTACACTGCCAGAGCAATGTAGATGGTCTTTAAGGTGTAAATGACTATCAAACCCAATTCAGGGGCCAGAGCAATGCCCACTGAAATCAATGAGTCTTTCCATTGACTTAAATGGGCATTGGACAGGCCCTTACTACACACTAGTTCATTATGGTACTGGACATACAATGGGCTAGGTGGAGCCTTTCGAAGCAACACATAGCTGTGTTGCCCCAGGAAGAACACCAGTAAGGAACACCAGGCATTTTTAGTAGTATATTTTCTTGTATTATTTTATTTATTTATTTATTATTCAAGCACCACCACAAAAAATGCTTGGCACTGTACAAACATATAGGAAGGCACAGTCCTACCCCAGAGACCCTAGGCTTAGCTTCTCAAAAATATTTTGGCACCTAATTCCCATTGATTTCAATGGGAGTTAGGCACCTAAATACTTTTGAGGATCTGGGTTTTACAGTCTAAAAGGACAGATGAACAACAGGTAGCGGAAGGGGTACAACACATAAGTAAAACTGTCAAGGTCTTGATAGTTTACATCTTGACAATACAATTATTGCTATAGCTTTATATTAGCTACATAAACCATCCCAAATCAACCTTGCTATTATTAGTTAGCTAATTTCTTGTAATATTAACTTTCACAGTATTCACTCTTTTGGTTAGTTGCATAAACTCTCAAGGAACAGAAAAAAACAATGAGAGTTTGACAACTTTAACCAACACAGTGTGAATCATATATTGCACAATTGTATTAACTCTTTCATCAGATTTGTGATCTAATTTTTTTTCATGAGTACCTGTGCCAGTAAAACTTGACTGCTCAAAGGTTCGCAAACACAACTGCATTGAAATTTACTTTCAAATTACAGCTCATTTGCAGAAGATATCTTCCACTATTCACTCAGCTCTAATTATAGTTATTCCAGATGTATTCATCTTTATGGATGATACAGGACTCTTGTTTTGGGAGTCCATGGAAGTAAAATCCTCATAGATTCATGGAGTTAAATTCTGCCCCCAGTTACCCTGATGTATATCTGAAATAATTCTGCTGATGTCATTGGAGTTATGCCCCATTTACACAGGTGTAACAGGATAAAATTTGGATCCTGGAATTTAACGGTATGTCTACAATGCATGCTTCTTTTGGTGGAATGTAGGGTACATACCCATGTAGTTCCCCCAGCACAGGTATAAATGGCAATGTAGCTGGTGACATACAGCTTAGGGAAGTAGAGAACAGACACTCCTGAAGTACATACCCTACACGGCTCTCTGCTTGCCCAAACCATGGCCCCCCATCTATACTGCTGTTTCTGGCAGTGTAGCGTCCTGCTGCATCCCTGCAGCTGGAGCTTTCTCCACCACAAGGAAAGACCCTGGCAGGGGGGTTTCCCTGCTGCCTCCCTGCTGCCAGAGCTTTTTCTTGCTGCAGTGAAGGGCTCTGTCAGGGGGAAGTTGCCGAACGCTTTCCCTCCTGGTGGAGTCTTTAACTGACCTATAGCCACACACTGCAGTGTGTACACAGCCGGCTTTTCACTGTGGCGTGTAGCTACATGTACCCTACACAGCACTGCCAGTGATGTGCAGTGTAGATGTAGCCTAAATGGAAAAATATAGGGCCTGATCCCCAGTTCAGGCAAATCAACATAGCTCCATTCAAGTCAGTGGCCCATAATTCTTCATTTCTGCTTATATGTGTGGCTTAGTTCTGAACTATTTTTGGGTCCCTTTGTGACTGGTGTCCTGATACATTAGAAATGTTTCCTGTAAGCCAGTGGGCTATCACACTGGCCTATGCACCAAAGAACACTCTCCAGCTTCAGGCTTTCAGTCCTTTTTATTCCATTTTATTTCTTCAAAATCAAACATTTTTACACAAGTTCAACATCCCGATCATGTTCTTTCCCCCAGGCTTGGGCTCCTGGAAAACACCATCTAATCCCTGCAGCTCTTCCTCTTACACTCCTTCCTAGCCTGCTGTCTGCATGATTACACTCTATAGGCCCCTGTCTAAATTCTTTCCCTCAATCCATGGGCTCCTGAAGACTTAATCCAAGGATTTTGTACACCTCTTATTAGCTTTTATGAGGAGCAGGTGATCTTCCAGGTATCACCTGATCCCTGGCCTCACAAGATGAACTGGGTACCAACTGATTAGTTACAGTTGTGGTTACACCTCAATTCCCCTTAAAGGAACAGTCACCATGTGGCATTTCTAAACTTTGATTAAAGGAGAAAAGATACCTATGGTACTGGAGGTGATACGGTTAAGAACTGTTGCAGTGGGACTGTGCACACCACTGTGTGAATGTAACAATGCATTGTTAGCCTGTTCTAATGCTGAGTGATAATTCTAGCATAGAGCGCTTTCCATCTAATGTTCTCAAAGCACGCTTTACCCGTTATGGAAATGCTTCTAAAATGTTGACACCATTCCTGTTTTCCCACCCCCATACACTAAAGTTGTGCATCATTGCACAGATCTGCAACATTAATGGTATTAAGATTCAGGACCTGCAGCTCCAAAACACAATTTCCCTTGTCTGAGCAACTAAAACAGCAGCTATGCTTGCAGAGAATTAATTCCTATATCGAGCTGGTCAAAAATGTTCATACATATAGTTGATTTGCCAAAAAATGCAGTTTCAGGTCAACTGAAGCTATTTGCAAATTCAACACAAATTTGCCAAATAGTTTTGTACATAACCATTTGGGGGGCTAGATTCACCCAGGGAGTTAGGTGCCATTCACAAAACCGTGGTGGAGTAGTGCTGTCACTGCCCTTCTATCCAGTAGTCCAGTGCTTAGGGCACTCACCTGGGTGCTACCTTTATATTCTATACTTTTTGTGGATACAGGGTCAGCCTTAAGTAGCAGTGCATGATGGTTTAATTGATGAGACAGATGATGGCACCTCCAAGCATGATCACCTCTATTGAAACAGGTTTCAGACTGGTGGCCGTGTTAGTCTGTATCAGCAAAAACAACGAGGAGTCCTTGTGGCACCTTAGAGACTAACAAATTTATTCGGGCATAAGCTTTCGTGGGCTAAAACCCACTTCATCAGATGCATGGAGCAAACAGGGCACAACAACAGATAAAGATGTTTGCATACAATACCTCATCTTTGTGGAAACTGGAGCTTGCTATCGATGACACAAGCAGTTCAAAAATCAATTCCTACAAACAAGACTACGTGTAGATTAGCTGTTGATCACTTACAACTTCCTCCTTTTTTACATGACAGTTACTCATATCCCCTTTGTCTGAAACATTTCCAAGCACATATTGCAATAACCAAATTTTCCATACTAAAATGTGGTTAGAACATTTTGCAGATAAAAACAATTGCTTTGATAAACAGGATATTACATGAAGCAGCTAAACTTTCAATTCTTAGTACTAATAATAAAGATCAACATCTTAATTTCATCACACTGCATTCTTATTACAAATTATTCTCAGAGCTTGCTAGGGGCTTGGTTCACTTAACAATAGGCCTTTACTTAGCAATGAGCCCATTGACCTAATAGTCAACGCGGGACAGGGGAGACCTGGATTCAAGTCCCTGCTCCAGATGGGGAATTCAAACCTGAGTCTCTCATATCCTACGTGAGTGCCGCAACCATTGAACTAGTGGGCATAAGGGGATCACTTTTTCCTTCTCTGGTTTTATGAATCTCATCCGTCATTTCCTTTGATTTTCTTAAAATGTCCCCAAATGTAACATTTTAGTTTGGGGTCACACAAAATGTTTCATTTGACCTGAAACAAACATTTTCCGACTTTTGCCAAAAATTAAAAAAAAAAAAGTTTTCTATTTGACCTGAACTGAAATCTTTTTTTGATTTTTTTGGTTCAGAAACAGACCTGAAAAAGCAGTTATTCCTCTAACGTCTGTTCTTGGACCCAAAAAGGACTATGATCATAATCCTTTCTTTGAAAATTGCAGCACATTACACAGGTTCATTTATACCAACACTGACACTTGCTTTAGAGAAGATGCAAATTTACAAGTACTCTAATTCCTCATACTTTAGGACAAAAGTCATTAACTAATAGGAGTTAGGTAGGAACTTCCTCTGAAGCACCTGACTGCAAAATAGGATACAGGATTGGATGGACCACTGATGTGATCCAGTTTGGTTGGTGCTACTGTTCATTCATAATAATCCTGTGACAATGCTATGGGACAAATGCACTCCATACCCAGGATGGATTTTTTTAATTACCGGTAATTGTGCAGATTCAATTAGTTCTCATTAAAGTGGATGCCTAATAGCACTTGCTCAACCAAGCATCAAGCAGTGCCCAAACTTTCCCACATATAGCTACGCTATATCATCTCAATCCTGACACCCCGCTCTTGTTCCAGGGACTCTTTCAACAGAGACTGTCAGTGTCAGATTGCATGCTGATGTTTTGATGTGCACAAATAAGGAACTTGTATGTAACCACCAGACCAGTCTTCCAAGTCAAAATATTTAGCTTGGGTTGCCAGATGTCAAAGGCTAATATATTAACCTACTGTAGCATTTACAGTAGCACCTCCTCTGCTCATTATAGACTTCCATGGTGAGGAAGTTCTACCAACATACATTCCTGCTTTTACCCTCTGTGTAATTCTTCACTTTTGTCCTGTTAATATCAACAAAAGATATTAACAGGAAAGATCTGCAGCAAAATCATCTAGCCTGCAATGAATTTTAGACAGATTATGTTTTTCTTTTTCTTGTGTATCCTCCATAGTCAAAGTAAAAGAACACTTGCTGTAAGGGCCAGCCCAGAAAATTTTGGCACCTGAGGTGGGGAGCTCAAATGATGCCCCCATGCCCCCTCGCTTGGGCCAAAACTTTGAAAGGTCTCAGTTCTGCCTTCTTCCTGTTCTATTCCTCTCACAGTACTGCTCTGCTACCTACCCCAATAAAGGAGAACTAACAACTTAAAATGCCTTGTTCAAAAATTTTAAGTAACACTTAACTTTCAAACGCCTGACCAAGAAATGTAACTCTTCTTGTCTGCATAGTAAACACTGGCATTTTTATCTGTTTGAATAATCAAAGTGGTGCTTTCCGTGCCTTCTTGATTGCAAAGATTTGAACTGCTTCCTGAAGGTCCACAGTCTGGGCCAGCTCATGCTCTATTGAGATGGTTGCAAGGCTGACCAGGATGTGTTTTTATTAACTTCAGCTTGGAGAAGCTGCATTCTCCACTGGTAACTGTTACAGGAAGGGTTAGAAGTATGCGCAGAGCAACAAAAGCATTTGGAAAGAGGGTGGTCATCTTATTTGTGCACATATATTCCAGAACAGCCTTTGGAGTTGATCCTGCTGAAATGTCTCTTTAAAGGGCTTTCAGTTCATCACCTAAATCACTCGCATCAATATCACGCATGTCATCATGTGTCAACACTGTCTCTACTGCCCTGCATTGCTGGTGTAGGTTTTCTTCAGGTATAGTGAGGAGTTTTGGAATATCACACAACATCCCAAATATACTGCTGTGTTCCTTGAGCTGCATGAAACGTTCTTCAACTGACTGTATTGCACAATCTAGCACCTGGTTAAAGAATTCAACTTTGAATTGTTGTTTGGGGTCTCTTATGGGATTATCCCATGCCTTGTAATCAAAATATCTTCTTCTTCAGTGACTCTTGTATTCTTGAATGGGTTGGAAATAGCTTCAGTGTGAAGTTCCTCTGCCAACTTCTGTGCACTCTTCAGAACGTTTTGAAATCCCTCATCTGACCAGTAAGACTGTAGGTATGACTTTGCTTTGTCCAGTTGTTCCATTGCTCCAGATATATCAAGGTCAACACCTTGGAGCCTCTTGCTTACAACATTTATTTCAAACAGTATGTCATGCCACAACACTAAGCCACACAGAAATTTGAAGTTATGTATGTTTCTGGTGATTCCATTTCCCTCTGCCACTGTTCTCCCACGAACAGTTCCTGTCATAGCATTATCCTCCATAATGGCAACTATGGCATCATCTATCTTCCCAATTTGGTGTTTGATAGGCTTTATCGCCTTCACTCTACTTTCCCATAGTGTGCCACTCAGTGGTTTCAGTGTCAGAGAGGATGTTCCCAGATGTTGCTTCAAAAATTGCCATTGATGAGTTGATGCAGAGAAAAATACATAGATGCTTTGAATTACATTAAAAAACTCAGCAGCCTCACTAGAAGTTCAATGAATGAGAACTGCATAGGACAAAAAAAGCTCAAGGGTTTAACTCTCAGATCCGTGTCTGCACTCCTCTGTTCTTTCGTCTCATGTTGGCACGATTATCGTAGCCCTGACCTCTCATGTCAGCTATTGCAATTCCCGTATCTTCCAGCTTTTTAAGAAGCACATTTCTCATACCAGCTCCTGTTGTATCATCAATGTAAATAAATTCTAGAAAATGCTCTCTGACAGTCACCATTGCAGGGACATTTTCTCTAGGTTCTGTTGTTGTTACAAAACGCACCATTGAAGTAATTTGTTCCATATGGCTGATGTCAGGTGTGCAGTCCAGAATAACAGAGTAATATCTTGCTGACTTCAGATCTGCCACAATCTTCTGTTTGACTTTTGTTGCCAGTAACTGTATGATCTCATTTTGAATTGTTTTTCCAAGGTAGTGGTGTGTGTACATTTCTTGGGTGGGGACTCTTCTTAGATGCTCCTGGAGTACAGCATCAAACTCAGCCATCAGCTCCACAATTTTAAGGAAGTTTCCCTTGTTTGGCACATACAGCTGATCTGAAGTGCCACGCAGTGCTAGGTTTTGGGTAGCAAGCATTCTCTCAATGGCAATGAGCCTTTTCAGAACATTTTGCCAGTAAAGAGACTCTGGTGCAATCTTCTCTTGATGCCGATCATCTATGGTGGCCTTTAACCTTAGTTTCATCTCAAGCTCTTTCCACCTATGGAATGCTCTCTGGTGATTTGCTGCCTTCTCATGGCATGCCAGATTTCTAGACAGATTTTTCCAGTTCTTTGTTGCTGTAGAACCCAATGTGGCTGGAACATTAGACTGGAAGAGTTTGCAACAAAAACAATATGCAACATTCTGGGTTTTTGAGTACGTAAGCCATGGCCTCTCCACTTTGTCACCATTGGGGATTTCACGCCAGTAATGTGTTGGATGGAAACTTCTATTTTCATTGTCTTTGGGGAACATGAAGTTTTTCACTTGCTCTGGCCCATGCAGTAGAAGGAACTCCCTCAGGCTACTGCTCAAGTGAGTCCACAATCCTGGATCATCTTGACCTAAGGAACTAAACTGAGCAGTTCTTGTGCCTCCACCACACTCTTCTCTGAGCTACACTTTTCTTCAGGAATGGGCATGGTTACACCCTTTTGAGATGGAGACTGGATGCTGCAGTAGCTGCCAGGTCACCTGCACTCTGACTAACTGGAAGATCAGGCATCTCCTCACCACTCACATCCTGACTGGGGCTGGAAGGCTCACTGTGAACATTTGAGTCTATGTATCTCAGGAGAGCTCCTTCCTGCTTAGATAGAAAAGCTTCCTTTGCTTGCTTGCTTTTTCTGAATGCTGCCCCAGAGGGGCGTTTTCTTCTTTCCCTCATGACTGCTGTTCTGTGCCAGCTCTAGTGGCTCTCAACACTCAGTTGAAGGGGACAAATAAGCAGGCTGGTAGCAGGGCCTGAGGGAGGGAAGAGATCAGTGTCTTAAGGTCCTAACTGGCTCCTACTACTTCAGTCCTTGACTGCCTGTTCTCCTCAAGTGGGTTCAAGGAAGCAGCAGGAAACTCCCTGAGAAGTTGGTGTTAATCAGTCCAGGCTCCTGGGGGTGCTAGAGAGGTACACAAGAGGCGCCTCCTCCTCTCTCTCCCTGCAGCTCCTGCTGCTTTCTGTTATTCCCTCTCACCTTTTCTCCTGCCTGCCTGTTATGTCTCTTGCGTCCTCCTTCCTCCAGCACAGCACTCCACCATCTCTGTGCATCTAGAGCAGAGAGAATACATACGCACCAGCAGCAGACACAATTTTCTACACTCTGGGTCCTAGTGGCACCCCCCCTCCCCACCCCACAGTCTGCACCTCAGACGGCCGCCTCAGTTCGCCTCATGGTAAGGCCAGCTCTGCTTGCTGTGGCTGTTGGCAAACACAGTAACAAGGGGGCATGTTTGTACATCATTAGTGTTTGGGGAGAAAAAAAGGGAAATGTAGTGATTGTACTGCTGGAAAAAAATTCTCTAACCACAGCAAATGGTAATGTACTGTGCAAATCTTTGTTCTAATCAATGGAACTCAAAGAGACTATCAGTTAGTTTTAACAATCTCTCAGTGAAATTTAATGAAGGATACTTTGACGTCTATGGAAGTCCCCTTTCCTGGCATTCTTTACTGTTTCTGAACTTTGTAGCTCTGGTAACCCATTGTACATATATCAGACACAGTAAATAAATACAAGGAACAGAAAAATAATAAATGGGGAGCAGGCCCCGCACACAAAAACCAGTTCAGCACATTGGCACTGGCAAAATACCACAAACCTCTATTACATTACTAGCATGGACAATAGAACAATGGATCAGAAGATGAGGTGTTATCACAAGCTAGTCAACTAGATATATTCTGTTTTAACTGTATTTACATAGATCTATGTGTCAATAGAGATGAGTATATATGTCATCCCAGAGCTTTAAGTGAAGCGATTCCCTCCAACAATGATAACTTACTGTAGCATTTATGTAACACTTTACATTTCCAAAGTGCTGTCTAAATGTTAAGTAATTAATCTCAAAACACTCCTGTGAGGCATGTAGGTAGGCAAGTAAATATTCCCTGTTTTCTACAGGTGATTTACTTATAAATTAGCACTAACGCTACATGTAGGCAGGTTACTCTGGCAGATTGCCAGGGGACAATTTACAGCTCAGTTAGGACAAGTTACTGGGTATGATTGTGTCTCGGGTTAATTACATACTGTCACACAAACTATGGCTACACTTGGAGCTAGGGGTGTGATTCCCAGCTTGCATAGACATACTCCTGCTAGTTCTCATCAAGCCAGCACCCTAACCAGAGTGTAGCCGCATTAGCTTGGGCAGCAGCATCACAGGCGAGCCGCCCAGAATACACACCTGCCTGGAGCCAGTGGGTATGTACTCGGGGTGGCTGGCCCACGCCACCACTCGCTGCTGCCCTTGTTACCAGAGCTACTACACTAGTAGTTTCAGTGAGCTAGCTTCACAAGAGCTAGTGCAAGTATGTCTACGCAAGCTGGGAATCAACCCCCTAGCTCCACGTCTGGATGTAGCCTTAGTCTCTCTTAGGCATGAGGTTGGAAGTCTCAGTTGATCCCATGGTGGGTGGATGATGGATCATTGTCAATGGGATCCTTTGCATTTGTTGGGCAGGGCTGGATCCAAGTTTGCACCTGGGGAATTACCTTCTCAGGTCTAGCACATCAGGAAAGCCTGTTTCCTGGCCTCTCAGGAATTGTCAGAAGATCTTTGTCCTGTTTGGCTGAGATACAAAGAGCCTGGTTCTGATCTCATTTACACCAATGTAAGTCAGGAGTAACTCTTTTGAAGTCAACGGAGTTATATACCCCAGGATAAAACTGGTGTGAGAAGAGAATCAAGCTTTTACTAATTATTGATCATATTTCATATTAAGGTTCCATTTCTAAATGATCTATGAAGAGTTAATAAATGATTAATACATGTTTTAATAAATGATTAATCAATTGTTGTGGATTGTTATAGAATCCAATGGATCAAGGGTTGCTCATAACCATGTGTAACACATACTACTCAGGTCTGTAACATGCTTAGAACACGTATAATTTATTAATCCATTATAAGCCATTTAGAAATAGAACTTTTTTGATATAAAGGTGAAATCTATTCATCTTCCACTGGATTGCTAATATCATTGTTCCAGCCTTCACTGGGGATTGATAAGACAAGTGAGGACAAGTAGGTGCATTAGGCCAGGCAATGAAAAGTGACAGTGTAAATGTAAGTGGCGTGACACCAGGAGAAACGTCCAGGAGATGAAACAAAAAGCTTGTGGAGGGCCATCACAGGCACAGGCTCCAACTCTAATGAAGGAAAGAGCCACATCTGTGCTTAGATTTGCAGACAAAAGCAAGTAGACGCTGAGGCAATGAAAGTGATTTTGGTAAGTTCTGTTTAGGCTGTGTGCACTCAGAGGTTAGTGACGCATCATGACACTATGAATTATTGATAGTTGGTTGATGTGCATTTGCATTATGGATCTGCTACCTAACTTGCCAGTGAATCATTCTTTTTCACCTGACAGGCTAGTATTTGATAGCAAATCATTACTTAGGCTGATTACAGCATAAATCATGCCATTGGTAAAGCAAGTCTGTGTCTCCATAGAACAAATGAGGATGTGCCATATAAATATTCGTGGGTGGCTGGCTGTCTCTTTGCTTCCTCTATGTGTAGATTCATTCTTTATAACAACTCTCATACCTCTTAAATGTACCTCATTTTGAGGGATAAATAGTTTATGTCCCTCCTTTATGGTCTTTGATGTGTTGCATCCCACATTTGGGCATTGGCAGGTTGAGAGTTCCGGCTAGTCTCTATTCATTAGCAGAAGATGTGTGGTAAATCAGACAGTGTGTTACAAAGTAGCTGTTATTATAAAGGTAGTAGAGGCCATATCCTGGTAGTAGAGGCCATATCCAACCTGCCATAGGCTCTGGCTTCTAATTCTCCCCAGGGGTGCTCAGCCCATGGCCCCACCACCACTCCACCCCTTCCCCCCAAACCCCCACCCCACCCTGCCTCTTCCTGCCCTCGCTCCACTCCTGCCCCACCTCTTACCCACATCTTGCCCCCCCTCCCTCGAGTATGCCACGTCCTCACTCTTCCCGCTCCCTACCAGCGCCTCCTGCATACCGCGGAACAGCTGATCTAGGAGGGAGGGGAAGGAATTGATTGGCAGGGCCGCCAGGAGGTGAGAGTGGTGGGGGAGCTTGGCCGCTGGTGGGTGCTAAGCACCCGCTGGTTTTTTTCCGTGGGTGCTCCAGGGCTGGAGTATCCATGGAGTCAGCGCCTCCATGTGCTGGAAAATAGACTCCCATCTTTCCCACCCCTGCCCCCACACACATACACTTTTGAAATCAAAGGTAAATTCAGTTTCAGGATGACTGCACTATGTGGAATGTGGGCTAATTACTGTTGGTGAAAACATGCACTGTACATGGGAACAACACACTGCACCAGTTATGTGAAAGCTGCCAGGGTTAAATAATATGAGTGTTTTCCCCCATTGTCCTCACAGGTGTATTGCTGATCACACAAGTCTTTTTCAATCACTGATGTGTCTGATTAATCTGATTGTTCCACTGTCCATGTCAACAGACGGCCTGTTGGGATGTATGGAGCTGTCTGTGTGCTCTCCAGTTGTCACGTATTAGTCACTTGTTTTCTGACACATTTAACGGTGTTGAGGAAGATGGAGAGAAATGCCTGAGAAATCATAGAGGAGTGAACAGTATCTCAGACATGATCCCTTCGCTGCAGGGAATGCGAAATGATGTGGCCTATCTGTCAAATGACGAAGTGAACACACACCCCCATTAACAACAAAGCAACAAAAAAAGCCACACAGGAAACATTTAGGAACAGTTTAAGAACATCACTCCCCGCTGGGCTGTCTGTGGTTCTAGGGTTTGTGATCATCTGTTCAGTTTTGTCAAGCTACTGGAGCTATTGATGGGAGTTGTCTGCCTGGCTTTCTGACTAATTTACATTTTCCTGACCCATGGAGACGTTACTAGCACAAAAAATGACCCCAATCCTAGAAGGTACATGCCAGCAACATTGTTGTGATGGGTGTAAGAGATGCCCAGTGCCAGAGAAATGATCACTGTCATGGAAATAAGCAAACTAACACCTGAGCATTTGTCACCTATATGATTTGTAGAGCATGGAAATGTGAGCAATGCAGAACTAGTATTATACATTAGAACTGTTGTACATAATTCCAGGGTCCCTTTTGAAGATATAACCCCCAGACTGTGGGGTGGGCAGGAGTACCTGAGTTGAATCTGCCGTGTGCTAGACACGGAGCTCAGACCTGTGCAGACTGCTAGTATCCTTTTCAGACATCCAGGCACTTAGGAGAAACTGAAGTCTCTAATCATGCCACAAAGATGTTACAGGCTCGCAGAGTGCCAGAACACCCACCCTGTGTATGCTCTGTTGTAATATGCCTGCACTGGAAAACAGTGTCATAAGCGAGCGCTCTGGAAATCAATCAATGCCCTTTACCAAATGTGGAATATCATTTGACACCCAGTGTGTTAGTGATGTGTGGGCTGGCATATTAATTGCCATGGCCTCCACAAACATTTTGATAGTTATTGATTGGCATAGGCTACATTTAATATATGAAATGAGCAGAAGGTCTAACTCACCCAAAGAGGGAATGGCAGAAGTAGCATTTGCAAAGCCTACTTGTGGTTTTGATGGGGTTTTTTGCACACAATACTGCTTTCTCTGTAACCTTTTTAGAGTGTCAGCAGGGAACAATTCTGTTAGTAAATATTGTTGCCATTTCCAACTTCTGTATAATTAATCACAGAGATCCAGTTTGTATTAAAATGTCTCAATCAATTATTCATACATATGCTTTTAATATTTCTCTCTCACTCATTTTTGCATTTGTTCTCAGCAGTTGTTGAGATGCAGCTGGTAATCTGATTGCAACTTTGACCTTTAGGACAAATGGTGTGTGGGGTTTGGTGGTATTTTGTAGGTGCCATTTTCTGTAGATAGTACAAGTACAGCCTTATTATTGATTATGAGTAATGTGACGAATAAGTATCCATGTACAAAGATCCTGACAAAATGTATCTCTGAATTGAAACACCAGGCATGTTAATTGTAACCACTGAGAACTTTCAAGCTTCACACGACAACGTTGCATCCACTGTTTAGTTGGAGCTCAGTTCTGGCCAAAGATGATTGAGAAAATCGGTTCCTTTTGTGAAAAGAACAGTGGCAGTTTTTGTCTGAGGGTTCAAAAAAGAAAAAGCAGAAATACAATAAAAATAAGTGGCATATGATTTTACATTGATCATTTAAAACCCCAGCATGTAGGGTGTTCTGAAATGCTGGCTGGTGAGAACAGGAAGCCTTCAGAGTTGTTGTGAAATTTAAGAAACCAAACATCCACCAGTGAAAGATAAACTTGAGAATATTTTCCTTCGAAAACTTGAACCCCTGAACAATCAAGAAGACTGGATTACTCAGACTGGCAATGTCAACACAAATGCCCTTCAGACATTATATCTGGTATCTCTATGAATCACGCAGCACTGTAAGGTGCAAACCATTGCAGAAAGTACTATTCTTCCCAGCACAGTAGATGTTGTTTAGAAATTATAAGGCCTGGTGCAGTAACTACCATATTGAAGGCAGTGCCTTTGTCAGATAACATGGTTTCACACTGTATTGGTGAAATGGCTAAGGAGGTCCCAAAACAACTGCTTTCAAAATTCAGGAAAGTGATTTCTCAGTAATTCAACTTGCTGAGTCAGCCAAGGTCTTTGGCATTGCACGGCTTAGTGTTTGTGAGGTTAGTTTCTGAAGGTCTGTGGAAGACCTGCTCTTTTGCAAAGTTGTGCCAGTGTTCACAACAGGAGAATGATTGCGACATTGCAGGAAGCAGTCACAGATCTCCACATTCAGTGGGGAAAGTGAAATGCAGTTTACACAGGTGGTGACAAGGCAATGACTGTTAAGAATAAAGGCCTGGTGTCACTCATGAAACACATTGCACCTCATGCTTCATGGTTTCACTCTTTCCTATGCCACCAAGCTGTTGTTCCTTTGACAATGGCTAAAGACCTCCTCTGAGTCCCTGAGTAAGCTGTTAAAGTAATTTACTCCATAAAGGCCATCTAACTCACTCTTGGCTCTTTGCATTGCTCTGGGATGACATGGGTTACTTTTGCCAGCAACTCCTCTTTCAAACTGAGAGGTCGCTCTCAAGCAACTCTTAGTCCTGGCTCTGGCTCTGCTGCCATTGAGGCTCTGCTGCCAAGCTCATTCTCCCCACAGCTGGTAAGTCCCTATGTGGGATGGAAAGGTCAGGCTAGAGCCATGGTGGTGCAGTGACTCCAGGCCTGTCTCTGTCTCTACAAGCTTGTAAGATGTTCAGACATAGAAAGGCCTCACTCCACAAGAGCACATGCTTATCAGCATAAAGCTACCTGCATCCCCACCCTCATGCAAACTCACCACTCAGGAGTGCCCTAATGATAGTCTATTCCCTGAGATATTCAACTTACTTCCCCACAGAGGCAGGAGTATTTTTCCCCCTTATGATGGCTGCTGCTCACCAATGACTTAGGTCCTGAGTTCACAAAGCACTTAAACATTTGCTTAAGTCCCTGTAAAATCCGCCTGTGCTGAATCAGGGTCATTGTGAGGAAGATCTGACTTGTAAGCAAGCCTGCCCTTTGCCATCATCCTTTGTTGCCTACAACATGGCATTGTTTCAGAATAGTCACGTAATGAGTAAGGTTGTTGGTTGTGTGCTGATGGGAGTCTGGAGATGGGTAAGCAGCAAGATTTCCATGATTAGACTAAAGTGTCTGCTGAGAGTCTTAGCTACCTTATTCAGGGTTTGACATTTGGTGTAACCTCTGAGCACCTGAGAGAAAAGTTTAAAGTACTAATTAAAGTTAGACTTCACTGGATATTTATGGAAAGAGAGGCAGCTTTATGTTATCTTACACAATAAACACACTTCATACAATGTCCCTCCCTTCAGCTCCATGAAGTAATCCTGTCCTCCAAGCTAATGTAGAAATATATAGCCTGCTAGCTTTGTGTATTGAATTCACCAAATCTGAACTCTTTAAAGGAATGGCAGAAGCCTCATTTAAAAACTAGGAGGGGTAAACACATAGAGGCAAACCTAATACATCTCCCCCCTTATACATACTCAAGACTGGCTGCTCAGTACCTCATCACTGAATGAATAAAGGTCAGTTTCTTAAAATCATGCCAATGGGTACTGATTTAATTCTTTGCCGAAGCCATGTGTTCCAAGCTGGGACAATATATCAGCAAAATGAAATCTCAAACATGCGCTATCCATGCGCTGAGAAATTGTGTTTAATAGTAGCCTGTAGCAAGTTCTATCTGACGAGATCAGCATTACAGCATTTCCTAAATAACCACAACTGTGTGGCCAGTTGAGTGTGTGTGTGTGGGGGGGGGGGGGGGGGGGAGAGGGGAAGGCCAGAAAATTAAAATGACCCAATGGAGAAAACAATAGCTACATTTTGTGTGCTCTGTGATGCTAATCGTCAAGCTATGCTAACAGAAATGTAAATGATACTGTTCCCATACTGAACTGGGAACAGTACTTCTAAAGATATTTTGTGTGTGCTATGATGGGTAATTGGCTTCACTGCAGAGCCCAAGATCAGAGAAATCTGGAAATAGCTGCAGCCCAACTATGATTTACACCAAGTAATGACAGGAACCCTCTTAAGCTGGGAAGCTGCCACAAAAGCTTGAGGCTTACAGTTGACCTAACCCTTTTGCACTCTATATTTTGATGTTTTAAAGTTGCTACAGAAATATATTAATATTTTCATGTTTCCCAACTTTAAGTCTGATTTACCCAGGATATAAAACACTCACAGTTACTGGGCCAGCAATGTCTCCAATTCCTATATTATTTTTGTGAATGATGTGGTATCTCACATTCATTTTGAGGCTGAAAACAGAAGGCCATGGAGACACTGTCTGATAGCCATGGAGATTATGAAAAATAGTACAGGATCAACTGAACATAAGCAAAAGGATAACCTGAGGTACATGAGGATATGTCAAAAGAGTCATGCATAATTGGTTAAGAATAAATAGACTCTGCTGAAGATGCCATCAAATTCTCAGTATTTACTGTAGGACTCATTTCCACCCTCAGTTAGAGTGGGGCAGTTCCCATTGGAGTCGATGGGAATTACACATACAGATATGTGCTCTTTGTTTTCTGTGAACTAATGTATTGAGGGTTGCTTAGAGCCCAAACCTTGCAGCCCTTACTCACCTTTGTAGTGCCATTGAAATCCACTTTGGTATTCTGCTCCCCTAGATATATGTGGAGAACAGACTATCCAAAGTCCTGTTCTTCCTGTATTTTGTGTGTGGCGGGGGAGGAAGTCTATGTCTTCAGTTCCAGTCACAGTAACTTTGGCTACCACTGGACTCTGCAGAAAATGGAAGTGTGTTTGTCATTCCCACTGCCAGAACCTCTGGAGCTGGAACTTGTCACAGGAACGAAGCATTGTAGCTGTAGAAGGAAGTCAGCGTTATACTCCTCTTGCCTCACTCCATGCAGGCCGATGACCAGAACTGTTCTGATGATGGTCTGCTGGTGGGAGGCTGCGAGTTCCACTGCCTGGATCGGAAATAGGTAGTGACATTTTGGAGAGAGATGTTTGACACGGGACACAATTATGGCTCCAGAATCATAGGTGCTGGAACTAGGGATGCAGGGGCGCTGCTGCACACCCTGGCTTGAAGTGGTTTCCATCCTACGCAGGGTTTACCATTTGGTTCAATGGTTTTCAGCGCCCTCACTATGCACATTGTTCCAGTAGCACAGCTCTCTGTGGTAAGGGTCCTCAGCTTCTGCAGAATGAATCCAAGCTTTAATTTAAAACAAAAATGTATTTTCTCTTGCCCATATGGCTGCAAATGCGACCGGAGTATAAACTGATGCAGTGCTGTCTTCTGAAGTGTGGAGACAGACCGCTCCAGTGCCTCTGCAGCTATGCAGAGCTTCTCCAACCTGCAACTGATCACTGACCATGGCTGTTCAGAATCGATCTGATGGTAAACACACGCACCCCAGGGCTGGGGGGAAGGTAGAGTAACAGAGTCCCCACCACTCACACAGGAGGCTATTGGGACGGAGGGGGAACAGAGACAGGGACAGCCCTTTCTCCAGTCCCAGGAGCTAGAGGGGATTGGCAGGGAGGGAATGCTTCAAATTTATTAGAGTCTCACAGATCAAAGGATTATACAACAGTTGGGGGCCCTGACCACTGTCTAGCGACAGCACCCAGGTAGGAATCCCAACAGCTTCTCTTTTCCCATTAGCTGATGAGGGAGGAGAATTAGCTTCCCACTGGGGTTTTTCCCCTGGACGATGGTACCTTTTTCTTTCATGTTGGTCTTTGGCTAGTAGATGTCTGATAATCCTCTGGTTATTAGATGTTGGGTAACATTTCCAAGTCCTGCATCTGACAAGGTATGGTTACATGGAAGTATGGGTGGGGGAGAGGGTGGAAAAGCAGGAGAGACTAATGGGGTAAGTTATTAAAAATGTATGTTATTGAGAGAGAAATCTGTGGGGAAGATGTGTGAGAAAAATGAAGAGAGAAAATATGGGAGAGGAGATAAAGAAGATGAGGAAAAGAGAGGGGAGATGGAGAGAGAGAGAAAAAACAAACACTTAAAACATAGAAAAGGAAAAGAAGAGTTAAGCAAGGAAAAAAATGATATATTAACAATAAGATAAGTAACATTTTAAAATATATTAAATAATAGGTTGATTGACAATATGCTGCAATACATAATAAACAGAACACACCTGTTCAATCTTTTACAATGTATTGGTCTGGCTTGGGAGGCATGGTCACCTAAAAAGAAAAGGAGTACTTGTGGCACCTTAGAGACTAACCCATTTATTTGAGCATAAGCTTTCATGAGCTACAGTTCACTTCATCACTTCACCTAGTTATTTTTTCCTCCAGGCTAGCAGGCTTACTCTTTTAGCTAGTAGGTGTCGAAAATCAATGTTTCACGCCCAGCACTAGATAATGAGAAACATGCACATCTGGCATGGAACAGATCATGTCATGGGGCAGTAGACCAATGTCAGTGGGCCAAGGGCACCAGGGCAAACGATTAACCCTTAGAGAAAGGGCAGTGGGTTCTTCAAGGCCCACTCAGAGTACACAGAACTTGGTGAAGAAGGTCTTCCAAAGACCCATCTATAGTCAACTATATGAGAGAAAGAGACAATTTAGACTTTCTGCTATACTGAGCTGAATGCAGAGTGACATAATTGCTATTTTTATAACATTCCATAACAGCAACATCCTTCTTTGATTAACCGAATCTCAGCATTAATTTTAGCACCAATCATCATCAACTCAGTTCTAAGAGCAATAACAAGAAAATGATATAATTTGTGAAATCTCATTCATCTGTGAAAACTATATTATGGTCTTTGGGCCCAATCTTGATGTCAGTAGAAGTCTTGCTGGAATAAAGGATAGGACTCTTTATCTCTCACTTAGATCTGCAATTGCAGGAACATTCAATAGCAATATTACCTTATATAAAAAAAGGTTGTAGCCTGGTTTCCTTCTAACAGGAAGATGTCAAAAATAGAGTTAGCATAGATAATACAGTGCAGTCCCTTTACCATTTAGATGGGTTGTTTTATTTCCAAGAATTTGTAGAATGTTTCTTCTCTTGTTACATCGATTTGGTTTGTTCCAATAGTGTTGTTATTAGCCTGCCTTATTCTCTGTCCATCCACTGCTTTTCCAGCTCTCATTTTTCTGTCTGGGTGTCTGTCCATGAGTTTCTACCTATAGTTTGTTGACCTGATCCCACAGTCCTTCTTCGGGCAAACCTCAATGAAGGCAATGGAAGTTTAGGTTGCATAAAAAGCGCAGAATAAGGCCTCTTAATTTTAACCCCTGTATCTTACCTGTATACCGTTTTTATTTCTATTTAATTTGTCTCTTCAACAGTCTATATTTTTTTCTAAACTGCTTAGTAGACACAAATTGGTGTATATACTGTCTTTCTCCTGTTCTTTTTGTTTCTTTGCTTCCTTTTGTTCTTCACTGTTCTTCTTTTGTATCTTTCCATTTTAACAGCTTCATGTTGCTTAGCAACACCAAGAGGTACATCAGATAGATAAAGTCCCAATACTTCCAGTGGGTTTCACCTTACAGTGCACAAAAATACAATTTAACTTACAGAGAGAAATCCTTCCTACAACAAGGTATGATGTATTTATGGTTCATTGAGTACCTAACAAAAGAGGAATTATAGATCAGTGCTACTCTGAAGTAGTGAATTCATAGGGAGTCGAAGTGCATGTCGAGTATAGAAATAACCAAGCACTGTATATCCCAAACACCAGACACAGAGTTTGGGGGGAAAGTCAGCCATTCTAGCTTCACCCCTTAAATCAATACCCTATTGAGATAATACAAAGACTAAAACTAGAAGAATGGATTTGGATTCAGACTTTCCCAACATTCAGTGGTGTTCTAATCTAGAGAATTGATTTAGCTTATTATAGAGAAATGGGCCAGCTACCAAGTTCAGATCTGCAGCCAAACTTTATCAGAGTTTGAGGGTATTTGGATCAGTTTAGTTTGGCCACAATTCTAATCAAACTCAATCTGATTATATCTAGTAAACATGTCTGGCATCTCAGATTTTTCCCCAGGCCTCTCCCTTGAGATAGTTAAAATAAGCAGAATAAACTAAGTTAACTACGTTAATAATTCAGATTTCAAAAATGACATTGCACAACTTATCAGTCAGATATATATATACACACAGAGAACATGAAACAATGGGTGTTATAATATAATAACCATTGTTTCATGTTCTCTGTGTGTATATATATATCCAGTGATGAGCTGCCAAAAGCTTACCCTCCTCACCCCACAAGGGGGTCGTTGCCCACCCCCACCCCCCAGGACTCCTGCCCCATCCAACCCCCCACCCGTGTTTCACCCCCCCCCAGGACCCCTGTCCCACCCACCCCCTCCCCTGTCCCCTGACTTCCCCCAGAACTGGGCAGGAGGGTCTCATGGGCCACTGTAGTGGGTGCCCACCCCACCCCTAAGAGCCAGAGGCACCTGCCAGGGGGCGAGGTGGGGAGTCCCGGCGGTGCTTACCTAGGGCAGCTCCCAGGAAGCATCCGGCAGGTCCCTCTGGCTCCTAGGGGTGGGGGAGCGTAGCTAGGGGGGGAGTAGAGGCGCCTGCTCCCCCACTGATCACATCAAAAGTAGCGCCTTAGGCACCGACTCCCTGGGTGCTCCGGGGCTGGAGCACCCATGGGGAAAACTGGTGGGTGCAGAGCCCCCACCGGCGGCTCCCCACCCCAGCTAACCTCACCTCTGCTCTGCCTCCTCCCCTGAATGCACAGCCCTGCTCTGCTTCTCAGCCTCTGCCCCCCCTGCTTCCCACGAATCAGCTGTTTGGCAGGAAGCCGGGGAGGACTGAGAAGCAGGCCACGGCTTCCCGCTCAGGCCGAGGGTGGCGGAGGTGAGCTGGGTCAGGGAGAGGTTCCCCTGCGTGCCCGCGCCCCTCCCCCCCCCGGTTACCTGCTGCGGCACGGGCAGCGCTCCTCCACCTCCTCACCGCTCGAGCTCACCTCCATTCTGCCTCCCTGGGCCTGAGCGGGAAGCCGCGGCTTGCTTCTCCGCCTGCCCCGGCTTCCCGCGCGAACAGCTGATTCGTGGGAAGCCTGGGCGGGGGCGCGGAGAAGCAGAGTGGGGCGGCACGTTCAGGGGAGGAGGTGGAGAGGAGGTGAGCTGGGGCTGGGGGTGGGGCGGGGAGCTGCTGGTAGGTGCTATCACCCCTAAGGTGAGCTATTACCAGCGGGGGGGGGGAACCTTTTGTAGGAAAAAACCTCCTGCTGGTAATAGCTGACCTTACCTGATCACTCTCGTTACAGTGTGTATGGTAACACCCATTGTTTCATGTTCTCTATGTATATAAATCTCCCCACTGTATTTTCCACTGAATGCATCCGATGAAGTGAGCTGTAGCTCATGAAAGCTTATGCTCAAATAAATTTGTTAGTCTCTAAGGTGCCACAAGTACTCCTTTTCTTTTTAATGAATGTAAGAGTTACTGAACTGGATTCTGAATAAATAACACCTGTATATTTATCTGAGTACAACAATTTTTCCCAAAACCTATGTACTTATGGGTGTATTAAAAAAGACTACACTGACTACTGCTGACCTATTAATATATAATAATAACGCTCCAAATAACCCTATACATTTTTATTTAATAATAGTGCCCCAATTACCCATGTATATTCTTATTATGTTGAAATACTCTGCACTAAGTAACAGAGAATCTTACCTGTCTATAATAATGTCATTTCTAAAAACTGTGTACCTACCTGCTACTATTCTTATAAAGCATAAATAAACAATTTTAAAAATATATATAAAACCAACCCTTTATGCTAGACCTGAACCAACAATTTACTAGTCTAGCACTGAGCATATACCCTAAATAAGTATACTAACCCCTAATGCTAAATCTTTTTAGGGAAAGAATTTGTTGGTTCTTGGAACCAAAAATAATAGATAATAAACTTGCATCAAATATAAAGAAACAAAGATTTACCTCCATTCCAATGCTCCAACATTAATCCTTGCTTTCCAGCAAACAAATACTAGAATAAACTAAGTATAATTTATAAGAGAACCAGATTTACAAAATATTTGACAGAGAAAAAATAACTGACCTTTTTTTTGTCTTTTCATCATCCTTTCCTGCCCCGCACCTCCTCTCCCACCCCGCTTTAACTTCTTATTACACAAAACAAGGCCTCATATAGGAATCACTGAGAATAATAATAATTATATTTGGGCTACTAATCCTCATCTTGTGCTGTCCCTGATAACAACTGGTTTTAAAAACAAATCCAGACAGGCGGTAATATGGCTTAGACTCATCCCTTGAAAAGAAATGAAAAAATTACACTGCTAGTGAAAGAGGAAGAAACATAGACACCGGCTCTGTATATAGTTAAAATCCAAAACTAGCTGATGATCCAGATTATTAAAGACATTTATCAGTTTATTTGGGTCTGATGCTTCCATATTTACTTAGACAAAATTCCCATCGACATTGATGAAAGCAATGCCTAAATGAGAACTAAAGGACTGCATCCTTAGTTACTGAGAATCATAGTAGTGTCTTGAACCAAGTTAGAAGAGAGCACTATCGTTGCTACCATTGGGATAGATGCATGAACTTCTATTGCTGTGTTATGTAGGAGGCTATCTCATCATAATGATCACTGCTGTCTTAAAATCCAAGAATCAACTACTTTACTATTGACTTGGGACCAAAGATGACGGAGAATCTTGGGTATTGCCCAGACCATACCAAGCTTTGAAGTTTTATTCTTTGGGGGACAAATCTTGCCTCCATCTCTATGGGCATGGAAGGACTTTGGTGCAATGGACAGGAACTGGAGGTCTGTAAAATGGGTATATATGTTCTGTGTCCCATGCAACTTGGTTCTCCAAAAAGTCCCTGCATCCCAGGGGAGTTTTAGGGTCCAGAGACAATGCTGATGGATCTCCCACAATGCAGTTCCACTGGCTATTCCCCCTCTGTGAATGGAGCATGCTTAGCCACAGAGGTTACTGCAACCCAAGGAGAAGCCCACACTGTCTGCAAAGAGCTCCTTGTCTCCTTGGTCTGAGACAGATCTTTCTAGAGCACAACAAATTCATTTGTGCTCAGGATTTGTCCTTTTCTGATTTCACATGATCCATCCATTCTAACATCTCACACTATAACAAGTTATATTAACAAGTGCCCTACTTATGTTGAGGTGTATGGTAGAATGAAAGCAAATTCTTCTCCTTCTCCATCTTCTCACTTGTTTATTGATGCAGCAAAACATGATAATTAGAGCTGCATGTACATAAAATTTGCATTCAAGTAGATTGTGGTATGAGCTAGGGAACTCACCCTTAACTTTATAGTCTGTATATCTATTTTGTATTAACTTTTTAGTCATTCTTGATATGTTTCTGTAGGCATCACAGTTAAAAGAAGAATTGTTAAAAATGGCAATTTCATAAGGCCCAATTCTCCTTTTGCTTAAATTGGTGAAATTCAGATGAAATCTATGGAGCTTTGCTGGTGAAACTGGCGTGAGAAGAGAATCAGGCCCATAAAGATCTTAAATTTAAACATGCTCAAACGCTTTGCTGGATCAGGAAAAGAATACTCAGTATTTTGCAGAATCAACGCATTCGTTCAACCCAAGGTTATTAGCCTTCTCTGCCTACATGTGCACTGTTGTTATTAACAATAATGCCTTGCTGGCACTGTAAATCTTCACTAGATATTTTATTATATATGTACAGGCTTTATAGCACTTAGACGTATTTGGGAGGATATTGACATGACTTCATTTGTAACTAGATGCTATATTCTCCCGGGGCCCCTGTGTTTATATTTTAGGAGGTTTATGAGTCACACAGGGTATCAAAGGTACAGAAGGCAAATATTTGCTTTTGTGTGCATTTCTCATTTCTGAAAAAAATAATCTATACAAAACAGAAATGGAAATGTATTTCTCACATCAAGAACAGAAAGGTAGGATTCAGTGAACTACCTACACAGGAAAAAATGCTACAGATCACTAGGTAACATGAACATTTTCCATAGTGAATGGAGCCTATATTTGTTAAAATAAGGTTCCATTGACCTCAATGGACCTATTGTCTGAGTAAGAGCTGCAGGATAAACCCCTAAAATATAAGATTTTTAAATATATCCTTTATTTATTTTATCTGTTTCATGCGGTATACTCAGCAGCTTGTTTACCTCTGCATTCTCTTCCATCAAATTTCATATGGTATAAAATATTGCATATATTTCTTTTATTAATGTTGTCCTTTACTTGTTTAAAAATAGTAAAAAAAAAAAAAAGAATCCTAACACTATTTAACCCCTTCAAACTTTTCATGCCAATATGAGTTGCCTTATCCTCTCATCTACATAAACCCTAGAATAATTAAACAAAAATGCTCATGCCATGTTAAATTAGCCATCAGAGTGAGCTCATATGTGCCTAGAAATCAAAGATGCTGACACTGGCAAAAAAAGTTAGAAATCTTATCACAGGTCTTGTTCACTTTATTCCCACAACTGGTCTCATTGACTTCAGCTGGATGATTCATTTGGGTAAGGCAAACAGGATATGGTCCCTTATAGAGCTAAAGAGTTCAAAGAATCATTCCTTAATTTACACTGAGGTTTTCAGGCATGTGAAATTTCAGAGAAATCAGTTGTGGCTGTACAGGGGACACAAGAAAGGAGGTTTCTTATAGAATCTCTCTCCCTTTACACAGGGTGCCAATCAAAATCTGACTCTAGGTTTATAATTTCTTCCTCACCTAACCCCTAAATTTGGGGCCTAAACAACCTGACCATAACCCTTTAAGACTAATATATCAAAATATACTGAAGATAATAACAAAGAAGTATTATATTACAATTCCTTCTGCAAGTGTATTTGAGCTTGCTTTGAGGCACACACTTTGTTGGAGTCACAGAGAATTGTTTTCCAGCTGTTTTCAATACAGTACAAATAGTGGGCCAGATCCTCAGATGGTATGTACTTGTCTAGCTCTGTTGAAGTCAACAGACCCTAAGGAAAGTGTAAATGGGCATAGCTCCAAAGAAGTTAATGGAGCTATGCTGGTGAGGATCTAGACCATTTATTCTTATCCTGAAATAAGTGGAAGTTTTGAAGATTAATTCCAGTGGGAACAGGATCCCATTATTTGTATTCTGAAAGATGGGCAAACTCTGTGTAGAAAAAGTTTTGGGGTGACCATCCATCCACTTCCTCTAATAACAGGTGTAACATACCCTAATTTCTACTGATGGTCTTCACGATCATTTAGGAGAGCTGGGAATTTTGCAGAACCCTTCTTTCCCATCCTGGGAGAAACAGAGCAACAAAAGGCTAAGCATGACTTCCAGAAGGAAAATCTCTGTATTAAAAGCCAAGTAACGCAGAACTACAATATTAAATACACATTATCTGAAATGGGAAATACACTGTAAAAGTTTCATTAAAGTTCAGTTTCAGCAATAACAATATATCAGTTTTAAATCCTGCCAGAAAAGATTCTTCTGATATAAATAAAACTGCTAAGACAAATTGGTTCATATACAAATAGCTACTCTGACTAAAAACAACTGCAGTTGAACAGGGTTTTTCGTTTGTTTGGGGGTGTTTTTTTGTTTTTGTTTTTTACTAAAACGTCCATTTAAAACGGCTATTAAATATAGAAAACAAATACACAGGATTTGGTCGTTTTCTGCTATGGATCTTGGGCACACGAAAAGAAAACAAAATCCCTTTGACTACTGAGGAGGGAGCAATGCTCCGCAAACCGCCACACTCGCCTGCACTGGACACCAAGAAACCTGGGCAAGGCTTTAAAGTGCTCCCCCACCCCAACCCAGGGGGAAGCGTTTACAAAGAGCGCGCGGGGAGGGGATGCGAGTCCACCAGCGTCCGCCCCAGTCTCGGGAGCAGATCGCACAGCAAACGGAGGAGGGCGGCCCCAGCGGAGCGGAGCGCGGAGCGGGGAGGGGGGTTATTTGCCAGCGGCGGTGGCGCTCGCAGCCACCGCGGTGCTCCTCCGCTGCTCCATGCCGTTGGGCAGGAAGCCGGCGATGATGGGCACCGGCCAGATGAGGGCGGCCACGCTCCACACGATGATGACGAGAGTCATGAAACAAGCCACCAGGGTGGACTCGATGGGCTTGCGGTTCAGCCGCCAGCCCGGCTCCCCCTTCAGCTCCTCCAGGCTGAAATCCAGGCAGCAGAAATTCAGCGGCTCCCCCTGCAGCCAGTACTGGCCGGGCTCGGACAGCGAGGAGGAGGCGGCGGCGGCGGCCGCTGCCCGGAGCCGCCCGACCCTGCGCCCCCGCACCCAGCTGCAGCCCACGCAGAGGCGCAGGTCCTGCTGGGCTCCCCCCGCCGCCAGCCCCAGGTGCTCGATGAGCAGCGGCGGCCCCACGCGGTGGAAGGCGGCGGAGAAGAAGGCCCGCCCGTGGCCGTTGGTGGAGAAGAGCAGCAGGTCGCAGGGGATGCCGAGCGGGCGGCTCCAGCGCACCAGCAGCGAGCTCAGCATCTGCCGCTGCACGCTGATGTTGCAGGGCGCCTCCTCGGGGGGCTGGGGCGGCTGCGGGCCGGCGGCGGCGGCGGGAGGCGGCTCCCGGCTGGGGCTGCCCGCCTCAGCCTGCCCGCCCATCCCGCGCAGGTCGCGCTCCAGGCTGGCCAGGGAGCGCGAGGAGGAGTTGATGGGGGGCAGCAAGAGCTCGGGCTCCTCCTGCCCCCCGCCGGCCGCGGCGGGGCTCCAGCCCTGGCAGGGGGGCAGGCAGGCGGCCAGCAGCGCCGGCAGGAGCGGCGGCAGCAGCATGGCATGGACTCAGAGCCGGCGAGGAGGAGGGGGTGGAGGCTGCATGGCGCTGCCGCCCGCCACCCGGCTGGGGAGGGCGTGGGAGCCGGGCTGGGGCCGCCGCGGCTGCTCGGCGAAGGGCTGAGGGAAAAGGCGCGCGTGACGGCAGCAGCTCGGCAGCCCGCCTCCGCCCCCTGCTCAGCCCCGCCGGGAGGAGCGGCCGGGCGGGAGCCCTGCTCGGCTCAGGCGCTCTGCGGGACTCCCCGGCAGCCCCCCAGCATAGGCACCCCTCGCACCGCCGACGTAGGGACCGCCCCCCCCACCCAGTAGCGGTCTCCCTCCCAACCGTGTCCCCTCTCCCTCACTGCACGGGGCTCCGTCACGCGCGCCCAGCTTCCTCCCTGCTGCTTGGGGCAGGGCGCCCCCCCCCACCAGGACACCTGCCCCCACAGGGCGACTCCCTGCAGCCCGCACAGCGCCTGGAGCGCGGCCCCGTCTTGGCGCCGGCCGGGCGTGATTTCCAGAGTGCACTCAGGAGGCTGGGATCTCGGAGCGGGTTACCCGCCCCGCCGTAATCCGGTTCCCGGGGCTTACCGCTTCTTACACGGCACAGGTATATTTCTTGTGTCCCTGATTCGGAGCCTTGTAAGTGCATATCTGGGCCGATCTGCTTTCTGAGAAGGGGCACCCGAATGTCCTGCTGTCTCCCCCTGCTTTGAAGACCTTCTCAATACCCCCAGCAGCTGCAGCGGCATCTGCACTTCCAGTGAAAACTGGGAGCCATTGCTCTCCCTCTTCCTTTGGCCTGGGGCAAGCAGGATGGCACAGACCAGTGTGCCTGAGGCAGAACAGGGTGTGAATTCGCCGCTCCCTCCAGCGGCCCCGGACATTGCCTTTTTCTCCAAATATCCCCAATAATGTTACTACAATGAGAAATACCTATAGGGGCACCAAGAGAAAAGTAAATGCGTAGATGAAGGGACCAGACTGCCACTCCACAGCCTGCTATCCTGTCCTATTTAGCTTCTTCTACTGTATGCCCCCCTCACAGGGGTTTTGGGGAGAGGGGGTTGAGGAATTGTGTTTCGAGAGCATTCATCTGAGAACTGACTTTTACAGATGCTCCTTTCTTATGGTTTTATAGAAGGGAAAGTAAAAAACAAAACAAAACAAAAACAAACAGACAAACAAAAACCACCGTAGAAATGCTGTGAAACTGTCAAGCCTGATTCCCTGGCTATTTTTTTTATCCAATTCTTTAAGTTACTTTGTTGTGAAAGAGGGAACTCATACTTCGTTCACAAGAGGGAGTTCCAGTAGCCTGGAAAGAAAGAATCACCCAGTCCTAGCCCTTGCCTGGAAGTTGGAGGTTCACAGCTCTGATTTAGAGAGAGAGAATATACTTTCATAAATGATTCATCCACTGTCATATGCTGGAGGACAATTAATCCCTATATAAAAGATTTGAGTAAGAAAACAATTACAAGAAACATAAAACTGACAATTATATTAAGTTAGTGTGAGATTTATATTTTTTAAAGGCAGCTTTATAATAATTTCGGTGTCATTTTGTACTTCAGGCTGTTTTATAATTTGACAGTTACCATAGTTTTAGTTTTGACACTCTGCTTAACGTTGCCAGGCTAACAGAGCCTTAGAAATGGATAGTGATATAATAGGAAGAATAGATATAGGGAGTGGACAAGGAAAATAACAATAGGGACTCAGGTGTGGCATTCTTTAGCCACCACTCTGCACTGGGGATGGGGCAGAACTATACCACCCTAGGGAGAGGCATGACTGCCCACTCTTTCCTTCCCCACCCTCTTTCCAGCAAGTTCTCCTGGAGAGGGAGATTGATTTATTTATTTGTATTACCATAGTGCCTGTGAACCTTAGTCATTGACCAGGACCCTATTGTGCTAGGTGCTGTACAAACATAGAACAAAATGATGGATCTCTGCCCCAAAGATCTTACAGTCTAATAGGAGAGGTTGATACTACCCCCATTTTACAGAAAAAAGGGCATAACAATGACTTCACCCTCTCACTCACATCAAGTAGCTTACTCTGGAAGTAGTCTCAGCTGAGTAAGGTACAATGCAACACGAGTAAGGCTAGTGAACCAGGCCCTATATGGTTTTCCTCTGAAGTCATCATCTAAGCTTATCGAGACAAAACCAATATCTTCTTGGTTTTAATTTGAGATGGACCTCAGTGCAAGTGAGCTGTAGCTCACGGAAGCTTATGCTCAGATAAATTTGTTAGTCTCTAAGGTGCCACAAGTACTCCTTTTCTTTTTGCGAATACAGACTAACAGCTGTAACGGCTGCTACTCTGAAAGTGGATTTGTGTCCTGACCTGAATTTGTCCAAAGTATATGGTGTGTTTAGGTCTAGGATTTTGGTTTGGCTCATTGTAGAGGTCTGTGCCAGGCATGAAGTTCAGATCCAGGTCTGGCTCTGAAATGCCACAAAATTCACATCTGGTTTAGATTCTCTAGTTTTAATAAGTTTTTCAATCCATATATTTCAATTTCTCCTATTTTCAATATATTTTGATATATTTTAGATACACTTATACAGGTTTCTGTGTAAACATTTGCATAGCACATCTTGCTCTTCTTGGTCACATCTACAGCCTCATAGACCTGTATTAATAGGAGTTTCACTGCTGTACTTTATCAGTGAGCACCAACAAATAGGCGAGGAGAAAGCTGTGATGTAGTCAATAATAGACAAAATAACTTAATGCCAAAATGGTTTGACCAGTGATGAGAACAAATTATATTACATCAGCATTTTGGCATAAAGGATTGGGGATAAGCCTGAATTTTTAAGTTAGGTTATCTTCTGAAGAGGGTGGCAGATGTTCTCAGGCAGTGCTCCAGTTCCTCTCTGAGCTACTAGAAACCAGTTTACTAGGTTTAGAGAGATTTGTGTAGGGAAAAGGGGGAAACTGAGTGAATTTTTTCAAAGGGAAGATAACTTGCCAAAGGAATTTTAAATTGTAGCTACCTATCACAGTAAAGAAATAAGAGATGACAATTTGTCTGAGGCTGGGAATGCAGGCAGGTATTATACTTGTTGCTGTTTATAGAGAGACAACACATGAGGACAAAGATGGGAAAAGGTATGGCAGATCACTTATTAACCAATAATGTCCTATGTTGATAGGGACCATAAGAACCTAGATAGGTAGATACAATTAATCTCTGTATCCAGTCAAGCATACAAAGAGTATCACAGCACACTTAAAAACAATACCTAGCTTTTATATAGTGTTTTTCATCCATTGATCTCAAAGCACTCTATAGAAGAGATTACATGACCCTCATTTTATACAGGAGACAGTTGAGACACAGAGAAATGAAGGGACATGCTCAGCTTCCACACAGATTAGACTATATAGATACAAATAAAATTAATATATGTACTATAGATTATTGTATCTCAGACAGGTAGCATCTGTGGATGTGCTAGGGCAGGTCTGAAGAGGAATGTAATGGACAAGTTGTAGGAAAAGTAATGAAGCAGTGGGAAACTAGGAGTCTCATGGGTAA
Source organism: Lepidochelys kempii (assembly GCF_965140285.1). Lineage (NCBI taxonomy): Eukaryota > Metazoa > Chordata > Testudines > Cheloniidae > Lepidochelys > Lepidochelys kempii. Next base: position 189,770,788 of record NC_136381.1, read on the forward strand.
AAAGTGTTTATTAGGATGAGGGTGAAGGACAACAATTAAAATCTTGGAGTGAGATTTGAATAAACTTTTTGTTACTGTAAATGTAGTACTCATGGAAGGTGCTGGATTGTCAGTTGTGAGGACACAAGTTCTCTCTCTATCCATGTATCAGGTACAACATTGGCAACAGCAGTGCAAGTTTTCCTATGCTATCCTGCAACATTTCTCAGCTCTGATCTGGATGTCCCATGCTAGAAGGAAGGTTGCTTAGTCTCTGGGGCTTTGCAGTAGTTGGCCTCTGCTGAGATTGATAGTGCCAGTGATATTTTGACATGTGGACACATGTTCACTAGGAACTGGTTGGAGACCACTGAACTCATTCCACCAAATGGTAACAACTTTCTCTTATTACAGTTTTGAGCTACATTTGAAATAGTAGCCTACAGGTGGAAAGGTTCTTTCACCCATTACCAGCAGCATGAACCAACCATGTGTTGGCTGTTTTGGTCTCCTGTTATAGCTAATGGAGAGACTCCTACTGACCAAAGGCAGATTCACATGGGGGATGCTAGAAGCCAATAAATAGTTTGGTTCAAGTCTAAATCCTAGGAGTCAATATGAGAGGATTCTCAGATAGTGTTGTTCAACATAGCTCCATTGCCTTTAATAAAGCTGTGCCAATTTACACCAGCCAAGGATATGACTTGAGATTTGCACTGAGGAGGAAGATGGAGGGGAGGACATTTCTTGGTTAAGGGTTGCTTTTCTGTAGTAGGATGTCATTTCTGAATATATTGAGTAGAAAGTAGTTGGCAGTGAGAAATAAGATAGGAAAGTAGGCCCGGGGCCATACCATCATGGAGAGGGTTAGCTGTGGAAAGTTGTCTTGTCAATCACAGAAAAAGGAAGTAGGAGCAAATCAGGACACCAAATTGTGCCTGATCTCCACTGAACTGTCAGATAAACAAGAAAGATGTTACAGTCAACAGTATCACTTGTAAGCAGATCACTTCGTGGCTAAGAAGGATGAGAAGGAGGCAGGCTTGAATGAAAGAAGTGAGTAGTTGACTCCACTGAGAAGAGCAGATTCAGTACTGTGAAAGGAGTGAGAGCCAGGCAGGAAATAAGCTTTGGTATTGTTTTGAGAGAACTGGTTATTTCTAGTTGAGAAAACATAGTTTTCCAAGATGTTGCTAAGAAAGGTTTGATTGGCTAGTGGGTAAGAGAGCATCATAGAGAGGTATTTTAGAGATGGATTTAATAAAATGAAATTAATGGACAATGGTTGATTATCAATATTTTGTTGATTGACCAGGGAACTGCATTATCTTTTTATATTGCCCATTGAGATGCCAAACAATAACATTTCTTCAATACTAATTATACCAAAGCCTTTACTTATTTTTTCATCTGCCACCTCTATGGATTTGACAGAAATTATTCGATTAAAATGCTTTTGACAACTTTTCTTGGAGGAAAAGAGGTTAAATATGATGACTATATCAATAATTGTTTAGTGTGGCAGAACTGTTACTGTGAACTACTAGAATTAGAGAACATCTAATTTAATTATCTATTACATTGTTCTGTAAATATTTGTACATAAACTTGCATTTCCTAATAATTGTTTTATTAGTATGTCACTGGAAAATCTAAACATTTACTGTAACAATGTACTTGAAAAAACCTTATAAAGCATTCAGTTTTTCAGATCCATTATGCCTTTCCTAATCTGCTCTGAAACAAAGTTTTAGGGCTTGGCTTTATTATTATTAATATTTATTATCTCTAGTAGAGTGGAAGGATGGCCACAGAGCTAGGCTGCTCTCCTGGGACTCAGGAAACCTTCATTGGCTGTTGTCCCGCAGGCTTTCTATGCGACTCAGTTACTGAGGGTATGTCTACACTACGAAATTAGATCGAATTTATAGAAGTCGGGTTTTTAGAAATCGGTGTTATATATTCGAGTGTGTGTGTCCCCACAGAAAATGCTCTAAGTGCATTAACTCAGCGGAGTGCTTCCACAGTACCGAGGCAAGCGTCGACTTCCGGAGCGTTGCACTGTGGGTAGCTATCCCACAGTTCCCGCAGTCTCCGCTGCCCATTGGAATTCTGGATTGAGATCCCAATGCCTGATGGGGCTAAAACATTGTTGCGGGTGGTTCTGGGTACATGTTGTCAGGCCCCCCTTCCCTCCCTCCCTCCATGAAAGAAAGGGCAGACAATCGTTTTGTGCCTTTTTTCCTGGGTTACCCGTGCAGACGCCATACCATGGCAAGCATGGAACCCACTCAGCTCACCATCACCGTATGTCTTCTGGGTGCTGGCAGACATGGTACTGAATTGCTACACAGCAGCAGCAACCCATTGCCTTATGGCAGCAGATGGTACAGTAGGACTGGTAGCCGTCATCGTCATGTCCGAGGTGCTCCTGGTCGCCTCTGTGAGGTCGATCAGGAGCGCCTGGGCAGACATGGGTGCAGGGACTAAATTTGGAGTGAGTTGATCAGGTCATTCTCTTTAGTCCTGCAGTCAGTCCTATTGAACCATCTTATGGTGAGCAGGCAGGCGATACGGATTGCTAGCAGTCCTCTTGTATCATCTTCTGCCGAGCAGCGATGAGATGTGGATGGCATGCAGTCCTTCTGCACCGTCTGCTGCCAGCCAAAGATGTAAAAGATAGATGGAGTGTATCAAAACAAGAAATAGACCAGATTTGTTTTGTACTCATTTGCAACCCCTTCCCCCGTCCCCCATTTAGGGGACTCATTCCTCTAGGTCACACTGCAGTCACTCACAGAGAAGGTGCAGCGAGGTAAATCTAGCCATGTATCAATCAGAGGCCAGACCAACCTGCTTGTTCCAATAAGAACAATAACTTAGGTGCACCATTTCTTATTGGAACCCTCCGTGAAGTCCTGCCTGAAATACTCCTTGATGTAAAACCACCCCCTTTGTTGATTTTAACTCCCTGTAAGCCAACCCTGTAAACCATGTCGTCAGTCGCCCCTCCCTGCGTCAGAGCAACGGCAGACAATTGTGCATCTGAGTTGAGAGTGCTGTCCAGAGCAGTCACAATGGAGCACTCTGGGATAGCTCCTGGAGGCCAATACCGTTGAATTGTGTCCACAGTACCCCAAATTCAACCCGGCAAGGCCGATTTAAGCGCTAATCCACTTGTCAGGGGTGGAGTAAGGAAATTGATTTTAAGAGCCCTTTAAGTGGAAATAAAGGGCTTCATTGTGTGGACAGGTGCAGGTTTACATCGATTTAACGCTGCTAAATTTGACCTAAAGTCCTAGTGTAGACCAGGGCTTAGTCTTTCTGTGCCTTGGATCTCCATCTGTAATATGTGTATGATTGCATGTCCCTTCCTAAAGCTGCTATGTGGAAAATACATTAAAGATTGTGAGGTACAATATGGTAACACCCTGTTAAATAGAGAGCTCTGATGTTTACATTATTGTATTATGTTACTCTAAATAAAAGCTTACTGTTGTAATGGTTATTGATATTTACATGACAGTGATTTGTAAACTGGTTAAAACTTGATAAATACATAGATAAAAAATTTAAAAAGATTGTGAGATGCTCAGATACTGTGGTAATGGGCGGGACACATACAAATACCATAAAGGAATCAACATTTATATTGCAGTAGCACAAGAAGGCCATTACCAGATTGGGCCCCACTGTACAAACCATACCAGCATATAATAAATGACAGTCCCTGCTCCAAAGAGCTTACAGTCCAAAAGACAAGGGATATGTAGATGAGATGAACAGGAAGTCAGAGTTTGGAGGGGAGGGGCACCGGAGCCAGGACAATGTGTGTGAAATTCTTAGGCCAAGGGTAGTCAACAGGTAGACCATGGGCCAAATCTGGACTGCAAAATGCTTTTGTACAGACCCTGAAATCTTTTCGTTTACTTAATTTTCTCTGGAGTTTGGACCTTGACTATACCTTGACCAAGAAATTTGGATCTTGACCAAAAGTAATTGACTATCCCTGTCTTAGGTAGATCAGCAGTGGTGAATGAAGCTCTTCACCTGCCTATCTGTTATCAGGTTGTATTTTGCTGTATACTTTACAGCAGAGGAGAATTTTGAGGAAAAACTTGGAGCATGAAGTAGTGGCTTTACAGATTTGACTGGGAGCTTTCACCACTCATACATTGCAGCATGGGTAAAAGTGCAAAAATTCTTATTGGAGGAGCAAGAGATTGAGGTTGACACCATTGTCAGAGCAAAGGCAGGAGATGCAATAAGATAAGAGATCAGACAGGTAGGGTGGAGATAAATTGCGAGGACAAGAGGTTTATGTTTGATATGGTGGAAGAGGGAATCCAAAGGCGGGACATAAAGAGGGGAGTGACATAGAGTGACAAGCCACGATGATCTTAGCAACAGCATGTTGAATGAACTTGAGTGGGGATAGGTTGCAGACATCCAGGCCAGAGAGGAGATTACAGTAATCAAGGTACAATATGATTAGGCTTGGAAAAGAATTTTGGCAATGTGGACAGAGAGGGAAGGTCACATCTTGGAGATGCTGTGCAAGAAGAGGCAGCAAGGTTTAAACACCGCATGGATATAGGGTCTAAGGAGGGGGCAGAGTATTATTACCAAAGAAATTAGCAACAATATACCACACAGATTAGCTCTGAGCTTCTCAAGCTTGGCTGCTCATTGGGTTCCCCTTCAGGACTGTCCATCCCACACCCTAGACCCTTTCTTTGTAGAGGCACTCCTACCTCCCTTATCCATGTGGGGTGGGGATCCATCTGCCTCAGAAAGAGAGCAGAGCCTACTTATCTTTTCCCAGCAGTAACAGCACCTGCTAACAGGGATGGTTCACAGAATCATAGAAATGAAGGGCTGGAAGGGAGCTCAACTAGGCAAACCCACCACCCTGTTCTACCCACTCATTTGGAATATGAATGAATTAAACAAGGAGGCACATTCTGGTAGGTCAAAGAAAAGGTAACTTCATTTTCCACTCCACTGATTAATCTAGCATCATACATATTTGCAAAACATTTTGTTTTTTTTAAAGATGCAGAATTAATTAATTGGCAAAAAATTTACTGAAGTCTGGCTTGGATATGATCCAGGGATAAGAGAAAGCAAAATGTCCAATATGTATACACTGTGCATAAAATCCCTTTAGAAGTCTATATGTGCTTCCATTGGATAATATAGATCACTGTGAGCTAGGTGGTGCTAATTGCACAGAGCTCCCCCAACACTGAAGGGTGGTACAGAGCAGCACTGCCCTGGGAGGAGTATGGGAAGCATCATGCCTCAGACAGAAGGTGTCCTGAAGTGAGTGGGGACTTTGCAAAATGCCACATCCCTCTAAGTGCTACAGTATACTACCTATCCCACCCTGCATAGATGATCAGCTCTGGCCATGTCTTTGCCTACATCTATCCCTCACTTTCTCCCTACCCCAGAGTGATTAGGGAGCAGCTGCAGTACTCCCCTGAGCACAGGGATTGCAATTCTGCTCAGTGATTACACAGATCACATGAGGAGGGTGATTTTCTGGATCCTCCACACATTGTGCCCCTCTGTAAGACTCTATACTTGGTAGCTCGTGGAAAACTGGAAAGTATTCTAGTAATAAAGAGTTCTACTTGATGTATTTCTCTTCCTCTACTTATATTTCTAGGGGCATCATGTGAAAACAGGATCTTCTTTTCTGAGGAACTTATCTGTTCTTGTTGCTAATTTCCCCAGCAACCACCACAGTGCCTGTGACATCACAACTGGCTCCTGTGCAAAATGTTATGATGTCACAAACATAGGAGAAGGAGTCACATTCTGCTCTCTGTTACACCAGAGTAAATCTGGAGTAACTCCAGTGAAGTCAATGGGGGTCAGGTTTCACCTTGAAAGGTGCTGTGCACTTCTGCCCTGATCCAGCAAAGCATTTTACATATGCTTAAGTTTAAGCACATGAACCGTCCCATTGACCAGCTTCAGCCCTCCTGCTTTCATTCTTCAGTGCTTCGCTTTACACCACTGTAGCTGAGAGCAGAATTTGGCCACGTGACTTGAAGTGAGGGATGAGCAGCAGCAGCACAATCCCTTCAGAAACGTACATCATTCCATTTTCATGCAAATATCCCTAGTGTTCAAAAGCAGAAGAAAAGACGTACAGAAAATACATTCTGTACCAATCGATTTATCTCTGAATACATTGTTTTCCACAAGGCATCAGCTGCCCTTTAAAGGAATGGGAGGGTAACCTGCCATGCTGTTCATAGTTCATCACTGAAATTGACCACATTTAAATATGGTGGTTTAGCTCTGTGGGGCCAACCTTACTACCACATGGCTTGCTTTTGCCTGTGTGAATGTAATTTAAGTGCAAATAAAAGGAAGGCTAGATCTCAATAATTACAGCCCTCAGTTGTTTATTTTAACCTCCAGTCTGTGAAATTGATTTCGTAAGTCACCAAGTCAAATGTTAATGTTTCAAATATTACATATTAATTCACTGCCTATATTATTACATTTGTTCCTGTGGTAATGTGGAGTACACACTGATGGCAATTCCTTTACCTGCCTTTTTACACAAATACACTTCCCCTCCCCACAATTCATGCTGTCTCCAATAGTTAGTGAATATCTCATAAACACATTCACACTCATGTCTTCTCACTTTGCTATGGCTGCAGGCCCTGATTCTCCTCTCACATATGCCATGGTAAATCTGGACTAACCTCAGTGCAGTCAGTGAGTACACAAGACCTTACTTTCCCAACTCTAACAGACATTCCCCACTCTACATAGTATAATTGAGACAAGGCAAGTCAGTTATGAGAAGGGGGATATACAACAAGTCTACATTTTTAGGGCACAGTTTATCCATTGTACTTAGGCAAACCCAGGAGGTAAAAAAAAAGGGCTTAAAAGTAATTCCCTGTATTTTTATTGCAAGTCAGAAAAAAATAATTAGTCTCTATGGGATTCTCACTGCACAATGACATCTGGGGATATTGACAACAATGACCCACTAGAATAGCAAAGAGGATAATCTGTTAGAAGGATTAGGGTATTTTAATTGGCCTAATGCTTTACAAAATTATTTCTATTGTTTTTTCTGCATATTTACATTTTGAATTAGTCATGTTAGCTCTTTCATCACAGGGCACATTTCAGATTCTAATTCAAGATCAATAGTTTGCAAGCAACAGCATTGACTAGAACAGGGGCGGGCAAACTTTTTGGCCTGAGGGCCGCATCGGGTTTCAGAAATTGTATGGAGGGCCGGTTAGGGGAGGGGGTTGTGGCCCGGCCCCCACCTCCTATCCACCCCCCCCAGGACTCCTGCCCCATCCAATCCCCCTGTTCCCTGACGGCCTCCCCCGGGACCCTTGCCCCATCCGCATCCCCCCGCTCCCTGTCCTCTGACCGCCCCCAGACCCCCGCCCCAACGGCCCCCCACCCCATCCAACCCCTCCTCTCATTCCTGACTGCCCCCTCCATGACCCCTGCCCCATCCTACCACCCCTTCTCCCTGTCGCCTGACTGCCCCCGGAACCCCTGCCCCTGACTGCCCCCTGCCGCCCCATCCAACCTCCCCCCCTTCCTGACTCCTGCATTCAACCCCCTGTTCCCGCTCCAACTCCTATCCACACCTCCACCCTCTGACCACCCGAACTCCCCTACTCCCTATCCAACCCTCCTTGCTCCCTGCCCCCTTACCGCGCTGCCTGGAGTACCCATGGCTGGCGGCACTACAGCTGTGCCGCCCGGCTAGAGCCGGGCCACACCACCATTGCCACCACACAGCACAGAGCACCGGGTCAGGATGGGCTCTGCAGCTGCGCTGCCCCAGGAACTCACCGTCCCGCTGCCCAGAGCATTGCACCGGCAGTGAGGTGAGGCGTTGGGGGAGGGGGAACAGCCTCCCTGGCCAGGAGCTCAGGGGCCGGGCAGGAGGGTCCCGGGGGCCGGATGTGACTCATGGGCTGTAGCTTGCCCACCTCTGGACTAGAATCATGTTTTCTTGACTTTATTAAATATGTGGGGGACTGATCCTGGGAGGTGCTTAGCACCCTTGTCTGTAACAGAGTGCTGGGCAAAAGCAGCTGATCCAGCACTCTGGTCACTGCAGTTCTAATTAAATACAGCAGAGCAGACCTTATTAATAATTGTTGTGCCTAGGTGATGGGCTGAGGAGAACTAAAGCTAGTTAGGCCATTAGGCAGATGGTACAAATAGCAGAGGAAGGGAGGAAGCAGAGAAAGAGAGATATTTTTCCCTGCTTGCCTCAGGAGCGGAGGGCTCCCTAAGACTGTAGGTGTAAGGCTGAATAGTGTACAAGGGTGGTGGGAACCAACATTGTAAATAAACTGCACCGGGTGTTTTAACAGCATAAATGTCTCTGAGCTGCTTATGGACTTGAGCGGAGGTCTGAATGGGCCCTGCCATAGGTACCCTTTTAGGGAAGTTACTTCCATACATTTTTTATATGTTACTCTAATAATAGACATTTCCAAGATCCCTTCAGCTTGTTGATTAATCTTGAACTTTTATCAGGACATTTCTAATTCCATGTCATTACTTTCCCTTTTACTTTCTCTCTTCTCCATTAAACTGAAAGCTGAACCCTTAGTCAGTTGGGCTCAACTCTCATTTGTTTAAACACTCTGATACTTTCTGGATACATATTGGACTTTGCACTTGTAGGACCCAATTCATCATTGTGTTATTCCAGCTTTACCCTGGGGTAACTCCAGTGATTCCAGACAATTAAAGTTAAGATTTTGTCATGGTCATTTTTAGTAAAAGTCACCATAGGTGCTGGCTTCCTCATTTCCCCAGGGGTGTTCGACCCCCGCTCTGCCACAGGCACCACCCACTCCTCCTCTTCCCCCAAGGCCCCTTCTCTTCCCACCCCCTACCCCCAGCACCTCCTGCATGTTGCTGAACAGCTGATCTGTGGCGGGCAAGAGGCACTGGAAGGGAGGGTGAGGAGCTGATTTGCGGGGCTGCTGGGGGTTGCTAAGCACCCACTGTTTTTTTTTCATGGGTGCTCCACCCCCGAAGCACCCCCAGAGTCAGCACCTATGAAAGTCACAGACATGTAGCGGACAATAAACAAAAATTCGCAGAAACCTACGACCTGTCCATGACTTTTACTAAAAATAACTGGGGGTAGGAGGCTGACCACCAGGGGGCCGAAGCCTGAGCCCCGCAGGTGGTGGGGATGGGGACTGACAGCTCCAGCCCCCGCCACAGTTGCGGCTGTGGGGGCTGAAACCAAAGAAGTCACAGAGGTTCATTAAAGTAACAGACTCCATGACTGAATCATATCCTTACTGGTAATGTAATGATAACTACAAGATAGATGCCTTTTACCATGTAAACAGGCATATTTCTTGTCTTCATTTAATGCCAGCAAATTAGCTAAACCCATTGGAAATACCCCATCAGGCCTGAGAATACAGGGAGTGCAAAAGTAGTTTAAAGTCAGCTTTGCCCCACCTTTAGGCTCTCCATTTCTGTGCCAAGTATAGAAACAGAGAAACAGAGAATCAGGGCCTAGCCTATGATGAGAAGGAAGTATCAGATGTGTTATATCTACTCTTGTGAAATGCAGTGCCCTTGTGAAATCTTGTGACATGCAGTGCTTTGTTATATTGGTGCTTTCATTAAAGAAATGAAAGGCTTAGCCCTGGTCTACACTACGGGGTTAGGTCGAATTTTAGCCGCGTTAGGTCGATTTTAAAATGAATGCATCTACACAAACAACCTTGTTTCGTCGACCTAAAGGGCTCTTAAAATTGACTTTGTACTCCTCCCCAGCGAGGGGAGTAGTACTAAAATCAACCTTGCTGGGTTGAATTTGGGGTAGTGCAGACGCAATTCGATGGTATTGGCCTCTGGGAGCTGTCCCAGAGTGTTCCAATGTTTTTATAGCAGTAAAATAAAAACCAGCAGGATCTTATTAAAGGAGAAAAGGCAAAATGCCACATTTATTGTGAATACAGAAAGAATCATAGTAAGCAGTTAGTTATAGCTATAACATTCCATTCAATCTCATATTTATTCATTCATACACACACACACAGGTTCTGCAAGGTGGTTGTTATAGTTACCAGCCTTAGAGTTGCTCATGCCAAGCCACTGGCCAGGTGGCATGGACATGAGGAGGGAGCAGGGCCTTGTCTGATGCTCATCTGATGCTCCTGGAAGTTGGTTTGCAGAATCAGACCCCAAAGTTCTCACTTTCTAGAGTCCACTTTTATAGGAATTTCTTCCTATGCCAGTTTGTGGGAATTGCTTCATCATGCTGTTGCTGAATCAATCAGCAGATGGCACGTTCCTGATGTTATCTTGTTCTTTGGTTCTCCCATTCTTGAGGCTGTTGGGTGGATTCCAGTCTGCGCTCCGGGGGGTCCTCTGGTTATTTCCACTAGACACCTTCTTCAGCCAATGGACAGTGGATTCTTAGGTCCCTGATCATTCAGTTATTATCCACACCAAACATCCATCCACATACATCCTCTATCTCTATTTTAATCACAATTGTTAACAAAGCGAGATAAATACAACAAAATGGCGGGGAGTCTCTGGGTGCTGTTTCTGTTGTTACAGAGTATTGCTTTGAGTCTCTCTCTGTGTGAGTAGTTGTTGTTACAAAGAATTGCTTTGAGAACAGACTTTGTCTTAGAATGTACTAACACAATTAGCAGCTTGCAAGTTTCACACATAGAGGGAGAGAAACAGTACCAAAACCCAAGAGCCCTCTTAATTAGTAATACCCCGGAATTTAAACTATGGGGAATCAAACTCATTTGTGATTTTAATACAGAACTTCTTTAATATGATCCAACAATGTGACCGCTCTGGACAGCACTTTGAACTCTGATGCACCAGCCAGGTACACAGGAAAAGCCCTGGGAACTTTTGAATTTCATTTCCTGTTTGGTCAGCGTGGCGAGCTCAGCAGCACAGGTGACCATGCAGTCCCCACAGAATTGCAAACGAGCTCCAGCATGGACAGAAAGGGAGACACTGGATTTGATTGCTGTATGGGGAGAAAAATCTGTGCAGGCCGAACTCCGATCAAAAAGAAGAAATGCTAATATATATGCCAAAATTGTACAGGGCATGGTGGAGAGAGGCTACAACAGGGACACACAGCAGTGCCGCGTGAAAGTTAAGGAGCTCAGGGAAGCCTACCAAAAGACAAAGGAGGCAAACTGTTGCTCCAGATCAGAGCCCCTTACATGCCACTTCTATGATCAGCTGCATGGCCTTCTAGGCAGGGACCCTATCACTACCCCACCACTGTCCATGGACACCTGCAAGAGGGGAGTCTCACGCAACAGGGAGGAGGATTTTGTGGAGGAGGAGGAGAACGCGCAGCAGGCAAGCAGTGAATCCATTCTCCCCGGCAGCCAGGACCTTTTCATCACCCTGCAGCCAATACCCTCCCAAGGCGGGATCCCTGACCCTGAAGCCAGAGAAGGCAGCTCTGGTGAGTGCACATTTGTAACTACACTACAGGGTTTAAAAGCAATAGTGTTTAATGTTTGATTTGCCCTGAAGAATTGGGATGCATTCGCGGCCAGTATAGCTACTGGAAAAGTCTGTTAACGTGTCTGGGGATGAAGCAGGAATCCTCCAGGGACATCTCCATGAAGCTCTCCTGGAGGTACTCTGAAAGCCTTTGTGGAAGGTTTCTGGGGAGGGCTGCCTTATTTTGTCCTCCATGGTAGGACACTTTACCACACCAAGCCAGTAGCAAGTAGTCTGGAATCACTGCAGCACAAAGCATGGCAGCGAATGGTCCTGGGTTTTGGTTGCATTCAAGCAACATTCAGTCTTTATCTTTCTGTGTTAGCCTCAGGAGAGTGATATCATTCATGGTCACCTGGTTGAAATAGGGGAATTTTTTGTAAGGGAACAATAAAAGGACCCCTTTCATGCTGGGTTGTTTGCGCTTGGCTAAAAGGGATCATCCCAGAGATTAGCCACGCGGTGTGGGGAGGGGAGGTGTGTGCTGCACATCCACCCAAAAACCACAGCCCTGCCTTTTAAATGTAAGACTCAACCGGCATTGCTTGCTATGGAAAAGGATGGTGCTGCAGTTTGAAACCATTCCCACATGTTATGAAGGCGTAAGAAGCCAACCCCGTGTACCAAAAGGCTTACCATGGCTGCCTGGAAACTGAATTCTGTTGCCCAGCCATTTGTGATGTATCACCACACCTCAGGCGCTCAGTATAAAAGGCAAAATGCGACCTTGTACCTAAAGCACATGTGCTGTCTGCTGTGAATTGCTTGATTCACTGTGAAAGAGTCTCCCTTTTGTTCTCAGAAATGTATCATCTTAAATTTTACTCTCCCTTTTTATCTCCCTCCAGGTGCAAATGTTTCTATGCCCCCCCTATCATCTCCATCCCTGAGGTTCCTGCAGATTAGAAAAAAGAAAAGGAATACTAGTGGCACCTTAGAGACTAACCAATTTATTTGAGCATAAGCTTTCGTGAGCTACAGCTCACTTCATCGGATGCACTCCTTTTCTTTTTGTGAATACAGACTAGCATGGCTGCTAATCTGAAACCTACAGATTAGAAGGCGAAAAAAATGCACTCGCGATGACATATTTTCTGAGCTCATGCAGACCTCCCACACTGACAGGGCACAGCTTAATGCATGGAGGCATTCAGTTGCATTATCAAAACAAAACATTTTTATTTTATTGAAACAAAAGTTTTAACTTATTCCCATTGAAAGTTTCATCAAAATCGACAGGTTTCTACAAAATGTTTCAATTTTGATGAAACTGCTTTTTTCAAGAGAAAACTGTACCTCTGAACATTTTCCAACAAACTCTAACTGTAATATTTAGAGCTTTGGCGCCTTTGCATACACCCCACAGCTCTAATTCAAGGAAGTATTATTAGAACAATCCTCTGAAGAGAACTTGCTCTGCCAATCAGTCAGAAATTGACCAGATATTTCTAGAATGTGCCGTAGTGAGGTGGAGTGGCCTCCCACTGAGTCAGAGGGGGAGGAACCACTGTCTGAGCCGGGGTGGGCGGAACCAGGCCATACCCACCTTTCTCACCTAAGACAGGACAGGAGGCGGGACAGAAAATATAAAGGGCAGGTCCTGGAACTCTGCAGCCACCAGAGGAGGCAGATACCTTCTGCCCACTCATGAGCCTGGAGACTGAAGGGGAACCCTGCCAAGCTGAGGAATGACCAGAGCTGCTGGAGCTGCCAGCCGACCCAGACACTGAGGAGTAGCTGGGATTGCTGCTGGCTACCTACCTCAGGGAGAAGGAGGACACCCATGGACTGAGGTACACCCCAAGGGAAGGGTAGGAAGTGGCCCAGGGACAGACAACTCCAGTCAGGCTGCATTGCTGCCTGAAACCAGGTCAGCATATTGTGGCTGGATTCCCCGCTGACCCAGTGGCGGAACACTCCCCAACTGTTAAGCCCCTGGACTGGGACCCGGTGGAATTGGGTGGACCCGGGTCCCCCTACCCCACACTGCCCCCACTCCTGGGGTGGCTGCTCCACACTATAGGCCAGGAGGTCTGTGTTAGCCAGGAGGCCTGTATCCACCAGAGCCAGGGCACTAGACTATCCACTGCTATGCCCTGCCGGGGGCTGGAATACACAGACTGTTTATAGCCTGTCTGGCCTGAGAGCCGGAGCCCTGTAAGATCGTGAATCTGCTCCACAACCTCCACCCCGCCTCTCGGGCCCTGGATCCTCACACCAGACTGTGCTAATTCCCTGACAATGGGTGACACGCACTGATGCAGTGAGGCAGGGTGGCCCCCCAATGAGTCAGAGTGGGAGGAACCACCACTAACCCACTTAAGTTCCATAAAAGAAAAACTAACCTAGGCACTTCTGTTGCTGGTTCCAGTGTACATGACATACAAAGGAAATTATACATGGACGCTCAACCATTGATTCAGTGGGCTGGATTTTCCTCTTACACCAGTCTTATACCAATGTAATTCATTGACTGTAACAGAGTTGCTTCAGAGAGGAGAAAGAATCTCAGTTTTAACATGCTTAGTCACCTGCTTGGAATATAAATGTACTTTGTTCCAGTGATTTCAGCAGCAACTCACTGCTCCAGATTCTCAGTTGGTGTAAATGCATGTAGCTCCACTTACCCACTGACTACATCCCCAGTGGGTAAATGGAGCTACACTGCTGGAGTTTCATAAAGACAGTAAGCACTTGACGGGCTAACTCAGAAGTTAGCTCAGACTGAGACTACATTTGTGGTCTGAGTCCTGTCAGCCCATCTCCTGTAAATGGTAGCATGCCAAATAAAGACATTGGACATAAGGACGTTAGATTTCAGACCAGTTCACCTACCAGAAGTCTGTTGAGTCATTTCTTTGGATTATTGTCCCTGGAAGTCTTCAATTATAGCCAAGCTTAGTCAGTGAAGATCTACACATAACTCCATCTCCTTGTTCAAAGCCATTGTGAAGGTGTAACTGAAAACATGTAGGCAACTACTGGGGCTCCTTATTCAATCCCCAGTATGTTCTAGGGCACTTGAGTGGGAGTCAGGAAACCTGGATTTTAAGGCAGAATCTGCTGTTAACCTGCCATGTGATCTCGAGGGAAATCACTTCATCTCTCTGCCTTTGTTCCCCCTGTCCCTAACTTTTGTCTGTCTTGTCTATGTAGATGGTAATATCTTTGGGGTAGGGGCTCTCTCTTATTAGGCGTCTATAGCACCTAGCAAAAGGGGCCCTGATCTTAGTTGGACTGTAGGTGCTACTACATACAAATGTATAATGGTAATAGCAAGAGTCATGTAGGAACCCCCACCCATCTGGAATTCCCTACATCTCTCAATTCCCTCTGAAATGGATGTAACATGCCACTTATCACTTCAGGTAAATACAAAGGCTGGTGAGTGTAAGCGATAATAGAGTCCTGAGATGGGTCTGATGGTGCCCTGCTGCTCTGTGGATGTATGAGGGATGGTGGGGAGGATACTGCCCCTTTTGCATCACTGTACAGCGGTAGGGATCAATGGAGGTCCTTTTGGTCCCTGGAGCACAGGAACTGCTCCCACTATGCTCCTAGAGGGTGAAGAGGGCAGGGGAGAAGGTGAGGCTATGCATGTACTGGTAGAGTTAACCAGGAGTGCAGGGGAATATGATGCTTTTTGAAGGGGTCTAGCAGCGGGTATGCTCTCTTTCTGAGTCAGGGAGGTCCTGCTCAAGTAGAGTGGCTCAACTGTGCCTTCAGAGCTGAGACTGTACCATAATGGCAAAACTGAGTCTTATCTGTCAAGAGTAAGTAAAGTGAGCCCTGTAGCTATCAAAGTGCTTTAGGATCCTTTGGGAGGAAAGGTGCTATAGAAATGTAAAATGATTCCTACAGTTTATTAATAGACATTTCTATAAGGATAATATGCAAACTATAATGGGAAGCTCATTCTGAATTAAATTACCATAATTTTTTTATTACTGTCTCTCTTCTGGAGACCTGGATAATGCTGCTAACAGTGACAGATTGAGTAAGAGACAGTGTTTGTGTGGGTCAGAAGTGGGAGCACAGACAAAGACTAATTATATCTCTAACCTTTGCATATATCTGTGCAGGATATAAATGAATTATGCAACCTGCAACTGAGCTATTATCCCACAGGAGGCTGTGAAAACGTGTTCCAGCTCCCCCAGAAACATATTTAAGCAATCCCACCTTTCCCAGTTCTGTGTACTCTTCCCAGGAGTTAAAATGGGTATTTTCTGCACCCTTCACCTTATGTTTATAGGACAAATGAAAACAGGCTCCCTCTTACCTACTCAGGAGATCACATGCATCTTTATACTCCAAAAACACAAAAGAAAGTGTAGCAAGCGCTGATGCTATATCTGAGAGCTAGGAATAGCATTTTTAATGTCTGTTTAAGAATGCAGGCTATAAAAATCAGGCAAAACAATGCCAGAGCAGTTCTGGGTGGGCTGGGTGAAAAATCTGTTGAAAGTGTTTGATTTTAGTCAGTTAGAGAAGATGGAATTGCTTTTTGCAATCACTTAAATTTATGACTGGAACAATTTGACATGTGGCATCAGTTTCTCCTTCAATGCCTGTTCTGCCATGCTGCTTTGTTCAAGGGACTTGGCGTGACAGGACAGAGAGAAGAGGCATTCTGTACTGCTAATCATAGTGGCCCGGACCTGCACAGGTTCCTTGACTGAGAAGAGGAAACAGTTTCTTTACAGGAATATCAGTAAGGCTGTGCAATTGAAGTAGAGTTCAGATTTAACCTGGTGAGGTATTTGATCTTTGGGCTGGTGCTTAGTGGATTGCACCCTAAAAATACTTTCCCTAGTTACAGCAAGCTCCATGAAGAGTAATGGGAAGATCTTTGCACTGGCCTGGCCCCATGACAAGCACTTCATTCAGTGCCAAATGATTTTCTGTAGAAGAGGAGTGGATGAAGCAGTTTGCATCGACCAAGACCTTACTTCCCTCCAGAACCTTTCCCCCAAATTTAAATTACAATTGCTAAGATATGAAAACTAAGGATTGATTTTTATTTTCACAACAGTGCTCTGGCAGTCTTTAGGGGCCATAATGTAAATGAGAGTCAGGCCCTGAGAGAAGAATTTGGGCCCTAAATCTGGAACTTCTCCAAACTCTAGTCTATATTCCCAACAACTTGTGTGGTCATTTGAGACCGAAACCAAATCAAAAGCAAGCAGGGGGCGGGGGGCAGATCCAAAGCCCAGGGAATCCAATGTATTTTTGTATCAGGCTCTTAACCCACTATGTTCTTTAGTTCCCTTTCCAGGGCACAGAATGTTAAACAGAGATGGACCGAAACCAAAAGCTTCAAATTCTGCAGAGGGAATGAGCTGTTCAAATTCCAGAAACCCAGATCCTGATCCAAATGTTCCAGCTGTTCCCTATCTCTCTATAGGTCCAACCCAAAACTCTCTAGCAGAACACTGGAAGAGTAACAGAGTGTCTGCCCCTCTAAGGGCTGGGGCAGCCTGTTCTGAGACAGAGCCCCTTTAAGAACTGGTGTTTAGACCTCATAGAGGGGAATGATCAGACCCAGCTATGAAGGGGTCAGGTGATAGGATTGTCAATTGTGGTTGGTTGTATTCCTGGAGGTTTCATCACACGATGATCTTTTAATTAAAGATTAATCTTTACTTCCTGGAGACTCCAGGACAATCCTGGAGGGCTGGCAACCCTCCGGTGATTGCCTTAGGCGCACTTGATTCCTGTAAAGGCTGAAAGAGCTCAGCTGAGGAGGAGAGCTATAGGAAACATGTCACAGAGTAAGAAAAGAGACTGCCAGAAGATTCACAGATTCATAGATACTAAGGTCAGAAGGGACCATTATGATCATCTAGTCTGACTTCCTGCACAATGCAGGCCACGGAATCTCACCCACCCACTCCTGCGATAAACCTCTCACCTATGTCTGAGCTATTTAAGTCCTCAAATCATGGTTTAAAGACTTCAAGATGACCTAATAATGACTGAGGAAGAGCTGTCAGGAGCAGGGAGGCTCTGGCAAGGAAGTTCCTGGAACAGGGAAAAGGTAACCGTTAGTGTTGAACAACAAACCCCAAAATAAAAACAAATGGTTCCCTGAGGAAAGGGCCTGAACAGACTGTGGGTGTGGTGTTAATCCTCCTTGGGCTGAGGTGATAGGCCAGCAGCCTACAAGAAAGTTCAAAATCCAGCTGTGCTTTTCCAGGCTGAACCTAGCTTTTAATTTAAGCAAGTTCTACTATTCTTGCTTAGTTGCCTCAAGGGAATAATATGAATCATCTAAACATATTGACAGTCACACAGGAGAGCAGAGAATACATTGTTTATAGTTGCTGAATTTTTTTGGCAGGGGAAGAAGTGTATTATAGAATAGGAAAGAGCAGCATTTCACTGGAATACCTCTGGCTCCTTGAAGACAAAAACAATTCTCTTAATCAGATCACCTTGTGGACAACCTGACTGGTGAAGATGAGAAGATGCCATTTTCTTTTTTTATTCAGTACTTTATTTTAAAATCAAGGCTAAAAGCAGCAGTTCATCTTTATTGTATCTTTTCCCCCCCCGGGTCATTAGATGGCAACTTCTGCATTTAAAATCTGGAGTTTTGAGGGTTCACACCTACTTAAGACAAGGTTAAATGCTTTGTAAGCTGTTAGCACCACATTGACTGAATGCATCCTCATAACGCCTCAGTTAAGCAGCAGTCTGTGCCATTCTTCAGGTCAGGATTAGGTTGAATTGGTTCCCTGGGAGACATCCAGTGATGAGCTGCCAAAATCTTAACAACGGGTTCCCTCCTCACCCCATGAGGGGGTTGTTGCCCACCCCCGCCCTCCAGGACTCCTGCCCCATCCAACCCCCCCCCCCATGTTCCTTGATGCCTGCCCCCGGACCCCTGTTCCACCACCCCCCTCCCCTGTCCCCTGACTGCCTCCAGAACCGGGCAGGAGGGTCTCGTGGGCCACCATAGTGGGTGCCCACCCCTAAGAGCCAGAGGCACCTACCGGGGGCGAGGGGGGGAGTCCTGGAGGTGCTTATCTGGGGCAGCTCCCAGGGAGCATCCGGCAGGTCCCTCTGGCTCCTAGGGGTGGGGGAGCGGAGCTGGGGAGGAGCAGGGGAAGTGGCCGCTCCCTGCACTGATCACATCAAAAGTGGCGCCTTAGGCACCAACTCCCTGGGTGCTCCGGGGCTGCTCCACTCTGCCTCCGCCTCCTCCCCTGAACGTGCCGCCCCGCTCTGCTTCTCCGCCCCCCCAGGCTTCCCGCGAACGAAGTGTTCGCGCGGGAAGCTGGGGCAGGCTGAGAAGCAGGCCAGGGCTTCCCACTCAGGCTGAGGGTGGCGGAGGTGAGCTGGGGTGGGGAGTGGTTCCCCTGCGCGCCCCCCGGGTTACCTGCTGCGGCACGGGCGGCCCTCCTTGCACCCCCCCACCCCAGCTCACCTCCGCCTCCCTAGGCCTGAGCAGGAAGCTGCGGCCTGCTTCTCAGCCTGCCCCAGCTTCCCGCGCGAACAGCTGATTCGCGGGAAGCCTTGGGGGGCGGAGAAGCAGAGCGGGGCGGCACGTTCAGGAGAGGAGGCGGAGGCAGAGTGGAGGTGAGCTGGGGCCGGGAGTGGGGCGGGGAGCTGCCGGTGGGTGCTCTGCACCCACCAAATTTTCCCCTTGGGTGCTCCAGCCCTGGAGCACCCATGGAGTCAGCGCCTAAGGCGCCACTTTTGGCGGGTTAAATTTAGAAGCCCTTTTAGAACCGATTGTCCCTCGCGGAACAACTGGTTCTAAAAGGGCTTCTAAATTTAACAACTTGTTCTAGCGAACCGGTGCAAACTGGCTCCAGCTCACCTCTGGAGACATCCCAATAAAGCAGCTCTCTGGATAACTGGTGTCTACTGCACTAAAATACTACAACTCGCTTACCTATCATAACATCACCCTTCACAGAGGGGAGCTGCTCTCTGCTTGTTAAGATGGCCTTCAGCATAGGGTTCCTTCTGGACTCTTCACTGCTACTGGAGAGCCAAATAGCTACAACCAGGAGCAAAGGTCTCTACACCCTGAGTCTGGCCAGAAGATTGTGTCTCATCTTATCAGACTTGTATTTGGCCATAGTGATCTACATATCTGCATCCTCCTGGCTTGATTACCACAGTACACTATACCTAGAAATGAAATTGCTGAATTTAATAAAGCGTCAGATGATTCAAAATTTAATAGCTTGCCTATCATACTCAACAATACAACCTATGCATTATACTGGTACTCACTCACTGCATTGGCTCCTCAATGAGTACAGAGGCAAGTTCAAGATATTAATCCTTATCTTCAAAACCTCCACAGGACTAGCTCAATTTACCCAAGAGACTACCTCATTCTTTGAGGCCTTGTCTATACTACAGGGGAAATTCAATCTAAACTACGCAATTTGAGTTACGTGAATAGCGTAACTCGAATCGATGTAGCTTAGACCTGCTTACCGTGGGGTCCACACTCTGCAATGTCGATGGGAGACTCTTCTCGATCCGGTGGAGTACAGGAGTTGAGGGGAGAACAATCTGCAGTCAATTTAGTGGGTCTTCACTAGCCCCGCTAAATCAACCACCGATGCATCGATCACCCCCCCCCCCAAAGTGTAGACAAGCCCTGAGGCTGTGACCTTCCACAACAGCTGTGCTCCACTGGAACAATAGAATTGCCATTCTTAAGAGTGAGATTCATGAGTGCAAGAGACAGAACTTTCTAGGGATGGCCACAACTTGGTAACAAAAAAAGATTAGAGGAATCAGGAATCTCAGCACATCCTGACTGAATTGCAAAATACTTTTCTTCAACCTAGCCTTCCCAAATCAACAAAACAATAATTAAAAAATAAAAATAACATCCAGAGCAGTAGAGAGAGATGGGAAATAATCCTCTCCGCCATTACTGCTTCAAAGTTCTATAATGCTAAAATGCAGTGTTCGGTTGCGGTGGGGTGGGTTTTTTTTGTTTTGGGGTGGGGTTTTTTGTAAAATGATAGGTACCCTAGATTTTCAAATGGCTACAGCTTTCAAAGTCCCATTCTCTTTGTATGGGGGTGCAATTTGTGCACACACTTTGTACCCACAAAAAATTAATTGTGGGCACAAGTCAGAATATTTGCTGCTTCAAATAACCTGCCACTATGCATTACTTGGTACTCAGTTGTGATGGTAGGTAAGTAAATAGGTAGGTTTGAACCTGCCAGGAGGTAAAGGGAGGTACAATTACTTTGGTGTAAACTCCCCCATTGAATTGCGAGCACAAAATATGTGGTTGCAAATTGCACCCATGCACAGGGAGAATGGGTTTGTGTTTTTGTGTGTGTACATGCACAAATCCATGTAGCTAGTCATGTTCATGCAGGGACTTGCAGACATTCATCCAGTAATTTCACATGCAAAATGGGTACATACATAAATGCACTTGTATTGAAAACATGTCTGCATAGAGCCTGTAGCATATTTTGTGAGGTACAGTATATGTAATAAGAAAAAGAGTACTTGTGGCACCTTAGAGACTAACAAATTTAAGTGAGCTACAGCTCACTTCATCGGATGCATTCAGTGGAAAATACAGTGGGGAGACTTATGTACACAGAGAACATGAAACAATGGGTGTTATCATATACACCGTAAGGAGAGTGATCACTTAAGATGAGCTAATAACAGCAGGAGAGCCGGGGGGGGGAGGGGGGCCGGGGAGGGAAGAAAACCTTTTGTAGTGATAATCAAGGTGGGCCATTTCCAGCAGTTGACAGGAACGTCTGAGGAACAGTGGGGGGGGGGGGGGGGAGGAGGGGAGGAAGGGAATAAACATGGGGAAATAGTTTTACTTTGTGTAATGACCCATCCACTCCCAGTCTCTATTCAAGCCTAAGTTAATTGTATCCAGTTTGCAAATTAATTCCAATTCAGCAGTCTCTCATTGGAGTCTGTTTTTGAAGTCTTTTTGTTGTAATATTGCGACTTTTAGGTCTGTAATCGAGTGACCAGAGAGATTGAAGTGTTCTCCGACTGGTTTATGAATGTTATAATTCTTGACATCTGATTTGTGTCCATTTATTCTTTTACGTAGAGACTGTCCAGTTTGACCAATTTACTTAGAGACTGTCCAGTTCATTCCCCCGATGAAGTGAGCTGTAGCTCACAAAAGCTTATGCTCAAATAAATTTGTTAGTCTCTAAGGTGCCACAAGTCCCTCCTTTTCTTTTTGCGAATACAGACTAACACGGCTGCTACTCTGAAACCTGAGTATATGTAATGGGAATCAGGCTGTGAAGCTTTCCATCTTGATTGCTATGGAACATTACAGGCAGCTATGCCCAGTTAGAATGCCTGGCTGAGCTGCTGAATGTATGAGCTACCTATGATTATGGCAGCATAGCAGGTGCAGTGGGGAAATCACAACAGACTGTTTAAGTGATTGATAAGGTTGAAATACATTAGCCACCACTTTTTAATTTGGAGATATTGCCTCATTCATATACAACATTTCTTTCAATGTCTTTTATGTAACATTATTTCTCAGCATAGGTTAATGGCAGGGCTCAGAGTGAGCAGGGGCCAAATTACAGCTCTTTGTTTTCCAGCAGGAGTTAAGTACCAGCACTTCCTTTCAGTGTAAAATTTTGTACTGTTTCGATAAAGCTAGAAAAGAAAATATACAAGAATTGGAAAAATGTAAAGATTAAGAAAATAAATGTTCAGGTGGGGAGAGAAAGGGAAGCCTCAGACTTGTATAGATTTGAAAGCAAGTAGTTAATATGCAGTCTTGTTTAGATTAGCTCTGTACTGCTCACTTTCAATATTTTCTCACAATGAGTGAGACTCAAAAGGTTTAGATGAGCATTCAGACAGGTAGATGCTTCTCTGAATCTTAATCAAACCCTCTGAGTTACACCTGATTAAAAAACAGCAACATTTGCCAAAGTTTCAGGATGTTTTGACCAGCTCTACCTTACTTTCACTAATCTATCTGTTCTACAGATTGCTGTGTTAGGGACTGGGGCATAGGCACTCTGGCCTAGCAGTCAAAGCTGGGCTAGTGGTCACCCATCAAGGACAGCCACAAAATGGTAGTCCATGAGCAGGGGTCAGAGGAATCACTAGGACTGGGTTCAGTAAGCAAGAATTAGAGCTAGGACAGGGTTAGAGACCAGAAGTCGTACCAGGCTGGAATCAGAAGGCAAGAGTCAGGGTAAGAGCCAGGCCGGGGTCAGAGAATGGAAAGCAAAAGACAAGGTGTTGTTAGGCGTTACAGTAAGCCAAAAGTCTGTGGTTGCTCAGACAACTTCCTGGGCACCCTCCAGGGTTAAATAGTGCACTGGACTAATCAGAGGGCTGCAGAGTACTGTCACTCTGAACCCCTTGGTGGTAATTCCTGTGGCACTCAATCTCCACAGTGTTCTCTGGACAAGGCTCTGCTGCCTTCCTAGGGCAATGCGAGCTGTCCCAGGCTCTGCAGACCAGGGTTCTACTCCCACGGGTCCTTGCACCCTGATCCCACTTTCCACAAATCAATACTTACCATTCCCTCTCCAGATTCCCACTGCTGCTCCCTGCCCTAGCTTTATAGGTGGAGGTCTGGCAGCCTTTAGAGCTGGAACACGTGTGCTGCTCATTTGCCAGCACTCTGAGTTTTTGCTGTTCCTTACCTGTCTGAGTGCACAGTGTGGTTATAACAGGAGGCCTCAGGACATGGATCGCTTTCTCTTCTGGGACTCTTTGCCAGCAGTTCACTGTGCCTCCTGCAGACTAAGTAGTGAGAAGTCTTCACTACTTATATATAATAACATAATAAATGAGCAATGAACAGTGTACTGGGGCCAAACATACAGATCTGTTAGGCCTCCAGCTAAGGTGGTGAGGAGGAAGGGCGGGTCTGTGGGACTGGCTCTGTGGGGAGTGAGAGCAGAGAATGAATTGAGAGTAAGCATGACTGGGGAGAAGACAGTTTGTCCAAAGCAACCTGAACACTCACAAGGATTAAGGTTGGACAATGTGTGAAGATTCAAGCCAGTTCTTACTTTGCCGGACCTGGTTTGCCCACCCTTCCTAGCGAATGCTTGCACCCAGCTCCACAACTCAGGTGACCTTTGCTGCAACTTTGGATGAGTGTCTCCAAATTCATCTCCCTGCTCTGGGCCAAATTCTGTCAAAGGGTTGGAAGGAGAACAGACACACAGCAGCTGAACAGAGGTTCCTTCAGCCATTCTACCAGACAGAGCATGGTTCCTGGGGCAGTGTGCTTAGCAGCCATCCTCACAGCCGCTTCAAAAACTAGCATTGTGCCCTTCCTTCACTGCCTACTGCAGGACGCCAGCAGGCAGCGTCCAAGGCCTGGCCACACTACTTGGGGGCAATAGAGAGCAACTGGAAACATTGACTGGATGTGTTATTCTGCTCAACAACCGTGCGTGCTTGGGTGACTGACTCCCTGTGCTCCTTCCTCAATAGCTGGAGCCACCTGCATGAGATAGGGAAGGATTTAACTCTTTGAGCACTGGTCCATGATGCACACAAAGGGGAAAACTCCTTTGTGCCTGCCTTCCATACATGGTGGACGAGGGTGACCAGACATCCTGATATTATTGGGACCGTCTCGATATTAGGTGCTTTGTCTTATACACGCAACTATTCTCTCCCCCGCCCCCTGGAAAAAAGTGTCCTGATTTTTCACACTTGCTATGTGTGGTGGACAGTCAGTCCATCAAGTTACTTCACCACATGGAAGCTTTACCCACCCTGTTAGTAGCATATCAACTTGATTGTGCTATAGCTAAGCATTTCTAAGGTGGAGGAGTATGTGCTTATGGGCTGGTGACAAGCTTGAAATAGTTCACACTTTAATAGACAAAAGAGATTGTACCAGATGAAGTGAGCTGTAGCTCACGAAAGCTTATGCTCAAATAAATGGGTTAGTCTCTAAGGTGCCACTAGTCCGCCTTTTCTTTTTGCGAATACAGACTAACCCGGCTGCTACTCTGAAACCTGTACCAGTCCTGTAATTAATCCCCTGTCATTGGCACCAAATCCTGGCCGCGTTCAAGGCAAGGACAAAGCTCACACCTAATCTCAAATGGGATGAGGACTTGGTCCCTGAGGAGGCTAACAGAACCAAAGGGAGCCTGTGAGGCTCCTTCTTGTTCCTTTGATAATTAATATCAAGACCAAGGTATTGTTTAGTTTAAAGAAAGAGTGATTCAGAGGAAATAGCTCAGAATGTGTCTGCAGAGGAGGAGAAGGATCATTCTGTAGAGAAATCAAGCTGGCAAAAATTGCAATAACTATAAAAATGGCAATCCTGTAGGGAAATTAAGTGATTCGCTGCCTATGGTGCTACAGTCTTGTGTGGAGACTTGGGGAAGCTACAGTGCAATACAGCGCTATTGCTTTTGCTACAGTGCAATACAGCGCTATTGCTTTTCTACAGGGGCATTTACACATCATATTACTGTGAGAGAGACAGTTGTGTGCGGCAGCTCATACAAAGGCAGTGTGGGGGGAGAATGAACATTTTCTCCATGCTTAGATTATGAAATATCTCAAATTATGATGTGGTCACTGCTGATAAATGTTGGCTTTATAACAGTAACCACTATATTCTCTCACTCTTTTGTGTGGGTATGTGCACTGAATACTATATTTGATATATACTATATACATAGTATAACTAAATACTATATTTGATATATACTCTGAGTATATATACATATATTGCACATCATTTGAACAGGGAATTGCATTAGACGGAAACCTTCTTTGTCCCTCATAGAAAATATCAATGCGTCTTCCACCTCCTCAATGTATCTTATCTACTCCTGAGCTTAATACTTCCTTCCTTGTTCACTTCAAGCTCTCTTAAGGACAGGACTTTAGAACCCACAAAGATGTCAGTGACATATCCATAGGACTTACCTCTAGTTTTGGACAGTACTCCCTGAGCAGGAGTTGAGAGTGTGCGCTACAGCGAGTCTTTTCTAAGCAGGAGTTACAAACTTGCCTTTCTTCTACATCTCTTGTAAAACCCCCATGCCTGTTCCCATTATTGCTTTGTTGTCCCCTGAACTTAGTTGGGTTCTGGGTCCAGTAGCTCCTTCCTAGGCTGGGGGAGGGGTTTTTAGCAGTGGATGAGCTAGCGCCCACCCATGTCTCAGCGCTCAAAAGGACATCTCTTGGAAATGTCCCTGCGATTGGGGTGTCCACCCCACACAAGACAGAATAGGTTGTTAGGACAGTTACCTTGTTAGGCTGCACCTAGGGAGAGAGCCAGGGACAGAAAGGCTAATTGATGATGAAGGCCAGCTGGCCAGGGGCAGGCTGAGCTTGTATAAAGCCAGCAGGCTGAGAACAGGATAGGGCTGTAGAGCAGTGGTTCTCAAAGCCGGTCCACCGCTTGTTCAGGGAAAGCCCCTGGCGCACCGGACCAGTTTGTTGACCTGCCGCGTCTTCAGGTGTGGCGGATCGTGGCTCCCACTGGCCGCGGTTTGCCGCTCCAGGCCAATGGGGGCTGCGAGAAGGGCGGCCAGCACGTCCCGTGGCCCACACCACTTTCCGCAGCCTCTATTGGCCTGGAGCGGCGAACCGCAGCCAGTGGGAGCCGCGATCGGCCAAACCTGCGAACGCGGCAGGTAAACAAACCGGTCCGGCGCACCAGGGGCTTTCCCTGAACAAGTGGTGGACTGGCTTTGAGAACCACTGCTGTAGAGTAAGAAATCTGCAGTCACTTGGTGGGGGGGGGGGAAGGAGAAGGGAAGTGTTTTTAGGGATAGAAAGGCTAGCAAGTAATGACTAGTCTGCAGTTACTCCCTAGGAGGAGGGAGTTTGGGCTAGTAAACCAAAAGGAGGAGGCTAGAAGATAGAGAAGAGAAGTAGAAAGGAATTCAGGTAAACAGTGACAAAGTCTGGGAGCAGGCAGACTGTAGTTACTGGATGTAGGGTCTCTGGAGTAGTGGGTGGGCCTGGGTTCCCTTACCAGCCTCTGGGAAGTGGTACAGGACTCAGCCTGGGACTGAAGACTGTCCTGAGTGGCCTGCACACAGTTGGTCCAGTGGGATTTTGATACCCCAGAATGGGAGGACTGTACAGTGAGCTGGCCGGAGGGCTGAGTCACAAATCAAGAGCACTGTGAGTCCTGAAGAGCAAGGAGGAATATGGTGTATCAGAAGGAGGGGTGGGTTCTCAGACCTGGGTGTAGCTAATCCCCAGATGTGGCCACAAGGAGGTGCCCAACAGTGAGTGAAACCTGTGACCGTCCTAACAAAGACAGAAAAGGTAATGTGAAACTATACACACAGAACTCTTCCTCAGGAGAGAGACTGCTCCTGATGGGGTACCAACCTCATTGAGCTTAATGATCAACAGTTGTGTTCCAGAAGTTGTCTTCAGCAGCATTTTTAATTAAGGTTGTCATTTACCTCAGAGAGGGATCCATATGTTGACTAGGACAAATCCACTTTTCCTTTGATCATACTTCTGCTCTAGACAAGTTGATAACTATGTTTAGCTACTCATCTAAAGACTGAGGTATCAGGAGACTTTTTTTATACCATGGGGTTTAGGGGTTAACCTAGGCTGGGGATTTGCTCTATGAACAACAGTAAGAGATGATAGTACTGGAAAGTTTTACCCAGGTTGTTGCCTCTGATTGTTCAGTTCTTTGGAAAGCAAAATTACATCAAGGTCATGTAATCAGTGCATCTTAAATATTTCAAGAGCTGGATCAAAAATCATCTGAAGGTGTAAAAGTGACATGCAGCGTTAGCATGATTCTTCCAGGCCTGAGATATCTATATGAATTTGCAGGCTGCAGGAGCCGGCTCACAGTGCTGGCCTTTCTTGCCTTACGTAGGGAGGGACTGACAAAAAGACAAGGCAAACTGAGCATGGTGAGAGGTGAATCCACTCACTTCATCCCCAGGCATTTGGCTGTGAATTAATCAATATTACTCATCCTTGGTCCAATTTGCTGATTACTTACACCAGTGTAAATCAGGCAGGACTCCAGTGAAAGCAATAGTCACACTGCTGTACAACTATCAACGCAAGAGAAGCAAGGTCATTGAATATATTTTAATACATCCCAGATGAAAACAAAAGTACTGTAGGGAGCGGGTGGCTTTTCTCCCCTCCCCGTCCCAAGCTTATTTATAACTCTGGGTCTGCTGCTGAGTATCCCAAAGCTCCAGCCACTGCCAATCATTGCTGAAGGGAGCTCAGTTTTCAGCTGGTTGAACCAAGGGCTATACACTAGCATTCCCATTGACATTGGAGCTGAATGTGTGGATCAAGGGTACCATGATCCTATAGGGCTCTAAGCACACGTGGTTCTGCAGTACTGGAAGTTCCAAACAACAGTGGTAAACAGGTCTGAGATCTGCCTCGTCAGTGCCCTTCCATAGCCATGTCAGTCTTTGTTCTGTAATGGTATACTTGTTGGATACAGCTCTTCCTGTCAGTGTAAACTGGAAGAAAGAACCCCTACTTTGGGGGTGGGGGTGTGCTCATCGGGAAGTGCTAGCATTTTCCTGTTGGAGATTGATAAGTGAAATCACTGGGGTTGTTAGGAGGTCTGACTGGAAAACAGGAATTTGCAACAACAACAAAGAAGAGTTGAGGTTTTGAGATCTGTCTTCGGTCCACAGTGGAATAAGACCTTTCAAAAATTTACACACACACACAAAAAAGCCCCACCATGAGTGAGCCCAGAATAGCCAATAGCCCAGTGACTAGGGCACTTCCATGGGCTGTGGGAAACCCAGGTTGAAATCCCTGCTCTGCATTCACCTAAAAGTAGGTGAAATTTGGTTTCAGTTGCAGTTCGTTTGATATTTGGGCACTTTTGAAGCTGAAACTCTCAGCAAAGCTCTGGGTGTGCTGACCTGAACAAGTGAAAAGGCTTCATGAGCCTCAGGAACAAAACTTACCATTTTTCACAACTCCATAAATTCTCCACTTTTTGAGTCTAAACACCTGGGGAGATTATTTGAGTCAAAAAATAAAAATACTGTGGGTGAAATCCTAGGTCCACTGAACTCAATGGCAAAACTCTCCTTGACTTCAGTGGGGTCAAGATTTCATCCTGTGTCTTTAACTTGTTTAGCCCAAACGTTCCTAAACCTGACCATATATTTTTATCAGGAGGAATGAAATCAGGGCAAAGAAATCTTTTTAGTATGGTACATTGGGGATCCTATAGGCACATGTGCATGCTGTGTGTGTGTGTCTCTCTCTCTCTCACACACACACAACGGGTTTAACCCCTGCCCCTCCCTGCAACATGTTATGCTTCCATACACAAACATCAAAAAAGACCTCCAGTTTAAAACTGCATTTTTCAGCTCGGATTTGGTGACACAAGGCCATTTTAAATGCTCTGGATAGATTGACAGAAATAATTTTGCATCTTCACTATCAGAACATCCTTTTGCTTTCTTAAGAAAACAATCAGACACAAAGGGGCATGAGTCAGAGGCATTTCTATCCAGAAAGAATGGATTTTCTAATGCTTTTTTCAATGCTCCACACAAACCTCATCTGACAATGCCATGGAGATGCCCATTTTCACATTCCTTTTAAATTCTAAACCTTTTCCCTGCCTTTCAGCTGAAAGAACTAAAAAAACCCTAAAAGCCTCCAGCTGATCCTAGACCCACCAAAGAAACTTTAAAATGAAAGTTGATGCAGGTAGACACAAGCTGCACAAGGGATTCCACAGCTTATTACTATGTTGCGCAATTGTCCTGTCCCCCCCTCCTTTTTTTTTTTTTTTAAAATTCAAGGGAAAGTGAACATGAAGGCTGAATCTCCATTTGCAGACCAATGCAGGACTTGATTCACCAGATCACCACAGACACTGACCCTAAGAACCCTTACAAGAGGGCATACAAGGTCATTATTTTCCCATGGATGAACTGCTCTCAAACCATGACTATAGTGTACAGTACTGGGAGCAAATAAGCTTTTCTTCCATGTCTGCTATGCTGATCTTTCTCTATGTATTTCTTCAATCTATGAAGAACACAGTGTAAGGGCTGCAAGATCAGACCCTTATTTTGGCTGTGTAAAAACAAAACAGATTCTGTCTGTATGATTTCCCTGATAGACTCATAGACTTTAAGGTCAGAAGGGACCATCATGATCATCTAGTCTGACGTCCTGCACAACACAGGCCAAAGAATCTCATGCACCCACTCCTGTAATAAACCCCTAACCTATGTCTGAGCTATTGAAGTCCTCAAATCATGGTTTAAAGACTTCAAGGTGCAGAGAATCCTCCAGCAAATGACCTGTGCCCCACGCTACAGAGGAAGGTGAAAAACCCTCTGCCAACCTGCCCTGGAGGAAAATTCCTTCCCGACTGCAAATCTGGCAATCGGTGTGGGCAAGACTCACCAGCCAGACACCCAGGAAAGAATTCTCTGTATTAACTCAGATCCCACCCCATCTAACATCCCATCACAGGCCATTGGGCATATTTATTGCTAATAGTCAAAGATCAGTTAATTGCCAAAGTTAGGCTATCCCATCATACCATCCCCTCCATAAACTTATCAAGCTTAGTTTTGAAGCCAGATATATCTTTTGCCCCTACTGTTCCCCTTGGAAGGCTGTTCCAGAACTTCACTCCTCTGATGGTTAAAAACCTTCATCTAATTTCAAGTCTAAAACTTCCTGATGGCCAGTTTATATCCATTTGTTCTTGTGTCCACATTGGTACTGAGCTTAATTCCTCTCCTGCCCTGACATTTATCCCTCTGATATATTTATAGAGAGCAATCACATCTCTCCTTAGCCTTCTTTTGGTTAGGCTAAACAAGCCAAGCTTTTTGAGTCTTCTTTCATAAGACAGGTTTTCCATTCCTCGGATCATCCGAGTAGCCATTCTCTGTACCTGTTCCAGTTTGAATTCATCCTTCTTAAACATGGGAGACCAGAACTGCACACAGTATTCCAGATGAGGTCTTACCAGTGCCTTGTATAATGGTACTAACACCTCCTTATCTCTACTGGAAATACCTCGCCTGATGCATCCCAAGACCGCATTAGCTTTAGTGTCTAGCAGTAGTTGGTATTCTTTCTGAGGTGGCAGGTTCAACTACCTGTCTTCATATGGAGAAGTATAAAATATTACATAGTTTCTCAAGACCCAGTAAAGCCCTGTGAGTTGGGTTGCACGAGATATAAATTAATGCTGACTTTGGCCTTGCATATGTAATGGTAAGTATACTTGAGTTCCATTACTGTGTTCCCATAGATGTCTGATAACCAAAGGGCTGTAACTTATAAAGATATATGTAAGAGGACTTGCTGGCACTGTGTTTCATGTTCAATTTCAACAGTCACTTTTTTGAAATCTAGGTGGTGCTTTAAAGAACGGTTTCTGTACCACGTGTTTTACCCTGATTTCGCATTGGTCTCACACCTGCACTCAGAGACCCCAGGTCAGGATCAGGGCCTGTATGGCTTCCAGTATGTTGTGGTCAGGTAATCAGTTTCTACCTTGACCAGTTTTCTAAAATGCTATATAAATGTAAGCAGTGTCAGGATGAGCTCCACCCTGATATCTGGTGGTGAGGTGTGGCAAGTTGTGGAAAAGAACTTCAGGGGCCGATCTCATTTGCATAGGCACACCCACCCCACCTAGAATGAGGCCATAGCTGCCCAAATTGTCACTTTGGCTGCTGTGGGATCCCCAGTGTCTCTGTTACTGGGGCAGGAAGAATAAATTGTTATTACCCTGATTATGGGAACTGTGCTTAGAACTGTACTTGGCCTTTTGTTATGATGGAGGGACTCACCATCAACTAAGTAGCACTCGCTACGCAAGGGTCATGGGTTTTAAAACTCTGTGACTGGAGAGAGGCTGGGGACAAGTATTAATACTTGGTGGCATGGGCCCCTTGGTGAGGGCTTTACATGCTAATTGCACTTCCTCCTCTCTCCACTGTGGAATATCAGAGCTAATTTTGATTTCATTAAAAGTCTAGTTACTGGCTGCTGAGCTCACTTTGGGCTAATAGTGCACCAGCACTGAGGCTCCCCTACTACAAGCTGAATTTACCAAGGAGCTGAACTGACTAAGAGCTGAAATCACTGAGCGTTGTGTTAAGTAGTGGGGGAGCCTGAAGATATATTGTGGAGCAGTTTGTGGGACGGCTGGAGTGCCTTGTGGACAGGCTGGTGGAGCAGTTCGTAGGATGGCGGGAGCTGCTGGTGGGATGCGGAGCAGTTTGTGGGATGGCGGGAGCTGCATGTGGGCCGCTAAGTGAAGCAGTTTGTGGGGCGGCTGGCAGAGCGGAGTGGAGCGAAGGCCTATGGAGCTGTGGGGCGGTCAGCTTCAGATCATGTAAGGTGCCTCTTACCTCCACCCCCATCTCTACCCAGGTTGGGAGGTAAAGCTCTGTAGATAAACTTTTGAACTCTGGGGCTGCCCTGACCAGGGACAGAGACTTTTGGGTCATTGGACTTTTGGGACTTTGGGTGATTTGGGGTTGCTGGACTCAAGAACAAAAGGGAAAGGGCATGCCCCAATTTGCTTGGGGTGGGTTTTTTGCTCATGGATTGTGTTATGAATCCTGTTGGTGGTGTTTCCCCAGCATAATGCCATATTGTTTCTCTCTGTTATTAAAAGGCTTTTTGCTACACTCAGACTAGGTGCTTGCAAGAGGGGAAGTATTGTCTCTTGGAGGCGCCCAGCGGGGGTGGTATATATTTGTCCCAGGTCACTGGGTGGGGGGCTCGAGCCGGTTTGCATTGTGTTATTGGAATGGATCACCTAGATATTGAACGCAGCCCTTGTTGCTGCCAACTCTGACGGGCAGAAGGGTTACATAAAAATTACTAATTTGCTTAGTTTTATTATTATCATCTTTACAGAGACCTAGTCAGGTGGTGTCTATATTGCACTCAATAATATCTCTTCTTACCAGCTGGTCAAGTTGAGCCTTTATTCTAGCTTAGTGCTAAGAGGACTCTACTTGGTGAATGTATGTTTTGACAGCACACAGTGTGACACATCCTTAATGCATGTGTCAAACCATAGACCATCTTTTGCATCCTGTGCAGTAGACAAGCTATACACTCCTCCAATCATCTGCATTTGAAAACTATTCTTCAGCTCAAGCCCATATGGGAATTCCTCTTCCACTAGTTCAAACTCTGAGGGGTGGTATTGCCACATGAGGAGATTTTGTGCCCCTCTAAGAAACAAGCTTTATGTTGTTCTTTAACAATAGTGTGGCACTCTGTACGTTAAAGCAGTACCCTGAAACCACAGGGAGGGCCATGGCTGTGCTCTGGGCAGTAGGGGGCTGGTGTCTGGAGTCTGGGGGGGAGAGGATGGGTGTATGGGGGGGACAGGTGTCTGGGTTGGGGGGCCCCCATAGCTGGATTTGGGTGGGGCAGGGTTTCAGGTGTATGGGCGGGGGGGGGGGAGTCGACAAGTGGCAGGACGCTGCTACAGAAGCCCTTAATCAGCTCCTACCCCTCCAGCCCCAATCCATTCTCCCTGATTGGGGCTGGGTGAATGGCCCTGTGTTTGGCTGGTAACTGACCACACCTGCCAGACTCATTAGTAGGAGCTATAAGGCTAGAAGGAAGTGAGAAAGTGGGGTGGAAATTGGGAGGACAGTCTTAGAGGGAGTAGGAGCTGCCCAGTCTGTTGCTGGCCAGGTCTGTGGTAGGCTAAGCAGTTGTAAAGCCTGTATATAATTGGAAACTGGTGGTGGGAAACTGATCACAAATAAAGAACACGGGTGTTGCACAAGACTGAACCCTTCCTGATTCATGGAGGAGAGTGCCCAAACCTGGAGGGGCACAGTGTGTATCCTGTTACATGTTCAGGCTTGTCTGGGAGCTTTAGTCATCACCAGGGTGTGGCAACCTAAAGATGGAGGGGACCATCCAAGCAACAAGAGAAGATGCAGAAAGCACTGCAGGCCTTCCAGCAATCCCGGTGGAGAGGCAGGCCTTACTTGCCTGGCAGGCTGAGCAACAGAAGACCCTCCAGGACTTCATCGGGGAGCAGGCTAAGGTACAGCAGCAAGTCCTGTACAGGTTGGTGGGTTTGCAGGGAAGTGAGGGCAGCCGTGCACCAGGCTTGGGCTTATGTAAAATGGCCACACCGATGACTCTGACACCTTCCTGTGCACTTTTGAGTGGGTGGCCATGGGCATCAGATGGAACAAGGCTACCTGGGCCCTGTGATGGCCCCCTATCTGGCCAGCAAGGCGCAGGCTGCCTATATGGTGTTAAGTGATGAACAGGCTAAGGATTATGATGCGGTGAAGGTGGCCATCCTAGACCAGATAGGGCTGTCAGCATAAAAGTACTGACAGAAGTTTTGGGTGGCCTGGTGGACGGGGTTTGCAGCCCCGGGCTTTTTCCCAGAAGCTCACAGAGTGGGCCACTTGGTGGCTGAGGCCGGACACCCAAACGGCGAGAGAGATTATGGACAGGTTGATCCTTGAACAATTTGTGCATGGCCCCCTGGAAAACATACGAGTCTGGGTCCGGCAGCACCAGCTGAATATGGTGGAGGCCACTGTTAAACTAACAGAGGAGTACACAGAGGTGGATTTTCTTTGCAGAGGGGAGGAAGCCCTAGAGGGGCTTGGTGAACATGGTCTTGGCCTGCTCCCTCATACCGAGAGGGCTGGTAAAGCCACATTGATTTATCCCCAGGGCAAAAAGGATGCTGGAGTGCATCCGTGGGGATTAGAGGCCCTGCCCTGTGGCCCAGGTGAAGGTAGGGGGCAGGTTTGCCTGGCAACAGGTTGGGGTAAGGTAATCCCTTTACCACCCTGTGGTACTGGGGACAGATTGGGGCCCCTTTCCAAAGGGGAAAGGCTGTGGGAGGGGACCTGCCAGCAGAAAGAGGGGGGAGACCCTGTTGAAAGGTGGGGAAACCCCGATACCCCTTGACCCCAGTGAGGGAGAGGACCCAGGTCCCCAGAGGACTGGCAAGCCAAACCCTAGACAACAAAGCCAAAATGAAGACTGGGGAGAAATAGGGCACAAGAGGGCAAAGGAGTGCCCCAGTATAGGACCTCCAGGGAAGGAGGCCCGAGCACTAGAAGGGGAAGTCCCCAGGGAATGCCCGAAGGTAGAACCTCCAGGCAGGGAAAGCCAGGCCCCCCTGGGCTGGGTAACTGAATCTGAGGCCCTGGGCAGCTGGGGCAATGTCCAGACCCAACGGCCCCCCTGCTAGATAGAAAGGGGGAGCAGTCAGATGATGACTGCAAGGCTGTGACTGGTGTGAGGACCTCTGGGTAGCAGCAGACCTGTGGGGCAGCCCTCCCCCCTATCCAGTGTGCCTTCTGTGGGTGGGGGATGGACAAACTCCACAAGGAGGACACCGGGGATCACCCAGTGGGAAGCGGTGAGCTTCCCTGAAGCAACTTCCCAGGCAGACGGAGAAGGGGCTGGACCAGGCCCCCCCCCCCCCCGACCCTTGCTTAGGGAGGGAGGTGTGTGGCAGGGTGCTGCTATAGAAACTCTTAATCAGCTCCTGCCACTCCAGCCCCAATCAGGGAGATCAAATCTGGAGGGGTGCAGTGTGAACCCTATTACAGGGCATCACAGCTGGACTTGGGGGGGGGGGGACAGACACCCACAACCCCTCCCCACAAGGTGGGCTCTGGGGCAGGAGGGGGCAGAGAACCAGGAACTTGGTTGTCATAGGTGTTTCCTTAACTCTCTACTCCTCAGGGAATTTTTGTGTGTATCTGTATTGTTACAGACATACCTGCTGACAGGTATTTTGAAATAAATTACCAAAATAACTGAAACTGGCTTGATTATATAGTGTTTTGACACATAAAACTTGCAGAATTTTAAAATATTGTGTGCAGAACTCCCCCCAGGAGTAGCTATCATTGTATGTGAAGTTTTGAAATAATATGCTATGAGGTTGGGAACACCCACAACCAACCTTTCAGGTACAACAATGGACTAGCCAGACAGCAGTAATGGCTCAACACCCATCAAGGAAAGAATCCACTATCTCAGGAAATGAATACAAAAGAGACTGTTTGACCCATGTCATAGCAAAAGATCTGTCCAGCTTGCTGGACGAAACTATAAATGAGGGGAAGTAACATCGTGACTAGGCCTCTCCCCCACACAACTCAACACCTGGAAGAAATGTCTAGAAGACAAAGACTTTGAATTGGGGCGGGTGGCCCTGGGCTGGAGGAGAGTCCCAGCCTGTGTCCTGAGGAACTGTACCATCTCTCAGGATGCTGCTTTATCCAATTTAGTTTGTAGAACTCGGATTGCAAATTTATTTTTGTTTTAGGTAACCAACTTTGATTTTTATGCTTGCTACTTATAATCACTTAAAATCTATCTTTCTTTACTTAATCTGTTTTTATATTTTACCTAAAACAGTGTGTTTTGATTGAAGTGCTTGGGGAGATCTTAGCTAATTTTACAAAGGCTAGTGTGTGTTGTCCCCACATGGAGGGAGGGGCAAATTGGGTAATGAATTTACACTGGTCAGGCTTCTGACTAGGGCAAGATGGTACAGCTCTGGGGAGCTGGAAGGAATTGGCTGGACCCTCTCTATTGTTGGCTCATTTGAGACTGGGGAAAGCATTCATGTAACTCAGTTGAGTGTAGCCCGGCCTGTGGATTGCTGCAAATGCAACACCTGTCAAGCTACAAAGCTCTGGCAACAGCATCAGAGTGAGAAGGGATATGCCAGATTGGTGGGACAGGGCTTAGTGGTCCCACAGTCCAGGTTGCACCCCAGGAATCCTGTCACAAATGGGTAATAATTTTTTGTATGAGCTTGCTGTGATTACATTGTGCTCACAAAAGAAAAGAGATGTTAAACCCAAGGCATACCCAAAGCAGCAAACTTTGTTTCAAAAACCAAGTTTGCTGAACACCAGGTGGACTTACCAAGCACAATTTACAAATCCCACTCACTTAAAGGCAAGGAATTGAATACTTTAGGACCTAATTTTTTCACAGCTCACATAAACAATTTATTCCTATGTCTTCATTTCCTTGAAGTGGTTTTGTTTTATAAATATAAGTAAGAACACAGTTGGCAACAAGCCACCATAAGGATATTTAAAAATAACCCTGAATCAAATTCTGACAAGTTGCTGGTTCATTTTAATTTAAAAAAAAAATGGCATTTACTCAGAAGTGCCCTTAAGGCTTAGCACTGCCTTGTTGAAATCAATGGAAAAGCTCCCAACATCTTCCATGGACTCGGTCACTGTGGATCAAATTCAGCCATGGTCTAACTCCATTGACTTCTGTATTTAGGTGGAATTGCACTGAAGGGCTGAATCTTGCCAACTTTTGTGACTAGTTCCTGCCCCAAAAGTCTAAATCTGTGAGTGGGGGGAAGCAGCTGGTGGGTGAAGGGACAAGAATGGGGAGAGCAGCCAGATATGTGTGGGGAAAGAAAAGCGGAGAAGCTCTTATGGGGAAGAGATGAGAGAAGATAAGGCAACAACAAAGGTCAAGGTGGTAGCCCCCACCCAGCTTTGTTTTTCCAAAAATAATTAAATAAAATCCCTCATGCTGACAAATCAATGTTGGTGGTAATTCTAAAGATACCAGTTGCTGATGTGCTGCTTAAAATGGGGGGTCTCAAACTGGAGGTCATGACCCATCAGGGCTCACAAGGTTATTACATGGGCTGTCAGCCTCCACCCCCACACCGTGCTTTGCCTCCAGCATTTATAAGTGTTAAATACTAAAAAGGGTTTTTAATTTGGGGAGGGGAAAGGGGGCATACTCAGAGGCTTGTTGTGGGAAAGGGGGTCACCAATACAAAAGTGAGAACCACTGCATTAAAACTTCAAAGGAAACAAGGAATGTAAAGAACAAGGACATAGTTTTGTGTATCTATTTGGCAGAGTAATCTTTTAGGCATTTCTGTTAATTAGCAGGTTTGGTCTGTACAGAGCACTAAGAGTTGGGAAGGTCTCCAGAGATGTTTCTAAGCAGCAACTTGCGTGGTTACAGCACACTTGTATTACTGAAATTCTAAAGTGATAGAAGTCACTTTTCTTTGTATAACTTGTCAGTTGGTTGGGGGTGGGGGAAGGAAGTGACTGAAACTTTCCATGAGCCTGTTTCTCTGAGTAAACAATACTACAAACCCCACTTTTTCTTCCAAAACTTTTGCTAAGGTGAGGGTAATGATTAGTATTCGTTTGGCTGTGATTATATTTGAGTTTGGATAGTCCTGGCTGAGGCAAGGTTTTTCCTGTTTGTTGTACTATAGGGATGGGTGTGGGTGTTTGTTTTCCTATTTTTGTATTTACTTGCTGTATAGAGTCTAGAGCTTTGAAACAAATGAAGTGGGACAAATTCTCTGCTCCAATGGAGAGACCTCAGCAGAGAATTTGGCCCATAGTTTCTGTATTGTTTGTCACCAAAGGTTTCCATTTGAGTGGATTGTTTTATTAAGTATTGACCAAAGTTTCAATAATGAGAGCCTAAAGTTAAACATTTTAAAGCTATAGACTTGATATGTTAGAAAATAGTCTTTGATTTAGGTACTTTCACTTCAGGCACCAATTTTGAGCCCAACCCAAAGTGTACGCTCTTAGAGCAAAGGTTTGGGTGAAACTTGAAGTAATCTGAAATAAATTACAGGTCTGAAGGCCAATGATGGATTTTTCAACAGTTCAAAACAAAACTGTTGTCCTAGCTTCTCCTCTTCTGCCCATGATAGATAAAGTGTGTGTCTATGCAATTTTCCTCCTTTGTCACTTGTTTTCTCCCTCCCCTTTATCTTATTTTTATGTCTTCCCCTATTTCTCATTTCCTCCGCATGTACCACTTTCCACCTCCATCGCCCCCTGTTGTTGGCCGGATAACTGTTGGGGACCAATCCCCTCAAGAATATGTTCCATTCGCTTATCTCTGCTAGAGCTAAATTGAGTCCTATGGTCAAAACCATCCCTGGTGCAGCTCTTCCAGGAAAATAGGATGAACTTAGCTCTGTTTCCTTCACTTCTATAATTTTATTAGTTCAAAACAGTATATTTTCAGGAAGCATTTGATGTGTCAAAAAATGCATGCTTTAAAGAGAATGAACATAAAGGCCTTATCTTTTACATTTTTCACATCTGCTGTACAGCACAAGTGTGTGATGTCTTGTTTTCCTCCTAGCTTCCAATCTTGTGCTATACCCACAAGCCTATCCTTCATGTCAAGTGAATTAAACTTTATATGATTGCAAACACTTTGTATACATCTCCCAGTGAGTCTTGGATGAGGACCATTCAAAGGATGTAAGGCACAAACTTATTACAGTCACTTTTTTTGACTGAACCACTCCCTAGTTGAACACTTCAGATTTTCCAGAGTGGATTTTATGTAGGTTTGGCATAATTTGGTTTTTAAAAAAATTTTTGACACATTGATTTTTTTCCTTTTTAAAGCATTTCCTCCATTTTTATGAATTTTAAACTTCTTTCATTACAGGGGGAAGGTCAAACAAAAGGGGATTCACACAATTATTCTCTGACAGTAGATGTTGCGATTCAAAACTTTATAACCAAACAGTGTCAACATCATATGTCAATATATAATTTAAATATCTTTAAATCAAAAAGTTCTCCAATAGCACTTTTCTTTCTATGCCTATTTGTAAACTTCAGTTATTATCCATGGAGATGTTTGATTTGTCTGTGTATACAATGAATTTGTCTTACTGACACCAATAAAAATCGAATCCTTCCAAGCTGACTTGCATTATATCAGACAGCTCTGCCTATTACATGATTCTTTACTTTTCTTTACCATTGTTGGGAGTTAGTTCTGGCTGTGAACAGACTGGCACAGATGGTCCCATCATTCTCAGAGCCTCCACGCATCATGCAATGCGGGGATTTTTTTTTATACTTGTTGCTGCCGCAGCTCCTCCTCCTTCATAACAGTTTGTTTAGAAGAGCAGAGGAGGCTGAAGAACACTAAGTCCTATTCCTAAATAGCATCGTAGGTTGTTGTGTTTTTTTTTTTTTGAATATTAGCAGCCAGACCACATATTGGGCGGTTCTTGGGGAGGAGCCTAATCCTCCCTCAAGCAAAATTCCTGTTGCTGTTAATGGTAGCTCTGCAGGATTCAGTCTTCACTGTTCCAGTAATACTCAGTTTATGGCTCTTGAACTGCATGCAGCCCTTTTCTACACACTCTTCCTCAGGACTGTTTTCAATTCTGGTCAACATACCTCAAAAGAGAGACTCTCAACGGTGTGATGAGAGGCAGGGAAAGTCTTTTTTTATAAGAAGAGAGGGAAAGGATTAGCAGTAGTTAGAGAGGAGATGGATGTGGGGTATATAAAAATGAACAGCATAGAGAAGGTAAACTAGATGTTCATACTTACCCTGTCACATAACACAAGAACAAGGCGATGTTAAATGTGTTTTTTTTTTACAAACTAATTTTTACATGTGGGTGAAATTCTGTGGCCTGTGATGTGCAGGAGATCAGACTAGATCATAATGGTCCCTTCTGACCTAAATATCTATGAATCTATAATGTATAATTAACCTGTGGAACTCACTGCTACCAAGGCCAAAAAATTAGCAGAATTCAAAAAAGGATTAGACATTAATACAGAGAATAAGAATACTCTAACTTTTTTTTATAACCGTCCATGCTTCAGGAGATAAGCCAACCACTAACTACTGGGTTATATACCAAAAAAATTCCCTTAAGAGCAGTTTATTTTATATTTGTCCACTACTGGATTTCTTGCACTTTCAGCTTCAGTATGTGGTGCTGGGAGCTGTCAGAGACAAGATTCTGGATTGGAATACAAGTGTAATCCTAGTAGTGCAGTTCCTATGGTCTTCTGATCCTGGGCTATTAGCCATATGTGTTAGCTACTGCATTTATGAACAGATCACTTAACATGCTGATCCTGATTTAGACATCAGTTTACTAATGTAACAATTCCTAAATATTTTTATATCAAGACTGAGCTTTTCTTTTTCCAAGATTATAACAGGGTTCAAAAAAGAAACTAGATTCATGGCAGATAGGTCTATCATTAGCTATTAGCCA
The DNA here is from genome assembly GCF_965140285.1 of Lepidochelys kempii. Taxonomy (NCBI): domain Eukaryota; kingdom Metazoa; phylum Chordata; order Testudines; family Cheloniidae; genus Lepidochelys; species Lepidochelys kempii. Next base: position 189,811,355 of record NC_136381.1, read on the forward strand.
GGATGGGCAGGTAGGGATGGTGTCCCTAGCCTCTGTTTGCCAGAAGCTGGGAAGGGATGTCAGGGGATGGATCCCTTGATGATTACCTGTTCTGTCCATGCCCTCTGAAGCACCCGGCATTGGCCACTGTTGGAAGACAGGATACTGGGCTACATGGACTTTTGGTCTGATCCAGTATGATTTATGTTCTTCAAACTTATAACCCAAGGTAGCAGCCCCAGAAAGAGCCTCTCCAGCAAAAACAACCATCCTCCTCCTCTGCCTGAAAAAGAACTTTAATATTAATGCAGCTGCATGTTGCCTTATGAATGCTGTGAAGTGAAATCCAATGGGTCTAGCGGCTCAAGATATTTCCTTACAACTCAGCCACCTTCTTTGTTTACATCAGACTCCTCTATCAAAGCCCATCAACATTAACATACCACCTTTAACGCAAGCACCTCTGCAAATAAAGTCCTAAAATAAACATAGTTCACCGCTAATTTTATAAAAAATCCTCTAGGGTCCCCCCACTGACTTCAGCAGAGCTCCATGTGGCAACTGGGGTCTACCCAAAGAGTCTGTTGCAGAAGTGGGCCCTAAATTAATTAAATAAGATCTTTCACAATAATAAGACAATCCTGTTTGGGGGTTATTTAAATCCCCCCCATAACAGGAGCTGCATAGTTGCATAAATTTCTCTCTGACAGGGAGGAGAGGCAATAGCATCTCATCATAAGTCCTGGATACTTACTATAATATGAGACTCTTATTACAGCAGCAATCCAACAGGAAAAGCTAAAATCAATTTTAACAGTAAATACCAACTGTTACTGATGTGCAGCAATCTAAAGAGGAAACAACCCAAAGTGTGAAAAGCCCAATGAGATTATACACATTATAGATGCGCAGTCAATTCCATCTGAAGCGTCCTGTTCTTCCACCACTTTGCTGCAAACTTTAGGTCTCATGTGGTTCTTCAGTGAAATCTGGGCATTAGTCTCATGTTTCACTGGTTGAGAAAATTTTCCCTAAGTATCCTGCTAGAAGAGCTGTGTGGGGAATGTTGTGGTGTAAGTGAGAACTTCCCTGCCGCATCTTTCTCATGCGATTTAATTTAGTCTATATTAAGCCACGAGAGTAGCATAATAAAGAGCAGAATTGGTCAGAGCCATGTAAAAAGCGTATCCTTCAAAAGATGGTATTTCCAGCAATACACTGCCCCTTATCTGCTTTAGTGGGACACTGAAGGAAGCACTACCTCATCAGAAGGAGGGATACTTACTGAATCAGTAATACGAGTACCTGTATTTAACCCTAAGAGCATCCTTATGCCAGAAGGCAAGGGGCTCCCTGGTATCTAGCAATGAGCTTCAGCTGTCCTGACCAGCTCAGTGTACCCCAACTGACTTTTGTCATAATCTGTATCTAAAAGGTGTCATGTAATGTGTTGCTGGCAAATAACTCACTGTTCAGTAGTAGGCTGGTATGATGTATGTAGGGTCAGCATACAACACACACAGGCTTATACAGATGTGCTGGAAATATGACTAAAATGTGTTTAAACCACGCATGGCAGGGGGAGGTTTTTTTCCAGACAAATGTAAATTTGATCAAGGTCTGACCAAAGAGACAGACAAGCACATTTGCATGCCAGGCAAACAAAGCCAGCAGGAGAGCAAGTGGGGAGGAAAAGGTGATCACTTAAGCTCAACGGGGAAGGAGGCTGCATTCCCAGGAAGCAGAGTAAATGAGCTTTGGGAGAGATACTTTAAAAAGGTTTATTGGACTATAAAGAGAGGGGCAGAGAGCCCTTAAATTATCCTTCACCTATGGTGACAAGGAAAACCAGTGCCTTGGACTCTGTGGCCATCTTGACTAAGGCTTAGTCAGCCATTGCTGGAAGAGGAAGACTGGTGAGGACACTACCTTGAACAAAGACTTCAACTACCTTGAACAAAGGTCTTAGCCATTGGAAAGAGTATTTTTACTTTTGTTTGTTTGTAACCTTTTCTATCTTTATCCCTTTTGCTTGAACTTACTTAAAACCTCTCTTTTTGATTAAACAAACTTGTTTTACTTTTTATCTAAACCAAGCCCGGACTTTGACTGAAGTGGTTGATAACTACAGTCAAGACAGCAAGCTCCTGTCTCTGTTTCTTTAAAGGAGTAGCATACTGAATATCTTCTGTGAATGTATTGTGACAGGGGTCAAGGCTAGAGTTTATTGACTGTTCCCCACTAGGCAAGATTTAGGCTGAGAGAGCCCTAAGGAGTTTGCTCGCAAGGTAGACAAGCTGGTGTATCAGGGAACTGTCACACTGTAAAGCTGCCACTTGCTGAGGCTGAGAAGGGTGCCCCAGTGTCTCACAGCTCTGGGTATTCCCAGCAGCTTGCCACACTGTACCGCCTATGTTTTCCTTGAAACTCTCCTATCCAAGCACAGAGTAGCCCCAATCTTGCTCGATTTATTAGATAGCATGGCTAGGTGGGTAGAATATAATTAGAATGCAAAGTTTAAAGCATTGAATACAACTGATCCCCTTCTGTTAATTTTTTCTTCAAGTGAAAGGTTATTTTCTTTCTTCAGATCTACTCCGTCCTCCTGAGACATTCTATCTGAATAAATCAATGTGTTGTACAGAGAAGCTTTTGCTGTTGAAGTTGAGAAGCATCTCAAAATGAGCAATGTAACTCGGGCTAGAGGAAGTTATTTTGTATCCGGACAGAAAGTCTCCGGGTATGTCTACACAGCAGCTGGGAGGTGCGATTCCCAGCTCAAACAGACGACAGACGTACATACAGTAGCTGTACTTGAGCTAGTGCCTAAAACTAGAAGTGAGGCCACAGCAGCACGGGCAGCGATTTGGGCTAGCCACCCAAGGCATTGGGTGGGATTGTAGTCAGGTGGCTAGCCTGGGCTACCACAGCCACTCTGCTATTTTTAGGCAATAGCTGGAGCAAAGCTAGTGCAGGAATGTCTACCCACACTGGGAATCGCACCTCCCAGCTGCTGTGTAGCTGTACCCCAACTGACAGTGAGTCGTGAAGATAAATCAGGTCTGTGAATAATTTATATTTGTCCCCTTAACCTTAGCAGTAAAAACTCTGTCATGACAAACAAAATTTCCTTTGGGGATTCCTGCCTAAAGCACCTACTGTTGCTACATTGACTGTCAGGACCCTCAACAAACTGTGGCTTTAATATTAATCAATACAAAGTGAACAGGAATTTTCTTCTCGCATATTCACTTGAAGAAGGAAACAAACCGTAAATACAAATGCCATGAGAGAGCTTCCAATTTACACCCCCCAATCCATGTGCATGGAAAGATATTATCTCAATCTTCTATATGCCCTGCTGAGACACTGGACCTCCATTGTCCACGTGCTTCGGGAGAGGCCCACTGAGAGCATGGATTCTGCTTAATGGGCCATCAACACTTGGCTGAATAGTCCTAATATAAATGTGTCTTGGAGTGTTAGTTGCTCTTTTGTTGCCACTGCAAGGCCAGCTGTGGGTGTCTTCCAAACTCACAACATATTTCAGCAACACACACATAGCAACACTTCATAACTTCAGTTACAATGATAATACATATCATTCAACAGGATAGTAATGTTCAACAGATCATGATTTCTCAAATGATACCTCACAAGGCACACTTTGTACAAAACATACCATAATCATATAATAGTGATGAATATTGGGGGGTCCAGGGTGCTATTTTGAGGTGCAAAGGGTCACAGACATCGACTGGGACATAGAGAATGTGGGTCCTTTTTGTCATCTTCTCCAGGTCCCACTTCAGTTCATCATTTAGGCGCATGATGGCTGGATTATCTGGGTCTCCCTGAGGCCAAGGAAAGTCCTCCTTGGCTCACAGACCCTGTTTGGAGGGTATTGGTGTCATCTCCAGCTCTGAGCCAGGCAGCTGTGTACTCCTACTCCTCCTTTCTCTCAGTGGCCTGAGCACATATCATTCTCATGTGCTCAGTTATCAATCCGCAGCCAGTGGCTCATGTCCTCCCCATCCAGAAATGTAAAATCCAAGATCCCGCCGTTTACTTCTAATCCTCCGTCCTATATCTTGCAATTCTCCTGTTACCCCTTTGGGTACTATCCTCATGATATTGGTTGCTTTCTTAGGTTCCCTCTGTTTGCCTGTCTGAATCACTCATCAAGTGTCTCTATCTATAGTCACTCACTCAAGTGTCTCCTGGAGCAGCAAACCGCGATCAGTGGGAGCCGTGATCGGCTGAACCTGCGGACGCAGCAGGTAAACAAACCGGTCTGGCGCGCCAGGGGCTTTCCCTGCACAAGCGGCGGACCAGCTTTGAGAACCACTGATCTACTGCATACAAAACAAATCCAAATTCTGCTTTATTTAAACTGTGCAATGCCATTCAGTTCAATGGGGCCCAATGTAATGGAGAACAAAATTTGACCTTTGGTCTCTTATCATGATACCTGCACAGCTTGGCTAAGAAAGTGAACCATTAAGATGTGTGTCCCTGGAATGTTAACAGCCAATACGAGCACAGTACAGGTGGTAGAGATGTGGTTCTTCTAACTACGGCCTTGTCTACACTTAAAACACTGTAGCTGTGCAGCTTAGTGCTTCGGTGTTGACACTACTTACTTTGGCAGGAAGGCTTCTCTCATCAGCATCGGTAATCCACCTCTTGGAGAGGCAGTAGCTAGGTTCAGATCATTCTTCCATCGACATCGCGCTGTCTCCACAGGGACTTAGGTCTTAACTTAACAATGCTGCTCAGAGGTGTGGATAGTTCACATCCCTGACCAATGTGGTTAAACTAACCTAATTTTCTTGTGTAGCCCAGGCCTAAGAATTCTGTAACTACAGTAGTTCAAAGCAACAGGATATCTGAATATTACATACCTATACAGGAGACTTTACTTCACTTGGCAAGCTTGATAAGTACCAAAATGACTCCAAATCAAGGTCTTGTATGTAAGTGGCCCCTGGGAGACATTTGGAATATATAAACATGACCTGTCTTGGGACCTGAGCCATTGATGTCAATGAAAAGATTCTCCCATTGACTTCAGTAGGGTTTGGATCAGGCCCCTGAAGAGAAGGGCTTTGTGTTAGAAGGGAAAGATGCCCTATAATTATATTTTGTGTCCCAATGTAATCCACCCTATCTCTTCTCTTTCACCATCCATGTCTTACACATTCTTTGATGCTGTATGTAACATGTTTATGACATCACACACACATGTGCTAAATATGACTAAAAGACCATTCCATGAGTATACAACCTTATAATCCAGCCTCTGTAATTTACAAACAGGAAAGGATCTGGGGGAATTAGTTGGAAAGGACAATTCTTGATGTATGTATCATTCCATTCCATTCTTGATGTATTATTTTCTTTTTATCGTTTAGAACAAGATGTAGCAAACATTCAGTGAGCCGCAAAAAGGGAATTCCCATGACCTTATAGGACATGTCTATCAAAGATCACAAAGCCATCAAAACATTTGCAAAATGATTACCAATTTTATGTAGTATACAGGGATTGCTTTAGCCACCAGATCACTTCATTTTTACAGAGCACACAGCAACATGCTATGATAGTTTAGGATAGGAAGTGAACTAGTGAAGACTGGCATAAGGAATTGAAACTAAAAGGGGAATTTAAATAGGCAGAATATAATTACCTAGGTTGGAATTACCCTGAATCCCTGACATTATCCTGCTGTGTTCTGTTCAAATAAATTATTTGAAAACCCAGCAAAATAAAGACAACAATTTTGAAATCTAGTTATAGCTCACTGAGTTCTCTGAAAAACTGCACTTGCGAAGTTGTATAGATGAAATAGTTATAATTTTAGGATTAGAGGTGGTATGAAAATTACACTTTCTCTGTGGCAGATCATCAGATCTTATATAAAATAAATCAAGCATTTGCAGGCTAAAAAGTTTCTATTATAAGCTCATACGTTTCTGAAACAATCACATTTTGGGATGAAATTTTCCATTGCTTGGTCTCTGAAAAATTAACGCTTTTATATTCACATGATTGCTTTATCTTAAATACATATATGCACCTAGTGTAGTATATTGTTTTATTTGAGAAACGGTATGTGATCTGCTAATCAAGAAAGGTATGGTATCACGTAAATGCATTGCAAAGGCACAGAGTTAAGATTGGTTGATTGCACAGAAATGTCACATTTCCCGGTATCACTGTGAATGCTTACCTGTGCAAATTTTACATGGTGTTTTGATATATAGTATTTCATTTGTTAGGATATATGTATATTAGTTCTAAGAGCTCCCATAGCACTCAACAAATAACAATAGTAATATATACAGTATATTTGTATAAATAATGAATAACCATGAATATAATCCTTTCTTCTGCAGTAGAATTATATTTTTTAAGTTTTCTACTGAGTTTTATATTCAGTTCTCATCTCTTTATGTCAGGACAACAGTAAAAGCTATTGTAATTTTATTGTACTTTGTAACAACTAGGTTATCTTGAATTCAAGCACATTACGATCAGATATTTGAATATGTCCGGTTTAGAAGTACAGACTGCGCTCTGAATACTTTGTTAGTTTTTATTTCCATATTGATGGTCACATTTTTACTTTGAAAAAGATGCTTTTGCACCTTTAGGGTCAGGTTTCCAAAGGCACAGATAGGAGTTGCTTCGTCACAGGTCCCCTCCCACAGGCTACGGGCCAGATTGATTCGGAGGCACAGGTCCCACTGACGTCAATGGGCGTTGTGCAAGGAGATCATCAAAGCTACAGTGTGGCTCAGTAAAGTTATTTTAACCCCCCAGGAAAGCTGTGTTTGCACAAAATGCAAGGTAGTTGGTTTTGGTCAGTGGTGTCCTCCTCAGAAAAATGAGAATGTGAAATCAGAGCAAAACTGTGACCTTCATCCCAGTTCCATAGACTGTTCACAGCTGTCTATTTAACAAAATAGTTCTTCCAAATAAAGGATTTATGTGGGCTCAGCTGTTCCAACCAGTGCCCCAGAATATATAGTGCACATTCCAGTAGGGAGCTTCAAAGGAGCTGCAGCAGGAAGATTTCATTGAAACATGCCAGCAACAGAAGACAACTGAAGGGCATGATCCAAAGTTCCTTTAACTAATGAGAACACACGTAGCTCCAACATGTTATAATGCCACAATTAACACTTGGAGCAAGAGCTGCCACTGAGTTTGGTTATGACCTTTGAATGAATGTGATAATCAGTCACATTTATTTTTATATTCTGGATTGATTTGTATCCATGTTTACATTTATAAAGGAACAGCTGCTTTAATATTGCTTTTAAATTGTAAGGCTGGTTTGATGCTTCCCACCCAGAAATAGGCTCTGTCATTAACTGGCCAATAAGAATCAAATGCCAGCTATTGTTCTTATGTGAATGATGTGTGGTATGATTCTTGGGTCTTTTTGCTCTACATTTAAATTTTGCTGTAACATAGGGTGCTTTAAAGCCACAGAAAAATTCTGTAATCACTTTTCCTTTTGGAAGTTAGAATCTGCAAGGCAGAAGGGTCCAGTGCAGGGCTAGTCAACTATTTTTTGTCGGGGTCTAAATTTCTTGATCAAGGTATAGTCAAGGTCCAGAGTCCAGAGAAAATAATGTAAAAATAACAATAATGATGATAATAATAAGTAAATAAAAAGATTTAGGTGTCTGTTCCTAAAGTGTCTGGCAGTCTGGATTTGGCCTGCTGACCGCCTATTGTCTACTCCTGGTCCAGTGTTCAGCACTGCTCTGGTGTCAAGCTTTTCATCTACAATAACTACACCTAGAGCATGCTGGCAAAAACTGCCCATTGGAATTTAATGATTCGTGGCTAGCAGGGCAAGTCTTGGAGTAGTGTGAGTCAAGGTTCCTTTCACTGTCTTGGCAACTCTGGCTGTAGGAAAGGCGTGACGTCTAATATGGCATTTAAATATTAAGGGTGAGACACACTAGCCTGTCCCTGGAGAGCTCTTTCACATGCATTAATGGGAGTGGGGAATAATCTTCCTACCTAAAAAGAGAGATGATCCCACATACCAACATATTGGGACACATGGCGCTTACCACGTATTGCTATATTTTTTAAACCTGCCCCTCTAGGAGCTGACTTCAAATCCCAGTGCAGTAGAGCGTAACAGGGTGTGGTGAGTGAGAAGCTGACTCAGCACCCTGTCACTCAACCAATATAGGTTAATTGGAACCTAACTGGAAGATCAATTAACTGAGTAGAGGGTCATCTGAGGGGCTAATCTGAAGGGGAAACAGCTGGGAGTTTATCAATTGTGACGGAGGAAGTCCTGGAGGGGAGCTGAGACCCAAAAGGAAGGCAGGACTGGCTAATGCCAGCTCTGGTCCCTTCCCCAGAATCAAGTGGGGAAGCTGCCTGGGAGACTGCAAATAGTACCACAGGTGGTGGCTTGGTGGCACAACACAACAGGGTGCTGGTGGAAGAGACCTGAAGCGGTGTGGTCTGTTTTTAAGGCCTGAAAGGACTCGCAGAGGATCACCCCATGATCTAGGTAATAGGGTGTTACCCAACAGTCAAATACAGTGGTGTCCCCTAACCACAGGCAAATACCTGTCTGCACAATCATAGCCTTTATTTTTATTTCCCATAATGTTCCCAGGAATCCTGCAAACTTCCAGACTGAAAATTGGCATATTATGTACGATGACAATCAGGTGCTAGCTTGCCACGATTTGGAAGAGACTTTGGGAGACAGACAATAAGTTTCACATCAGGTGGCGAGAGCTGGCAACTTGCCACCTTCAGCAAGACCAAATGGCTAGACCCAGAAGTCTCAGTAACAGCCCTGATAACGGCAATGGGTGATCCAAGCTGCTGTCTCCATGTCCGTCTTAGGAGTTGTTGAACCTTTTCTGCTCCAGTCTTGGTACCTGCTGGTACATGATAGAGAAGTGGGCCTGGTGAGAAAATGCATTATGAGATTGTGGTGCTAAATAAGCAATGATGAAACATAGAGTATGGTGAAGGACTGGTCAATGGAAGCCAAGTTTGGGGGTGATAGCATCTGCTTACATGAGGTGGGCCTGCCTGGAGGCTGCCTTGCATTTCTAGAATACTTTGGTTGAGCTGATTTTCCGATCTGTGACATAAATGAAATCTTGTCAGATTTGGAGAACTTTGGATCAGCCATCCACACTGTAAGGGAAGATTAAACAGCTTGTCTTCCCAGGTGTGAATCTGACATCTTTCCCCACTGATGTCAGTCAGGGAAAGTGTCAAATAAATACAAAAATAACCTAAAATATGTAAAATTCTAGCGTGAACCAAGAAGAGTAGTTCAGTAGCATCCGGGAACAAGAACTTTATGTATCAACTGCTGTGGTGATGGGTAATATGGAGACGGTGTGGTTCATGGCTAAGCCAGTCACAACATTCTTTCAGCAGTGTGGTTTGTAAGTAGTCCTGAATGATACAGTGGTCAAGAACCTATTGCTTTCCCAGATGAGAAGGGCAGGAGACAGAGCAAGTGAGAAAGAGATGTGTTGTCTAAGATTTGATTGATAGCTATATTCCCAGTCTGCTTTATGTTCTATTTGAAAAAGAAAAGGTGAAGAACTCAATCCACTGTAGATAGCTCCATGAGTACTAAAGAGGAAGCATGACCTTGCAGTTGAGACAGTGGCCTAGAATTGAGAAGATCTGGGTTCAGTTCCTGGCTCTACCATACACTTCTGGTGTGATCTTGAACAAGTGCTTAATCGCTCTGTGCTACAGTTCTCCATATGTAAAATGGGGATAGTATTGCAGCCTTTGTCTTGTCTATAAAAACTGTAAGCCCTTTGGGAAAAGTATTGTCTCTTATTATATGTATGTATAGCATCTAGCACAATGGGCTCCCAATTTCAGTGGGGGCCTAGAGGTGCTATTGGAATACTAACACTGCTAAATATAATCTGCCAGCCCAAAGGGACCTAGTAGAGAGAAGAAGGAAAAAAAAAGATTCCACCATAAGAATGATGCTATTCATGTGTTATATGCAGTCAAAGGGATTTTGGAATAATACATTCCAGCAGTTGGTACTGTTCTGCCAAATGAGAATCAATGTGTTATCCCATCTATGAAAGCTCTACTCTTGAGCAAAGTAGGTATGTGTGCAGAAAATTTTAACTTGCATACTTATTATAATTTATGTTTCCTTTGCTGGCAGTAGTGAAATAGGTGGCCTCAGCATTTGGGCCCTGTTCATGCTGGCACAGCAAACGCCTCAGTTTGATTTCTCTGCTACAATTTTTGTTCAATTTCTTTGTACCATACATATTTTTCTGCCATGTAGATTTAGCAAACAATAATGACATAAGGTTGAATTCAACAAAAGTTTTCCTTTTTTGACAAGGTTACCCCATTAAAAACTAGTATTTTCCCCCTTACTGATGGCTTTGAATTGTCCAGCCATGAAAATTCATAGCCAGCCCATGCAATTGAAATGAGGGTAAATCTCACTGAAATCTTTTGATCTGTCCACCTGCCCCTGTCTCCAGTCTAATTCTGACACAGCTAAATCAAACAAGATTGCATACCTAGCTTCATTTTTGTGATGGTTCAACAGAGCTAAGAAAATCAATGGCTGCCTAGAGATGATGATGAAGTGAAGATCCAAGAAATCTGTCTTTTGTTAGTGAGTAGTTTGGTAATTAATGCCCAGTCCAAATAATCACATCAAACACCAGTTGGCCTTTGCAGGAGCAACCAATTTGAAGAAAATAATTGTGACTTCCAATTAAATAGAGTTGTTTACCCATAGCTTAGAATGACTGTCCTGGAACCAGGGGTGAAAGTAAGTCGACTGACTTAATGGTACGCTGGGGCCAGCTCTGGCCCCTGGAAGGGGCGGGGCGGAGGGGTTCAGAGCCAGCCCCAGCCCACCCTGTAAGGTAAGTTCCCCCCCTTCTCCTCCCCTCTCCTCCCCCCTGGGGTAGAGCAGCAGCCCAGGGCTCCCAGGGCTATTTAAAGGGCCTGTGGCTCCCCTGCTTCTACCGCCCTGGTCCTTTAAATAGCCCCCGGAGCCCTGGAGTAGCGGCGGTGGGGCTCCGGCGGCTATTTAAAGGGCCAGGGTGATAGAAGCAGGGGAGCCCCAGGCCCTTTAAATAGCCACCGGAGCCCCGCAGCTGCTACCCCTGGGCTCCAACAGCGGGGCTCTGGAGACAATTTAAAGGGCCTGGGGCTCCAGCCACTGAGGAATTGCCCCCTGAGGAAGCCGGGCTGCCCTGGCTCTTGCGGGTACACCTTACCGGATTACTTTCACCTCTGCCTGGAACATGTCTTTTAATAATTGTTTTCTATTAGTGTGGAATCCATGAAGCTACTCAGGCACCTACGTCCTGTTTTTAGGCATCTAAATTCTGTCTTTAAGTGCTTAAGTCCCCCACTATGAGCTGTAAAACTCCCAGCAAACTCTGTCAGCACCTAAACTTACTCAGCACCTCAGTTTTTCAAAGTAAAACTCCCCTAGGTGTCTAAAGTTTCTGTCCCTGGGCTTGTGCACTGCTGCTTCATTCTAGGTATGCAGACACCTCTCTCCCACCTAAGCCCCAGAGTGATTTGTGAACCAGGGAAGGATCAGTGTTCAGCCATCTATTTCACCCAAGGATCCCAGTCCAGTAAGTTCCCTCTCAGTGTGCCTGTGGCATTGGGTCACATTCAAAAGCTGGCTGGAGGAAAAGCTGCTACTGCAGCTTATTATATAACTTCTAGCTCCGTGATTAGAGCCCTCACCTGGGATGTATAAGACCCAGGTTCAATTCCCTCCTTCCTGGTATATGGTAGTGTTGCAAAGCCTGAGCCCCTTTATTGATTCCACCCTGACTAGCTGATTTTTCCAGAGGTACTTAATTGATATTGTGATATTCCCACTTTGTTTTCTGTTCAGTTTCAGGAAATTAATCTCATGAGGGGTAGAAATGTTGCCAGCTGCAACACAGCCATTTCTATCAGAGGATATGACCAGGAAACACCAACCGTTTTGTAAACAATTGCTTCTAAAAATAAGCAGTGCTTCTTAAACTGAATAGGAGAGTGACATGCAGTTTGAAAACCATGCTTCTTGTTACAGGCAGAAAATAACCCAGGTACTGTATCTCATTTTGTAAGAAAATACAAATAATGCAATATCTTATATAAGAATGTGCTAATCACCTCCTGCTAAGGCTGCCCATGGTACCATGGCATGAGATTACCCACACTACAGTAGGGAATTGGGAGGCCCTTTCTGGAAACTTTTTGTGCATTTCACAGAGTCCACAGAAGCAATGTAGTCATCTTTTAGTGTTCGTTAACTGGCCTTGATCCCACAAGAACACACTACAAATTATTTCCTTGGACACATCCAACCAAAACCAGAATGCCTATTGACCAAGCCAACTTCCACCTCTCTCGTTATTGTTCCTACCAACATACATCTTTTAGTGCAAAACAAGCGTATATAAAAGAATAAAAGCAACATTTAAAATATGAAACTTTTTTAGGAATATTGGCAGATCAGTGAGGTGGAGGAAAAGTCAGGGAAATTCTGCTCCCATTCTACTCCGACATTAGACTATCTGTTCCCTGGTTCTTAACATTCAGGGCCTGATCTACGACAATTATTTGTATTGAGTAGTTCTATTGAAATCAATGGGTTGAACAATTTATTTCAATGGGATTCCTTACAGAGTGAGGTACTACTCAGTATGATTAAAGATGGCAGACTCTGACCCTCATTTACTACCAAGAGATGGGAATCTATTCATCACTTCAGTACTTTTTTCTGTGGTTTGCATTATAGATTGACTAAGAGCTAAAGGGAACAGCCGTTACATATCGGAAGAGTGTAAACACAAAGGAGATCAAGGGTGTCATCGTGCAATAATGCTAGGAATATGGGATGAAATTAAGCAACGAAAATGTAGGTTGAATATCAGAAGAACTTCTTGACAGTAAAAATTTATAATCTGTAGAAAAGTCTCCCAAGGAAAGTGTTAAGATACCGCAGTCACTTGGGCCATTTAAAATTTTACTGGCTTTGACACTGGAAAACAAACAGTAGGGGACAATCCTGCATTGGCTGGGAGATGGGAATAACTATGATTCTATGACTACTATTCGGTAAATATTTTACAATACCACTTGCTACGTATCTCATCCTGCAGATCTGAGACTGTTGTGTAACCACTTCCCTCTCCCAAACCCTGATCCACAGCCCAGTGAAATCAATGGGCGTCTTCCTATTGAAGTCGACGGTTTTGAATCTGGCCCTAGAAAGTTAGCAAATAAAATCACTAGCAGCAGTGGCATTGCACAGAGGGCAGGGCGAATCGTTAAAATTCTGGCAACAAAGACGTACCACCAGCATCCGGAAAGCGCAATAGGGTTTAGTCTTCTGCCCTGCACAAAGGCAGCTGTTCAGAAAAGTTTCACATTATTTTAGGGAAAGCCCACTATTGCAATTATTCCGGGACTTACTAGAAGATTCTGTTCTAGTAATAGCATTATACAGTCTGGCTGCCTGCCTAAAGATTTCATTACTGAACCTGAGGACTTTACGGGGCTTTCTTTTGTTCAGCAATAGGAATTTTCAGATAAATGTTGTTCTTAAATATGTTTTCAACCTGTCTACATAGACCAATCATAGTCCCATTAGTCATTTTTATTATAGCTCTATGAGCAAAAACCTGCCTGCATCATGCCAATTAAAGCAAGGTGAACAAGTTGTAATGCATAATGTTTTCAATTAACGTCACCACTTTCGCTGCTCACAAAGTCAATCTGAACAGATTGCAAAATTCTCAGATTTATCTGCTGTTCAAAATTATTTGTGAATTTCTTCAGTGAATAATTCTTGATCTGTGAATCCTGACCCCTTGGGTGCGGTGCCTCTCTAACTATAGCATGCTAATGATCATCTGTTCTAGATTACGTGACTCACTGTGGTGAAAGATAAAAGCCTAGTATAGTCTATTAAACCCAAAACTGTAGTCAGATTTTTTTTAAAAAAAGTCTACGTTGACATCTGCTGCAGCCACAGCTTATATGAAAATTTAACTACGTTTAAAAAAAGAAATAAATAAAGAGATTCCATAACAGTTTGCAAATGATTCACAGTTGGTTCTGGATCAGAATTCTCATGAAAACTCTCTACTTGTCCACAATTCCTACTATCTTGTGTCCTGCCAGGATGGTGCTAAGTTCACATTTAACAAATGTGCAATTTGAGACCTCATCCTGCAGCACTGCACCATAGACAACAGTTAGTGACACAAGGTGCCCTTTTGACATCACACACACCTATACAGCTCTCTGCCTCTCTTTCTCTTTGTCATGACTGGTGCTTTATCTCCCACTGCATGGCTCAGTGGTTGTTTTTCCTGTGAAATTAGTCTTTGGTTGCAAAATTGTAGTCGGGGGGGATGTGCAAGAATACAGAACCCAACAGCATGAATACTGTAGTATTTGTATCCCAGTAGTTCACACCTGGCTGAACAATTTCTGAGTTACAACATGGGCTGAATACATATGTAGAGCAGGAGAGGGATTTTCCATTCCTCTTATTTGTTTCAGGCAAATATTCCAGGCCTTATTCCATCCTCCGTTGCCCCTGTGCAATCTCGCTGATTCAGGGTTGAACAGATATATATAATCTGAGACAAATTTTACCCTTAGTTAAAACTAGAAGCTCCACCTTCATATCTCTGGATTACTGGAGCAAAACAGGATTATCCTTTACAAGATTCAATTCTTGATTCAGTATTTCTGATGTTAACAATTAACATATTTAATGAAAAGAAAGCAGATTCATGTGGATAGAGGTAAACTCATGTTTTACAGTAAGTGGTACACCTTGTAAAAAGGTACAGCTGGAAGACATGGTCACATGTATAGGTCACAATAAATGCTGTGTAGCAACTGATAACATATGGGGGTAGAAAGGAGATAATCAAGAGAAAAATAACAGGCCAAGGAATCCACCTGGATCACCTAATGTAGTTGTTCCCAGCTATGGATCCTGGAGCACTTGCTGGTGGTCCACAAACAGCTGGTGACATGATGCTGGTGGGTCCTCTTTGTTCCCACATGCTTCTAGAGGTGCCTGCTCTTAAGAGTCTGGATGCCTGCAAAAGCAGCTTGAAATGAGGACTCAGCCTAGCTGCTTCTGTTTAGTGGCCATGGCTACATAAGAGGAGACAGAGGAAGTAGGAGCCACTTTCAGGGCCTGGAGCTATCAGTGAGACTGGAGAGAGAGGAACGTCTAGGGGAGAAGGGAATGAGATTTTCAGGGAGTAAGCCCAGCAAAGCAGAGGGAGGAGAGGACCAGATGGTTGGGGAACATGTCCAGGGGAGGTAGAGGGAAAGTGGCAGGAAAACATGTGGATAGGAGAAGACAACCAGGCTACAGGGAAGCATGTGAATGAGGAAGGAGCAAAAAGGGGACCAGGTGGCAGAGAAGAATGTGCAGTGGACACAGGTGCTGACTTTTATTTTTCCTGGTGGGTGCGCCACCCCCACTCCAGCCCGAGGCCCTGCTCCCACTCCGCCCCTTTCCCCAAGGTCCCGCCCTCGCTCCACCTCTTCTCACCCCAGCTCTGCCCCATTCCTCAAGGCGCCCCACCTGCTCGCTGCTGTCCACCCTTCCCCGAGTGCCTCCTGCCAGCCACCAAACAGCCGATGGACAGCCTCCCCCAAGCAGTGGATCAGCAGCACCGCTGAACTGTGGTGGCTGGTGGGAGCTGAGCACCCCCTTTTTTCCCCTGAGCCCTGAAGCACTCACAGAGTCAGCACCTTAGAGTGGGAGAGAGAAATGTAAAGAACATACAAATACATTATGATAACTTTTCTGACAGAGGACAAAGCACTTAGGGCATTAAAGTCCTCTACAAACACAGAAATACCTTCCGAATTTACTTTCCGACTTGAGCAATTGCTTTAGGTGCGGGATCCACAAAGGGACTTAGGCATTGCAACGCTGAGCATCACGGTGCCTATCTTTTAGGTGACTAGAAAATCACAGGAATAATACTGGGATCCACAGAGCTCGCTTAGCTGCCCATGCTCCCTATACAATGGATGGGGAGAGAGAGGCCCATAAGAATGAGATCCAGAAAAGCCAGCAGGCTAGGCCTAAATTAGTCAGTGGGAATACAGGTGACATGGGTGTGTCCCATGCCCCGCCGCCTCTCAGAGGAAGAGCTGCAGGGATGCTCCTATTTCTGCTTAGTGTCCACAGTCAGGAACATGCTACCTGAAGTCAGGTGCCTTAGGCACTGCAGGCATTTTTTGTGAGAATGAGTTATGGGGGGAGGAGATGGTGGCCCCCACTATATATCTTTCAGCCCAGTGGTTAGAGCACCTGCTTGGGATATGGGAGACCCAGGTTCAGTTCCTCCCCCTTCACCTGAAAGGATTTGAACAGGAGTGTCCTGCCTTTCAGTGTGTGTGTGCTCTAACCCAGTGGTTCTCAACCACTGCTCCGGGACCCCCTTGGGGGCTGCCAAGCATGGCTGGTGTCAGACTCATTGGGGCCCAGGGCAGAAAGCCAAAGGCCCGCCACACAGGACTGCAGCTCAGGGCTCCGAGCCCCACCACCTGGGGCTGAAGCTGAAGCCTGAGCAACTTAGCTTTGCGATGTCCCCTGTGGCAAGGGATTCTGGGCTATTGCCCTGCTTGCTACACCTTAATGCCAGCCCTGATTTCTAAATGCAGAAAAACAGTTGTTGTGGCACAGCTGGGCCATGGAGTTTTTATAGCATGTTTTGGGGGCGGGGGCTAAGCAAGAAAAAGGTTAAGAACCCCTGCTCTAACCAGTGAGCTATGGGGGAGAGGGGTAAATGGTCTTTTAGTCTCTCCTGTTGAAGCTGTTCCTTGGTGGATAAATAATGAAAGAGTGATTGGAGCTGAGGTAACGGACACTAGGTCTACCATCTCAAAGGCAGGTACACTAACCACTGGACTAGAGTCATTCACTTTCTCCCTCTCTCTAATCCCATGACTGATCCACTGTGGATAAATACTTAAATAGTCCTTGGGCCAGAGAAAGGTAGGTCTCACTTTCAAATGCCTGGTATTTTTGATTGATTCATTAGCATTTCATCATGTGACTATAGACAAGTTTAACAATGGGAACCTGATCCTCAGTCGATATAAACTGGTATAGCTCCACTGAGAATCTGATCCGTGGATTTTGGTAACCAAGGAGCAGTGCATTACTACTGTGTATAGCACACTATCAAAGAGATCCTGGAATTTAGCCAGTAAACTTGTTTGATCTCTCACACTTGTTCCAGTTTGTTCATTTTCTTTGACCCTCCTTCATTTCTAGGAATGTTCTTAGTTTCTGGGATAGGTGTGGGTTAAAGTTGCTTTGGTAATTTAACAATCAGCCATTAGCATAAAAGCTTTATTTTCAACACATTTTGGTAACATTCAGTATTGTCTGCATCAATACAACAATTAACTGCTGGCAAGATTTGGGTTTTTTTGTAGCATATACTGTAATTATATCTATTAGCGTGGTTGATTAAAACCATAGCATCCCTACGGTTATGTGCGGAGAATCACCCAAAACAGTCTCTTGCGACTGACACTTTGAGACACTGGCAAAATACCAAAGAGGCCCAGCCTATGGCTGAACAGTAGACGCCCTTATGCAATTTTTGTTATACTTCTAGTAAATTAAAAACAGTAGGATTATTTTTAATTAGTCACAAACCAAACAAGAGAATAGCTCCATCGGGTACATTTTATTTCTTTAGTTTATCCTAAAATGGTATTCTAATCACTTTTGTAAAGGTCAAAATAATTTAGTTAAGAATAACAATCAAATTGCAGAGTACTTTTCCTGGGTTTCAGTCATTATTATTATTACTTCATATAGTTCCATAGGTGTGTTTGGTGTTAGAGACTGGGGCTTTGTCTACACTACCCTCCTTTTAGCAACACAGCCGTGCCGCTACAAGGTGCGCAAAGTAGCTGCTGTTTGTCAGCAGGAGAGAGCTCTCCCTCCAACAAAAAATTCCACCCCCAAGGAGCAGCACCAGCTTTGTTGACAGAAGTGCGCTCCTGCCTACAAAGCGCTGTTCACACCAGCACTTTTCGTCGATAAAACTTTTGTCGTTCGGCGGGGCAGAGGGAGTTTAACACCCCTGAAGAATGACAAAAATTTTGCCAATAAAGTTCCAGTGTGGACAAAGCCTAGAAGAGGGCACTGTTAGCAGCTACAAATAGAGGTCTTTGGAGGCCAGCACCCTGGTCAGTTAGATCACCCAGGGCATTGGAGAGAATTGCATAGCTTGATTGGGTGACGGTGCATCCTGGCACCATTGATTGGAGATCTTTGGTAGCAGTGCCTGGTCAGGACTTTTTTCTATTGTGCAGGAGGACGTATTGAACTTGCTTGGAACAAGCTAGTTTGTGGGTTTGGAACCATGAAGGAACCAGGCTGTCAGGTGGACCTTCTGGAGCTGACGGTGAAGAACCCGTCCATTGTCCTGGGAAAGCAGATCTGATCTGCTGGGAAGAGTCCGTGGATGATGGGAGGACATGCGGAGTAGGTATGGATACCACATCTGTCTCGGCCAAGCCGGGGCAACGAGTATGACCCGGGCCTTGTCGTCTCTGATCTTGCGAAGAACCCTGTGTAGCAGAGGGATTGATGGGAAGGCATACAGGAGAGAGTTGTTCCACAGGATGAGGATTAATTTAGGCTTGAATAGAGACTAGGAGTGGATGGTTCATTACACAAAGTAAAACTATTTCCCCGTGTTTATTTTCCCCTCCCCAACCCACACTGTTCCTCAGGAAATGGCCCACCTTGATTATCACTACAAAAGGTTTCCTTCCCCTCCCCCGCTCTCCTGCTGGTAATAGCTCATCTTAAGTGATCACTCTTGTTACAGTGTGTATGGTAACACCCATTGTTTCATGTTCTCTATGTATATAAATCTCCCCACTGTATTTTCCACTGAATGCATCCGATGAAGTGAGCTGTAGCTCACGAAAGCTTATGCTCAAATAAATTTGTTAGTCTCTAAGGTGCCACAAGTACTCCTTTTCTTTTTGAGGATGAGGAATGTGTCTCCTAGGAATGCAGTCCCAAATCCCGCTCTGGAACAAAATAGACGACATTTGTGATTCTGGGTTGTGGCAAAGAGGTCTATTGACGGGGTGACCCATAGGGAGAAGAGCTGTTGAAGTATTGCGGGGTGCAGTTCCCGTTTGTGTTCTGTCGAGAAGTGCCTGCTGTGTGCATCGGCAGTAGTGTTGTGGCAGCCGGGTAGGTATGAAGCAATGATTTGTATGTGATGTTGTATGCACCAATTCCATAGCCGGATGGCTTCCATGCATAGGGAATGTGATCGGGCTCCCCCGTGTCTGCTGATGTAGAACATACATGCTATGTTGTCTGTTAGGACCCGAATAGATTTGTTCTTTATGAGGGAAGAAAGTGAAGGCATGCTTGCCTTACTGCTCTGAGCTCTAAGAGATTTATGTGTAGCCGCATCTCTGATGCGGACCGGTGGCCTTGTGCCCTGTGTCCCCCTAGATGCACTCCCCAGCCGATTAGGGAAGTGTCTGTGATGAGCATGAGCGTTGGGGATTGTTGAGGGAAGGGTATGCCCGTGCAGAGGTTTTCCAGTCTTGTCCACCAGTGTAGGGAAGCTAGAACATTGGCTGGAGGAGTTAGCAGTGTCCCTAAGGTGTGTCTGTTGGGTTTGAAGTTGGAGTTGAGCCAGCCCTGAAGACATCTCATGCATAGCCTGGCGTACTTGACCACGAAGGTGGTGGTTGCCACGTGACCAAGGAGCTGTAGGCAAATTCTTGCCTGTATCCTGGGACGAACAGAGAGCGTGCGTATGAGCTGTGTGATAGCAAGGAATCTGTGATGTGAGAGTGAGGCTCTGGTTCAGATTGGGTCCAGATGAGCTCCAATGAACTCAATCTACTGTGTAGGTGTCAGGGTGGATTTTTGGACTTTTATTTGGAGGCCTAGGCTGTGGAAGAGAGAGATGGCAAAATGGGTAGCTTGTAGCGTCTCGCCAAAGGAGTTGCCCTTGATGAGGCAATCGTCTAGGTAAGGGAAAAGCGTGATCCCATGTCTGTGGAGGTGAGCCACAACTACGGCTAGAGTCTTGGAAAATACTCTTGGTGCTGTGTAGAGTCTGAAAGGAAGAACTCTGTATTGAAAATGGTCGTGTCTGATTGTGAATCGTAGGAAGCGTCTGTGAGCTGGATGAATTGATATATGAAAATAAGCATCCTGTAGGTCAAGGGCTGTGAACCAGTCCCCTTGATCCAGTGCAGGTATTATTGTGCCCAGTGTGACCATCTTGAATCTTTGTATCCTCACGAATTTGTTTAGTCGGCTTAGGTTTAGTACAGGCCTCCATCCCCCAGTCTTTTTCTGGGTCAGAAAGTAATGGGAGTAGAACCCTTTCCCTTGACGTTGTGTTAGCACAGGTTCCACTGCGCCTTGTTGTAGAAGGTGAACCACTTCTGCACGAAGTAAGCGCTCATGAGAAGGGTCCCTCAAGGGGGAAGGGTATCACTTTACATCTGTAGGGAGCCTGATGTGCTAATGAGGCAGTTAGCTTATCAACTGGAGAACACAGGGAAGAAACCAAACAGTACAAAATTCTGCCCCAGTGAGCAGCTGGGGGCCTCCATCCACTTGCTACTATAGAATGTTTGTATCTGTAGCTTAAGGAAGAAATAATAACAAACACACTTGGTGAAGGTACCCCCAATGGACTGTGTGTGCTGTTTAGCAGCTGAAGGGGGAACCCATTCACAGAGACAAATGAGAAAAGAAATTCATGGCTAGCATAAGCAGGTAGCAGCCTCCTTTGAAGTTAATGGAGCAGAACCCACTTATTCCCAAGCTCCGTGCCAAGAGAAACACACAACATAGGCACGATCCTGCAAAGTGCGGAGCACCTTCAGTTTCCATTTAGCTCAGTGGGAGTTGAAGATGTTCAACTCCTCTTGGAGTCAGGCCCTAAAGTAGACAAGTGATCATACACAAATGATGATGGGCAGATGACAGGGGAAAAAAGCATGCTTTTGTTTTTAAATCACTGGGTTAGGATTCAGGAGAACAGGGCTCAATTCCAGCTGTACCACAGATTTTCCTCTATGACCTTGGCCAAACTACTTAATCTCACTTTGCCTCAAGTTCCATGTCTGTAAAATGGGAACAATAATGCATTACTAATTTCCCATGCTTTGTCTATCTTCTCTATTAATACCATAAACTCTTTGGGGGAGGGACTATCTCTGATTGTGTCTATATGCAGGATCTAGCACAATGGAGTTCCCGTGTTCTGTATTGACGCAAACATTAATAAAATGGTTATAACTTTTTTTGTTAAGTTGTTACAAACTTATTTGCTCTTTAACTGAATGTTAAGATATGGCTTAAAGCATGTTACAGCCAGGATGCTTGGAAATCTAACAAAACATAAGTTTAGCTAGTTATGTTACAAAATGTTAAAGCTAATCAAAGAAACTCCAGAAGGTTTTTGCTTTTGTTTCTCAAGGACAAGCAAACATCAGGAAGACAAACTGTGACAGAGTCACCGGGTGATGCTCTGGAACTACTCCATATGGAGCCAGTCAGGACCCTGGGGTAGCATGCCTCCTCTCTCTGAGAACACTGTCACCAGGGCAAGAAGCTTACACAGCTTCAACCTTCCTGGGTCTGGCCCTGGAGCATTCAGAATCCCTTTCCACACAGTATGCTTCCCGCAGCAAATGTGCCCAGGCAGGGCTCCTGGGAAAGCCAGAGGGCTCTGCACCCCAACTCCACAGTCAGCAATGACTCTCAGCCAATGTAAAACGGGAAGGTTTATTAGTCGACAGGAAAAGAGTATAGAATAGAACTTGTTAGCACAGAAATCAGTGACTTTCAGCCAAGTCCATCTTGGGGGATCCCAGGCCAGATGCCCTGGATTCCCCCTTTTCCAGTCCCAAAACGCAGACCCCCCCATCTTCCAGCAGCTCGACTTCCGATCCCCCATTGCTTCTCCTCCTCACCTTTGTCTCACTTCTGGGCAAAGAGTCACCTGGTCGCATCCCCCTCCTGGGTCTCAGGTTACGAAGGATATTGGCCATCGCCTACATGTAGAACTTGGCAGCCTCACCTGCCCAAGGGCCTCAGCAAAAGTCACACAGCCAATTCCCATCACCTAACCATTGGTTCAGTACACAGGGAAACTGAGGAACACACAGTATTAGTATAGGACAGTAAGACTCATGTGCAGCATAACAAGGTGAATAAAACCCCACTTTGTCACACAAACGAAGGGAAAAAATTCCTGTTTCAGGAAAAGGTTTGATTGTGAAAGGAATGTAGGGTGTGTATTCAGAGCAATAAGTCTAGATAAAGTACCAACCTACAGCTCCTTGCCAAAAAACCTGCTTGTGCTCTTAAACTTTAGAGGAAAACATGTGTAGTTGGAAATGTTCTAAACTTGTATTTCTTAATGTTGAAATGACATCTCTGTGAAATGCAAACTTGCAAATACGTTAGCCAAATGCAAAGTTCCTACTACAGTTCCTAATGGCCCTGCTATGTAAATGGTAACATGCTTTATGTACTACCATGGAATCTAATGACCTTGCTAAACTAATGACAAATGTAAGAAGCTATTTACTTATACAACGTTTATATTAATGGGGAATTAATTAACTCAACTCAGGAAAATGAGAAAAATCATTCTAAAAATTGTCATGCAGAATCAACAACGTAAACTAAAGACTTTCTAAAAGCTATTTTTGGACTTTTTGAAAACAGAATTTCATTTCCTCTCAAACTAATAAAATTGAAAGAATATTCAGCCCATTCTCTGAGATAAAGACTTAAAACTAGCCTTGAAAGTTATCTGATGCTTTCCTGCCCCAAGAACAAAGACATTTAAAGAAATGTTGCATATTAATTAATAAACTACATATTCATATATAAAGGCTCTCCTGAGGACAACCCATGAAGACATGGAGCCAGTGAAAGAGTGACAGCAGCCAACGTGACTCCAAAGGTGTGTTTTCCTATAATTTCTGAAAATAGGAAGGAGCGGGGAAGAAAAGACTCTGAAGTGAGCCCCCCCCCCCCACCGCTGCTCTGCTTAAACAGCGGTGAGGGAGGGGCTCACTCCACAACTCATCCTGTCCATCTCTACAAGCAACCTGCCAAGGACAGAGAAGAAAAACACAGAATGCTAAAGAAGAAACCAACTCAAGGAAAACCTCCCTGAGACTTCAACATGGCTTGGTGAGAGCAAGTTGATGAAGACGCTGCCAAGGGATTAGATGTAAACTCTTGTAACAATTTTATTGGGATATGAAAACACTGTTGTAAGTTAAATTACCAACTGTTTCTCCTGTTAATCACAGGAGGGTTAGACCATGTATTCCTGGAGAGATGACAGGAACTGAACATTGGTAATCAGAGAAATTGTGGGATTTAATTCATTTTAAGATTCTTAATATTGGTTAATATTGATTCTTAATTGGCCTGTCACAAGGCAGCTCCTTAAATGGCTTCTTCTGAGTAAGTAATATAAATATTTTCTTCAATTCCATAAATTTATTTAATATTGCATACTTTGCCCAATTCTAAACTGGCTGGTTATTTATTAATACCCAACAGGATCCACTTGCCTTTAAACAAATTATTTTGCTTGTAAATAAACAGTTCAAGTATCTAATAAGATACTAAACTGAAATCACAATTATTTTGGAAACAATATACTTTGGTCTTCGCTTACCAAATGAAGAATGCACCAGAGGCAGTTCACTCTCCAAGGTGTAATCTCTAATAAAGCTCTCCACGGAGAGATACACAAAAGAGATTGTAACTGAAGTGACCAGATTATCATGTGTTCTGTCATTTGTGTTGTTTTGTTTAATGTTTTATTTTCCTTTAATAATAAAACAGCCAGGGTTAATAAAAATTGATTATTTTGCTTGATTTATTTTGATTACGGTGTCCCATAATCCTTGTTAAAGAACTTCTGTGATTAAGCAGCGGGAGCCATACCCCATGTGTTGGCAGTTAGAGAAACAGTAAGAGCTGGCCTGCCATTTCTTGTTTCTCTGGACTAAATATTTTTTAGGAATTTTTAAAATAAAATTATGTGGTATCCAATAATTTAAAATGACCCTTTCCCACTCCACAGTTGGCTGGGCCATATAGGCACTGTTGTATTCCCTGAATGTGAAGATGAGGAACAGAGATGTTGTCAAAGCAGCGCAAGAGAAAGATGATTTTAGTGGCAACTTTTTAGGCTTCCTGAAGGTGTAGGAAGATGGGAAGCCAAAAAGGAGAAGGTTCCACTAGGTAAAGCAAGGGATGGCCAAGGCATGAACCAGACTTTTAGCAATGGAGACAGTGGGCAGAGGGTAGGGTGTACAAAATAATGTGGACGAAAATCTGATGGGATTTAGCAAGAGTCAAATTCTCATTCCGTTTCCATATAAATGAGTAAAGTATTTATATTCAAACCTCGTTTCCACAGGAGACTAGCTGGCATTTTGCTTTGTACATTAGTTAACTGCAGATTATAAAATCAAAGATCAAAGCTTAAGGGAAATCCTGTCATGTTTGGAAATCTTTCATTTTCCCCTTGCTGAAGATGCAACATTTACCTAATAAACTACTTATGATGCATTCTAGCATTGATAGGAACTGCCTTGCTCTGTCTCGACCTTCCTCTCAAATCCCCAGTGTGCAAAAGCCTTGATGTACTGCTGCTTACTAAGTAACAGCTTTGAAATCTTGAGTAGCTCGCTCTCTTTTCCGGTTAATTTAAATGGATTCTGGACTCCTTGATGTTAGGAACATCATAGAAATGACAATCTGACATCCCAGGGGTGGGAGAGGAGCAAGCACCTAATATTTTAGGACTACACACAACTGTCATTGGGGAAGTGGGGACTCTAATAATACCTAGCTCTTTTCATCAGTAGATCCCCAGGTGCTTTACAAGGAGGTCAGTATCAATATCCTCATTTCACAGATGAGGAAACTGAGGCACAGAGAGGGGAAACACCTTGCCCAAGGCCACGCAACAGTCCAGTGGCAGAGCTAGGAATAGAACACAGCTTTCCCAAGTCCCAGTCCAGTAGTCAATCCAGTAGGCCACACCGGATTTCTTGAGAGCAGGGGAGGCAGGCTGGTTTCTAAATAAAAGGGATCTAGTACACTTCTCTGAGCCCTTTCCAATACCTACCATTTAAAATCACAAAATAACCAGCCAGAGAGAGGTTTCCTCCCTTCCCCAAATGTGCATTTTTGCTTCCCCAAACTAAACTTTCCTGTGCCCCAAAACAGGCAATGTTCTGTCGTTGAGCAGTGACTGGTTTAAAGTCTGGAATCGCTGAACCACCTGGGCAGGAAAGTGTCATCTTACACAACTGAAAGCTAGGAATTTCTGCTTTCCTTGGGACAGAAGGCATTTGTTTCTAGAGCTGGTAGATCATGAGAGATCGAATCTCAAAATTGCTACATGATTATGTATGCAAAAGCTAATATAGATAATTTTTAGGTTTCTAAATTTTATTGGTTATAAATTAAATACAAAAATAAAAAAATTATCTTGGTAAGGCTTGCACAGTTCGATTCATAGGATAAAAGCAACATGGCTTTACAGGTGAAAAGATACATAAACTAAACATTAGAGTACTAGTTTAAAAAATCACTAAAACACTTTAACTTATTTAGTTAACTTTTTATTTAACTTTTTTTAACCCAGTTATATTTTGGTCACCACAATAATGTTAGCTTGTTTTGACCGCTGCTGCACATTGAGCAGAAGTTTGCAGAGAACTATCCATGGTGATTCCAAGATCTCTTTCTTGAATGGTAACAGCTAATTTAGAACTCATCATTGTATTTGTATAGTTGGGATTATTTTTTCCAATGTGCATTACTTTGCACTTATCAGTGTTGAATTTCATCTGTCATTTTGTTGCCCAGTCATCCAGTTTTATGAGCTCCCGCTGTAAGTCCTCACACTGTGTTTTGAACTTAACTATCTTGAGTAGTTTTGTATTGTTTGCAAACATTGCTACTTCACCGTTCACCCATTTTCCCAGATCATTAATGAATATGTTAAACAGCACAGGTGCTACTACAGCCCCCCGGGGGACCCTGTTGTTCACCTCTCTCCATTGTGAAATTCGCCATTTATTCCTATCCTTTGTTTCCTGTCTTACAACGAGTTACTGATCCACGAGATAACCATTACAACTCACTTATGAGAAATGCATAAAAGCTTCTAGCCCATGTGAAAATATATTCTTTATATAAAAAGTATCTGCACTGACAGTCTGGAGCAATGTTCATGTGTTGTGATTTATATTTCATAGAGGTCAGGGTGAAGTGAAAAAACAGGCTTCAGCTGCTGAATAAAAACTGAATTTCTCATCTAGGGAATGAAGACCAAATGTTTTGACAAACTGCCAGAAAATGACTGTATGCTTGTCACTGATTTGTAGCTCTATGTCTATAGCCAAGACTCACTCTGAAATTCCAGGGTACAATTTTGCACTTGTTGAGTCTGTTCATTTTAACGGTGCTGAAAGTGAGCCTTCTACCCAATAGAAACACCATCAGCTGACCAAGACTGACTTGTACCCTACTGTAAAGAAAAGTCACAGCCATTTTAAACAGCCTGATATCTTTGAACCTCAACTGCTTAACGTTTAAAATAACAGGTGCACACATCATGTAAGCCTTGTGACAGAGTGATGGGCAACAGCAGCTGAGCCAGCACTCTGGTCACTGTGGCTTTAACTAATTACTCCAGAGCAGACCTTATTAAGAAGAGCAGTGCCTAACCGATGGGCTGAGGAGATCTAAGAGGCTAATTGGGCCATTAGGTGATACAAAAAGCACAGGAAGGAAGTGGGAAAGGGGCAAGCAGAAAGAGAGTCAGATTGCTCTTGCCTCATGAGCTGACGGCTCCCTAGGACTGTAGGTTGAGGCTATATAGCATATAACTGTGGTGGAAACTAACAGTGTAAATAAACTGCACCGGGTGCTTTACCAGCTAAAAGATCTCCGAGCTGTTTGAGGGCTTGAGTAGAGGCAGGAGCGAGCAGGTCCTGCCACAAGCCCCAACACATTTTTAAAAAAAAAAGTATCACCCCCCACTTCTCCATAATTTCACGAATGTCAAGATTTCCCTGCATTTTGAGCTACGAGCAGAACATGGGCTGCAGATTTTATAACATTTAATCCTGCAAATGAGGTGTTAATTGGTATTAAGAGGGAGCATTGAAACAGTAATAGTCCAGAATGTTTAAGCCTCTCTCTAATTAGCTAACTCTCAGGGATCAGGAAGATTTCTGTCAAATAGCAATAGAATAAATATTACAGCTATATGAAATCTAACACCTAAAATTGTTAAATTTCTGAGTAATAGGTGTAACTGAGTGCCTGTCCATGCAGATCTCATGCAAAGAAAATAGATCCCTTTGATAATAACAGATGCATATTAGAAATAAAATTAGTAAAAATAATGGACAACAATTAAGTTATATCATCAGAGATAATTAAGGCATCCAAATTTGAACTCCCTGATGATTGTCCTTGCTTCCTTTTTAAAAATAATCAACCAAAACCCACTCTTGAAAAAGGATTTAATACAGCAAGCAATGTTAACATGGATGCAAGGTAACTGTAACTGCACAGGCAGCTGGAGCTGATTTTAGTATCAGAGGTTTCCAAACTGCCATGTACACAAAATAGTAAAATGTGATTTTTTTTGTTTGAAAGTAAGCTGGATCTGGTTATCCACAGATAACCAGACACCACATCTGAAATAATTTTTGGCTGGTTCCATAAATGTTTCCTTTACAAATATTTCTCTTGCCCAGTGGGCATGACTTAGACCTCATTCCTGCAATGAGCATGGGATAGGCACCATCTATCTTCAGCGAAGCTCTGTGTGGGCACAGGGTTCCTCCCACATGGAGCTTGTCCAGAGTCACTGTGGTCTGAAAAAATGTAGACACGCAAGAACCGTAGGTTTAAAAGGACACAGCAGGCATGTTCCCCTAGCACACCAGTGAGGTCTGGCTTCCCAGTGCCCTCAGCAGCGAACTACCTACTAGACCACACCAAACACAGGACAATAGGGGCGGGATCCACAAAGAGACTCTTGACACTGAGCATTGCAATACCTGGAAAATCACAAAAAGAAGCTTTGCGGATTGCAATGCTAATGGTAATGGCACTGTCTGTGCTAGATGGCTGGCTGATCTGTATAGGGCCAGACAACACATATGCATACTATTACTTTTAAATCCATTAATTGCCTTAAACAACAAAGATCATAAGATTCTGATGATGATACACAACTCTTCACCTCATTAAACTCAGCCAGTCCATTTGCACTGCTGTCTCCAGCACCCTGATGGGTGGGTTGCTCGGGGTTTTCTTTTGAATATGATGCTTCAAATGAGAGACTTCAGAGAAGAAGCAGAGAGGGGAGAGCTATGTTTCCAAGATGAACATTGCTAATACATGAAAAATATATGGCGAAATGCCTGAATCACATGGTGATGGCTGCTTTAAAAAATTGGTTAGGATCATAGTAATATAAAATATGGAACATAACCTTAGTCCATCTGCCTGCCAGACCAGGACTTCAGTCTCCATGATTGGAAATTCAACACTTTAAACAAGTATTAAAAACACCTTGCTTTTTAAAGATTAAAAATAATAAATGCAGAACTTTGTAAAACAAAGATCTAATTTGGCTCGCTACTGTGTGTAACTAGCTCTGTACAACAACTAAGTTGTACCAGTACATGTGATGGGGTCTATCAAGCCTTCTCTGCCCCCTGCTGGACCCTGACACTCCTCTTCCAAGAAATAGTCACTCAGACCAGATGACTAACAAGACAGCCCTCCAGAGCAGTGGTTCTCAACCAGGGTTATGGGTACTCCTGGGAGTATGCAGAAGTCTTCAAAGGGGTACTGAACTCATCTAAATTAGTGTTTCTCAGTTTGTGGGTTGCAGCCTCCAGGGGAGTAAAGGGATGGGTTTAGTGGGCTTGTAAGTGCAGGGCCAGCAGTGGGGGGCAGCAAGCAGGGCAATTGCCTTGGGCACCAGGCCACAGGAGCCCCCACAAAGCTAAGTTACATGCTTGTTGGCTGGGGCTCAGGCTTCAAACAAGGCTCACAAGTGTAAAACAGGCTCAAGTATCACACTGATATGTAAGTACAATATTTATATTCCAATCCATTTATCTTATAATTATATGGGGAAAATGAGAAAGTAAGCAATTTTTCAGTAATAGTGACTGTGACACTTTTATATTTTATGTCTGATTTTGTAAGCAAGTAGTTTTTAAGTGAGGTGAAACTTGGGGTACACAAGACAAATCAGACTCCTGAAAGGGTACAGTAGTCTGGAAAGGCTGAGAGGCCTAGAAGGGACAGGAGAAAATACTGACCAGTCAAGAACCAACAGACCAGTTAAGAAGGTTTGCTTGCATTTGCTCAGGGGCAGAGCTAGGTGACACTGGGACAGAAGAGGAGCACCCCAGGGTGAGCCCTTGCCCAGCAACTAAGTGCTTGCATTTTGAAAGGATTTTTTCCCCCTCTTTCTTTAAAGGTGCAGACAGTTGAATCCCGAGTTGCTATTTTGGTACTTGATTGTTTAGAGCAGACTGAGGCGTGTGAGCCGCAAGTGGGTCTTTAATGTGTCTCCTGTGGCTCTTTGCTGCACATGATACTAAAACATTGTGTGATTAAATTATTAACCAGCCTAAGTTATTAACCAATCCGAATGCTTTTACTATGTTGTTAACCAATTGTAGTTGATAAAATAGTATTTGGCCAGTCATTTTGCTGTGAGAATAATAAATAATAATAATTATATAGCTAAATATTTCCCATCATACTATTTAAATATGAATATATAGTAAATGACGCAATTAATTCACACTACTGTGGCTCTTTTACGTAATGTTGATCACTAATATGGCTCCTGAACCACTGAAGTCTGAGTATCACTGGTTTAGAGACTGACACCAAGTTCATGGTATGGACTCCCCTGCTTGAAGCAGGGGTCCAAACCTTGCAGACTTGGATGTGCCTGCAGTACCATGTGTGGCCCTGAAGGGGGCTCTACAGAGCAGGCAGGCCTCTCAGAGTGCGTTAGAAGAAAATGACATAGATGGAAAATGCAGGGTAGATTGCTTTGCTCTAAAGCTGGATCGTTGAAGAATAATAGAAGTGAAAATGTATTGATTTTGCCATCTTTTCCCTGCCCACACACCCACCTACTCACAAACTTTACTTTATTCTGACTCAGTAAGAAGCAGTTAACTGTTATAGATATTCCTCTCATGCTTTTTTCTGCTGCTTGAGACATGTTGAACATTATGGGTGAAATTCACTCCTGTGCAAAGCTCCAGCACAAACTATGGCCCACTTAATCCCTCAGGACAGGATTCAGGTGTGACTTAAGTAGTGCCCGGAATCAGGCTCTATCTCCCCAAGGCTACTGAAGCCAAACGGGGAGATTTTAGGCCGCTAGAAGTCCAGCGGTGCAGCAGGGCTAAGGCAGGCTCCCGGCCTGCCCCGCCTTGGCTCCACTCCCGGAAGCGACCTGCATGTCCCTGTGGCCCTGAGGGGGAAGCGGGAGGTGTCTCTGTGCGCTGCCCCCACACCAAGCGCTGACTCCGCAGCTCCCATTGGCCAGGGACAGGATAATCTGAAGCACTTAGGTCAACACCTGAGGGAGCAGCCTCTCCAGGAAGGTGATCTCACATTAGACAGATGCTTAGACGTGCAGCAGAAGGATCAAGAAAAAGGATGAAAGCCCTAAGAGGCACAAAACCCCCAGAAGTACATGCAATGAGCAGGGGCGCTGGGGTGCAGTAGCACCCCCTGGTGTGAAGTGGTTTCCATCATCTACAGGGTTTACAGTTTTGTTCAATATCTTTCAGCACCCCCATTACACATATGGTTCCAACACCCCTGGCAGTGAGACAAGAGCAAAGGAGAGCAGTTGGCCAGAGTGCCATGCCCAGAATGAGATGCATTTACTGTGGGAGACAGCATGAGCTGGTAAAGAGAAGTGCCCTGCAGTAGGACAGCATTGCAAGGAAATTTGAACCATTTGAGCAATGTGTGCATGAGCAGAGGAACATAGGCGCCAACTTTCCCCAACACGACCTCCCCTCTACCCCCCACCCCGACTCCACCCCTGATCCGCCTCCTCCCGCCCCTGCCACACCCCCCTTTTTTAACCCCTTCCCCAAATCCCCGCCCCAGCCCCACCTCTTCCCCAAGTGGACCGCTTTCCCCCTCCCTCCCAGCGCTTGCCACCATGAAATGGCTCTTTTGCGGCAGCAAGCGCTGGGAGCTAGGGGGAGAAGCATGGAAGGTGCGCTCAGGGGAGGAGGCGGAGGCAGAGGTGAGCTGGGGCAGGGAGCTGTCGGTTGGTGCAGAGCACCTATCAATTTTTCCCCAGGGGTGCTCCAGCCCTGGAGCACCCACAGAGTTGGCGCCTATGCAGAGGAAGGTCTCCTAAAGATTATCAGACTTGTACAAGAGGGGATGGCACATCAGACAGTGGTGATGACATCATGACTCTCTTCTAGAGTCCAAGAGCATGTCAGGTTAAGGCTGTCAGGGTAGGAAAGCAACAGCAGGAGCAGCAAGTTTGTATAATTGTTGGTGGTGCCCAGAACGGGCCCAAGTCCTCCCACCCCTCCTCCCACACACACCTGCCTTGTAAGCCGATATATATTTTTTTAAATAATGTAAAAATGTGAGGGCTCTGGGGTGGGGCTGGGGATGAGGGATTTGGGTGTGGGAGGGGCTTGGGCAGAGGGTTGGGGTGCAGGGGTGAGGGCTGCAGGGGGAGCCAGGGATGAGGGGTTCATGGTGCAGGAGGGGGCTCAGGGCTGGGGCAGAGGGTTGGGGTGCGGGGGGGTGAGGGCTCTGGCTGGGGGTGTGGGCTCTGGGGTGGGGCAGAGCTGGGGATGAGGAGTTTGGGGTGCATGCAGGCTGCCCCTGGCTCTGGCCAGAGAGGACTCCCCCCAGTCCTCTCCCCACCGGCAGCAGCGAGTTCTGGGAGAGGGGCCCCGCTTTCCCACCAGCAGCAAACTCACCTCGCACCGCTGTCACTGCATGTGCTCCTAGGGCCCCTCTCAGGTCCAGGAAGCCCCCTCGCCTCCACTACGGTAGGTGCCGGAGGGGGCTGCCATCACGTGTGCGTCTCCTGCCCTGCTGCTGCCTCTCACTGTAGCCTCAATGGGGGTGGGGGATGGAGCTGCCCCTTGCCCAGTGTGGGGCAGGAGCGATGACTGCAGGCAGGGGGGCCCCCTGTGTTGGTGGAGGGTCCTGCCGGAAAAGGGAAGGGCCCATCTGAGATGGAAGGGCAGGGTCAGGGTCAGCCTGGGTCAGCCTGCCCTGGCACTAGTGGTTGGGGGGCACTAGGACCCTGCGGCAGCAGTTGATGCCAGAAGCCGGCAGAGCAGAGCAAAGCAGCTGCCCGCTGCCCAGGCAGGGAGGGATGCTCAGGGGAGGCACACAGGGGCGGCAGGTCAGGGCCAGGGGAGAGACCTGGCCCCTAACATTGTCCTGAATATTGCAGGAGCACGGGCACCACAGGCCCATAA
Source organism: Lepidochelys kempii (assembly GCF_965140285.1). NCBI lineage: Eukaryota > Metazoa > Chordata > Testudines > Cheloniidae > Lepidochelys > Lepidochelys kempii. Next base: position 189,843,998 of record NC_136381.1, read on the forward strand.
AACTCTCCGCCCCTGAGCAACAGTGGACAATACCAACCTCCAAGCATGCAACAATGCTAACAGGGAAATGTCCCATGAGATTTCAGCTGGATAGTGAGGCCTCTGGCAATGAGATTCCTTGGGGTGAATTGCACTTGAACACACTCGATACAAACAGCAGGCACAATCTACCGATGTACAATGAGAACATAATGCAGCCCATAGGAAAATGTGACTTAGTAACTAACCTGAATAACAACAGATGGGACCAACTGACGGTGGTGGTGGTGGACGGTAAGCACCACAGCCCTCTCTGGGGGAATACAGCGATACAAGCCTGGGATGTGATCAAAGTGCAGCATCAGTAGGGTGACCATATTTCCCAAAGGGAAAATGGGACACCACCCGGAGCTGTTCCAAGTCACTTGCCCAAGCCCCCCTCACCACCTCATGTGAGAGGCTAGGGTCTCTGGAACCCTGCCTGCCCTCCTGCACGAGCACAGCCTCCCCCTACAAGCAGCTGGCATCGTGGCTTGCCCCCCTACACGTTCCACTGCACGCCACTTTTTTGACAAAAGTGAGCATTTGTCCCATTTGCTCTTGATCAGTTGGCAAGAGCAAATGGGACAAACGCCCACTTTTGACAAAAAAGTCAGGACAGCTGGGACAGAGCTTAAAAAAGGGACTGTCCCGGCCGAAACAGGACGTATGGTCTCCCTAAGAATCAGAATTTTATAGCTTGCAGTGCAAGAAGCAAAATGGATAATGGAAACAATTTAAAAAGCATATAAGGATGTCACAGGCGACAGGTGCCTCGTAGGAAAGCTTAGCCTGGAAGTAGACCTCACGGTGAAACCTGTGTGCTTACCATGAAGAAAAATTCCAGTGGCACTAAATAATCCAGTTTGCAAGGAGCTCAAAAGTCTGCAGAGCAGGAGTATCACCTGTAGAGGCCAGTACAGCCTGGGTAAGCAGCATGGTGTGGTAAAGAAACCAACAGGCACATTATACATCTGCATAGACCCAAAGCCACTGATGCAGGCATTGAACAGCTGCCACTATCAACTGCCCACAACTGATGACATCTTGCCTGAACTTTTCAAAGCCAAAGTCTTTATGATCTGTGATGTGAGGAATGGGTTTGGGCACGTAAGCCTAGATAAAGAGTCCAACCTGCTGACAACCTTTGCTGACACCATTTGTTCACGACAGACGGCTGCACATACTGATGGGCATAAGCCCAGCACCAGAGGTTTTCCAGAGGACACTCACCCAAGTACTGGAAGGACTGCCTGGGGTGAAAATAATTGCAGGTGATATTCTCACTGTAGGTGAAGGGAGCAATGATACCGTAGCTGAACGAGACTGACAGAAAACTGAAAGCTTTGCCACAGCAATGCAAGGACAATAACAAAAAATTGTGGAAAAAATTGTGACTCAAACAATGTAAGGTGACACACACTGGATGTCTGCTCACAGCACATCCCAAACATCAAGACAGTCAAAGACATGCCAGTTCCAGTGGATGTTAAAGGGGTACAGCACTCAGGAATGAAACATTTTCCATCCCAGTTCTGGCCACACCTGGCTGCACCAGTGAAACGCTTACGTCAGCTCACAAGGCAAGATGTGGAGTGGGTCTGGGCAGGTCCCCAACAGCAAGCATTTGACAAGTGGTAATGATTTCCCCTGTCCTGAAGTTCTACCAGCCAGGAGAGCACACTGACAGTGTGATGCATCAGAGAAAGCACTGGGTGTAGCTCTTTTGCAGGAGTAGCCAGTTGCTTATGCCATAAGAATCCTCTCAGAAACTGACTGCAGTATGTCCAAACAGGAAAAGAGCTTCTGGCTGTAGTATTTGGAGTGGACCGATTCCATCAGTACACCTATGGCCACCCAGTAAGAGTGCAATCAGACCCCTAGAGACAATCATGGCAAAGCCCCTTCTTAGTGCTCCAAAGAGATTGCAGCGCATGTTGATGCATCTCAATGCTACCAGGTGGAGATCAGATCCAGCCCAGGATGATTACTGTTGTTAGCTGACACTGTGAGCAAGGCATATGTACCCAGTATCAGCGAGTTGGGGGAAGGGAATCAGGACATTGAATCCATTCACATGCTGCACTATCTCCCGGTTTCAAGAGCAAAGCTGGTAGAACTCAAAGAGGCCACAGAAAAGGGCATCCCATAACAGGCAGTTGAGATCTATACTAGCTATGTGGCCAGAAGACAAGAGCCAACTACCAGTAGGAGCAAAGTCATATTTTTCAAATCAAAGATAAGCTGAGTGTGCAGGATGGAATCATATTTTGAGGACAGAGAGATGTTGTCCCCACCTCATTACATAAGGATGTCATGCAAAAATATGTACTGCAGACTTGGGCATTGACAGCTGACTTAGACGGGCTCCAGAGCGTGTTTACTGAGCGGGAATGAACACACAGCTCTGCTCCTTGATAGAAGGGTGTGACACCAGCCAGTCGTGTGATTACCACCAGCAGAAAGACTCTGTTACCACATGAGCTGTCCACCTGAACATGGGAAAAGGTGAGAGCGGACTTTACCTTCAAGGAAAAGCAGTACTTGATTACAGTGGATGACTAATCAAATTTCTGGGAGGTTGGTGCCCTGTGTGATACACGAAGCAAGTCAGTGATTGGCAAATTGAAGGAACATTTTGTGAGATATGACATTCCGGACACTGTATTCACCAACAACGGACTCCAGTTTGCCCCAGAAAAATTAAAGTAATTGGCATGCAAATGGGAGTTTGACAACCACATCACCTCCCCAGCATACCCACAGAGTAATGGTAAGGTGGAAGCAGGTGTGTAAATAGCTAAGAGACTGTTACACAAGGCTGTTTCTTCTGGTTCAGATTCTTTGTTAACATTTTGGCACCTAGGAACACCCCATTACTGGGGTTCCAAAACAGGCTGGTGCAGGCACTGCTGGGACAAAGGACCAACCCTGCTATCAATGAGGGGAGACCTGTTGTAGCCAGATGGATGGGGACACTGAGGAGAGGAGATGGCCAACAATCAGAGAAAGCAGGTATCGTTAGTGCTGCGGAGTGTTGCTGATGCTACAGCATCGTTACTGCTGCACAGCCTTTGGTTCACACTGTTAGTTATACCGAGGCCAGCAAGGCCTGCAGCACGTACTAGAATACAACAGGTCAACCCTGGAGTCAGGCACTCCTGTGAGGATTCAGCCTTTAGAGAGACGCCAGAGAGAGCGGACTAAAGGAGTGGTGAGGGGTGCAGTGGCACCCAGGTCATTCGAGGTGACTGCAAGAGGGATAAGTGATCCAAAGGAGCAGAAGACACTTATGAGCCAGCGGACACAACACCGAGAGAGAACCTACAGAGAGACAGAGAACCATCCAGAAGCCAACCCCACAGGGATGGAGAAGACTCCACAGAGAGATAGTTTGCTGGCCTCTGAGTCAGGTGACAGGAAGACACACATAGGCCACTTCTGGTGTGGTCATGGTTGAGGAGACCAAACTATCTCAAAGATTATGTAACCAAACCAGCTGAGTCTGTGGTAAAGATGAGACTCCAACTCAGCTGTGTGCTAGCAACCTCTGGCTGAAGGGACATGGGGTGGGGGTCTGAGCATCAATTATTTGTTCCTAATGTTTATATTTAAGATGTTTGTAAAAACAGTAAGATGTATCATGATCAGTGAAACTGGAGTGAGGTGATTTTTATCTAATTTCTCTGTTTGCATGCCATGAAACATAGCCCATCACAGTACTTCTGAGGATCTGGGCCTTAGTGTCTTCCATATTAATCAATAGCAATAGCAAAGTCCTGAGTAGTTATCATGGCACTTCTATTTTACAGGGTCAAAACTCTAGTTGGGGGTAGGGTTTGTGGTTTTTTACATTTATTTTATTAATTCAGTTCCTTTTTTTAAAATAGGAAAAAAGGAAAATACACACACACACACACTTAAATAGTAAAGAGCCTGGGATATTATTGAAAATTATGGAAAATGTTCAGGAAACATGCTACTGGTACATTCCTTCATTTTTGTGAAACTGAGTAGAAGAAATATGTTAGAGTTCCTAGCCAGCAGCTGTGTAGCTCAAAAAGAGAAGTGCATTTTTACGATTTTTCTCAGGTTATGCAAGGCTGCAAAGCTCTGTTTGCTTGACCCCCTTTTCTCTATATGGAAGCAGTGATATAATTCAGTTTCTCTCTGAGTCAGAAGTTTGGTAGTAAATTATTTCACAGGGCCTAATTTTAGGCTTTTTTCTTCAGGATTACACAGAATTTACACTAATTTGTTCATTAACATTTTAATGAACAAATTAGTGTGTGTGTGTGTATTTTCCTTTTTTCCTGTTTTATGTGCTTTTGTTATATTATGCAGGAAATGAGGTAGCTTCATTTGTTTCTCGGCTAACTTTCCTTTCCATCAGAATCTGCAGGTAGTATGCAGGAGAAGGAGAAATCTTGCTCTAGATACTGTTCTTCTTGGATGGGGAAATTGTGTCAGAGAGGTTAAGTGATTAGCTGAAGCCCCCAAAGGAAGCTTGTATCACAGATGGGATTAGAACTCAGGAATGCCTAGGCCCCTGTTCTTAGACTCCCACAGTGGTAACTGCTGCAGTGGTTATTCATGGGGTTCATTGCTGACAATGGATCTCACTGGAAGAAATTTTAGTTTTGATGCAAAAGAATTAAAATGTTAAGTGGCTGTGGAATAAGTCCTGTAGCATTAAGTGGTGTTGTGCATACCCAGCATTAAATAACAGTTAATATCTTGGATTTTCATGAATTAACATGCACTCAGCAATGTAATTGTCCCTAAGGTTAAAACAGGCTTTCATGAGACGACTGTATTTCCTGTTATCTCTTGAAGTGTTTGTCTCTGAGTTGTCCTCAGTTCACCCATAGATTTAATTTGGGTTTTCAGATGATCTTGGTTAACTTCATTTGACCTTGGCTGCCCTTCCTTTTGTTACAATTTGCAGATAGTTAAATGGGCTAAGATAAGAATTGAACTAATGGATAATAAAGAGGTTTATGCTGTGCGTAGGGACTGAGCTCCCTTTTAAGTCTCTATTGTTGATGTAAGATGTCCTCTATATTCTTGTATATGATACAATAGCTATGTCATTGTATGCCTATACTGAATGTTATTGGCTTGTTCTCAGCTGTACTTAGTTAGAATCACACTGTGTGCAACGCCCAAAGATCGATGGTAGGGGGAAACAGTCCTTGTTCCTTATTTTTACTGTTTTCTTCAAGGTATAGAATAGTGGTTGCCAACTGAAAGTACATGGGCAAGACTTTGCAGCCTTGTATGATTCTAAGAACATCCACCCTGTTCCTCAGCATCTTCCTTCCCACCACAGAGAAGAACTTGGGATTCCAGCTGTGTCTGTGTCAAACACTGAAAGAAGTTTCTCCAGATGGCATTGTTGCATAGTTTGGTGAGAAGTGGAATCTTGGATGCTCCAAATGGAGTCCATTCCTCCAAACACTTTGGGCTGGATTCACAAAGAAATTTAGGCATGGTGACATTCAGCATCACCATGCCTAACTCTTAGGTGCCTAGAACATCACTGGGATTCACAAAGCCTGAATTCATTGCCTAGGCTCCCTGTACAACAAATGGAGAGAAATAGGCTCCTTCAGCCATTTCTACATCACAGATGCACAGCTACAGTTCTGCAGCTGTGCCGCTGTAGTGTAGATGATTCCCACATCTACAGAAAGTTTTTCTTCCATCACTGTAGTTAATCTACCTCTCCAAGAGGTGGTAGTTAATTTGATAGAAGAATCCTTTTATCTACCTACCTAGTCTACCTTGGGAGTTAAGTTGACTTAAATATGTTGCCCAGGGCATGAAATTTTGCACAGCCGTGAGCAATATAGCTAGGTTGATCTAACTTTTAGGTGTAGACCAGGTCATAGAATGGATTCTCAAAAATCAGCGTTGTAGGAAGCACTTCACCTAAGGTAGCCAATGAGAGATGCCAAGCTGAGTGGTTTGTGCTAAGCACCGCCCTTCTCTCAGATACAGATGCTAAGTCACGGCTGCAGGAAGGTGCCTCCCTCTGATTGGGATTCTCAGCTGGAAACCCTCTCTTGGCAGTGGAGGAGGCAAAGGCGCTCCCTCAGATCTCTTAGCCGAGTCTAGTGGTTATCACATTTTTTTTGGTGGCCTTAGAGAGCAACCACCAACTCTTGCTGGTGGCTGCTCTGACAATTTTTCTACCACTTTGGGGGCCACGCCATCCCTGGGAAGGTGGGTTGGGAATTCACCAACTGCCTGTGGAGTCCCAGGTTCCTCTGGCGCTGTGCATACCCGCTCCATGTGTGTCCCGAGGCGTGGCCTGGAGCCTCCGAGGAGGCTCTGTTGTGCAGGGCATGGATCCCTGGCAGCAGGGCATGGATCCCTGGCAGCAGCGCCAGCAAACACCAAGGTGGCGCATCCAGGATTAACAGCTGGGTGAGGCCGGGAGGGGCCAATGATTTGACCCCCCCACAATCTCCGTCCAGGACGCTGTCGTGGGTGCGAAATAATCCGCTGGTGGCCGCATTTGAGAAACACTACTCACTTGGGATGTGGGAAACCCCTGGTTTAAGTCCCCCTTCTGCCTGATGAGGCAGAAGGATTTGAACAGGGATCTACTACCTCTCAGAAGAGTGCGCTAACCACAGGGCTATGGGATAGTCAGATGTGGGGTGGGGACTCAGTCTTTTCCATTGAAGGTGTTTCACAGTGAACAAATAATGAAAGAATCATTGGGCAAAACAGGGAAAGAGTTTGTAGCCTGGTAATTAGAGCACTCACGAGGGAGGTAGAAGACTCAGGATCCAGTCACCCTGCTCCAAAGACTTTTTAAATTATATATTCAGCGTGGGAACAGCTTCCACAGGAGAGACTGAGGGAGCCCCACATCAGAACATTCCATAACTGATGGTTAGGGCACTCCCCTGAGAGTGGCAGATCCCAGTTCAAATCCCTTCTCATTGCGGTGAGGGGTGACTTGACCCAGGGGTCTCCCACATCCCAAGTAAGTACCCTAAACACTTGCCTAAAAGTTATGAGCGAGCTTCTCCTCCACCCAACGCCATTTAGTGTAAGCTCAGCTATAGGGGCCCAGCCTGAAAGGCAAACTCTGAGCATGCTTACCAGATTGGGCCCACAAGCGAGTTAGGCAGGTGAATGCCCATCTTTCCCCGTTCATGATCTCTCCAGGGCTTAGGCATCTGGATGCCTGGTGTGGGGCCACAGCAGGAAGGCCCAGTGGCAGAAACAAAGGTGCCTGGGCTCTATGAATCCCAGCGGGGCCTAATTCTGGGATTTAGATGCCTAAAGTGGCAGTTAGGTGCCTAAATCTTTTTGTGAATCTAACCCTTACTACAAAGCAAAGTTCTCATTGTAGTAAGCACCACTCAACGCAGTAAATGTTTGCAGGACTGGGCAATTGTATGTGCAGAATGTTTATCAGGCTATCATCTGAAATTTAGATGATAAAGCAACAAATAATAATACTGCTGTGTTTTGTTTTCATATCTTCCCCTAATAAATTAACAGAAGAGTTGTAATTGTATCTAACGTAAAAGCATATTTGTAGAACCCTGCAAATATCAATTTTTTTGGATCAGATGTGGACACAAATTTTGTATCTGCACATGGCTCTACATATTTGTTTAGCACATAGCTCTTCCATAAGCATTTTAAAGGGCGATTCGATTAGTTCAGTGTTATTCCAGATTATCTCTTGCTATAAGCAAATGAAATATATAAGTAGATTTTCAGAAAGAGAAAAATGATTTTTCCTGCAATGAATGGATTAAAAAGATAAGACAAAAGTCTGTCTAAGTGATTGGCTGTAATCTTGATGACAAGCTTGGAAAAAATATAGGTCAGTATATTTCAGGAAAAATACTTCTAAAAACAGTTTTAAGACATTCATGTGTTTAAAAAACACACCAAAAATTCTGTATAAAAACTGGTTGTGGTTTGACATTTGTAAAATGTTTCTTACAGCTTAGTAGCACACACAACACCCTCTGAGTTAGAGCCAGATTTTCCCACTCTTACTCATTCTGAATAGTACCTTCTCTGTGGGTAATCCTCTTAAAATGAATGGAACTACTCACAGAGTAAGGTTGTACTCAGTGTGAGTGAGGGAGGCAAAATCTGTCTCTCAGTTGCTGCCAATATATTAAGTTGAAAACCAGATAAAGAACCAGAGTCTAATAACTTTACACTGAATAGCACTTTACCTCACAAGTAGTCTCGTTGACTTTGGTGGAGTAAGGTCAATTAAGAGTGTTGGAATCTGGACACAACTAAAGTTACTTTCATTCAGTTTACCTTCCTATTTAATCTAGCCCCTCTTTAAACTAATACATTTGTCCTGCTCTACTCAAAGAGATTATTTCTATGTATTTTTGCCCTTCTATAAGAGCCATTGTCTTCTGATCATTCCCGCATTGGAGGGCTGCTTTTACAAATGATGGGTCCAGTACTGTATATCTTGTTTGCTACTCCTAGTGACTTTGGGCCTCACACTGATAACAATTACTGAGCTTCAATCTAGACAGCTACGTAGAAGATTGTTAACATGAAAGTTCCTTGAAAGTTACACTTTCAAAGCAACTTAAGCAGCGGTGGCCCCTAATGCTGGTTATTTTTCACAAAAAAACCCTAATGTACATCATTTTAAGGTTTGCCTTGATGCTGGTTCCCAATAGTGGAATGTGCCAACTGTTCTCAGACAGCTGATTGATACCTGACAATCTGCAGCTGATTTGAAAATTCACATAGCGACACTGTAACTTATTCATGCAAAGATTTGGGATGGAAAAAGCTGTTGAGAAACTCCAGTTACCATCACTTAAGAAGAGCCAGGCAGAGGCAATGGACTCAGTTTGCTTCTCCTTACACTGTGATAAATCAGGCATAATTCCAATGGACCTTAATGGAATTACATTCATGTAAGAAAGGGTAGAATCAGACCCGTGCTTATTTCATTTTCTGTGGCACAGAGGTTATAATTGAAGTATATTTGATAGATGTACACAGCAAAGCTGAAGGCTTATATCTGGTAAAAATTATTTTTAATGATGTAAGACACCCAGATGTACAAAGAAATAACAGATCACCCAGCTCTAAGCACTGTATTACATAACCAGAAGTTCATTTTACTCCACTTGAACACAAGGGTAAAAAATACAGTCAATGGTTGCCAGCAGCTAAAGGGTGCAATCAACAGAAAAAAGTATTTCTTGTTCCCTGTGCACACCCGTAGTAATTACAAACAATTATTAACTGATTTTTTAGACAACTGGGTAAGATTTTATTTTCCAGCCAGAGATAGAATTAATTATGCTGCTTTTAGATTGTCTTTATGGACTTTTGTGTTTTCCTCATTAGTTCAGTTTTTTAATAAAACAATTACTAGCCCTATTTCTGGGCTATTGCCAGGCAAACACAAAGGAGATGTAGAAACTTTATAAAAATCCAGCTGTGTATTGCATAGTTAGATATATTTTACATATGCTGTGATAGGGCCCATTTGGATTCCTAATAAATATGATGGTAGCTTAGTTGCAGCAGTGCTTGAACTGTCCAGGCCCTGATCCTGCAAATGATTATGCATGTGCATATCTTTATTCAGGTAAGTAACTTACTTCCATGACACTATTCAAGTGTGTAAAGTTAAACACTTGCAGAAATGTTTGTAAGAGTGGGACCTAAAGATTTAGCATGGTTTGGGGACATGGTTAGGGTCCCATTTCCACTGCTAAAAGGAACTATAGTATAACTACCCAGACAAGGTGGTAGTTTAGCTGGGCTCTTAATGCCAGCATGTGTGATGGATTGTGTACATAATGTGTGATTTGTTTTTAAACTGTATTTAAAGCCACTAGTTACTATGGTGATTGGTACTAAGCAAGAAAACATATTTTTCAGTAATTTTCTGAAGACACTTTTTTGCCCCTCCCCTTCTGTCACTGGTGTCACAGTTCAGGGCATATACCCCTATATTCCCGCTCCATGGTCCAGCAAGGTCATCCACTCTAGGCTCCTCACCCATCACCTCTCTTGAGAGGAGACCCTGTCTCTCTCCCTCCTGACCTGGGTTTTTCCAGGTTCCCTGCTGTGAAGCCCTCGGGATAGCCAGGGCTATAAGTCATTTTGTTGTCAACTGCCTTCAGCATGAGGGAGTCTTGCCTGTTCCAGCTAGCTGTTAGCTCACTAACACAACCAGCCTGCCAGCCATTCAACCACTCTCTTCTGAATGACAACAGATACTGGTGGACAATAGATATACCTGAGTCCCTTTAAAATGTCCCCTCTTTGTATCACTGGATACCCGCAGAAATCCCAGATCCTCTGTTCCCAAAGGAACAGTGTAACCCAGTTTACCAGTTTTTCCTTACACCACCGCTCTTCTGTCTCACACACGGCACCTGAGTTTGATTGTAGTAAAAACAAGGGCATTTAAGAAAGTATAAGGTTCAAGAAAGATTCAAATAGATCAAATGAGAGCAATGGAAATAAATGGTTACATACAAAACAAAATAATAAAATGGAAACTTGAGTCTACACTTATTACTAGGTACCTTTCCTATTTCATAAAGTAGATTCTCACCACAAAGTTCAGTCTTTTGCAGCGTTTGGTAGTGCCAGAAGCCAGGACCAAATTTTTCATGAAGCACCTCCTTCTCATCAAGGTACCTACCCCTCTAGTGAATGGATTACGTTTGGGGGAATTCTGCACCAAAAAAAAAAAATTCTGTGCCAAAAAATTAAAAATTCTGCACACAATATTCTAAAATTCTGCATATTTTGTTTGTTACAATAACAGAATATTATTTTCAATTGAACCAGTTTCAATTATTTTGGTAATTTATTTCAAAATACCTTTCAGCAAATATGTCTGTAACAATACAGACATTCAGGAAAAGTCTGTAACATACAGATTCAGGAAATGTGTTTTGACAAATAGATTCCGTACTAGGCATATTCATACAGAACTTTGAGTAATAATTCATTTAAACTACAATACAGAAACGTATTTCCCACATCTCTCAGGAGCAGTGCAAAGGTTTGGGGGAATTGGGGTAATGGAGGAGCTGAAGTAGAGGGAAGTAATTGCTGGGAAGAAGCCTGGGTGTGAACTTGAGTGTGTAGGTGGGAGAAGTATGGAACAGAGTTTTTTTGTGGGGAGGGATTGTTAGGGAGCATCCCCCATGCAGATTCTGCCTGACCCCTAACCTCTCTCATTCAGTCTGGCACATCTGCCCCTGTCCCATGTGTTCTTGCACCCCCCCACCCCAGCCACCCGCTCATCTCCATCTGGCCCTGCACCCCCACTCAGCCACCCATCCTCCCTACCCCTGCAGCCCCCACTCAGCCCCTGCCCCAGTGTGTCCCCCCACTAAGCCTTCTGAACCCCAGTCTGTGACCCCCCCTAGCAGCTCCATGCAGACAGTCCCCCCATATTCTGTGCCTCCTGATCTGGCCCCACGGGCAGGGCACTGTGAAGAACACAGCCTTTTCTCTTCCCTATCCACCTCTAGGAGCAGCTGCTCTGTTATGGTACCACAGCAGACCCTGATGGGTGAAAGATGTAATTGCAGCACCTCTCCAGCAGAATATATTTTCTGCAGAGAAAAAAAATTCTGTGCGAGAGATTAATTCTGCATGTGTGCAGTGATGCAGAATTCCCCCAGTGTCTTTCTCCATCCTGTGATATAATGAATCAGTCTTTTGTCTTTATTCATATACAGGGTGATCCCTTTTTACGTCCAAGTAGTTTCAGTGCTTATGCTTTGTTTTTGATGGTTTTCCATTGACTTTTCTGGGTTTATGAAACAGTGGACAGTTGAGTAATATATTATGTAATCAGCTAGCCAGGGCAGGGTGATAATTCCCTCCTGTTTGAATACGCCATCACCAAGACATATGATTCCCTGGTGATTCTCTTTCACTCCAGGACCATAAGGGCATAATTTGTACATAATAATGTATAGTTACATTATTCCTTAAATATTACTTGTACACACATCTCACAATAAATTACGAGCTTTCAGTAGAGATCTCACATGCTATCCTTTATGGATAAATACCATGAAAGTGGTGTATTGGGTGTAGGAGTTTCTTGTAAGAACAGCAAACCCTTTGCCAGTTGGCACCAATGGGCCTCTATGTCACATCTTCCTACACAATGAGTTCCCCAGCAAGCCAACCTAAGTCGGCCAGCATCTGTACCTTGCTTACAATTTGAAGTAACAATATAATTGTCCACAGCCGTAAGTTACCACACAACCCTTTCTAAGCAAGCACAAAGAAAAGGAGTACTTGTGGCACCTTAGAGACTAACCAATTTATTTGAGCATAAGCTTTCGTGAGCTACAGCTCACTTCATCGGCTGTAGCTCACGAAAGCTTATGCTCAAATAAATTGGTTAGTCTCTAAGGTGCCACAAGTACTCCTTTTCTTTTTGCGAATACAGACTAACACGGCTGTTACTCTGAAACCTAAGCAAGCACATTTATTCCTAAGGTAAAAAGTATTATGGCACTGTTGCCGGCACCCAGTGCTGAGAGGCAAAACAACAGCGGGGTTTGTTACCCGGTGTGCGTCACCCAATAATCACAACAGGGTGGAGAAGCAGAAAAGTTTATTTGCAGCTGCAAACAAGGTACAGGAAGAATAGAATCTCAAATCCTGCACACAGAGCAGGAAGTTACACAGGCTTTTATACATCCTTTCTTCAGCATACTGATCCAATAGCAAGCTGCCCTAAGTATCCATATAGCCAGCCAATACAGTTACCAGCTAGTTCCCTTGTTTTTTGTATCATTTGTTAAACTATACATAAAGCTGCTTTATTCAGCATTGTTCCTAAGGTAAAAAGTATTATGGCACCAACATATTAAAAACAATAAAAGAATATACACCACATACTAATAAGCTTACTAGAGATCAGCCCAGCTCCAATCTTGGGCTCTGGTAGGATTCAGTCCTTCAAACCCTACCAAGGGGTTTTTCTGTGGTCATAAGTTCATAGCAGCTTTTGCTCAGAACAAGGAGTTCTATGTGTATGTTAGCCTTTCCATTATACAGCTGGGGTTTTTGATATCCAGAGACTGAATAATCAGCCAGACAATGGTTCTCTCCTTCAGAAGCTGGGTCAAGAAGTGGAAATTTGCATTTACCTCATCCCAGCTATTTCATAGGAAACCTGCTTCTCTTTGTCTCAAAAATTCATTCTTGTCTGGCACAGTCTTTCAAATAGTCCTTTGATGCTCATAACACTTCCCAGGATTTACTTTGGCCACATAGCTCCTTGAGAGAAGCTGTGTACAATTCCACATTAATACATGAACTTTGCATTTATCCGACAACGGACTCCACAGCTATTTAAACTTAATTCAGTAAGAGCGCCCAAAGCTACTGCAGGAAAGTGCCCTCTCTCTCACAACTAGATTTTGGATTAAAAACATCTAGCCAACTTTGAAAGGGGAAGGCCAATTGATTGCTTTCTACGCTGCTACGTGTTTACACTGCCAGTACAGCGCTGGAGCCTCTGTGCTTCAAGGCTGACGACTCTCGTCAAGGTGGGTTCTTTTTGCAATGCTGCAACTGAGGAGTTTCTTCACTGTAAGTGGCTTGGCAGCGTGTACACCTTGGGAGTTACACCGCAGAAAGCTGCTTTACTGCGCAGTAACTTGCCAGTGTAGACAAGGCCTTTGTGGGTAAAGTTTTGGGTGAAGGCTGAGGCTGGATCTTATTTTATTTAAGCATTCTGCCCCTGCATGGGTAAAAGAGCGCTGGGAGCAGGGCTTTGCTTTCTCCACGGTCCACCTGGGCACTATGAGGCCCCAGCATTTATTTTTAGAAAATAAATACAAGTACAAAATAAGGAGCAGAGGGTTTTTTTAGTAGTTGGGTTTGACCATTAAACACCAAAGGCAGCTGGCTGAGGGCCTGTCTTGTGAGACATTTTTTGTTCCAGTCCCACACCCCAGTGGCCCGTGTGATGCGAGACGAGGGGGTTTCCCCCGGTGGGGAGAACAACAAACACCCCAGGCTCTAGTCGCACGGAGGCAAGCCTGGTTCTGCAGGGGCTCAGCGTCTCTAGAGTTACGCCCACGGAGCGACCTGCCGGCACGGAGCTTCCCGCCCGGGGCAGCCGGTGAGGCGGCTCAGGTGGCAGGTTCCTACGCGGCATTAGCTGGGGGTGGGGCGCGACTGCCCAGCGAGGGCAGCAGCGGGGGCCAGGCAGCAAAACGCACCCCCGGCGCGCCCAGGGGATCAGCGGCCGGCGCACAGCAGGGGGCTCCGAGTCCTGACTGCCGCGTGGCCTTCCCCACGGCTTGGCGCGAGCCTGCACCTGGCGGGGCCCTGCCGCTGGATGCGGTTGGCTGGAGAGGCCACATGGGCACCCAACCCCCCAGCCCGTGCCGCCTCAGGGCCAGAGGGGACCCCAGAACCCCGCCCCTCCCTCATGGCCCCACCCTGCGGTCCGCCTCCTCTGGGGGGGGCGGGGCGAGCTGCGGGGGTGGGGGCGGTATCTGCGTTGGAGGCGGTAAAAACATGGCGGCGCCCAGTGTGAAAGCGGAAGCCAGCCGGAGCGCGTGAGGGGGGTGCACGCTGGCCGCCGGGGCTCGCGCGCAGGTAACACGATCCTCCCTCCCTCCCCCGCACCCGCGCGCACAGGCGTGGCTCGCGACGACCCCCACTTTCGGCATCGGCATAACGGCCCCGAGTTCATACCGCCCCCACGCGACCTTCCCCGTAACGGCCCCAACCGTCCCTGAGCCCCCAGCTCTCCCCATAATGACTTCCTGGCGAAACCATCGCCCAGCCTGTAGCAACTCCCTGTCTAGCACTGTGCAGCGAGTACTCCTCCTGCACCAAGCAGCCTTTATCCCAACAACTCTTTGCCCAAAGCACCCTCACCCCTAACCTAGACCCCCCCATAAGTACTCCCTCCCCAAAGCAGCTCAGTAGTTTGAGCATTGGCCTGCTAAACCCAGGGTTGTGAGTTCAATCCTTGAGGGGGCCATTTAGGGATCTGGGGCAAAAATTGGGGATTGGTCCTGCTTTGAGCAGGGAGTTGGACTAGATGACCTCCTGTGGTCCCTTCCAACCCTGATATTCTATGATTCTAACCCCAGCACTGCCACCCCAACCTAGAACCTGCATAACTATTCCTTCCTTAACCTAGACCCCCCCCGATAACTTCCCCCTTCCCCAAAGCATCCTCCAATGTCAGCACTGCCACCCCAACCTAGAACCTCTATAACTATTCCTCCCCTAACCTAGAACCCTATAACTATTCCTTTATAAAGCATCTCCTAGCCTAGACCTCCCATAACTATCCTGCAAAGTGTCCTCCTCCCAGAACTCCTACCCCAACCTAGAATCCCCATAACTATACCTCCACAAAGCATCCCCATCCCAGAACCCCCATCTGTAACCTAGAACCCCCAACCCTACCTTAGAACCCCCTTAACTACCACCCTAAGCATGTCCAAGCCACATCCTAACGTAGAACCTCCTATAACTACTTCCTCTCTAAAGCATACCACAACACTTCCATCACCACTCTGGTGACAAGCACTGCTGTGTAGCTAACTCCTCTCTCCCAAGCTGCTCACTCAGTACAATGTGCTCTCTCACATCAGCGCAGAACATGAAGAGTGGCTTCACAAGGTTTTATCCTTTTTTGTTCAGAATTGAATAAAGAGAAAATGACTTTCAATGATTTATTAATCATTATTATTTGTATAACACTGCAATAAAGTTATTCAGTTGGAGGGAACTTATGTTTTTAGTCCAATGAACGACTTAGAGACCCCACTGTAAGTTAAATCTTTCAGGGTCTTGATTCCATTCCCCACAAATGGTTTGTCTCTTTTGATTGAAGGATTCAACTACACTAGGTTCAGTAAGAGGAAGAAATTTGTGAAGCAGTAATGCTAAAGAAGACCACCCATGGGGATGAGAGGAGAAAATAGTTTGCAGTGCAACAGATCAGCAAAATGGCCTATATAGTTTTGAGCTGCATAGTTAGAGACCTCACATCATGGAATGAGGTGGTGGTAATATACCACCTGGCTCTTATATATAGTGCTTTACAAAGGAAGTCAGTATCATTCTATCCATTTTATAGATGGGGAAACTGAGGCATGGGAAGGTGAAATGACATGCCCAAAGTCATCCAGAAGGTCAGGAGAACCCAGATCTCTTGAGTCCAGTGCTCCCTAGCCATTTTCTATATAAAAAAATTAAACTTCTAACTGAAATGTTATACCACTACAACTTTCAAAGGAACACTTGGTCTAAGGATGGAGAAGAATTGGCATGCTGCAGGGGATATTAGCAGGAGCAATGGGATGAGATTAAAAAGGGAAATTTAGGATAATCTCAGGAAGATCTTCCTGCCAGTGAGGTGCTTTTTTTAAATGTATTTTTTTAAGGCTGTGTAATATTCTCCTAATAGAAGTAGGAAAAGCTGCTAGCACTAGCAACAGTGCTATTGGGAACAATCCTGCATTGTTAGAGAGATGGACTAATAGGTCTTTACCATCTCTGACTTCTTTTTGTGATAACCAGATTGAGACCCCCCCAAAGTGTGTGAAGAGAAGTTTCCATAACTTGCCCATTGTTTGAGAGAATTGGGGCTCATCATTATCATCTTTGTCTTGACTTGTTGAACCACATCCGAAACTGAAGAGTTTAATAGTGAGTTTTGCATCTAATCCTGTTCAGGGGAGTAACTAGAGAATGTCAATCTGAAATCTAGTGACCATAGTCCACCCCCTGATTTTTCAGCAGTTACAAACTAATTGACTATATTTGAGATAACTCCCACCTTCCCCTGCCCTCACTCCAAATAGCTATTAAAAAATTTTAATAACCTTTTTCAAATTTCAGAGTAACAGCCGCGTTAGTCTGTATTTGCAAAAAGAAAAGGAGTACTTATAGCACCTTAGAGACTAACCAATTTAGTGAGCTGTAGCTCACGAAAGCTCATGCTCAAATAAATTGGTTAGTCTCTAAGGTGCCACAAGTACTCCTTTTCTTTTTCAAATTGTGTCAGTTCAAATGTCTGTAATGTCAGGGGGGTTGATATTCATTTTCTGGGAGATTGTAGAATGATTTCATCCCTTTAAGAAATAATCTAATACTGCCAAACTAGTTTCATGTTGGTGCCCCTCCTAGGGCCAGAACCAGTTCTTTAAAGTTAAGTGCTTTAACAACCCACACTAGAAATAGAATGCAAGTACAATCGGAAATAAACAAATATTGTTTAAACTGTGCTTAAAGTATGTTTCATTACAACAGAATTGTCATACACATTTCCACTGTAGTACTCATTGCTTGACCTTAGATTAAAAGTTATGTTTTTGTATTTTTCAGAACAGCCATTGTATCCTAAAAAATGCAGTCTGCTTGGCAGAGATTTGGAGTTTGTTCTTCATGTCTGAAAAGGCAGCTAAATGACTTAATTAAATGGCAAAGGAGATTGATTCCAGGATGGATCAGATCTATTTACAGTGAGACGGGGAAGTGGGAAAGAGACTATGGATTGGAAACAAGAAAGAAAGTTGAGAAGTGGTGGCTTCCAAGAATGAAGGAACAGTTTTGCAAAACTTCAGAAACAGATGTAAGCATTTTGAAAAACTTGAAAAATTAATATTTGATTTTTTTTTCTCAAGGTGAAATATTTTTGAGAGCATCAGTCTGGAGTACTTAATATAGATGTTTTAAACAGTGTTATCCCCTACTTAGCAAAAATATATCCTGTAATGTACTATTTGAAAAAGTTATAATAAGAAAAGTGAATCAGGACACAATATGGTTAACAACAGACAAAAGAATTTTTAAACGTATGGCTCCATTTTAATAGTTTTCTTCTAAATAAAATAGTCACTGGCAGTAAAACAAAAATATTTGTTTTTTTTTTTTTTAAATATTACTTTCATGCTAGTAGCAATAAAAACTTTCTGTGGTGCGGTATAGTGGAAGCAATAGCATACCAACAGATAAATACCAATAGACCACTCTCAAAAGAAAACCGGATGTCTTAAAATGACCATTGAGAACACAGCTTTCCTGGTTATGGACAAGGAAATGCAATAAATTTGGTGATTCGTACAACAAATCTCTTTCCCCAACTTCTAAAAAAAATAGTTACTCATTCTATAAGTCTAAATATGTGTATTCAGATTATTCATGTTCAGATTTATTTCAATCATTCTAGGCTTTATGAAGTTAGTTTTTCATCACTTCTAGGATTAGTTTTACAGAGGAGCGGTGAGTGATATCTGTAAAGTAGTAAAGCTAATGAGAATAAGAGGTGATTGTGAACAGAGAGTCGTGTAGCTTGTAATTCACACAATGATCAAAAAAGCCCCTTTAGATTTTTTTTTTTTGGGGTGGGGGGAACTTCTCAGTATCATAAAGATGCCAATAAAGTGGAGGAAAATCTGAGAAAAGCAACAAAAGTAATTACAGGTTTTGGAGAATTTGTATAAGGAAAGATTAAAAACTAAGGCTCGATGCTATAATCCGAGAACATAAGTGTAGGAGTCCTCCCACACAAATGGGACTTTCATTGACTTTAGAGGGACTCTACTGAGGTACAGGAGGTTCATCCATGGTGATCGGATTTCTAGGTTAGGACTTAAATATCTACACACTGGTAAAATGATAACTAAGGCCTTGATTCTTGTAATTCCTACAACGTGCTTAATTTTATATACACAAGTAGTTCTGTTAATTTCACTGGGACTACTCACATACATAAAGGTGTGGGCATGTGCATGTATAAGTGTTGCTGGATTGGGGCTGAAAGGTGACTATGGTAACTGAATGCAACAGTTAGAAGATCGCAAACACTAAGCATATGTCTATGCTTAAAACGCCACAGTAGTGCTTCAGTGTAGACACTTGCTACAGTGAAGGGAGCAATTCTGTTGTCACTGTAGTTAATCCACCTCCCTGAGAGGCAGTAGCTAGGTTGACAGAAGAATTGTCGATCTAGTGCTGTCTACGCCAGGGGTTAGGTCTGCATAGTTGTGTCACTCGGGTGTGGAATTTTCACACCGAGAGATGTAGCTATGTCAATGTAAGTTTTCAGTGTAGAACAGCGCTAAACAGAGAGAGCAATTGCTTAGGGTGGTACTAATACAAGGTAAAATCAAATGAGTTATATTTTAGGCTGACTGTGAGAGAGGTTTTCTTACAAGTAGTATCTATTCTGCCGTGAAATAGTCTCCCAAAGGAAAGGGCGGAAACTTCCATTGTTTGAGATTTTTTTTTTAAACTGGTTTGGACAAAGCATGAAAAAAACTACTGGTAAGAACCAATCCTAGATTTCAGAGTAACAGCCGTGTTAGTCTGTATTTGCAAAAAGAAAAGGAGTACTTGTGGCACCTTAGAGACTAACCAATTTATTTGAGCATGAGCTTTCGTGAGCTACAGTACGCTACCACGGTATGCATCCGATGAAGTGAGCTGTAACTCACGAAAGCTCATGCTCAAATAAATTGGTTAGTCTCTAAGGTGCCACAAGTACTCCTTTTCTTTTTGCGAATCCTAGATTGTGAGCAGAATGGTTTCGGTGATGTAAAGCTAAGATCCTATTTTCCATAGCTCTGTGATTGGGAAGTACCTGAGGGTCTCACCGATGAGGGAGCCATTTTTAAAGTAAATCATTTTCCCCTGAATTCTTAAAAAAAAATTAACAAAAAATGAAAAAAGCCCTTTGAGGTTGTAAACTTTGTAAGGAATCAGTTTTCAAACGGCAGTTTGGCTTCACTGACCAACTGCTAAATCTGTTGTCCCACTAATGTGGCATGATACATTTATATTTAGGGAAGCTTGTTTTTCTAAAATTGAAAGCATTCCAGAAACAATGAATGTCTTAAAAAAAAAAAATATCCTCCCCACACTGTGAAGATCTTTGAAAAACAGTTTTAGTATATACTCTGTCTCTAATACAATTCCATGTTCCTTTTTCACTCTTATCTATGTTCAGTCACATACCTATAAAATCTCATTCTTCCTTCTCATTTGCTTCTCTTTTCCCCGTACCTGTCCTTCCTCGGGCAGAAAATAGAAGTCATTATATTGTCACAAAGATAGAGAGGTGACCTGACTTGCATGGAGAAGGAAAATAAGATGAGAATTGCATGTGCGTGCCAGGGAAAGAATTGGTTTAAATGCATACCTTTTTAGTATGAGACCACAATCTAGAAAGCATACATAAATATGCAAAACTCATAGGATTATTTTTTAATATTTTCGTTCCATTCCTGGTGTTAATGTGACATTTAATAAAATCCAGTGTTAAGGTGCTAGTTCTCTACTACCCCAGTAAACCATTTTGATTCTCTCTAGTTTTGCTGTTTACTGGAGAAACAAAAAGGAAAATCTGTAGGGGAAAATATTTTTAGAAGAAAGTGTTTATTAAGTAGGAATACAAAGTAATATTCATAGTACAATAGAACCTCAGAGTTGTGAACATCAGAGTTACAAACTGACCGGTCCACCATACACCTCATTTGGAACTGGAAGTATGCGATTAGGCAGCAGCAGAGACACCCCTACCCCCCCCCACCCCAAAGGCAAATATAGTACAGTACTATGTTAAACATAAACTACTATAAAAAAGGGAAAACAGCGTTTTTCTTCTGCATAGTAAAGTTTCAAAGCTGTATTAAGTCACTGTTAAGTTAAAAACTTTTGAAAGAACAACCATAACATTTTGTTCAGAGTGACAAATATTTCAGACTTATGAACAACCTCATTCCCGAGGTGTTTGTAACTCCGAGATTCTACTCTATTTTTTAAAAGCTATCATAGTATTTTTGTAACACCAGCATGTAAAGAATAATGGACCAGCATGTAAATTGTTGAGCAGTGGATATAATCATCTGTATAGTGACCAAAATAAGATTGTGAACAATTTATAGGGAAGATTAAAGTTACAAATAAAAATCATAATGATACAAATATTACTTTATTAAAAATTTTAGAATTTAAGTATTTTCACCCACTGTTCACTATTTAGGCTGCCTTTTTGTATTTTTAGCTTTTGCAGAAGGAATATAGCAATCAATTTCACTTTAGTTTGTAGTCAGTTTTTAGTCACCTTATCTTTTCACTTTCTCATGCAGTAGCTCAGTGCTTTAGTAATTGGGTTGTAGACACTCTAGAGGAATGTTCATTTGCTTTTAAAAACTGTTTTAAACAAAAAATTAAAACACTTCTGTTACTATAGGTTTGGATTTTTATGAAACCTAAAATCCGGGGCAGTTTTGACTTGACCATTTTAAAATATAGCACAAATTACAATTTTAAATGAACAGCCATATATTCCCCCCCCTTTTGTTATCTTGTAAAATAATCTTTTGTAAAAACAGGTATACACAAAATCCCCGTGAATGTTTGCAGTTAACTTCTGAGATGAAACAGTAGGTTCCAAATTCTCTGTTAATATAAATTGATACAACCCAATTGAAGTTTGGAGACCTGCCAGTTTATAACACCAGCAAACTTAACTTGGATATTTTTGATTCAAACCCTATTTTTGCCCTGCTGTAACATGACTTTGTTTTGCTTAATAGGAGTTTTAGAGACTGTGTAGCTTATAAAGTGCATATTGATTTTTTTTTTTTTTTCAAAATTAAATGCTAACCTACTTGGGTTTAACTTTTTTTATTCTTCCTAGAAATCAAGACAAAAGTTCTACGTACTTTCAATGTTCCCATACCCTTCTGGAAAGCTGCACATGGGCCATGTTCGTGTCTATACCATCAGTGACACAATAGCACGGTTCCAGAAAATGAGAGGGATGCAGGTAAGGAAAGATTTGCAATACAGTAGAATCCCCGAGTTACGAGCAGCTTGGGAATGAAGGTTGTCCGTAAATCTGAAATGTTCGTAACTGATCAAAACATTATGGTTGTTCTTTCAAGAGTTTACAACTGAACAGTGACTTAATACAGCTTTGAAGCTTTACTATGCAGAAGAAAAATGCTGTTTTTTTACCTCTTAATTTAAATGAAACCAGCATAGAAACAGTTTCCTTACCTTGTCAAAATCTTTGTTAAACTTTCCCTGTATTTTTTTTTAGTAATTGATGTTTAACACAGTACTGTACTGTATTTGCTTTTTTGTTGTTGTCTTTGCTGCTGCCTGATTGCGTACTTATGGTTCCAAATGAGGTGTATAGTTGACCGATAAGTTTGTAACTCTAGTCTTCATAACTCTGGGGTTCTACTGTAATTCATAGGCTCAGGAGCACACCCAGTCATATTTATAAATGTATGGCAAGTGCTGTTCAGTTCTTAGCTGCACCCAAAATTTCAGGCCCAGAGAACACACCAATAGAGAACACTACTGTTACTGACTGTTAAAGTGCTCTTTCAAAGCCTCTGGCAACTACATAGCTCCACACTGGGCTCTATTAATGGCCAGGCCTTCGTGCCTGGCTGTTCAAACTCAGGAGACAGCTTTCCACCTTCGCCCTTCATCCTTGTGACAGCTTGTACTCCTTTGTCTCTCAGATATTGTGCAGGACACAACAGGGAGCTATAACCATAACAATATTTTTCTCACTGAGATCCAGTCTAGTGAGTAAACACCACCACCATCTCTTCAATCTACCAAAAGTCATTCTGCACTTGCTGAGCTGGTAGTTGAATTTCGGAGCTATCTAGTGGCTGGTGTATGGCTTCATTAGCCAGGGGAGCAAGGGGCAGGCTCGGTCAATATTGGCATTTCAGTATCACCAGTGGTAATTCACCAACTGGGAAAGACTGTTCCCTGCTTGTAGCTCTCTGAACAGTCCTGAGTTCTTAAAAATGTGAGTGTCACATGCATCTTCTCTGATCAGTCCATGTTGATAACACTGAAGTGTGCTAATTGATCCACCAGTGCTTGCATAACCTTAGAAAAATAGTCTTTTTCTGTACTCTGTGTCAGGGTGGGCTGGTGTCAAAATAGGAATATGCATGCTGTCTATTGCCTCACCACAGTTTGGGAACCCCATTGCTGCAAATCCATGCACTATGTCCTGCACGTTGCCAAGTGTCACAGTCTTCAGTAGCAGGAAATGATTCATGGCTCTATTTCCTTGGCAATGGTCCCCACTGTAGATTTTCCAACTCCAAAACGATTTCCCACTGACCAGTAGCAATCTGGAATTGCAAGTTTCCTTAGTCAGATCACGAGTCGCTTCTCCACTGTCAATGCAACTCTCATTCTGGTGTCCTTGTTCTGGAGAGCTGGGGCAAACTCATCACTCAGATCCAGGAATGTGGCCTTTCGCATCTGAAAGTTCTGCAGCCACTGATCATCCCAAACCTGCGTTATGATATGATCCCAGCAGTCAGTGCTCATTTCTCGGGCCCAGAAGCAGTGCTCCATCACCTGCAGCTGCTCCATGAACATCAATAACTTTGAATTGTTTTTTGCTACATCCCTTAACAAACTGTCCTAAAAGAAACCATCAAGTCCCCCATTGTTGTGGTACTTCCTGTGGGTCTGTCCGTACAGAATAATTATGTGTCCTGTATGTGCAGTGTTCATGAGAATAGTGCAGAGCTCTGCAGGCTCCATGCGTCTGTCAGAGATGGTGGACAGCAACAAGTGCCACACGAGTTTGTGGGATTTTTTTTTAAAAACGCATGAAAATTATGGGATACGGATGGCGTTTTGGGATGGAGAAAGTTGTGTGCTGTGCACTTCACCTCCTAGGTCTCAGAAATCCTTGGATGAGTCATTTCTACTCCACAACAGGTGAAAATTTCCCAAAAGGCATTGCACTGGATGCTGGCATGTGGCACTTGAAATATTTACTTATGGTATACTGCACTTTGTATTGACACGAACACCCCATGTGATTGTACACAGCTCTGATGCAAGCAGCCACAAGTATTCATATGCCTGAGCAATATACAAACTTTGGTGGTAGAAGATGAAGTAACTTGCATCAACCAAAGTTTGTAGTGTAGGCATGGTCTGAGGTTACCTCATTTACATTACAAAAGCTGGTCTTTATTTCTGAGGTTGCCTCACTTCATTGTCTGAGGAGTTCTGAAAGGCTTTCCTCCCAACCAGTTTTCATATGCGATAAAAGTTTCAGGCCTTGCCTTTCAACTTCTTTTTACCTTTAACGTGAGAAAAGACTTTGTGAACTGTATTAGAAGCAGGAGTTGCAGAACACTCTGAATTTCCTGTGGATCTATAAATAGGCATATCTTTTCCTTTGTGTTAACCTGCTTGAACACCTATTTATGACTAATGATGGGCAGCCAAAGAATTCAGCCTTCACATGCCATAACAGACATAAACAGTCTCTCAAATGATTTTCATTGTGTGTCAAATTCAGAGCTGTTGTGTTATGATGAACGTTTACATGAAAAGATAAGTTCTGAAGTCTTTCTGAAGCTACTAGCCTTGCTAATTCCTACAGTGTAGGAATCAATACCTTTACTCTTGAATTTCTCTTTCAGATTAATTTCTGAATCCTTGTCTGTTTTTTCAAGAGGGTGTCTCAGCTTCTAAACTTCTACAGATTTGCTCTGTATGATGATTACAACAGACAAGGGGTTGGGGGTTTTATTACATGTGGAATTTGGAAACCGCAAGAAAAATAGCTTCATTTCCTTACCTGACTGGATTTTACTGAATATGCAGTAAATGAATGACCATTTTTTTAAAATAACAAACCAAAATATATCTTTGAATGTATGAATTGGAAAGATTTTTTTTGTACTTTATACAGTGAGAAAGTAAGTTTGGGTTTTGCAGGACTATACATTCTTAAATTTCTTATTTTCCAGATAGAAATTCATAATTTTGATATTCAAAGCATGTATTATTTTGAAATGTTTTTCTTGGTGCAAATTTTAAAGTTAGAGAGTAATGCCATTTATACTTGGTTGCTTTCCTTAAGAAATGGATAATCTTTGAAACAATGTCACATTTAAGGATTCTGCATAAAGATGTAAAACTATTCTCTTCTGTCTGATCCTGTCAGACAAGTCAGATAGGTCCCACTTGCTCTAACCCAGAATATAAATCAGATGAGTCTCTTTCTTAGGTAATAGGGGACTTGGCGGAGTGCCAGTGTGGTTTACAGTGAGAAATCCTAGACCTGGCCATGCTTGGGGAGAAGCTGAGACTGAGATTTATGTTGTTGTTTAACTTCTCAATAAAGGAAAACTCGAAAAAAGGCACTTAGTTTGGACATTATATTGAGTTAAGAGCAGGGTGGGAATGCTGCTTGCTTATATAGGCATTATCTACAGGAGAAAATTTTACTAATTTAGATAAATTGGTTTTATATTGATTTAGCTTAAGTGGACTTAAGTTAGCTCAATATGATGCTTAAATAAGAACAAGTGTCTACACAAGGGAATTACATGTATTTAAATTAGTTACTAAACCAATTTATGTAAATAAATCTGTATAATTTGCTCAGGTAGGTGGTAGGCTGGTATCTCTATGGGGACAGAGTTAAGCAGTTTGGGTACTATTTTGGATAAGTGCGACTTCAGTGTTTCATCTTTCCAGATTTCCAAAGTTTGATTTTTTTAAAATTTAAACGCTAATGTAAACCAGTAATATTTGCCTGAAACCTTAATTTCATCTTAACAAAAATTTGAGGGCGGGGCTTGGTGGGGGAATGTGTATTTGCTGCTCTCTTTCTTTCTCTGTTGCTTTGGGATTTCACTTTATCATAGAGCACCAGGTGGTGCAAATGACGTGTCGCACTTAATATGAACAAGCAAGCAGGAGGGCTTCACTAGCAACAGTCTTGTCCAATTGCAGTATAGTAACACTAGCAACACTAAAAACTAACTTCCATATGTTTTTTCCAAGTATAATGTCATATGAATATATAGTCACATTTGAATATATGGAAGAAAGATGTAATAACAAGGCTTCGCTATATTACTTATCAAAAAGTATTTTTGTAATGTATGGAGAGTCATTTGTGAGACCTGCAGAGACAAATCCTCAGCTTGTGTAAACTGGCATAAGCCTATTGAAGTCCATTTTATGTCTCCTGAGCATCTGGCCCACGATCCATCGAGAATGGCTCCACTTATCCACAGTTCTCTCACTGGACTGAATGTAAACCTAAAGCCCTGTCATGCACCTGGAATAGGTTGTTGAATAAATGACTTCTAGTGTAACATATCTGTTTAAAGGACAAGTTGTTTATGTTTTAATTATTGAAGACAAAATTTGAAGACAAAAATCTTAGCGCAAACACCACAAACTATACTGTTTCCAAAAACGTGTACTTAAGTAATAATACTGATGTTTCCCAGGTACAAGTACAGTTAAAACAGATCTTCAGATATGTAGTGTTAATTACAAATCTTGTTACAAAACTTAATTTAAAAATATGCTATGGAAAATCAGTTTGTAGATTTAACTTACAAGAAAAGCACTCCCTAAAAAAACTAACTTCAAACCAAAATAAATCTTAAGTTACTGCTTTATCTTCATGTCTCCCTGAATTTACACATACTCTTATGTAAGTTCAAAGAGAAAAGCTTTGTGGCAACCTATGACATTTTCTTTTCTGTATTTTTTAAAATATTTTTTTCTTTATTTTGAGGGTGATGAGTCCTTTACAAACCCTAGAAATATGCCTGACATTTTTTTCAAAGTCATCCAACCTGCCTCCATTTGAGGAAAAAAATTCTGTTGCACCATGCTATAGTTATTAATGCGATTTAAATCATGGAATAAGCATATCTGCATTTGTCACCATGACAATTTATACTGGTGCACTTCAGTTGTGATCATCATTAGCTTTTACTTCTACTAGCTTCTCCTGAGGGAATGTTGCCCATTTTGTTAAATTGTTAGATGGTTCATGTGTTTCAGATTAAGTTTATAGCACCGTGTATATCTCATGTGAACTGAGTCAAATTTGAATCCAGTTTTCCAAAGGCAGATAACTAAGATGTTAATTAGCTGGCTGACTCGCAAGAAATCGTTGGAGATGCAATTAAACATAAGAACATAAAAGATTAAGGATGTGAGACCTCATTGTGTTGTCTAAGCAGTTTTGGTTGTGTGTGGACATAGCATAAGGCACAGAATAATTTTGCATTTTTTATTTCTTTTGAGAACAAGAATAGAAATAAATTAGAGCATTACATAAGCAGAGTTGTTATGATGATAGAAGTCTGTGGGTTGATTTTTTTTTTTAATTGGGCAGTAGATTAGCAGAATGTTAATAGGAAGCACTCTGTTGCAGAGAATTATTGAAATAGTGCTGCTTGCTAGATTGTATATAGTAGTCAAATATTCACAATTTTAATGTTTCCAGTTGTTCCTTGCCTGCCTGACTTTTAGCTGTTACATATCAGTTTCTATTACCTGGTAAATTTAAAAGGCACTTTGGGAACATGCTCAGAAGGCAAGCTTGTTTTTAAAATTTCATTCTCTCCCTAATGTGGAGGTAAACAGAGGAATATAGGATTTGTCGTAACCTACCAGACCACTGGTCCTTCAAATTCTTTATCGCTTAAACAAGACCCTTTGTTTTTGCTTGATGATGTCTTCTCCTTCCAGCTTTAAAATAAATAAAACCAATATATAAAGTTTATTAAATGGGTGTATTTTTTGGCACTCATTGTAGAGTCTGAGCACTTTAAGAAATTTCAGTCTTCATAATGGAATGCAGCACACCATGAAAGAGATATTACAGTTCTGTGACACACTATTCCTTATATAACAAAGACTCCAAAAATGCAAACAAGCTCTTTGTTTCCTTTTAGCAATTAGGCAAAGGTCTTTCAATTGCTTTTCATGCCTTCTCTAGTCAGATTGATAGAGACATAGAGTTGAATATTATCAGAATGTTGTTAATCTTGTATCATGTAGCACTACTTGATCTCACCCAGCAGTCTCGCACATACGTGGAATAAGGTGTCTGACAAGGCAGAACATAAAGAGATTGCACAGTTGAAAACCTTCTGAGAGAAGGGGTTTGAGATCTCTCTCAGAGGAATGGAGGGAACTATCTTAAATCTTCCTCTTCCAGTTCTGTAGTCATGTTAACAGGGCCTCTTGGCTAACAATGACAAGTCACTGAGCATCTGACTTCTGTCCATTGTCGTGACAACATGGACCACATCAAGAGACTAGCACAGTTGCTCTGCCATGACCTAATGTTAAGCTTGATTCTTTGGAATCTAAAATCTTTCAAGATATCACTTTCTCTTGGAGTTGGCCCAACTGCACCCTTTTCAGGGATCTTTTCTAGAAAGAAGAGGCTAGAGACTGTGTGGGGTAATAGTCAAGAACACAGTATGAAGTAACCATTTTATTGTTGTAACTTCATGGGCCTCATATAAAATATCAAATGCACATTGCAAAATACAAGTCTCTAAATAGCTGTTGCTTCCTAATAATATGAGTAGTTTTTGGCCACAAGCTTGTTGTGCTTGCCCTTCTCTATATGATCTCACCCGCTGTTTGTTAGGTTAAAACCTCTGCTGAGGTAATGTGGAACAAAAGGAGCAAAGGGGTGTATTTATTTGGTTAAGAGCTTTATTCCGTTCCTGATGATGCTCCCTCAGAACTAACTTATTTCTGTCTCTAAATGTCCTTTCTGCTGACTCTCTCACCATCAGATTAATAAGTGTTAGGCATCCTGAGACTTACAGAGAAGAGCGTGAGCTAGGAGAGGGGTCCGTTATTTGTTTTGTCTTTACCTTGTGGGTAAGGGAACAACTATCATCTGTGCTGAGAAGCCTTGTTAGGATGTCCAAGTGAGCAGAGTTGGTCTGTTGGTTGTATAACCACAAGAAGTAGTGACCTTTGTCTTAAGTCAATGTCAAGTCAAAATATAAGAAAGTGATTGACTTTCTTGCATTTCATTCGTTCATCTGTAATGCTGGGGGAAATAGTGTGTTTTCTGATGGTGCCTGAATCACTGCCTGTACCTAAGGAACTGATTTGCATACACATACATCTTTTAAACTGTTTTCTTCCTGTCCTTGTTTCTTTGTTTTCCTTCTATTCTTTTCAGTATTATTTGAATTTGGTGTATCTTCTAATATAAAGTAATGTGTGTATTTCATGCATTCTTCCCTGATTTCTACCCTGTATTTCAGTACTATAGAAATCATACTCAGATGAATAGGCATCTTTCTATTGTGCTTTGTCCATGTTAACTTAGTAGACCTTAAGTATAGTATTGAGAGCTGTGTGGGGACTACTGCATTTTGTCAGTAGATTCATATTCCTAAATCTGGTCAGAAGAAACAGACATATTACCCTTTAGACAATTGCATTTCACAAACCTTTCAAATCCATTCTCACTATAGAGGTAGAAGAGACAGTGAACTTGAAATTATTTTCTCTAATATATTGTGTGCGCTACATTAGTCTCTATGGCAACTACATAGATACATCTATTCTGGAGTTAGACTTGTGGATATTTTTAATGTCTATTTAAACTAATGTTCCATTAGGAAATCTCAAATGTAAATATTTCTTCAGTCCTTTAATTTTAGGATCACCTTAGATAGCTGTTAGAGTAAAATATCTTTTGTTGGTGAAATTCTTAAATTGATTTCCTAATTAATAGACATTCCAGATGTTGACTAAAAAAATCTATGTGAGGAGATATCAGTACTGTACCATCTTCAGAAAGGTAAATATTAAATTCCCCCCAAAGTTGATAGACTTATGTAGGAAGACACAGAGTACAGTGATTGCATGTTTGTTATTGTAATGAGAGAGACAAGGTGAGCGAGGTAATATCTATCATTGGACCAACTTCTGTTGGTGAAAAAGACAAGCTTTCAAACTACACAGAGTTCTTCAGTCCGAAAAAGGTAATTGGAATGTCATAGCTAAATACCAGGTGGAGCAGATGGTTAAGTATTAGGAGTAAATACATGTTGAAAGAGACCATTTAAGATGACGTGGGCAATTAGGACAAGCACAGGACAAGGAAGGGTTAGTGGGTTACAGATTGTTGTAATGAGTCATAACACCAGTATATCTGAGTCCATGATTTTTAGAGTCTAGCTGAGTTGTGAATTCAAGTTCCGTGTCTCATCTTTTGAGGGTGTTGTGCAGATTTCCTTTGAGGATGAGGACTGATAGGTCAGATATAGAGTGATTGCTTTATGAATTTCCACTGAATGTATCCGATGAAGTGAGCTGTAGCTCACGAAAGCTTATGCTCAAATAAATTTGTTAGTCTCTAAGGTGCCACAAGTACTCCTTTTCTTTTTGCGAATACAGACTAACACGGCTGCTACTCTGAAACCTGCTTTGTGAAAAGAGTTCGCCCATGGGTAATAGCATGTTTTTGTCTTTTATCATGTTTGTGTGAGTTCATTCGAGAATGTAATGGTTGTCTAGTTTCACGCACATAGTTGTCATTGAGGCATTTGATGAGGCTTATCACATGTGTTAGGTATGTATAGGACCCATGGATCTTGAAAGGTGTGTTGTTGTGAGGGGTATTGATCACTGTAGCAGTAGAGATATATCTGGTGGTTTTGCATCTGTTGTTGTTGCAAGGTCTGCTGCTGCTTTGAGTTGGTCTTCTGTTGGGAGCTTACTTCTGATGATGAGAGTTTGTTTAAAGGCCAAAAAATGGGGTTCAGGAAAGATTTCTTTCAGGATGTGATTCCCATCAAGTACGGCTTGTAATTGTTCAGTGATACCCTGTATGGGTTCCGGTGTGGGGTGGTAGGTGAGGACTAGGTGTGTGTGGTCAGTGGTTTTGTTTTGTTTTCTGTGTTAAAGCCTATTCTTCCAGGTGGCTCATTGCATGATGCAATCTACTTTTCTGTTGGAATGTCCTTGTTCAGTGAAGGCAGTTTTAAGTGTGCTGAATTATATATACTGGACTTTCTCCTTGGAGCATATTCTGTGGGATCTGAGTGCTGGGCTTTAGATAACAGGTTTCTTGGTATGTCTAGGATGGTTATTTGATCTGTGGAGATGAATGTGGGGATCTGTAAGTTTCTTGTATTTAGTTGTATGTAGGGTTCCATTGTTGGAAGCTGATCATGCTGTCCAGGAAGCTGGTGTGTGGGTACTCTAGAGAAAGTTCGATGAATGGGTGGTGAATGTTGAAGTGGTCAAATCTATGAGGGAGTTTAAATTGTCTGTCCGGAGGATGAAAATGTCATTAATATATCTCAGGTATATCATAGGTTTCCTGGCACATTTTTCCAGAAATTCTTCCCTTAAGGAGGCACATGAACAGGTTAGCATATTTGGGAGCCATCCTACTGCTCATGGCTGTTCTCATGGTTTGGACAAAGTGTTTGTTGTGAAATGTAAAGTTGTTATGGGTGAGGATGAAATGGATGAGTTTAGCGATGTTTGGGGTGGATATCTGAGTGTTCTCCGTTGTCTTGTTGATATATGAGACAGACAGCGATGCAGTCATGGTGAGGTATATTTATTGTAATGGAATTGTAGGGTTATGCTGTGGCTGTTAAGCAGATGTATAAGGAGGGGGTCCATGCTAGCTAGCTCGGCCAAACTGTTTCTGGGGCCACTGAGAAAAACACATGAAAGAACAATGGCTGTGACCCCCTTTTAATAGAATGTTGCACATGCTCCCTCTTCCTGCACTGGTCAGGAACATCACACAGCCGCTCTGGGGAGTCTAGCCAACAGAGGAGCTACATTTTCCTGGTCCTTGCACTTGGGGATCATAAGCAAAGAGTGAAAGAGTCATTGTTCCTGCTCAGCTGCCCTTCCACATCCTTACAGAGCCAGATATAGATTGGCCCTTGAACCCAGAGCAATTATTCAGAAGTGTACTGTAGGCACATTTCTAGTTGTACAGAAAGATGGAGATTATAATGGGAGGTGGGAGAGAATTGTAGAATAAAATGCTATTTCACCAAATGTAACAGCTCTTTCCATTCCAAATCCCTCAACATTTAAACAACAGTCAGGAAGAACTGATGAGAGGATGCTTACCTTCAGTGTCCCATTTAAAAAAGAAACCCCATTAAAAACCATTTAACAGAATTTTTAGTTAAGCAAAATTTTAATTTAATCTATTTTATATCAGCCATTTTGATTTTTTGAATGGCCCCAGCATGCTTAAAGGGCTGTTGTTATGTGGTGTCGGCCCAAAATGTGTCTCAACATCAAATGATTGTAATCTCAGGGAAGTGGAGAATGTATTTTTGTTTCTGGATATGTTTAAAATAGGGTAGTCAAGCAACTTAAAAAAATTAATCATGCTGTTAAACAATAGAATACCATTTATTTTAAATGTTTTTGGGTGTTTACTACATTTTCAAATATATTAATTTCAATTACAACACAGAATACAAAGTGTACAATGCTCACTTTATATTTATTTTTGATTACAACTATTTGCACTGTGAAAAACAGAACAAAAAATGTTTCAGTTAACCTCATACAAGTACTGTAGTGCAATCTCTTGATCATGAAAGTTGAACTTACAAATGTAGAATTATGTACAAAAAAGCTGCATTCAAAAATAAAACAATGTAAAACGTTAGAGCCTATAAGTCCACTCAGTCCTACTTCTTGGTGAGCCAATCACTCAGACAAAAAAGGTTGGTTACAATTTTCAGGAGATAACGCCGCCTGCTTCTTGTTTACAGTGTCACTTAAAAGTGAGAACAGGCGTTCGCATGGCACTGTTGTAGATGGCATTGCAAGATATTTACGTGCCAGATGCGCTAAAGATTCATATGTCCCTTCATGCTTCAACCGCCATTTCAGAGTACATGCTTCCATGCTGATGATGGGTTCTGATTGATAATGATCCAAAGCAGTGCGGACTGATGCATGTTCATTTTCATCATCTGAGTCAATGCCACCAGCAGAAGGTTAATTTTCTTTTTTTGGTGGTTTGGGTTCCATAGTTTCCGCATCAGAGTGTTGCTCTTTTCAGATTTCTAAAAGCATGCTCCACACCTCGTCCCTCTCAGATTTTGGACAGCATTTTCAGATTCTTAAACCTTGGGTCGAGTGCTATAGCTATTTTTAGAAATCTCACATCGGTACCTTCTTTGCGTTTTATGAAATCTGCAGTGTGTGTGTTCTTAAAATGAGCAACATGTGCTGGGTCATCATCCGAGACTGCAAAAACAATGAAATATTTGCAGAATGTGGGTAAAACAGAGCAGGAGACATACTATTCTCCCCAAAGGAGTACAGTCACAAATTTAATTGATGGATTATTTTTTTAACAAGCATCATCAGCATGGAAGCATGTCTTCTGGAATGGTGGCCAAAGCATGAAGGGGCATATGAATGTTTAGCATATCTGGCATGTAAATACCTTGCAACACCAGCTACAAAAGTGCCATGCAAACGCCTGTTCTCACTTTCAGGTGACATTAAAAATAAGAAATAAGCAGCAGTATCTCCCGTAAATGTAAACAAACTTGTTTGTCTTAGCAATTGGCAGAATAAGAATAAGGACTGAGTGGACTTGTAGGCTCTAAAGTTTTACACTGTTTTGTTTTTTGAGTGGAGTTATGTAACCAAAAAAAATCTGCATTTGTAAGTTATACTTTCACGATAAAGAAATTGCACTTCAGTATTTGTATGAGATGAATTGAAAAATACTATTTCTTTTGTTTATCATTTTTACAGTACATATATTATTAATAAAAATAATAATATAAAGTAAGCACTGTGCATTTTGTATTCTGTTTTGTAATTGAAATAAATATTGAAAATGTAGAAAAAAATCCACAAATATTTAATAAATTTCAATTGGTATTCTATTGTTATAAGTGCAATTAATCGTGATTAATTTTTTTATCACAGTTAATTTTTTTTGAGTTAATCGTGTGAGTTAACTGTGATTAATTGACAGCCCTAGTTTAAAAGTCTGCTTGGTAACTGGAAAAGCTACAACAAAAAATACACTACCTATTGCTTTGTTAGTGCATTGTTTTTTGTGTAAATCTATGCTCTGGAACTCCCTGTGCTAGCTTGAGTCACAGTTAATGAACAAATATTCTTTCCAGAACTGAGCACTTTGCTTCTAATGTCTTTGATGGAGCTGGTGCACCAACAGAGGAATAAAATAGTGCAATATTAGTTTTTAATCAGTGTTTAAAACGCAGAATGTTGGGGAGACAATATCCGTTAAATGTTGATGCTTATATAGAGAGGTGGTACTGCAGGCACTATATAAATATCTAAGGGAGGTGCTTTTTGTTTTTGTTTGTTTTGTATGTTTCAAATGGGAAAGAACCACAGTTGAAGTCAGGAGATCATTTTTTGTTCACGTGTTTGGTGGATTACGTCAAATTAAGCGTAAAAATAACTCAAAATAATAAGAAAAGGAGTGCTTGCACCTCAGAAATTAGTTATTTTTTCCGGGTAAAGGTATTAGCATTTGTCTTCATATTCAGCTTCTGATATTATCATTGCTAGGTTCCTGAGTCACTTCACTAGGCATTTACACTACTGGCTTGTTTGTTTAACTGTTCCTCCTTTTTTTTACAGACTTCTAAAAATAACACAGGGAGCTTTTTACATAATGATTATTTTACATAATGATTATTACAGGGAGGTCAAATTTTATGTCTTGTAAACCTTTTAAATACTATTCTTATCATCTGCCGCTGCTAATCTTTTATATGTAATAGGTCATAATTACTGAATTTGGTAACATTTAAAATGGTAAGAAACTCTGTCTCTTTTACAAAGCACCTATCACTGTACTATCTAGACACATTTAACGGCAACATTACTGAGGTGTTAAGTTAAACCATTTTTACACTATTACCATATATTCAGGAAAAGAAAAATGCTGCTTGAATATACTGTGCTGCTGGCTTACTAATCAGTTAGTTATCAGTAGGAAAGCTATGTACAGGTTGCACCACTTTAAATCAATATTTTTGTTTCTGTAGTAAACCTTGGGTTTTGTTTTTTTTCCAGTTGTCATTTAATTGTCATCTTTCTAAAATAATGTGTATAAAAATCTTCAGCCAAAATTCCCAAGATTGTTTTCACAAAATTTACTGAAAACTTTTTAGGGTCTCTGTGTTTTGCTTTGCCTGTATTATTTGGGGCTATTTGAAACTTTTCCCTTCCCCGTTTCTCACTTTATCCAATTTTTTTATTTTGGTTTAACAGGCATGTTCCAGTTTGGATCTGACCTAGAGCTGTGCAACAGGTTCTCAGATATGGGAATTTGTGTCCAAACGCACTTGTTCTTCATCTTTTCACCCTTTTCTAGCATAAAGATTTGTATTACAACAGCTTCTTTTGACTCGTAATGTCAGTTGCTTTGTGTTTTGGTATAGTTAGAACATTAGACAAATTACAGAGGGTTGATATTATCATTGTTAACCCATTATTGAAATAGTGACCGTGATGCACTATGTGAGTGATCTATAGATTAACTACTCCTACTGCATTCATGCTTCCTATGTCACCAAACAACAGCAGGCAAACATATTTCATATTTCCATTAAAGCTGAACTAGTCCCAGTGGCCCTTTTTGGAGTGACTCAAATCAGGGAAAGCAAATGCTGAAGTGTGAAACAGTTCATTATTTTGAGCCCTGAAGATGTTACTAACTCCATTCCAGACAGTGACAAAGGATAACATTTTTCATTTTTGTTACAGGTGATAAATCCGATGGGATGGGATGCATTTGGGTTACCTGCAGAAAATGCTGCAATTGAACATGGGCTGCACCCAGCAAACTGGACACACAGGTATTTTTTATTTACTTTATTTATACTGTGATTTTGATAAGTACCTAATGAACTGTAAGTTGGTTAAATTTTAAAAGCGAAAGTATATCACTGTGATTTTATAAATTCAAGATGTGATCTACTCCAGATCGCAAGTTGTAGAAGACATAGTAGTTGCATATTATAAATAGGACCCTACCAAATTCACCGTCCATTTTGGTCAATTTCACGGTCATAGGATTTTAAAAATCATAAATTTCATGATTTCACTTATTTAATTCTGAAATTTCACGGTCTTTTAATTGTAGGGGGTCCTGACTCAAAAAAGGAGTTATATGGGGGAGTTGCAAGGTTCCTGTAGGGGGGATTGCAGTACTGCTACCCTTACTTCTTCAGTGCTGCTGGCAGCGGTGCTGCCTTCAGAGGTGGGCAGCTGGAGAGCTGGCCAGGAGCCCAGCTCTAAAGGCAGAGTCACTGCCAGCAGCAGTGCAGAAGCAAGGATGGCATGGTATGGTATTGCCACCCTTGCCTTCTGCACTGCTGTCTACAGAACTTGGTCTTTAGTAAGTAGCTGCCTCTCTCCAGCCACCCAGCTCTGAAGGCAGCGTAGAAGTAAGGGTGACAATACCACAACCCCCCTGCAATCCCTTTTGGGTCAGGACCCCCAATTTGAGAAACGCTAGTCTCCCCCCTGAAATCTGTATAATATGGGGTAAAAGCACACACAAGACCAAATTTCATGGGGAGAGACTATATTTCACGGTCTGTGATGCGTTTTTCATGGCTGTGAATTTGGTAGGGCCCTAATTATAAATGTGACATTTCCCAAACTCTGAAATCAGAGAGAGAGAAGAATAAATCCAAACCTGTTTATACTGGAGAAAAGTGTTGGTGTAGAGTACATAACTGAGGGAAGATGAGTTCTCTGGCTGGATTTGCTGACATTTTCACTATCAAATTGGGGTTGGAAGATGATTGGCCCTTTGTTTGGGCCTGACCTTGTGAAGTGACAAGCATCTATATTTCCTACTAAGTTCAGTGGGAGTTATGAATGTTCAGAACCTCTCAAAATTGGGTTCTCCTTCTCCCATTACTTATTGACTGTTAGTTTTAATAATACTGAGCAGAACTTTCTCTGACTAAATCAACATTAATTTTTGTAGATGATATGTCTACAGATCTCCTATCTGCAATTAATTTGTTTACCACCTAGAGGGTATGGTGGACTTGGCCATGTATTCATTTTCTACTTTGACCTATTCCCTTCTCTGAAAACCTCCTCTGCCCCGTACCTTTTCACTTGGACAGATACTGAAATTGTTTAATTCCTTACCCACTAAAATATTAGAGGAGGCAAGGAAGTCAAATTGATTTTGTTAGAAATAACTAATACTATGCATTGGTAATTTATGCTATTTGCCTTATATTTATTGCTTGCATTTTCTTTCTACATTGTCTGGAGGAGAATATAGAAGAAAACAAATTACCATCTAGCAAAACACTAGGAATTGGCTTTTGTTCTTTTTATTCTCCAGAGATGGAACAAACGAAGGCCTTATATGTAATGCATGGCAGACAGTCAATTATGTACTACATAAAGGTAGTTCAGAGGAAATTGTAGACTGCTGAACTCATAGAACCATTGCACATACGCTTGGCTTTACTATATCTGTTCAGTGTGTCCCCTCTGGGAAAATGCATATCTATTATTACCGTAGATTACTTATTGTGTTATCTCTGAGGAAGCTGGGCAGTACATTGGTGATCACCATCTTCTTCCCATCCCCTGTGCTAAACCTACTGTAGCCTGAATTCAAAGCAAGGCTGTCTAAGGTACTTACATGGCCCCCATCATGGTAGTATCTGAGTACCCACAATCTTTAATGTACAACACCCCTGTCGAGGTAGGGAAGTTATTATTATCCTCATTTTACAGATGGAGGACAGAGGCACAAAGAGGCTAAGTAATTTGCCCAACATCACTCAGGAAGTTTGTAGTGGATCAGAGAATTGAATCTGGGTCTCTTCTATTTTTGCTGCCCTCTTATTTTTAGATGTGCCTCTTCCCTAATAACCTAGCCTGGGCAGTTTTTTGTTTCTCTTTTCCTTTAAGAGTAAACTGCTAATGAAGCTTTTTGTATTTATGTAGCTGAGTCCATAAATCTCAGAAAAAAATACAGTTAAGCCTTTTGTAATAACATTAATTTGCCCACATTGTGTATACTATCTGTAAGCTATCTATACATTTAAAATAACTGCACATATTTGCATTTATTAGCTCAATGTGAGAGTCCTAGTATTGTTATGGAAGCCTTATCTTTAGCATTTCCTAGTTTATTTCCCCTTTCCCCTTGGGATATCAGGACTAAATAGGCAACTTTAACATTGCACTATCTAGTCTCTTTTTTATTGGTTCAAAAATAGATTTATTGCTTTTTTGACTTCCCTCGCATCATATGCTAATAGTTTCTGTTGACAAAGTAGTCAATCCCATAAATCTCTTTTATAGTGAAACATGTGTGCTATTAACTTAATTAATATTTAAACACTCTAGG
Source organism: Lepidochelys kempii (assembly GCF_965140285.1). Lineage (NCBI taxonomy): Eukaryota > Metazoa > Chordata > Testudines > Cheloniidae > Lepidochelys > Lepidochelys kempii. Next base: position 189,882,258 of record NC_136381.1, read on the forward strand.
ACTGTTATAACAGAACTGTTTTAAAGCAAATTAACAATTCATTGCTGAAACTGCTTACAGTAATACACTGAAACTAAAACCACATTTGTATTTCCTATTGTTTTTATTTGTACTACGTCATAAAACTACTAAATGTAGATAATTAAAAATGAACCTCAGTTAAGTTGTTTACTGTGTGTGTCTCTTTTCCTCTTTTAATAAACACAACAAACTAAGGCCAGGTCTATACTTTTGTATATAGGTCGGTTGTGGTGTAATTTTTTAATGACACTTTTATACTAGCAAATGCCCTGGTGTGACTGTCTCCCAATCCTAGGTGTACCCTAGCCACTGTCCGATCCTTTCTCTTTAACTAAACCAGAGTATTTCCTAACCAAAATAAAAAGTTAAAAATTTCCAAAATGTTAATTCTTACCTTTAATTTCCATAGAAATATAAACATTTATGAACATCCAATTATGTTCCACATTGTTATGCCATGTAGGAGGCGCATATTTGGGAATCCTCCTTCACTTCCCTCTGCCAGGACTGGTGGAGAGCAGTTGTGTTCTGATACTGGTGTGCAGGCCTGTATGCACTGGGGGGAGTGTACTGACCACCATCAAAGGGAGGATATTGTGGTAATTCTCTTCAGTGAAAAGACTTGAGAGCAAATAATGCCAATATTAGTTAAAATTTTAAAGGAATTCCTTTGCAGTTTCTCGCATGCTACCCCTAGTAAATGGGAGGAGCTGCCTGTAAATATCCACAATGCCACTACGTTATCTACCTTCAAATCTCTCCTTAAAATGTGACTGCCATGATGCCTACAAATCACTCAGCAGTGGTAAGGCAGTTGTTAAGAAGATGTCACAACACATTACACTTATCACTGTCGTCTCATTGTTACCTGGTGCTCCCTCTGTCTGTTTCTTGTATTCTCCTGATAGGTCTTGTCTTATATTTTGATTAAGTAATTGGGGGTAGGGACTGTCTTATTGTTAGGTATGTGTACAGTCTGTAGCACTGTGACGCTGGAGGTTCTACTGCAATACATATACTAAATAATAATGGGAAAGCATTTTCTCCAAAACTAAAAGTTGTCCTCTTCTCTTCAATTACACTCAAGGTAATGGCAAAAATCAGTGTGTAATGTAGGTGGTCATTGAAGGTTGAACCAAAATGCACAGGAAGCCTTTAAAGTGGCCACATAAGAAGGATTTGCCTATTAGACAACTACTTCAGTTGGACTGCATATATAGGATAATGATATTTAGCAGTTCTGTAGTGCCTATCTGGGTCAAGAGCTTTACAGGCATCTGACAACAAATGTATTACATAATCAAAAATAGTTAGGAATATTTTTAATACTCTTAATTGTTTCATATTTTTCTTCTTTTGCAGTAATATTAAACACATGAGGGAGCAGCTTGATGCACTAGGTCTGTCTTTTAGCTGGGAACGGGTAAGCTTTTTTTCTCTTTAAGTGTATGCTTGTTTTGTTTATGTATGAAAACTATTCAAAATGGAATCGGTGTAATTTTAGGTAAAACAGAAACTGGGTAATACGTGAATCTGGATGGTCACTGCTTCAGACTGTTACACACCATAATTATACTTGAAACAAATTTGGAAAACTTAGTTGCCAAGCTTTTTCCCTTTTGAGATACTCACTGACACCACTCTTTTCTGCATAATGTGGGGGATGAAGGAAACACTCCTTTTCTTTTAGCATTCATCTCAGTTTTGCATTAGAATAATTTTTCCCTTTGCTTTTTTGCCCATCTACAGTAGAACTTCACAATGCCATAGTTAAGGCATTGTATCAATAGTTCTTTTATAAACCCTATGTTTGTGTGCCCTAAAATATTACCTGTAAGCAGAAATTTGCCATATTTGCACTCCCTCTGTTTTTTTCCCCCTTTTCTGTGGTTGTGGTTATCAGAAAGTAAACAAAAAGTTACTTTTTGAAAAGACACTGCTATCTAAATTTTTTAAATGATGTCTTTGGTTTATAACGTAAAGAGTGCTAAGTGAAGTTCCTCCTATGATATGGCACTATGGAAGAGAAGGATAAAATAGCTAATACATAAATTGGCTCTAAGTCCATGTATGGTAAAAAATTGTTAAAGGACTTGTACTACATATTTCAGTAAATGTGTTAAAATTAATCTAAATAATAAACCTAAGTGCTCTTAGGAACCTTTTCTGTTTGTTGGATAAATGGCTTTCCATTTAAATATTTTTCAGATACTAGTTTGTGGTATGAAATTCCTTATAGGAATTAATGTGTTTTTAATTTTTAAAAGTATGTAAAGATATGATAGATCAGAGATGGAAAGGAAAAGTTAGAAAGACATTTTTGCTTATTAACCCTGCCTCTTCTCTCTTGTCTTAGGTGTGTGCATTGGAAATGTACACTATATGATGTATGTATGGCCTTGCACAATATATAAAATGTATGTCCCAATGCACACTTCATAAAGTGTGCATTGAATCAGGCGGGGCTCCTGTGCATTATAAGATATATATTTTCAGATGTGCTTTCTTAATATGCACATATTTATCATGTGCAGGGAGTGAAGAAACTGTTCAAAAATAGTCTCTTTAAATGCTGGATTATTCTGTTGTTTAAGAGACTGTAAAGCACTAGCCTGTATTATCATAGTTGTCTATATCATCATGGGAGAGCGAGTAGGAGGGAAGTGTATTGGAAGCTGGAAGATCTATTTAAAACAGAAGTGCTTGAGAAGCAGCTGTTACCAAGGCTTTTAAGGTAAAGAAAATCAATCAAAAGACTGTGCAATTATGGAGATAAGAATGAAAATTTATTTATTTCTGAAGCACCGTACATAGCAGGGTTATTGCATTTACCAATAGATTGAAGTTATTCACTACCTTTGTATTCTCAGTGGTAAACTTTTGATTATTACTTCAGTATGATTCTGCATAGAAAGGCAGAGGTGTTAACCTTGGGTTTTTACGGCAGGACTATAGCTCTGAAAAGAAAGAGGATTTGTTTTCTGCATGCCAGTATAAGACCTGCCTTCTGTTTTCATTAGCCTTAGAGGTAAGGATGCTTGGTTATATGGCTAAAGTCTCAGAATCGTGCCACCGCATGTGGCAATGAGATCACTGTTGCTGTTTTAGTGAGATTACAGTTCCCCTGCATAGCCAAGAAGATGCTTTGGGAAGAACAGTCTAGGAGAGGAAAGTTCACCCAACACATAGAATCATAGAATCATAGAATATCAGGGTTGGAAGGGACCCCAGAAGGTCATCTAGTCCAACCCCCTGCTCAAAGCAGGACCAATTCCCAGTTAAATCATCCCAGCCAGGGCTTTGTCAAGCCTGACCTTAAAAACCTCTAAGGAAGGAGATTCTACCACCTCCCTAGGTAACGCATTCCAGTGTTTCACCACCCTCTTAGTGAAAAAGTTTTTCCTAATATCCAATCTAAACCTCCCCCACTGCAACTTGAGACCATTACTCCTCGTTCTGTCATCTGCTACCATTGAGAACAGTCTAGAGCCATCCTCTTTGGAACCCCCTTTCAGGTAGTTGAAAGCAGCTATCAAATCCCCCCTCATTCTTCTCTTCTGCAGGCTAAACAATCCCAGCTCCCTCAGCCTCTCCTCATAACTCATGTGTTCCAGTCCCCTAATCATTTTTGTTGCCCTTCGCTGGACTCTCTCCAATTTATCCACATCCTTCTTGAAGTGTGGGGCCCAAAACTGGACACAGTACTCCAGATGAGGCCTCACCAATGTCGAATAGAGGGGAACGATCACGTCCCTCGATCTGCTCGCTATGCCCCTACTTATACATCCCAAAATGCCATTGGCCTTCTTGGCAACAAGGGCACACTGCTGACTCATATCCAGCTTCTCGTCCACTGTCACCCCTAGGTCCTTTTCCGCAGAACTGCTGCCTAGCCATTCGGTCCCTAGTCTGTAGCTGTGCATTGGGTTCTTCCGTCCTAAGTGCAGGACCCTGCACTTATCCTTATTGAACCTCATCAGATTCCTTTTGGCCCAATCTTCCAATTGGTCTAGGTCCTTCTGTATCCTATCCCTCCCCTCCAGCGTATCTACCACTCCTCCCAGTTTAGTATCATCCGCAAATTTGCTGAGAGTGCAATCCACACCATCCTCCAGATCATTTATGAAGATATTGAATAAAACCGGCCCCAGGACCGACCCTTGGGGCACTCCACTTGATACCGGCTGCCAACTAGACATGGAGCCATTGATCACTACCCGTTGAGCCCGACAATCTAGCCAGCTTTCTACCCACCTTATAGTGCATTCATCCAGCCCATACTTCCTTAACTTGCTGACAAGAATACTGTGGGAGACCGTGTCAAAAGCTTTGCTAAAGTCAAGAAACAATACATCCACTGCTTTCCCTTCATCCACAGAACCAGTAATCTCATCATAAAAGGTGATTAGATTAGTCAGGCATGACCTTCCCTTGGTGAATCCATGCTGGCTGTTCCTGATCACTTTCCTCTCATGCAAGTGCTTCAGGATTGATTCTTTGAGGACCTGCTCCATGATTTTTCCAGGAACTGAGGTGAGGCTGACTGGCCTGTAGTTCCCAGGATCTTCCTTCTTCCCTTTTTTAAAGATTGGCACTACATTAGCCTTTTTCCAGTCATCCGGGTCGCCACGAGTTTTCAAAGATAATGGCCAGTGGCTCTGCAATCACAGCCGCCAATTCCTTCAGCACTCTCGGATGCAACTCGTCCGGCCCCATGGACTTGTGCATGTCCAGCTTTTCTAAATAGTCCCTAACCGCCTCTATCTCCACAGAGGGCTGGCCATCTCTTCCGCATTTTGTGATGCCCAGCGCAGCAGTCTGAGAGCTGACCTTGTTAGTGAAAACAGAGGCAAAAAAAGCATTGAGTACATTAGCTTTTTCCACATCCTCTGTCACTAGGTTGCCTCCCTCATTCAGTAAGGGGCCCACACATTCCTTGGCTTTCTTCTTGTTGCCAACATACCTGAAGAAACCCTTCTTGTTACTCTTGACATCTCTGGCTAGCTGCAGCTCCAGGTGCGATTTGGCCCTCCTGATAACATTCCTACATGCCCGAGCAATATTTTTATACTCTTCCCTGGTCATATGTCCAACCTTCCACTTCTTGTAAGCTTCTTTTTTATGTTTAAGATCCGCTAGGATTTCACCATTAAGCCAAGTTGGTCGCCTGCCATATTTACTATTCTTTCGACTCATCGGGATGGTTTGTCCCTGTAACCTCAACAGGGATTCCTTGAAATACAGCCAGCTCTCCTGGACTCCTTTCCCCTTCAAGTTAGTCCCCCAGGGGATCCTGGCCATCCGTTCCCTGAGGGAGTCGAAGTCTGCTTTCCTGAAGTCCAGGGTCCGTATCCTGCTGCTTACCTTTGTTCCCTGCGTCAGGATCCTGAACTCAACCAACTCATGGTCACTGCCTCCCAGATTCCCATCCACTTTTGCTTCCCCCACTAATTCTACCCGGTTTGTGAGCAGCAGGTCAAGAAAAGCACCCCCCCTAGTTGGCTCCTCTAGCACTTGCGCCAGGAAATTGTCCCCTACGCTTTCCAAAAACTTCCTGGATTGTCTATGCACCGCTGTATTGCTCTCCCAGCAGATATCAGGAAAATTAAAGTCACCCATGAGAATCAGGGCATGCGATCTAGTAGCTTCCGTGAGCTGCCGGAAGAAAGCCTCATCCACCTCATCCCCCTGGTCCGGTGGTCTATAGCAGACTCCCACCACTACATCACTCTTGTTGCACACACTTCTAAACTTAATCCAGAGACACTCAGGTTTTTCTGCAGTTTCGTACCGGAGCTCTGAGCAGTCATACTGCTCCCTTACATACAGTGCTACTCCCCCACCTTTTCTGCCCTGCCTGTCCTTCCTGAACAGTTTATAACCATCCATGACAGTACTCCAGTCATATGAGTTATCCCACCAAGTCTCTGTTATTCCGATCACGTCATAGTTCCTTGACATCACCAGGACCTCCAGTTCTCCCTGCTTGTTTCCAAGGCTTTGTGCATTTGTATATAAGCACTTGAGATAACCTGTTGATCGCCCCTCATTGCCAGTATGAGGCAGGAGCCCTCCCCTCACAGACATTGCTGCCTGTGCTTCCTCCCGGTATCCCGCTTTCCCACTTACCTCAGGGCTTTGGTCTCCTTCCCCCGGTGAACCTAGTTTAAAGCCCTCCTCACTAGGTTAGCCAGCCTGCTGGCAAAGATGCTCTTCCCTCTCTTCGTAAGATGGAGCCCGTCTCTACCCAGCACTCCTCCTTCATGGAACACCATCCCATGGTCAAAGAAACCAAAGCCTTCTCTCCGACACCATCTGCGTAGCCATTCGTTGACTTCCACGATTCGACGCTCCCTACCTAGGCCTTTTCCTTCCACGGGGAGGATGGACGAGAACACCACTTGCGCCTCCAACTCCTTTATTCTTCTTCCTAGAGCCACATAGTCCGCAGTGATCCGCTCAAGGTCATTCTTGGCAGTATCATTGGTGCCCACGTGGAGAAGCAGGAAGGGGTAGCGATCCGAGGGCTTGATGAGTCTTGGCAGTCTCTCTGTCACATCACGAATCTTAGCCCCTGGCAAGCAGCAGACTTCTCGGTTTTCCCGGTCAGGGCGGCAGATAGATGACTCAGTCCCCCGGAGGAGAGAGTCCCCGACCACCACCACCCGCCTTCTCCTCTTGGGGGTGGTGGTCGTGGAACCCCCAACCTCAGGACAGCGCATCTCATGCCTTCCAACCAGCGGAGTCTCCTTCTGCTTTCTCGCCCCAGACATATCATCTGGTCCACTCTCCGCAACGATACCTGTGGAGAGAACATGAAAGCGGTTAGTTACCTGTGTCTGTGTTACTGGAACCCGGACATTCCGCTTACCTCTTCTGGAGGTCACATGTTGCCAAGCTTCTTCACTGGTCTCTTGGCTCCTCTGTGCAACCTGCTCTATATCTGTATGATTCATATCTAAATGTTTCCATGCATTTGTAAGCTTTCTCATGTCCGAGAGAGATTTTCTATATATGTAATGAGGAAACTTTTCAAATCATTAAACCTTTGTGGGCCTACTGTAGTGTATCCTAAAGAGTTATTGCAGATGTTCTTACCTCTCCTGAAAGACTGTTCATCTACTATTTAGATCTTTTACATAACTTTAAGACATTGGCTAATAGATAAAACTGGCTATTTCTGGGATGTTGGAAACTGAAATGGGAAGGGTATATGATTGTTGTGAGATAGGGTTGTCAGACTGAGTGAAGTGAGTCCCATCGAATTTTCCTGGTGTGGTCAGTTCGTGAGCTTTGCGCTCACCTTCCTAGGACAGCTTATTTAAATATGTGCCCCTTTGGAAATTGCTGATGCTTCAGAGGTCTCTAAATATTTGTGGCAGGGTCAGTGACACTGGCATAGAGTCTATTTTAAACTTTGCATTGATGGGGTGATTTAAAATGTTTTAGGGACATTTTCTGAAACAGGCTAAAAAGAGTTAATTGAAATTCATAGAGAAGTTGTTACATAGAAGAAAGCAAGCTGGTGAGTTCAGTATTTTGTTTTTACTTAATTTCAGATGGCTCGTCCTTTGCAAATATTTAACTAGGATGTTAATGGCCTGAACAGCTGCTTAGAAATGAAGATACTTACTTATTTAATGGAAAAATCAGCTGACATTGCCAGAGATTCATCTCCTGAAAATGATGGGGAAAGTGTCTTTATCATGGGTTGATCAAGCTATCCATGGCTCTTTGACAAAACAGGAGTTTCCATTTTTTTAGTGGAAATTTATTGATTTTGCTTAAATTTCAATAGAGCATGACACATAACAAATATACACTAGAAGAGCATGGTAAAAAAGAAGTTAATAAAAATGGAATTTTAATACTTAATATGCATGGCTGTGCTTAAGAAGCTGACTAAATATAAAATTATCTTTGGCTTTGCTACAGACTCCTGTCAAAGACTAGTGGAACCCAGATGTGGTTTTATTATTGAACTGAGCTATGAAGTAGATACGGAGCTTTCCTATGTGACTAGCCGCCAGAGGTCAACCTCTTGTATTCTTGTTTTTATTAGTTTCTGTCACAACCTGAAAGATACCTTTTAATGTTTTGGTTTGCATGTTGTAGTCAGCAAAATTGTACAGATAGAATACAGAAGGATCTCATGGTAAGCATTATAACATCAAAATTTAGCAACATTATTTCAGAGAGCCAATAACTCAGATCTCTTAGTATATTACCTGTATTTTAAACAAAATAATTAATGGAATTAGTGGAATACTAGTAATGGTCTAAACTTTTCAAAAGTTTCTAGTGATTTTTAAATGCCTCAATTATTAGGTGTCCAATTTCAGACATGTAGAGCCCTGATTTTCAAAGATGTTGAGCACCTGCCCTCTGAAAATTGAGCTCCTTTAAGATGGTGCAAGCAGGGCACCCAAAATCACTAGTCATTTTGGAAATATAGGTCATTATATAAAGTTGATGGTACTTTAAAGCTCAAAATTTTAGAAGATATTTGGATATTAGAATTTTAGATATAGAGTGCCTCAAATGCGTTTTTAGGATAATATCCTTTTCATAATAATTCTGGTGAACCTGTGTTCTTCATTCTAGCATTGCTCTAATGAATTTAATGGGCATGAAACAATAGTTGTTAGTTGCATTTTCATAGGTAGGGACCTACCAAATTCAGGGTCCATATTGGTCAATTTCATGGCCAGGGTTTTTTTAAATTAGTCAATTTCATGTTTTCAGATGTTTACATCTGAAATTTCACCCTGTTGTAACCATGTAGGTCCAAACCCAAAAGGCGGTCAGTGTGGGAGGATCTCAAGACTGTTGCAGGGGGGTTACTTCTGTCCTGCTGCTGGTAAGGGCACCGTCTTCAAAGCTTGGCAACGATGAGAGAGAATACCCTGGAAACCTATGCGGAGCATAACATTTCTCAATCTGTCAGAGTACCAAGAGTTCAAAAGCTGCATGTTTGAAAAACACTCTCTACAAGACTTTAAAGAGATTTAAAGAGTCAAAAGCATTGTAGTCTTGCTTTACTTGTTGTTGTCAAAGTAACCAAAGTTTTGGGACTCCTGGCAATAGGATTCTTCCAAAATACCATTATACTAGACAACTACCTCTCACTGTACAGACAACTTCCTGCCACTGTATAAACTGACTTTTTAAAAATTTTCTTTTTAAAAAACCAGTCAATAAAATTTTCACAGAGAAACACATCACCAACAGCAAAAGATACAGACTTTATGACAGAACTCCCTCTGTTTCCATCTTGGGTTCCATCAAATGAATGCACATTCTCATCAAGCCACCAATTCACAACTAGATAAATTATCAAATTGTAACTCTCTTTATCCTAGAATACACTCTCCATGCAAACTTATTCGTGAACCATTTCAACCTGTTCATGCTGAATTTTCATATAATTTTCATGTAAAAATAATATTTCTTTCCTCCTCATAGTAAATTTTAAAAGACAGTAATTCTTTGACTGATATTTTTCTGTAGTTTGGTCATTTTAAAATGACCTTGTTTACTGCCTGAAGAACAGTTAAAAGTTTAACAGTATATACAGTACCTGCTAATTTTCTTCTCCATCATGGTCATTACTTGTGTCTTTATATCCATGTAAAGATTTAGAGTCACATCTTCAGCTAAGTCAGCACAGTTCCTTTGATTTCAGCTGAGGATCTGGCCTTTATTACTCAAGCTGGGCTACTTACAGATATTGCGTTTGTAATGTAAATATAATTTTATGAGGTTGTAAATCATTTTGGAAAGTGGATGAAATGCTTCTGTAGAAATCTTGGTTTGATAACAATCATGCTATATATGGTTGAATAGAAAAGGAAACTCTTGACATGCCGCAGCTTTTAGTATGGGAGTAAAATAGCTCAGAGTCGCATTCTGCATGATCTTTGCATACGATGTAAACAACACATGAAAAAATAGGTTGCAAGTCCCTCAGTAACAAATATTTAATGGCTAGGTAGGAAATGTAGTTTGGTCAATCACCTAAAGATCTGTGAAAACCAGGAAATTATTTTACTTCCAGCAATCTGTTTTCTACTTGGGTATCAGAAAAGCCATATGATGCCCAAATGGACAGGTAATGTATTAAAAACTGTTGTTGTTTTTTTAATGTTTTGGAGAAATGCATCCAGATTTTTTTTGTTTGTTTCCCCTTAATAAGAGGAAGTGCAACTGTCTTGATATTTGGATGTGCTAGAAAAGAGTCCTTACTAATAAATGAAGAACTGGGTTCCCTCTAGTCAAGTTATGTATTATTCACAAAACCTAGCTCTCTCTCCCAGGCTCCATATATTGCTGATATTAAAAAATAATACCCATGGAAATAGCTTAAAGGTAAACTTCAAAAATGTTCTTTCTTTTTTTTAAATGCAAACTGGTTAAGTTTGTGGTTGAGTAATAGAAAATGGTATGTGTATAGAAGACTTTACAGATTATTACATTATAAAATAAGGCACGTGAAAATCAGTTTGTCCTTTACTTATAAACTGAATCTTGCATCAGAATTCTTTAGATCCTTGCATATGCAGCAATCTTAAATGTGGATTTCCTCTTCTTCCCGCGACACCTGGAAGCAGGCCAGAATTTTGACCTGGGCTGGACTTAAAGGTATGTCTCCACAAGGATAAAAGACCCCCAGCAGGCCTAGGTCAGCTGGCTAAGCCTGTGGGGATAAAAATTGCTGTGTAGATGTTTGGGCTTCAGGATCCCTTGTCGGATCCCAAGAGCTTGGGCTCCAGCCCAAGTTCAAATGTCTACACAACAATTTTGAAATCCGCCAGACTGAGTAGGCTGACCTGAGCCAGCTGTGACGGTGCCACGGGTCTTTTATTCCTGTGTAGACGAACCCTAAGTCTCCTCTTGGAAACCCTAACCAGAGTCAATAGCTTCCAAAGCTGCACCGCACTCAACTTTAAATTAGCAATGCTTTTATTTGTTTAAATTGAGAATTTGTTTGCAACAGAACCTTTAACTGAACTTCAGACAGTAGTGGTAAGCTGCCAATTAACTGATTATACTAACTCCTCCAGCATAATTCTCCCTGGGTGGGCATGAAGGGCCTAAGAAAGGAAATTACTGGATAAGAATACATTTTTCCTTCTATGTCCAGCAGTCTTAACAGTGGTATGTTTGTAGCATTGAGTGTCATCCCTGAGTTAGCAAAGTAACACTAACTATAAACAATGATAAAGATACTTTTGAGTGAAAGTATAGATATATTTGTGACTAGCCAGTGGACAAAAGGAGGAATGGAAAACTGAGAGGGAGGAAAAAAGAAGAGGGGGGAATCCCTCCCCTCAAAAAAACTTGTCAAACAATCTGGTGGCTATTTGTCTCTAAATCTGTCACAGACACTGAGGAACACATGCAATAGGCAAATGAAAAGATTATTTCATTTTTGTAAATATGGTGGTGTTTTAACATGTATTCTATCTCAGAAGCAAAAATGCTCGTCTTCTAATAGGTCAAAACACATTCACCTGAACTGCTTTGTGTTATGGAATTTTTTTTTGCTCTACCCCACTGCCAAACAGGTGATTGTATGTCTTATATACTGCAGGACTGTGCTCACAAGCAAAGGAGCTAAATTTGATAGACTGCAGGAAGAATCCCATCTTCTAGTTTTGCAGACTCATTTTTTGAAAGCTTTTCTGGCTTTTTGTATCAGAACAGGTCAAGACCTTCAAATCTGTGTTGGGATCATTTGAGGCAGCACAGATAAAACCTTTAATACACATTTGTCTTTAATTAAAAATGTTAACAAGCTAACAAAAGGATATTTCCAAAGATAATTGTAGAGTTTTATAACTGGGAAATATGAGAAATTTTTTCCTCTGTAAGTCTTAATGTGCTAAACTAAAGGCAGAAGGATCATATTTTCACATTGACTTTGGGGGTGGTTCTTGGCTTGTCATCATTTGCAGTGACACATATTCTTGCTGATCTCAAACCTTGTTCATTTTTAGAAAGTCTCTTAATGATTGACTCTGTAATGATGTTGTTGCTGTACCTTTTTCGTGACATGTAACTTCAGTCCTTCATAGTTATAATGTTAAATTATGGGTTTGACTGATCTCTTTGCTGTTTGGTGATTTGAGAGCACATCCTTTTCAGTGATCTATTCTCCTTCATCTCCTTGTGAATGGCAAGCCAGATCACCACCTACAGGAGAGAGAACAAATGAGATTCTGTTTGCACCAGTTGAATTTGTATTGTGTAGTTCTAAGTATGCAAACTATACCATTTTAAATTGAGAATGTCATCTCCTGTAGTTTCAAATGATAACCTGCCCATCAGGATCAGAGATGAGCCTCTGTCCATTTTATTACTTTTATCTTGACCTTTTCTGATAGCTTGTTTCAATTGGTTTATGGGTGTGAGGCTTCTATCCTATCCTGATATACAAAAAAAAGTTCAATTGGGACTGATCTCCTCTCTCTTACATCACTGATATTTACATGGACATAGCTCCAGTGAAGCCAGTGTAGTTTTGCCAGTATAAAACTGGCATCGCAGAGTGGAGAACCAGGCTAAATTAATTGAATATGCAAATAATACCAAATGTGTACTGTATTGTCTGAGACACGGAAGTCAGGGTTTTTATCAAGTGGTCCATTTTCAGCACAGAGTATGGAGTTAATGTGTTGTTAAATCTTCACACACTGCTGAAAACTTACCATTAAATGTCTCTCTTTGGTCTTTAAAGACTTATTTTCGGTGCTGAGACATATTTGCACAAAATGTATTGTTCATAGCTGCATGTCAATACTGTAATGTTAAAATTGTAGAAAATAAACAAAATTATTAAGCAGAGGTATTTCAAAGGCCTTTGAATGTCAGGTGATGTTACACGTTATGCCGCAACAACTATAACGTGGAGAAAAAAGGCATTGTGGTCCAAACATTTTTAGGAGTTTCTTGATCACATTTGCTCAGCTTAGAAGTGAAAAGTTGCTAGTGTTTTTCTAATTGCCAACCTTGGAATCTGATAAATCAAAAATATGTTTTTTGGCTTAGTGACCACTATGGGAACCTGAACAGAATCCAGCTCACACTTCCATTGTTGTGCTGTTTTTGCAAGGCTAACAGAAGGAAAAGTAGTAAAAATGTATTTGTGTCCCTTAAGCAAGCACACATGAATCTAAAAGCACCCAGGCAATGGATCTGTTGTGCAAGAAGGTGCCATTTGTATAAAGTTACAGAGTTTGACAGAGTTCTTTTGCTATTTTCATTTTGGGCCAAACTTGAAAAACTGGCCATGCCAATAAAAACATGCTTGTATCCATTACATCTATAATTTATTTCACAAAAAACTAGGATTTGCATGCACAGCTTTAGAAAATATAGCCCTTCAGCCCTTTAATCTTTTTCCAGCAACAATTTAGGCCTTTAGTCCATGTTCCTGAAACATTTTTTTGTCTTTGAAGTTTTTTTAGAACTAGTGTTTTACAAAATATTGGACATTATAAAACGTTTGGCTCTACTGACTATAGAGTTCTTGCATAAATATTTTTAAGTTTACATTTTAAACTTTTATTTTCCAACACCATATTCCATCAGGAGAATGATTTATAGCTCTATTAGTCTTGCTCCGTAGCACAAACATTGGGGTCTGAGTTGCACACATCTCGTGGTGTGTGTTTGTATAACATATATTAAAAGTGCAGTGTGCTTTTCCTAACATTTCTGTTAATTCCAAACCATATCTCTTCCAATGTTTCAAAGGCACTAATCCTGAATGAGGCAAAGCTGTGACTATTTAAAAGTAGATTGTTTTTATTCAGTGAAGTGCAAAAAGTTTCTGAAAATTGTCTTAAGTGAAAAAAAATGCTGTCCATGATATTGTCATCTGCTCTCCTCTTAACTTCTGCCCCTCCTCTATCTTCTTATAACATGTGGCTCTTGATCTCACTTTCCTCACAATCCCCCAGCTCTGTGATTTCCTATCTGATCCCTTAGTCTCACTTCTCCTTGCTGTCACTTCTTATACAAATTTCAATCTTAGATCACTTTGCTCACTAACCTTTGACCTTATCTTCACAAAGCATTGCTTCCTCTTTGATTTCTCAATATGAGATCTCCTCAGCAACTATCTTATCTCCTTCAACGAACATTGCATGCTCATCCCCTTTTACCACCTCTCCGCCATATTCTTCCAGTCTGTCAACATGTACAACTTCTCAGCCCTTTCCTTTTTTCTTTCCCTCACTTCCATGGTTCCCTTCAGTCCACTTTCTCCTCTACCCTCAACTTTTACCCTTCTCTTCAAAAGTAAAGTCCACCTGTCACCTTCCAGGATACAGTCCAGACCAGTGAATGGTTGTCATCACCTGCCATGCAACCTTGGGTGTCTCACATTGCTTTGTTGTTGTAGCTCCCAACTTGGGTTACTCACAAACAGCCAAATAGCATGCAGGTCACCCCCTGAGTGTCTGGGTATAGTTGCAGTCCTGGCTCTAGCAGCATGTTAGCAAACACAAGCCATGCTCTGGCTTGGTTAATACTTTCAAGGTGACCTCAACATGCTCCCCATCCTGAATTTCCCCCAAAATATGTATTCTGCACTGTCCAGCCCTCTCCTGGACAGTTCAAATATTATGGGTCCGTTGCCCCTGTCAGGGGTCAATATGCAACAGTTTGCTACTCTAACTGGAGTAACCAAACAGTTCAGTTTAACTACAACACTAGTTGTATTAGTTTAGATTTATAAAACAAGTTTATTTAACTATAAAGTCAGAGTTTAAGTGCCGTCTGATAGAGCTGATGGAAGAGAAGATCCTAGGATTGGAGGTGCAGGTGGAAAGTCTGGTTGAGTTTAGAAGGGAGTTTGAGTGGATGATGGAGCAAAGATATGAGGCAGCTAAAGGGAAAAGCTCAGACTTGCAGATGGAAGCAGGACTGAAGAATTCTGAGGGGAGACTGCTGGGTGAAGAAAATGGACAGTGGAAGGATGTGCCTAAGAGAATGAGGCAGAGGAAAAGATGGGCTAGTGAAGGAGAAATAGAGCTCAAGAACAGGTTTGCAAAGTTGGAAAATGAAGAAGGGGCTCAGCAGGTGGTCACTGAAGGTGGAAGGGCAAGGAAGAAGAGAAGAGCAGCTAGTCCTATAGGAAAAGGGGAACAGTCAATGGAGACTACACCAAATATGAGCCCCAGGAGGATACAGGATGGGTTGAGGAGGATTACAAGGGAGAATAGGAATGGAAAGAACTTGCAGCCAGAGGGAACAGGGGTTAGACCGGACAATCGCACCGTCACCAGGAAAAGGCAGATCTATGTGATCAGGGACTCCTTACTGAGAAGAATAGACAGGCCTGTAATGAGAGCTGATCCAAAGAATAGAAGGGTGAGCTATCTTCCAGGTGCTAAGATACGGGATGTGGACCTGAGGTTGAGAAGGATCCTAAAGGGAGCGGGAAAGAATCCACTGATTGTCCTTCATGTGGGAACCAATGATACCGGTAGATTCTTGCTGGAACGTATCAAGGGAGACTATGCCAGGCTGGGGAAGACGCTTAAGGAAATCGAGGCTCAGGTGATCTTCAGTGGGATTCTGCCTGTTCCTAGAGAAGGGCAGCAAAGGTGTGACAAGATTATGACTATCAACAGATGGCTCAGGCAGTGGTGCTATAAGGAGGGCTTTGGGATGTATGGCCACCGGGAGGCATTCATGGACAGAGGACAGTTCTCTCGGGATGGACTCCATCTGAGTAGGGAAGGAAATAGACTTCTAGGATGGAGGCTGGCACAATTGATTAAGAGAGCTTTAAACTAAGAATTTGGGGGAGATGGTTGGGAGATGTCCAGGTTATCTCCACGCCGGATTTTAGCATTGGGAGGGAAGAAAACAAAGTAAGAAAGGATACAGCCGTGGGTAGGAGAATGGACATAAGGAGGAAGGGCAGTGTGGATACCAGTCTAATAGGTCATACTGGCTGTAGAATGACCGTGCCTAATTGGGCAAAGAATGTGAGCGAGGCCAAACAGCAAAAATTAAGATGTTAGTACACTAATGCGAGGAGCCTAGGTAACAAAATGGAGGAACTAGAGCTACTGGTGCAGGAAGTGAAACCAGATATTATAGGGATAACAGAAACATGGTGGAATAGTAGTCATGACTGGACTACATTTATTGCAGGGTATGTGCTGTTTAGGAAAAACAGAAATAAAGGTAAAGGTGGTGGAGTAGCATTGTATATCAATGATGAGGTAGAATGTAAAGAAATAAGCGATGGAATGGATAAGACAGAGTCTGTCTGGGCAAAAATCACATTTGGGAAGAAAACTACTAGAGCCTCACCTGGGATAGTACTTGGGGTGTGCTATAGACCTCTGGGATCTAATTTGGAATGGATAGAGCCCTCTTTAATGTTTTTAATGAAGTAAATACTAATGGAAACTGCGTGATCATGGAAGACTTTAACTTCCCAGATATAGACTGGAGGACGAGTGCTAGTAATAATAATAGGGCTCAGATTTTCCTAGATGCGATAGCTGATGATTCCTTCATCAAATAGTTGCTGAACTGACTAGAGGGGATGCCATTTTAGATTTGGTTTTGGTGAGTAGTGAGGACCTCATAGAAGAAATGGTTATAGGGGACAACCATGGTTCAAGTGATCATGAGCTAATTCAGTTCAAACTGAACGGAAGGATAAACAAAAATAAATCTGCGACTAGGGCTTTTGATTTCAAAAGGAGTGACTTTCAAAAATTAAGGAAATTAGTTAGGGAAGTGGATTGGACTGAAGAATTTATGGATCTAAAGGCAGAGGAGGCCTGGGATTACTTTAAGTCAAAGCTGCAGAAGCTATCGGAAGCCTGCATCCCAAGAAAGGGGAAAAAATTCATAGGCAGAAGCTGTAGACCAAACTGGATGAGCAAGCATCTCAGAGAGGTGATTAAGAAAAAGCAGAAAGCATACAGGGAGTGGAAGATGGGAGGGATCAGCAAGGAAAGCTACCTTATTGAGGTCAGAACATGTAGGGATAAAGTGAGACAGGCTAAAAGTCAAGTAGAGTTGGAACTTGCAAAGGGAATTAAAACCAATAGTAAAAGGTTCTATAGCCATATAAATAAGAAGAAAACAAAGAAAGAAGAAGTGGGACCGCTAAACACTGAAGATGGAGTGGAGGTTAAGGATAATCTAGGCATGGCCCAATATCTAAACAAATACTTTGCCTCAGTCTTTAATGAGGCTAATGAGGATCTTAGGGATAATGGTAGCATGACAAATGGGAATGAGGATATGGAGGTAGATATTACCATATCTGAGGTAGAAGAAGCGAAACTCAAACAGCTTAATGGGACTAAATCGGGGGGCCCAGACAATCTTCATCCAAGAATATTAAAGGAATTGGCACATGAAATTGCAAGCCCATTAGCAAGAATTTTTAATGAATCTGTAAACTTAGGGGTTGTACTGTATGACTGGAGAATTGCTAACATAGTTCCTATTTTTAAGAAAGCGGGGGGGGGGAGTGATCCAGGTAATTACAGGCCTGTTAGTTTGAAATCTGTAGTATGCAAGATCTTGGAAAAAATTTTGAAGGAGAAAGTAGTTAAGGACATTGAGGTCAATGGTAAATGGGACAAAATACAACATGGTTTTACAAAAGGTAGATCGTGCCAAACGAACCTGATCTCCTTCTTTGAGAAAGTAACAGATTTTTTAGACAAAGGAAATGCAGTGGATCTAATTTACCTAAATTTCAGTAAGGTGTTTGATACTGTGCCACATGGGGAATTATTAGTTAAATTGGAAAAGATGGGGATCAATATGAAAATTGAAAGGTGGATAAGGAATTGGTTAAAAGGGAGACTACAGCGGGTCATACTGAAAGGTGAACTGTCAGACTGGAGAGAGGTTACCAGTGGAGTTCCTCAGGGATCAGTTTTGGGACCAGTCTTATTTAATCTTTTTATTACTGACCTCAGCGCAAAAAGTGGGAGTGTGCTAATAAAGTCTGTGGATGATACAAAGCTGGGAGGTATTGCCAGTTTAGAGAAGGACTGGGATATCCTACAGGAGGATCTGGATGACCTTGTAAACTGGAGTAATAGTAATAGGATGAAATTTAATAGTGAGAAGTGTAAGGTCATGCATTTAGGGATTAATAACAAGAATTTTAGTTATAAGCTGGGGACGCATCAATTAGAAGTAACAGAGGAGGAGAAGGACCTTGGAGTATTGGTTGATCATAGGATGACTATGAGCTGCCAATGTGATATGGCTGTGAAAAAAGCTAATGCGGACTTGGGATGCATCAGGCGAGGTATTTCCAGTAGAGATAAGGAGTGGTGAGACACTCTATACAAAACAGTGGTGAGACCTCATCTGGAATACCGTGTGCAGTTCTGGTCTCCCATGTTTAAGAAGGATGAATTCAAACTGGAACAGGTACAGAGAACGGCTACTCGGATGATCCGAGGAACGGAAAATCTGTCTTATGAAAGGAGACTCAAGGAGCTTGGCTCGTTTAGCCTAACCAAAAGAAGGTTGAGGGGAAATATGATTGCTCTCTCTAAATATATCAGAGGGAGAAGAATTATTTAAGCTCAGTACCAATGTGGACACAGGAAAAAATGGATATAAACTGGTCATTGGGAAGTTTAGACTTGAAATTAGACAAAGGTTTCTAACCATCAGAGGAGTGAAGTTTTGGAATATCCTTCCAAGGGAAGCAGTGGGGGCAAAAGACCTTTCTGGCTTCAAGATTCAACTCGATAAGTTTATGGAGGAGATGGTATGATGGGATAACATGATTTTGGCAATTAATTGATTTACTATTCATGGTAAATAGGCCCAATGGCCTGTGATGGGATGTTAGATGGGGTGGGATCTGAGTTACTACAGAGAATTCTTTCCTGGGTATATGACTGGTGAATCTTGCTCACATGCTCAGGGTTCAGCTGATTTCCATATTTGGGGTCGGGAAGGAATTTTCCTCCAGGGCAGATTGGAAGAGGCCCTGGGGGTTTTTCGCCTTCCTCTGTAGCATGGGGCATGGGTCACTTGCTGGAGGACTCTCTTCATCTTGAAGTCTTTAAACTGTGATTTGAGGACTTCAATAGCTCAGACATAGGTGAGAGGTTTATTGTAGATGAGATTCTACAATAGGGTGAGATTCTGTGGCCTGCATTGTGCAGGAGGTTGGACTAGATGATCATAATGGTCCCTTCTGACCTTAATATCTATGAGTCTATGAGTATAATGTATTAAAGACAGAAATGGTTACAAGAGAAATAAATATAAAACATTTTATAGTAGCTAAAACTTAAACTAGACTTGGTTCAAGGTAAAATCCGTACCACAGGTTCCCAGCACCATTGCTGACCAAATTCTCAGAACAGGAACTCCGCCAAGGTCAGTGGGCTGGTTCCTGTGTCATCTTAAGAGAAAGAGAGAGAGATACCCTGGGGTGGTTTTGCTCCTCACTTTTAGAGTCCAGTCACCCTTTGAAATGCATTTTCCTGCATTTTACCTGTAGATAAATTTCCTTCTTGCTGTGAGGATGGAGATGTGGAGTCTCATGGTGAAAGAGGTTCCATGTTATGGTTTGCTAAAATGCAGATTGATCTGTTCCTGCCCCACTTCGTTGCCAAAGAATGGCCACTTGATGGGTGATTGCCAATGCACATTGATGACGCCTGGCTAGAGGTGGTAGCTTGTCCTTTGTCTTTGAGAAACTGGTTTACCCCCTCTTGCTGCCAACTTCCTCAAGAAAAATCAACCAGATCCACCATGAAATCCCTCCCATCCCACCCCCTGGGCTGGAATAGCAGCATTGTATAAACAGTGTTGCAGCTCCCTGGGTTGGCTGTGGTTTGGGGGTATTGAAGGACATTTTCCCACAAACCATGATTTCTCTACATATGCATATGTACACTTTTCAGTCATAGTGCACATTTTCTAAATTAATTTAATACAGTACATATTTTCCCTACAGGTTGCAATTGTTCATACGGTCTATTAAGTAAATCGCTTGAGTTATGATGTAGCAGGAAGATAATAGAATGTTTTTTCCTTTCTCTTTACAGGAAATAACCACTTGTTTACCAGAGTACTATAAATGGACACAGTACCTCTTTATTAACTTATTTGAATCTGGGTTAGTCTATCAAAAGGAGGTAAGTGCAAACATTGACCTATAAAATTATGCATATACCTTAAACTTAATGTCCTAAGTCACTCATACTATAAATAATGTCTTTCAGGCTCTTCAGTTCCCATTCATTAAGGGGACAGATATTTGCATTACTGTGTTTATGCTTTTGTATATCACTGTAAAAGATAACAAAATGTTAATGGGTAACTATCTTCCACTGCTAGGTATAATGGCAAGGCAAATCAATTATCTTTATTATCAAAGTGGTATATAGTGGCCCTATGTGCAATATTGGTATGCCAAATGATTGATGTATATTGGATTTGTTTATTTCATGGCTCCCCTAATGTCATAGAACGACTCCTGCTTACTTAGGGTGCTGTCCTTCTCCTAGCAAAGTTATTGGAAGATTTACCATTGACTTAAATGGGATCAGGATTGACCTCATCAGCAATAAGACCCTTCAATCGGTGCTGACACCAGTTAATGCACATCTTCAGCTCTGCCTCCAGCACACTTGAGATATGCCTTAAAAAGTCTGAAGTATCATTTATTGCAGTTATAAATGGAGTACTAGAGGACCAACTGTGGCTTTGCTAAGGCTATAAGGGTAGCCTTGAGCGAAGATGGATGTAGAGCTCCATTCCATGATTGGGAATGCCAGGCTAGTAATTACCAGTTTACACATGGTTTAATTAGTCTGGGAGCTGGAGTCAGTGAAAATTAACAGAGTCTGTCTCTGTCTTTCAGCCTCACTAAAGAACCCAGTTTATATTCATCATGGCAGAATCTTGTCTCTTCTCTAAAGTGAGAGACTGCATGAGTTCTGAACACAAGTGGAGAGGATGCAGTAGTGAGACAGAAGGGACAAAACACAGCTTTAAATCCCTGATTATGACTTTCAGCTATTGACTTACATGTGTTGTTGCTCTATCTTTTTCTTCATTGATTGTGATGGAGTTTCCTATTTGAAAAGTTCTAGATTGTGTAGTAGTGCTAATTAACACCACTGTCTCATGGCTAGTTTAATCATAATCCAAGATTTCAACATATATGCTTCTCTTCAATATCAGCAAACCAAAATCATCCCATTTCTTCCCAGCTTTGAGTCATAGTTATTTAACAAAAGAAAACTAGTTCATACTGATACTGCTTCATTTTGGCTTTTTAGCATTTTATTATTTTTTTAATATTGTCTGTTTTATGTTCATCAGTGTTTTATTTTAACTTTGCAGTGGTCTAATCATCTTGTTAGGGAGTTCTTTATAAATAAAATGGTCACTATTTTTAGAGTCACATTTACAATGTGATATACCATTATTGAAGATATGTATTTTGATTGGCTTTGAAAATGGATTGTAATAAATTAATCTTGCATGGTCTGATATTAAATATCTTCTTAATTTAAAAAAAGTTTGACCTTATTTGTAGGTTAAAGATAAAAGGTAGCTGAATCACATTAAGCATGAATTCCCATGAAATTCTTGTATTCATGTGAGCATGATTTGAAGATAGGAATTTAAATTTTTTATCAAAAATATCTATATTTAATTCATTCTGTCATCATTTATATTGTATAAATCAATGCAGGCAATCAGATGATGCATAAAAAGTCACTGTTACTAACAATAGTATTCCTAAGGGGAAGGGAATCAAGCAACTACATGCTACAGTATTTCCCTTCACACAATTTGTGAAGTGGTTTTTGCTGCTTCCCAAGCACAGGCATTGTGTTTAAGAAGAAAAAAAAGTTTTGAAATTGGGATATTTTGAAAGGAGAATGATGATAAATATTCAAAATGCAGTAACATGAGAGAGAAAATCCTTATTTATTTAAATTCTGAGATTTTGAGTCTTCCCCCTACATAATAGGTTTATTTAATTTATTTCAAATAATGTGTTAATGTATAAAACATTGTGGAGCAGAGCTGTAAGTCAATTTGCCTGTAAGTCACTTTGTATAGCTCAGCTGAAGTTACTAAATGATGCTTTATATGGTGGATTGATTTTCACAGTTGCTATTATTCTTTTCTTGTTTAAATTTCCGTTCATGTTTTTTTTTTTTTAATAAATGCCTGTTAGCATATCTCTTTCATTTACCATGCCATGAGATTCCTTCAATCTCTTATTATAAACAGTAGAGGTTCCAATCTTTCAAAATTATGCATGTCTTTTTCTGCTGTGTATAACATGCAGTATTTGTGATTTAGGCCGAAACACAAATTGCATACATGTGATTAAGGCTGGATTTGAACACAGATATTTTCTCCACTGTACCATTTTGTATTTTCTAGCTTACTTGGATTGATATAAATAGGAGAGCGTGATATCTAAAATAACCTACATTGAGTAGTCAAATTCAGTGCAGGAAATGTTAACTCTGTTTAACTTACTTATATTTACAGCTGACCAGTATTACTTATTGAACATTTTTATATGTGATTCTTCATCCTCTCAGGTTAGAGCTCCTTAGCTATAAATTTTCCTCATACTTACCCCCAGAGCTTTTGGATCAGTACCAGCCTATTTAACTTCAGACTATATTCTTGCTCTGTAAAGTCAATGAGAATGATGTTCAGTAGTGTTTTAACTTCATTATTGAAGTTAACAAATGCCCTTGGGTTAGTTAGTACAATTTGTTAGTACAATCAATCCAACTGTATGTGTCTTAACTCTGTAGAAAGGTAGCAGGCTTCACTGTTGGCCTTTGAGTTCTGAAGAGCACAGTGTCCAACAGATCCTCAGTTGAGTCTCAATTCATGGAGATGACTCTAATGGACATTTTTATGCAGAGATCATGGGAGCCTTGGAAACTATCTTTGTACTGAGTACTGTCAATATCTGAGAAGTTAGATCCACTTTTTGTGACACATATACTAAAACTAGTACTTTGTTTCCTGAAACATTTTTAGGCCATGGTTAATTGGGACCCAGTGGATCAGACTGTTCTAGCAAATGAACAGGTGGATGAAAATGGCTGTTCGTGGCGTTCAGGAGCAAAAGTGGAACAGAAGTACCTCAGACAGTGGTTTATCAAAACTACAGTTTATGCAAAGGTGAGAGTATGAGGTTTTTGGACCTCACCCCATAAAATCTTTCTTCAGGTCTTCATCAAGCTAGCAGGATAATGTTATGCATGCATGCGCGCAGACACTATTATTCCTATTTGTTTTCTCCTCCTCCTCTAAAGTAAGAGATCTAAATAACTGGTTTAGGATTCAGCAGTGGAAAAGTCAAAAATGGGAATGGTTTGTTTTCACCATTAGGTGCTATTTGTTTATATCCAGTTTTTATTTTTTTCTCATATATGGCCAATCAGGAAGATTAGGTTTGCCTTTCACACGTGCTTCTTATAGGTAAGGATCAGTGTTTTAAAATATATTTGAGTTGAGTAACCCTGTCAGAGTCTCTTCTCCCTTCACTTGTCATGTGAATCTTCAGCTAACAACAGGGACTGAATAATCATTAATTATATTTTTTAAATTCTTTTTCCTCCTTGAAGCTTCTACAAAATATTTGATCATTACCCATTTAATATAAACAATCAAGGCACATACTATAGGTAGATCATCTTTCTGTTTATCTACACTCCTCTTTTGAATCCACTTGCTTTCTCTGTGATACTGTTTCTCCCTTTTTTCTCCTAACTACTACTTTTGCTTAACCTCCAAGTATGTGCTTAAGTAACCCACCGCATAGCAATCATGCACAAAGGGTCAATGATGTGTTATGCAGTCACCTTGGATGTTGCATTAATCAAGTGTACCTTGTTTCTGCACAACGTTCTTTAGGCTTCCAGTATGTCAGGAGAGTTTTTTGGTTTGTTTTTAGAATTGGTTATTGTTACTGCACCTATATTCATTCATTTCTTAAAATAAAGAAAAAAAAATTGAACAAAAATGCTGTTTGCTCATATGGCACTTCACCAGTGATGACACATTTTCAAGCATAGAAAGAGTGACAATGCTTTAAATTTGTAGCAGGAACCCTTATTTGTTGACTATGCCGATACTATTTTAAGTAATCATGCCCATGTTCTCTCATTTTTCAAAACTATCGGTAAACTTTAGATACTGTCAGGTAACATTTATAGATTCCTTTTTTTAAAAAAAGTAAATTTTAATTAGCTTTTTTGTTTTGACAGATTTCTTTGGTAAAAGTATAATGGGCTTAACTGATGGCATTATTATTCAAACTGTTATCTGTGCATTTTAGAATCTTACACCAAAATATTTAGTTACTATGGTTACTCAGCTAGGACTGTATGCAGATTCATTGAAAAAGCTATCTGTTAGTTATTTCTGTATACAACTGTAAAATGGTATAGTTATTTTTTATGCACAGCCAGCTAAGTCTTCAAATCATGATATGTAAGGTTGGCCTTTGTTAGCCCTGCCCTCTCCTGAAGGGGTGCTATGAAAATTTCAATAACGTTTTGATATTTGGTTTTAAAAACTCATCACCAAAGAGCAGAAAATAGATACATTTCAAATGTTGCAAAACAGAAATAACTTCAAAATTTTTTTTTTTTCATGAATTCATATCCCTGTTTTTTGTCCAACTCTAGGGTAATATATTTATACTTATTTTAAAAGTGTGGAAATTGGCAGGAACCACAAAATCCTGCCACAGTTAAGTTTATAGCTAATGCTGAGAATTGATCTCTCTGAGTGCATGTTTTTTAAACAGATATTTAGAGGCACATCCTTCCTGTGGTATATAGGTTGAGTAGCTGGATAGTACATTATGAAGTTTTAGGCATAGCTTCCTACCCAACCCATGGATGGAGAAATGGTCAGTGAAGGGACCTACCAGCTCAGTTTCAGCTTTTCCCTTGGCTTGCCCTTACACCTAACAGTCCCTTTCTCAGCATTGTGTACGGAAACCCCTCAAAGAAGGATTCCAGCACACAGGAGTTTGTACCTTCTGGCCAGGGGTTAGGCATTCAGCTCTACCAACATCCACACTCTGTGGAATCATGGGAGTTCCACTGCTGTCCCTCCGTTTGCCTCTTTTTGAGGTAGAGAGCTAAGTGGGTGTCACTGTGAGTGTATTCATGGATGCATATGGTTTGTTAAAGTGCATAAATTACATCTCAGATATGAAGAAAAAGGCAACTGAGGAACTGTCTAATTTGAGTGAGGCAACAGAAGGAAATATTTCAGTGTTGTTAAATCCCATATTGATTTGCCTTTAGAATTAGAATTCTGTGCTCCATGGAAAACCTTTGATTGTGCTGTTAGTATCAAGGACAAAGGAAATCTTGAAAAATATCACAGATTTAAAAAGAAAATAATGCTTATTTCCTACTGTATGATTTTATTTGCCAGTATTTAGAACAGCATTTCATGCTGAAAAAAGTGAAATTTGTGAGTGATGAGCACAGGTGGGATTAATAATTAACACAAAATCCTTACAAGGAGAGAATGCTCAGATTAAAAGCAAATTCTGATTAACTTGTATTAATGGTTTGTTCTGCCATAGAAAAGTATTGCAGTATATAACTAGTCTTGTGTGTCCTGATTTCTTGTTTCTTGAATATTTTTCTTGTTTTATTTCTGTGGTACTGTGCAGAATGGTTGCCCCCTTACTCCACAATAAAATAAAACCAAATACTTGCCTTTTAGTGGAGAAGGGATCTTGACAGTATCTCAGCTAAAGTGCATAATGTAAGATAAAGGCTCAGTCGTGAGGAGAATAAAAAAGTTGCCTTTTAATCTTTAATTTTTCAGACTCTGGAATTTTCTGCTTCCCGCACTTAAGGTTCTGTCAGATTTACCATCCCTCTGGTTGAATGGGGTGGATACAAATCCCTTTGGAGCCCTTACTCTTGAGTCATGTAAAGCACTGTCTCCCGTACAGGGGCCCACAGCACTGTCTCCACAGCTCTCTTGGCACTTGTTAACGCAAGGAGTGAACCCATATCCCCCACACAGCAACACAGGAATTACTTGTAGGCATCCAGGCCAGGCAGTTCTTTCAGGCTTAATATAAATAAAGTATAGCATTAAATGCTACAACACTATAGATCTAAATTCCTACTATAATAGTAACTAAAGCAATGGACTTTCAGGATTAATTTTTTTAAATAGAAACAACTAATCTATTGCAGTGCTTGAAGTCGGATTTGTAGAATGAATATG
Source organism: Lepidochelys kempii (assembly GCF_965140285.1). Lineage (NCBI taxonomy): Eukaryota > Metazoa > Chordata > Testudines > Cheloniidae > Lepidochelys > Lepidochelys kempii. The sequence goes on from NC_136381.1 coordinate 189,908,562, forward strand.
ACTGTTTTTTCCAGTTTTCTCCAAGTGGTACATTTGTGACTAAAGAATATGGGAAAAAATTCTCTTCAGTGACATAAAGAGAGAGAGAGCTGACTATTTTAGGAACTTAATTATCTTGTCTTTTATTTATCTCAGTTGTATCTGGTCAGGCAGCAGTGTTTATTGACAACCAGTTACAGAATATAGAAAGAGGCAAAAATTGCTGAGAATTGAGGCCCTTGCTAGTGAGATTTTGAAGCAGGTACAGTACCAATGTTATTTCTCCTTGTGTGTATATATATATTTTTTCAGAATACTTCACACTTGGGAAATAAGATTTAAGTGTGACCTATAGTAGTGTAGAAAGAAGCAATTGAAGGTAGAGGAATAAAATAATAAGAGATTGGGAAAAATAATTAAAAATCCAGTTCTGTAAGAAAAAAAAAGACGAGTTGGAAATACTTCAGTAGAGTATTAAATAGATGAAATATATGTAATGTTATCTTTATTTGCCACCATATTGTTGTGTGTTAAATTATAGCAAATGACTTTCTGTTGCACCATAATACTTGAATTATATTCAGTTACTGTATTGGGAGTATGGGTAAATATAGGTAAGAACTTAAATTTTGCCAGTTTAAATTTAACAGATCTTGAGTATACCCATGGCTTCCTACTAATGTGATTTCAAACCCAGCACTTTTCCCCACTATTTTGTGTTTAAGTGTAAGACATTTTTGTTTGTTAATAAATTGAATACTTTTGAAGTAAAATCATTTGCCCACTTCTTTGTGTTATCCTCTCTTATATTTGTGGAGCAGTTCAATCATCCAATTTCATAAGTGTCATCTGTAAGTAGAATAAAAAGTTTTGGTTTTACATCTTACATGTTAAGTTTTGATTTCCTCATAGGGTAGGAAATGTCTGTTTACTTCATTTACTGTCATTGAAGTATTGAAACTCTTTGTATCAGTAAGGATATGATATCAGGCATCCATCTGTCATAAAATTCATATTTCCCTAAAGTCAGATAGAGATTCAGTTTTCTTTATTTTAAAATCTGTCACCCCACTCCAGCCCATCCCTTTTAGTGCAACAGAGGAGGGATCTCTTCTTTGTTCGGAAACTATTGGGAAAATGTTTGTTTTAAGTCTCTGTACCCTGAATTTATTTGAATAGATTGCTATGTATAGGCTCTATTACCGTATAATTCTTGGCTAGACTACCAAAATTTGACCTGGCTTTACTTTGACTTTGTTTCTATTGAAGATTGTTATTCATGCCTTGCATTTCCCATGTCAATTATTACAATTCCTTCTTTTAGATCTGCTTAAAATTGGTACCTTTTAACCTTCAGAAAGTAACAGAGTGGTGCTACTCTCTTACTTGAAAGTGGGACCATCTCAAAGGATGATATTCTCACTGACCTTTAAATCTGCCCTTCTGACTTCCATAACCTTCCTTGGACTTGCACTATTCTAACGTTTTGATCTCATTTACTGTACTCCTCCTTCCTGGTGTTAGAGAGTTATTTTTCTTGTGGTGCTGTATCTGTATTGTAAATTTCCTTCCTTCTAGGCCAACCAAAGGGAGGGAGAGTTCCATCTAGAAAGAGAATCTGCTACTTATTTTCTTCAAGTTTCTCTTTTAAAAGCTTCTTCTTAAATGTGAAGATGGAGTTTATGTCCCTGACAGTTTTATCCTTCTCCATTTGGCAGATAGTATTTTCTGTTTTTCATTTGTTGCAGAAGTCAGTATGATAGCTGTTATGTTTATTTCTCTGTGTGCTAGACCTACTACTGTTGGTTGTTTCTCTAGTGTTAGCTAGTAGCTAGTTAACAAATTCTACGAAGCTCTTGGCTCCAGTGGGAACTGTACACTTATTTCTGAGGGCAGAAAATGGCTCCATGTTATTTAAGGAATCCCAACAAAATGGGAAGTGATTTTTTTTAAGTATCAGCAGTAAGAATAACAGAGTTAATGATATTTAAAGTTTAAAGAGATATTTTACAATCTACAGGAAATTCCACACTGGATTATATCAACCATAATATCAGGAAAGTTTCAGGTCTAAACAAGTTAGACAATTGCCTCTTTAAATTAAATTGTATAGCTTTAAATATATATTTAAAACACACAAATATATGTAATATATACATATTTGTGATTTTGTGTGTGTGTTGTGGTGGGGGGTGGGAAGATTACAAATGTATGAAACATGTTAATAAATTGATAGCATTTTAAGTGTTTCTGCATTCTGTCTCTGACTAGAGTTTCCAGGATCTTCTCTGCAGCTGGTTAGAGAGTCAAGTATGTAGTTTATTTGATCTCTTAGCTTTCTTATATATGTGTTAAATTAGCTTATTTACAAATCACAAGTATTTCTGAGAAAGATTTTAAAAATGTCTGCCAAATCATTCCCCTACCTTTCTAACCACTTTCCTCAAAAATATTCAGATCATGTCCACCCCTGGAAGATGCTCTCATATCTCAGTCACTTTTTCTGATCTGGTACTGATATTCTTTACTATTTCCTTTTTCTTCCCCAGCAAATGTAGATTTATTTCTGTCATTTTCTTGGTTATGAATGTGATCATTCTTTAATCTTTCCAGTTCTTTGGTACCTTACTTATGTTTGGGCTGGTCTGTATTACAAAGTAAGTCAATTTATCTACATTGCTCAGGGCTGTGAAAAATTTCACACCTGGTATGACGTAATTAAGCTGACCTGAGCCCCTGTGTAGACATTGCTAGATCAGTGGAAGAATTCTTCTGTCAACCTAGTTACTGCCTCTTGGAGAGGTGGATTTACTATAGCGATGGAAGAACCCCTTCTGTTGTTGTAATCAGTGTCTATTCAACAGCACTGCAGCAGCGCAACAGCAGCGTTTCTAGTGTAGACATACCCTGACTCCTGATTTGTATTTCTTTGTTCATTTTGTTAGTGTGTGTATTGCCAGAGTTCAGTTTAAACTTTTGTTACACCCTTATTTGTCTTAGGTCACTTAACCTTTCTCCTTGCGTCCATTCTGTTTGTCACTTTATCGCATTTGATTTTATTCAATTTTTTGTTTCAGACTTTGCTCTGCCAGTGGATGCCTTTATTTTCCCTGCTGTTTTTGGTGTCTAATCTAATTACAGAACTAGCTTTTGGCCACATTTATTTATATTTTCTCTATGGTTCCAAATTGTGTCTTCCCTGTTTGAAAACAAAGTGAGGGACCAGAATTTTCAAACGTGGATACCTGAAGTTCGACTCCTAAATCCATATTTCAGGCACCCAAATAAGTGTCTTGATTTTCAGTGGTGCGGAGCACCGTGCAGGCACACACTTATGTGAAGAATTTTCTGTGCTCACAAAGTGTATAAGGCTATGTATTCACTGCAGAGTTAACTCTAGTTATTTACACTCAAGTTAGTCTAGATTGAGTGAGAAGGTATGTCTCCACTGCAGTACAAGCCAGAGCTCAGACTTATGCTCAAGCTCTAACCCCCCTTTCGTCTACACACAAATATCTCAGACTCTGACTTAGACTCAGGGTCCTAGGACTCTGCAAGAGTGGAGGGTCCAAGCCCAAGTCAATGTGGGACCCAGGGTTTGAGCCCTAATGCTTTGCAGTGTAGTGTTCTATGTCGGGGGGCATCAGTGGTTATACTGAGTGTCATAGAATCATAGAATATCAGAGTTGGAAGGGACCTCAGGAGGTCATCTAGTCCAACCCCCTGCTCAAAGCAGGACCAGTCCCCAGTTTTTGCCCCAGATCCCTAAATGGCCCCCTCAAGGATTGAACTCACAACCCTGGGTTTAGCAGGTCAATGCTCAAACCACTAAGCTATCCCTCCCCCCCAAATGAGCAGCATCACCCACTTCAAGTCTACCATGTCTGTCGTCGTTCTCCTCCTCCTCTTCCTGCTGCTGCTGCATCATTAGTTCTGTCAAGTGCCTTTGGTGGGTCAGAAAATGCTGCCAAACTGACCAGCAGCATCACTTGGAAGCGCTGCCCACATCCTGAAACAGGAGCAAAAGCCCGAGCAAGAGAAATTTCTGAAATAGCGATACCTCCATATTGCTGGCTCCAGTAGCTGGGAGTACACAGACCAAAATGACAACTCATCAGGCTGTGTTAGCGGGCTGTCCAAATTTCCTGTAACATGCGGTGTGGACAGTCAAATTTTCCCACACTGCACCATGAACAAGGGGCTAAAGCAGCCACATTTCAGGAGGACATTGGGATGTCTGGGATACAGTAGTTTGGACTCAGATCTGTGTACTGCAGTGCGAACATTGGAGCCCCAGATTTGGGCTTGGGTTAAAAAACTCTTAACCTTTCGTTGGCAATCAGTGTAGATGCTCAAGCACAGGGTTCTCAAACCCAGGGTCTGCTGAGTTGAGTCCCACTAACCCGGAACTTACGTTGCAGTGTAGACATACCACAGAGTATGTTTATGCTGCAATAAAAACCCCACAGCACTGAGTCTCAGAGCTAGGTTAGATGACTTGGGCTCGCAGCCTGCAGGGCTATAAAACTGCAGTGTAGATGTTCGGGCTTGGGCTGAATCCCAGACTCTAAGACCCTGTGAGAGAGGAGGGTCTCAGAGCCCAGGCTTCAGCCTGAAACCTCTACACTGCAGTTGTATAGCCTGCAGCACGAGTCCTGCAAGCCCAAGTCAGCTGTGTTCATGCCGTGGGTCTTTTATTGCATTGTAGATGTACACACAGAGGCCATCCACACTGCAAAATAACACTCAGGCTGCACAGTGTGATTGGATTAGCTGCACAAAGTGATTATCATCTGAGGAATCGTGCTAACCTGATCTGTAGTTTATATTTTCTAATGGGCCAGCCAACACAAGTTAAATCTCTACCACACTCGGGTTGACTGTTTGTGTGCGTGGAATGGACATGAATTAGGGGCTATGTTAAAATTATAAAGAAAATCCTAATAGTCATGCAGTGGATTTTGAAGAGAACAGTATCTGTCTAGCCAGTCCTGTGTCTGTTGACCTACTTGCACACTCTTAAAATGTATTTATATATAATTATTTTAAAAGAAATTATCCACTCATTGGTTTGTACGCTGCATTCCTTGCATTGGGTTATAATATGTAAGCACTCAGTATTCACTGTAGATAGAGCCCAGTATTCTTTGGAACAGGACACTAAGCAAGGTAAATAGTCTTAACATGAACATTTAGAACAGTACATGGAACAGTAAAAGGAATTGCTGGTTTTATATTTCACTAAAGTTATTACATAACTTTTTTTAAAAGCAGCAGCAGCAGCTTGGCATTCTTATAGCTATAAATCAGCAGAAAAGGAAGTGGTTAGTTGAGGATGTAAAAGAAGGTTAATCTAATAAGGAATAATAATCCAAAACAGTATTTAGCTATGGAGTGTGGATGACGAAAATGTATTATATTGTGAATCATAGAGTGAATCATAGTAAAAACATCAGTAGCCAGCAACTAGCATTTGTAGCATGTTTTAAGTATATAATTTTTGACATTTTTAATATAATTAAAATATAATAATTGAAAAGAGCAAATTGTGTGTTCAGTAATTATATTCTGTGAAGTGGAGCCTAATTAGTGACATATAGTATGAATGATCCATGTTCCCTGGTAATTGTAAATTAACAAAATAATGAAAGGCTTTCATGTTTCATGTTGGAGCTGTGCAATTTAAGGATAAGTGATACAGCATATTGACTTCCTCTACTTAGAAATTAGCTACTGAACATTGTATCAACTGTCTTTCTGTCTGACTCATGCCTCCAGCTGTATTTCTGCCAAGGTAAAAGATTTGGACAGTACTGGAATACTCTTAGCAAAAATGTCAAATCTTATGAAGTATAGATTGAGATGGGGTTTCCATTATACCCCCCTTTGTTTAAAAATTTGTGTTTCTTTAATTAAAAAAACCTTTGCAAATTCTGTCGACAAAATGAGCAGATTTAACACAAAAAAGAAAAGGAGTACTTGTGGCACCTGAGAGACTAACCAATTTATTTGAGCATAAGCTTTCGTGAGCTACAGCTCACTTCATCGGATGCATCCGATGAAGTGAGCTGTAGCTCATGAAAGCTTATGCTCAAATAAATTGGTTAGTCTCTCAGGTGCCACAAGTACTCCTTTTCTTTTTGCGAATACAGACTAACACGGCTGCTACTCTGAGATTTAACACAATGCTTCCAACAGCAATCAGAATGTTGCCATGCTGTTTGTGTGCCTGAGCGCACACACTAAGAAAGCAATATGTCTATAACTGACTATATAAATGTACACAAACTGCATACGAGTTACATTAATGCAAACTGCTACATTATGGATGGGAAGAAAATAATGGATAATGTGGGAACCATCGCTGTGAATTTCTTCTTTGTTATGTGGGTAGAATCTTATCTGTAATATTGTATTAACATAACATTTTACATTTAATATACACCATTATTGTCGGTTAATATTATTTGTATTGCAATAGCAACCAGAGGTCCGTCCCATTCAGAATTGGGCCTGTTGTGTTAGGTAAAATATAAATAAAATTACAAAAATCTCATAAGGTGTGTAAAACTGAAGGACAGCGTCAATCTCATTGTTATAGTATGACAACTAGTTGAGTTTGAAAAATTTAGGATAAATAAATGTGACCTATCTGAATACAATTTCTAGGCTATTGGCTAGAGAACTAGTCCAAATATAGCATTCAGTCCTGCAAACACATATGCATATGAACAGTCCCGTTGTGCTCAACAGGACCAATCACATGCATGTTTTCAGGATCAGGACTACAATTAACACAGATTTAAAGTGGTATCTTTCCTTGTTTACTTTTTCTTCCTAATGTTCCTGTGTTCGCTGTTTAAGACTGCCATAAGGAAGCTATGTCTCAAACAATTGATTTCACCACTTTTATGGCCTTTGCCATGTTTCACTAGTTCGTGAAAGATATGAAATTGAGGGGAACTATAGTGCAAGAACACCTTGTTCATGTTTTTACTCCTGCAGCTCTACTGCTGTGCCTCTTTATAGAACTAAATTTGAAAGTGTTAATGTATGTGTTTTAATATAAGCTATAGTTCTTAACACCTCCTTTATATTGTGCCAGGCCATGCTTGATTCTTTGTCTGATCTCCCTGAGTGGTATGGTATAAAGGAAATGCAAGCAAACTGGATAGGTGATTGTGTTGGATGTTATCTTGACTTCATTTTAAAGGTGAGTCAGAAATTTGACCATCCCTTTCTTTGTGTGGATTATGCAAAATGACTGAAATGCATAATGGGATTTCTCTTAATATCTAGAAGACTTTTGAAAGTTAAGGATACTATTACATATTGTTTATGTGTGTGTTTATATAGATGTGTTTATTGAATGTAACACTTTGCATCATTTTTATTCTTACTGCACTATAACATTCAAAGTTCATTGAAGATTTCCTGCAGAAAGATTGTGGCAGACCTTAGTATTTTTGTAAGTGAACTTTTACTTAATAACCCAAATCTATGGCTGATCAGAATTCACAGTTCTAACCCAAAGCAAATTAAGATGTGAGATTACTTAAATATAACAGGTTTAATGGAAAGCTAATGTCATGAGACTACATTTAACCACTGGATGGAGTAAAAAAACAGATATGTAGGGTTAAGATAAAATAAAGAGGACAGGTATGTTGAGTTGTGTTTCTGAGGGTTCTGGTAATGATCATATCCGATTCATGAGTCACATTTTAAAAGCTCCTGTTGTTCATTGTACTGGAATTTATTCATGGGAGAAAGGTAGTATGCATCCGATGAAATGAGCTGTAGCTCACGAAAGCTTATGCTCAAATAAATTTGTTAGTCTCTAAGGTGCCACAAGTCCTCCTTTTTTTTTTTTTAGTAACATTTTAGTAGCTTCTCATTAGTATAAAAAGCAAGAAACTGAAATCCTTCACCAAAATTTGTTGTTTGAGTTCAGCAGTTTGGAACCCTGTAGCTGTTCAGTTCTGTCTGTGTGTCCTAGGGTCCACAAAGTCCACTGAAGAGTGCTGAGAAGTTATACATATCTAACTTTCATCTCCAGCCATTCCCAAGAAAAGCCAGCTGCATCAAGTATAAGTGTTTTTGCTAATGTGGTTGTTAGCTCTTGGGACAAAAACCATACGAAACTATTTTAATTCTTAGTAGGACTAAAGAAAAGCCAGTAGTATTTTGCAGCTGAGTCTTTAAAACTATTTTTGGTTAAATGCTTTAGGTACAGAAGCTTTCTTTGCTTAATATTTGTTTTTCTTGCTAACATTGAGTCCTGCCAACCCGCATGACCACAGAAACTTTTTAAAGCAACAGGGGTTGTTGAGGGTGCACATATATACCCCTCAAACCTGTAGATATCAGTAGAGCAACAGGGGTAAGAGATTTGTTTGTTTTTTCTTTTCTTCCACTGGCAATGGAAGAACTCCACTCTTCGGAAATCTGTGCTAAATTGAGCCTCTTTATATTGAAAGTACTATTTATTGTAAGTACTACGTTTAATGCAAACTAGATACTGAGGAACCTAAAGAAAAGTGCCGGATAAAATAGGTAGGTAGGTAAGGAGAACTTAAGAAAAGTACAGGTACACTTTGCCCTGTGCTCTGTTCACAGAAAAAAGAGAATATTTGACATCCTTTTGGAAAGATGCAAAAGTGAAATGACTCGATGATGATCAAGTGAGAGATTTTCAAAGGTACAAATGGTGTTAGGTACCTACCTCCCAATCACTTCAGTAAGAGTTAGGTGCCTAATTGCTATGACCTAACATTTCATAAATGACTAATGACTTTAGGTGTTTGTTTTAATTTCTGGGAGCCCAAATTGAAATACCTTAAAGGGGCTCTGCACTTCTGAAAAACAGGCTACCTTAGTTAGAGGCTTCTGTAAATGTATGCCTCGGTGTGCATATGAAAATCTCCTCTGAGGGCTCCATGTGCTAGAGCATTTACCTGGACCAAAATTCTGTAGCAATTCTGCAGTAGCTTCATTTAAATTTTAAAAAGGAGGTTTTTAATTAATAAAATATGAAAATAAATATCAGTACAGTGTCCCCAGTGTTAGTCACATATTACACTTAATTTATTTTGTATTTTGCCATCTTTTCCAGTTTTCATTATGTGTTGTAAGTACAAAAATCTGCATCATTTAACTTCATTGTAGAAATGTCAGTGGGGAGGCTGGAGATGGAAACAGTTTAAAATTCTGTTTAGATTTCAGATTCAGCACCTCATTTAGATGAATAATGGGGCAATTTCTGTCAGAACTATTGTCACAGGATGCCTGCAGACTCAGAAAAACAAGATTATCTTCATTACCATTAGGGGCATAGCCATAATTTTTCTTTGTTTTTTAAATGAAAGTTTAGCTTCTGGAGCACAAGGCTGTGGCAAGGAATAGATTTTCATGGTAAATTCTGTAGCCACGGAATACACCAGTCCCTAAATAATGCTTACTGTGCATAAAGTCGTTAGTCATTTCCTTATAATACATCAAAGTGATTTGCAAACATTAACTATGATGATCTCAGAATGGGTCTGATACAGTGCTAATTGAAGTGAATGGAAAGGCTTCCATTGACTTGTGTAGGCACTGGATAAGGCTAAATACCCAAAGAGGTTCTTAAGTATGATTATCCCTATTTTACAGATGGGGAAACAGAGGCACGAAGATTCTCTTTTCCAAGGCCACAGAGAGAGATGGTGTCTGAGTCAGGATTAGAGCTCTGGAGAGTTAGCCTCTAAGGCTGCCCTCAAATACACAGCTGGCTGTGATGTTGGGAGTTATCCTTGTGTATCTGATAGATTAACTGGGCCTTTAATGTGAATAGAAAGGAAGGCGTGGTATTGTATTAAGTTAGATAGACTATATAGGCCAAAGGTGTTAACATAACCCCAGTCCCTGTCCAACAATAAACCGTGTTAAACAAGGTCATGGGTTTGATACACAGAGACCTCGGCCAGCTTAGTACCACAGCAACCATTAAAAATCCTTATAACCTTTTATTAAAGATACAGAAAAGAAGGAAAAATAGCTAACACATTTGAAATCTAAAGTATTATGTATTAACAGTATGCCTTATTCCGGTTCCATTTAGCTAGAGAGTTTTTAGAAGGAAACACACCCTTGTTTGACAGTCTCTTAGATGGTATTAATAACTATCCTTTTGGGTAAAAGAGAAGTTAGTTGTGATATGCTAGAGTTGTTGCTTCTTCTGCTGCTACTGTTGAAGTCCAATCCCTTTCTTCCCAAGTGGTGTTTGGGACCCAGCTGGAGCCAGTAGAGGTCGCGATGTTGTCTGGGTCCCTTTCTCTTGCCCAGTCTGGTCAGGACATCTCAGGATTAGGGTAATGAAGGCCCGAGGTCCCAGGAGATCATGGGGATGGAAGCCATGAAGGTGAAGCTTGCTTCAGTAACCACCATTTCTGTTATTTCACGTTGTCGGTTCTTTCTATATTTTCTTTCCCCCTAAAGTCTGCTCCTTTTAGTAAGGAGTGATTGATGGAATAGCCCAGACCCACATTATTTTGCACACCATTAGGCCTAATATCAGATACAGCAGTTTTGGTGCACTAACTTCCAGCTCCACATCATATGTTTTTAACAAACATAATTTGAACAGTCTTTGGATTATATCAATATGTGTGTGACTTTCTGTTTTGACTAATTTTGTCTGTCTATCTGTTTCTCTTGCACTTGTTTATAACATTCTTTATTGAAAATAATTTGATCTACTTTCCATGGTTTATTCCTAATCAGGCAAAAGTTATAGACCAATTGTCACAGCAGAAGGAAAAGTAAAAAATGACCTTTTAATGGAGAAAATTAGCAATAAAACTGCTCTGAAATACTTTCTGCTCTTTATCAGGTTAATGGCCAAGAAACAGGAGAGAAGCTAGCTGCCTATACCTATACACCTGAAGCCATTTATGGAGCTTCCCACTTATATGTTCTACCTAATCATAGACTAGTGCATGGAAATAGTAGTCTGAGGGAAGTGTTGCAGAGTGAATTTATCCCAGGCAAAGGTGAGTTTTTGTGCAGATTTTATTTTATTCTGAAACTGTGATAGTTTTAGAGATTAATCTTAAAAAAAAAAAAAGAAAAAGAAAAAAGTGAGCATGAAAATTCCTGTTGAGGAGGAACAATTCCTTTTGATTCTTTGCACATGTCACCCTGACTTCAAGGACAGTGTGATGACAATAGCTGGAATATCAGTCTTAGTATTATAGTGGTTGTAAAACCTTTAAAGAAGTCAATTGGTTGCATGAAAATAGTGGAACATATTCCTGTTTCTGTTCTCGGCCTTTTCTCCCATAAAATGGTAGAAAGCTCCAGACTGTGGTTGTAGTTGCCCAGTGGAAAATTCTCCTGGTGGAGCGTTGCCTCTTCATTGGCATAAAGCTGGCAGAGTCAGCCACAGATACCTCCCCATTCTGCTCTACCCAATCTCTGGAATGTAGGGGGCATGTGGGAAAAGTTGGGAGTCTGGAGGGAGCATGGCTAAGATATGCTTTGTCACGCTGATCCTCAGCTGGCATAACATCCCAATGGAGTAAGTTAGAGCAGCCCCAAGGCTGGCCTTGACTTATTCTGGAGCTGGCACAGACTCTCCTCCGGGGTAAGAGAGTTGTAACTGACTTCCTAACAGACACTGAACTCACCTGGGCTAAGTAGAGGTATGGCCCATTATTTTGTTACTCATATCATTGTGAGTTTCCAAATGTAACAGGATGCCTTAAAGCAGATTAAGTAGAAAATATACATATTTTATTTCCACTTCATTCTGCTAATACTTAATATTTTTTCAACTTAATAAAAATACAACTACCTTGTGTACATGTGTTTATAATATAAGGTCAAATCCTCTGCTTTGCTCCTTTTATGCTGAGTGGAGCAGATAAGGGAGACCATCAGAGAACCAGTTGTATCTCCTTGCCTCTCTTCCTGATGTCTGGCTTGGGTATAGATTTAGGGCTACTCTAAATTGCCACAGCTCACAATAGTCCCTAAGGGGCCATCTGCCTGCTGTGGGTAGTTGGAGCACAGTGCATTTCAGCTACTCTTCCACACCTTAGAGACTAACAAATTTATTTGAGCATAAGCTTTTGTGAGCTACAGTTCACTTCATCGGATGCATTCAATGGAAAATACAGTGGGGAGATTTATATACACAGAGAACATGAAACAATGGGTGTTACCATACACACTGTAACGAGAGTGATCAGGTAAGGTGAGCTATTACCAGCAGGAGAGCGGCGGGAGGAAAACCTTTTGTACTGATGATCAAGGTGGGCCATTTCCAGCAGTTGACAAGAACGTCTGAGGAACAGCGGGGGGAGGCGGAATAAACATGGGGAAATAGTTTTACTTTGTGTAATGACCCATCCACTCCCAGTCTTTATTCAAGCCTAAGTTAATTTTATCCAGTTTGGAAATTAATTCCAATTCAGCAGTCTCTCGTTGGAGTCTGTTTTAGAAGGTTGTTTTTTTGTTTTTTTTTTTGAAGAATTGCCATTTTTAGGTCTGTAATCGAGTGACCAGAGAGCTTGAAGTGTTCTCCAACTGGTTTTTGGACTTCCTTCCTGGACACTACGGTGCTAATAAGCGATGGTCACATAAACACTACCCTATACCGGAAACCTACTGACCGCTATGCCTACCTACATGCCTCCAGCATTCATCCAGACCACACCACACAATCCATTGTCTACAGCCAAGCTCTACGATACAACCGCATTTGCTCCAACCCCTCAGACAGAGACAAACACCTACAAGATCTCTATCAAGCGTTCTTACAACTACAATACCCACCTGCTGAAGTGAAGAAACAGATTGACAGAGCCAGAAGAGTACCCAGAAGTTACCTACTACAAGACAGGCCCAACAAAGAAAATAACAGAACGCCACTAGCCATCACCTTCAGCCCCCAACAAAAACCTCTCCAACGCGTCATCAAAGATCTACAACCTATCCTGAAGGACGACCCATCACTCTCACAGATCTTGGGAGACAAGCCAATCCTTGTTTACAGACAGCCCCCAACCTGAAGCAAATACTCACCAGCAACTACACAACAAAAACACTAATCCAGGAACCTATCCTTGCAACAAAGCCCATTGCCAACTGTGTCCACATATCTATTCAGGGGACACCATCATAGGGCCTAATCACATCAGCTATCAGAGGCTAATCACATCACACTATCAGAGGCTTGTTCACCTGCATATCTACCAATGTGATATATGCCATCATGTGTCAGCAATGCCCCTCTGCCACGTACATTGGCCAAACTGGACAGTCTCTACGTAAAAGAATAAATGGACACAAATCAGATGTCAAGAATTATAACATTCAAAAACCAGTGGGAGAACACTTCAGTCTCTTTGGTCACTCGATTACAGACCTAAAAGTGGCAATTCTTCAACAAAAAAAACTTTGAAAACAGACTCCAATGAGAGATGGCTGAATTGGAATTAATTTGCAAACTGGATACAATTAACTTAGGCTTAAATAAAGACTGGGAGTGGATGGGTCATTACACAAAGTAAAACTATTTCCCCATGTTTATTCCACCCCTCCCCCCCCCGCTGTTCCTCAGACGTTCTTGTCAACTGCTGGAAATGGTCCACCTTGATTATCACGACAAAAGTCCCCCCCCCGACCCCACTCTCCTGCTGGTAATAGTTGTATGGTAACACCCATTGTTTCATGTTCTCTGTCTATATAAATCTCCCCACTGTATTTTCCACTGAATGCATCCGATGAAGTGAGCTGTAGCTCATGAAAGCTTATGCTCAAATAAATTTGTTAGTCTCCAAGGTGCCACAAGTCCTCTTTTTCTTTTTGCGGATACAGACTAACATGACTGCTCCACTGAAATCTTCCCCACCTGTGACATGCTCGCTGAACTGAATGCTGTAGGGACAGTGATATAGGGATTGGCTATGCCAGGTTTATAGCTATTGGAGACTTGCCCACATGGGGGATATCCCCAACAGGAAAGATGAGCCTGATTCCATCCCTTTTGCACCACTGTGCACAGGGACAGAGCTGACCATAGAATCTTGCTCAATGTCTTTAACATAACTGCATACTGCTTTTTCCACCTCTTTCAATGACAGAATACATGGCTTAGAGAATGAAGCAGCTGTTCAAGAATTATTTTTATCTTCATTGCTCTGCCTCATTAACTTCATACCCTCCAACTTCTGCAGGGAATGAGGAAGGAATCCTACAGAAAAAAAAAAGTGACATGTAATTAAAGAGAGTGCCATAATGTAAATGCACAGGGAGCAGATTTAAGGTACTTCCTGACTTGAATGGTTCATTTTTACAACCTTGATATTTTTCATATGGAATCAGAAGAAACTGGGGCCGGAAGGTATTGGTTATCTAGAGCCTTTTCCATGGGAGCCAGGAGAAACTGGAGCTGGGATATCAGAGGGATTCTGTTGTATTATTAAAAACTACTGTGCCTGTGAGACATGCATGTTAAGCTCTTATAACTCAGCTAAATCAAAACAGATTTTCATTGGCCCAGGGAAAGGCACAGCTGCATTCTAGGGATTATATCCTTGCCAATTTTTATATTCCTATGCCAGACGACTGGAGCACAAAAGCTGTGCAGTAAAGATCATGTGTTACTTTTTATAATGGCAAAAGTGTATTTTTTACACATTTCCTACACACAAATAGTTGAATCATTGTTGCTTCAAGTTGCCCAAAGGAATTCACCCTCCCACGAGACCAGATCTAGAAAATTTCAGCCAGAATGAAGTTTGAGAAAGTTATAAGCAATTGAAAAGAATCTTTAAAATGGAAACAGTTACACACCTTGTGACACACCCTCTGGGTACAATCTGGACTGTGGGACCACTGTGTCCCATTAATTCTCCTCCCTGGGCTGTCTCTCACAATGTGCTAATGACAAGCAGCAAAACCCCTCCAGGTGCTGTGATCACTCAGTCAACAACATGCAGGGACACACCCAGCTAAGGTGCATGAATGCTCTGTATGCCACTCATGAATTATACAGTGAGAGGCCCCAGCCAATTTCCCCAGACTTGCACCCGAGAAATGTACTGTTTTACACAGCCCAAGACCTCCCCTTGAACCGTGCAAGCTCATCAATTAGTTTGCCACTTCGTTAAAAGAAAGTGCACATGCACCAGCCTTTGCGACTTGGGGGCTAGGTAACCCCCATTGGGTACATGCCCTCTCTGAGGAGTCTCTGGGAGAGTGGATTCTTATTGATGGGCAATCAACACATGTCTGGCTGGTCCTGATGTAAATCTGTCATGTCAGTTGTTCTTTGTTGCCACTGAAAAGCTATTTGTGGGCATTTTCCACTTACCCCATATTTCAGTAACAAACACATAGCAATACTTCATCATTTCACATACAATGATAGTACATACAATCCAACAGGATAGTAATGTTCAACAGATTGAGACTTTTAAAATGATACCTCACAAGGCATACTGTGTACGAAACATATCATAATTATATCACAGTGGTCAATATGGGGGTTCCAGGGTGCTACCTTGAGGTAGAGTGCCACACGCCTCTACTATACTATAGCTATGCACTCATGCCATTTACTTATGTATTTGGGTATATCTATACATAGAGGAACTGGAGTAACGTCCTGGTCCTAGTGAAGTCAAAGGGATGTCACGGTGCTTCAAGCCACATGCCGATCCCTGGGCCTATTGGTAAACGACAAAAAGTCAATGCTAGTGCCAGCGCAGAGGATAGAGTTCATCGGAGCGGTTCTCGACCTGCTCCAGAACATTCCTGCTGCTGGAAAGGTTCCACGCGTTGGCAAACCTCATTGCAGAAGTCTCCGCCTTCCCTCTGACTACAACCAGGGTGTGTCTGTATCTGCTGGGTCACACGGCAGCGTGCACTTGCGTGGTCTGCCATGCCACGCTTAGGATGCGGCCCTTGCAACAATGGCTGGGTATGATCTATTCCCAGTTCCGAGACCCCCTGGAAAAGATCATTTCCATTCCCCAGGTGTTACTTACCTCACTGTGATGGTGGACCGACCTCAGGACAGTCCTGGAGGGGGTTCCATTCAACAACCCCCTTCACTCCATTGAGTTGGAGTTGGACACCTCGGACCTGGGCTGGGGTGTGCATCTCAGCGACCTCCAGACACAGGGGGATGTGATCCCCGGAGGAGGCGAAGTTGCACATAAACATCAAAGAGCTCCAAGCAGTCCAGCTGATGTGCAGTCTTCTTGCCCCACCTGTTGGGCAAGATGGTACGAGTCCTGATGGACAACACAGCCTCGATGTTCTACATCAACAGGCAAGGGGGAGCGCGCTTGTCAGCCCCCTGTCAGGAGGCACTCCGTCTATGGGACTTCTGCATCAGCCACGAAATCCACCTGGAAGCTTGTCTCCTTCCCGGTGTCAAGAATACACTGGCGGACCAGCTCAGCAAGGACTTCTCCTCTCACAAGTGGTTGCTCCACCCGGAGGTAGCCTGCATGATCTTCCAGAGGTGGGGAACTCCCCAAGTGGAAACAGGAAGTGCCATCTGTTCTGTTCTTGGCGAGGTCTGAGCAGGGGATCCCTCTCCGACTCCTTCCTCCTGTCATGGTCAAGGAGCCTGATGTACACATTTCCTCTGATTCCACTCATAATCAGGGTCCTGGCAAAGAACAAGAGAGACAAAGTGCCGGTTTTCGTGATCGCCCCGGCATGGCCTCACCAGCATTGGTTCGGCACGCTCATGAACTTGTCAGCGGCCCCTCCCTGGCCAACTGACCAGACCTGCTGTCAAAGGACCATGGTCAGCTCCTACACCCCAACCTCGAGTCCCTCCACCTCTTGGCATGGATGCTGTGTGGCTGAACCCAGAGGAGCGGGCCTGTTCGGAAGTCATCCAACAGGTCCTCCTGGGGAGTAGAAAACCCTCAACTAGACTGACTTAGCTGGCCAAGTGGATGAGGTTTTCCTCTGGGGGTCCGAACGTGGCATCTCTCCCTCGCGTTCTTCCATACAGGCTGTCCTGGACTACCTGCTCCATTTGAGGAAACAGGGGCTGGCGCACTCTTCAGTTGGAGCAGTGGTTCTCAAACTTTTGTATTGGAGACCCCTTTCACACAGCAAACCTGAGTGTGACCCCCCCTTATAAATTAAAAACACTGTAAAAAATATTTAACGCTGTTATAAATGCTGGAGGTGAAGCAGGGTTTGGGGTGGAGGCTGACCACTCGCAACCCCCCATGTAATAACCTCGTGAACCCCTGAGGGGTCATGACTCCCAGTTTGAGAACCCTTGTATCAGAGTGCATCTAGCGTCCATCTCCGCTTTTCACCCACCAATCCAAGGACAGACAGTGTTTTCCCATGACATAACGGTCAAGATTCTTGAGGGGGCTCAAGAGACTCTTCTTGTGGATATGGGTTCCTGTCCCACAGTGGGATCTTAACTTGTTCCTCTCTAGGTTCACTGGCCCGCCCTTTGAGCCGCTCAGTCCCTGCTCCTTTTCCCACCTGTTATGGAAGGTCATGTTCCTGGTGGCGGTGATGTTGATGTCAGAGAGATGGGTCTCTGAGATAAAAGCCTTGACCTCAGAACCACCGTACATGGTCTTCTACAAAGACAAAGTTCAGCTGCAGCCCCACCCAGCCTTCCTGCCGAAGTTGATATCCACCTTCCATTTAAACCAGGACATCTTCCGGTATTCTGGCCCAAACAGCACGAGACCAGTGAAGAGAGGGTCTTCACTCTCTGGATGTCCGAAGGGCCTTGGCTTTTTACTTAAAACGTACCATAAATCAACATAGAACATACCATAAATCAATGTTCCGTAAATCAACTCAGCTCTTCATCGCTATAGCAGACAGGATGAAGGGCCTTCTGGTGTCCTCACAGAGGATTTCCAGTTGATTCACCTCATGTATAAGGACCTGTTGCCACCTGGCAGGGGTTCCGCCACCACCAATTGTCAGAGCCCACTCTATGAAAGCTCAGGCATCTTCAGCGACCTTCCTGGCACATATCCCTATCCAGGATATCTGTAAAGCCTTAACGTGGTCCTCAGTGCACACATTCACTGCTCGTTATGCCATTACTCAACAGGCCAGAGATGACGCTGGGTTTGGCAGAGCTGTTTTGCGATCTACACGTCCGTAAACTCCTACCCACCTCTATTGGCACTGCTTGGGAGTCACCTAATATGGAATAGACCTGAACAAACCCTCAAAGAAGAAAACAGTTACCTTTTCAGTTAACTGGTGTTCTTCGAGATGTGTTGCTCATGTCCATTCCATATTAGGTGTGTGTGCTTGCGACATGCACCGGTGCCGGAAGTTTTTCCCTCATCAGTATCCGTAGGGGACTGGCTCTGGCACCCTCTGGAGTGGCGCCCGCATGGTGCGGTATAAGGGGCAGTGCCCCCCATCCCCCCGACAGTGGGGAAGGAGGGTGGGTTGTGGAATGGACATGAGCAACACATCTCGAAGAACACCAGTTACGGAAAAGGTAACAACTGTCTTTTCTCTTGTTTCTGGCCCCAACCTAAGGCTAGTTCATATGAGTTCGTGATAATCCCTTATTCTGCTTGAGAAATTTTTCTTAGATACCAAATTTCTGGTTTCTACAAGGCCTTTTGTGTGTTGCTTATTCTGCTGCCTGGGAGGGAAAGTGAGCAACTTCCTGTGACATCTCTCATTGTGAGGGATAGATGGTAGGAGTTACTCTGGTAAAACCCTTGACCTCTGAAGGATAACTTAGTTCAACTATCTGAGCAAAAAGATATGAGAGAGCTCCCAAATCTATTTCTGTCAGATCCCTCCATGCTGCAATACCTATTTCTTCTGCAAGATATCAGATTGACTGGAATTTATTAGGGCCGTCAAGTGATTAAAAAAATTAATTGTGATTTAGTTGTGCGATTAATCATGCTGTTAAACAACAATAGAATACCATTTATTTTGAATATTTTTGGATCTTTGCTACATTTTCAAATATATTCATTTCAGTTACAACACAGAATACAAAGTATACAGTGCTCACTTTATATTTATTTTTGATTGCAAATATTTGCACTGTAAAAAAACAAAAAAATTGTATTTTTCAATTTATCTCATACAAGTACTGTAGTGCAATCTCTTTACCATGAAAGTTGAACTTACAAATGTAGAATTATGTACAAAAAAAACTGCATTCAAAAATAAAACAGTGTAAAACATTAGCTCCTACAAGTCCACTCAGTCCTACTTCTTGGTCAGCCAATCACTCAAACAAACAAGGTTGTTTACAATTTGCAGGAGATAATGCTGCCTGCCTCTTGTTTACAATGTTACTTTCAGGTGACGTAAATAAGAAGCAGGCAGCTGTATCTCCCGTCAATGTAAACACACTTGTTTGTCTTAGCGATTGGCAGAATAACAAGTAGGACTGAGTGGACTTGTAGGCGCTAAAGTTTTACACTATTTTGTTTTTGAGTGCAGTTATATAACCAAAAAAAATCTGCATTTGTAAGTTACACTTTCACGATAAAGAGATTGCACTTCAGTATTTGTATGAGGTGAATTGAAAAATATTTTTTGTTTATCATTTTTATAGTGCATATATTTGTAATAAAAAATAATAATATAAAGTGAGCACTGTGCACTTTGTATTCTGTGTTGTAATTGAAATCAATATTTAAAATGTAGAAAAACATCCACAAAGATTTAATACATTTCAATTGGTATTCTATTGTTATAAGTGTGATTAATCATGATTAATTTTGTAAATCATGATTAATTTTTTTGAGTTAATCGCATGGGTTAACTGTGATTAATTGACAGCCCTAGAATTTATTATTTTAAAGGGACACTGTCAGCCAAAATAATGCTTTGGTCTGAAATTGTTGTACCTACTGTTGTTTCGAGAAATGTCTAAAATGAGTGACCCTGAAAGAAATTGCAGGAAAATAATGTATTTCACTTGGTTCACTTTGTACATTATCAGTTCTTTGCACATTCTCTGTTCCTCTGGTTCTACTGTATTTTGAGTTAATTTCTCTTATTTGTGGGGATCTTTCACATGCCATCAGGAAGCAGAAAAACAGTTTTTTAAATCACAAAATGTG
The DNA here is from genome assembly GCF_965140285.1 of Lepidochelys kempii. Taxonomy (NCBI): domain Eukaryota; kingdom Metazoa; phylum Chordata; order Testudines; family Cheloniidae; genus Lepidochelys; species Lepidochelys kempii. The sequence continues at coordinate 189,928,646 of NC_136381.1, forward strand.
GCAGCGGGACCTATAGAAGCTTTTAACAGCTTTAAATTCATATTTTGAAATTGACTAGATTCTAACTTGAGCCTCTCCCTTTAAATAAAGAAAGTACTTTGATTCAGTGAGTTACTTCATAAAAAATTAGGATGCAAAGCACAGAAATTTTCATGTTAATAAGTGAGATTCTTAGTACTGTTGGTGTCATATTTTAATTATTGTAATCTTTACGTGTATTTGCAGACTGTCTTACATCAGTGACAGCAGTGAATTTACTTACCAGACAGGAGGTTCCTGTAGTAATCTCTGCAAAATCAGATTTTGAGAACTATATTGATACTAAAATAGGTAAGTGACATTTAAAATACAAGAGCAACATTCAGGTTTTTCAGTTACTATTTTGGAATACCAGAACTGCTGCTGTAAACCTTTGAAGATAATGGCTGTCTTAGGGCCTTTAGAGGCCATATTCTTCTTAATTAAGGGAAAGAAAAGGTAGCTACGGAGAATTTGTTACAGGTCTGAATACAAAGAGACAGGGTAATATTTTTCTCTTTCATTACAATATATTATAAAAAATTAATAAAATTAAAAGCTGACTGTAGTGAGACCCCCAAGCTTGAAGACCTCCACATTTTCTCTTAAGAATTATAATACAAGACATGTGAATCTGAGTGTCTGTTTCTCACACATACCAAAACAGAACCACATCAATGTTTAATGTAAAAAATATTTGCCAAAGACCCAAACTCATAACAGTATAGTTTTGCTGTGCCTACATACAATAGAACCCCCCAAACAAGATAACTTAAAAATTGCCTTACTTCAATAATGTATCAAACCATCAATCCAAATTTGGCTTTATCTAGTTGTATTTGTTTTGATATCAATAAAATACAGAATGTACAGTAATTGTGTTTGATCATGGTCAGTACCATGAATGTACCATCCCCAGGGCTCTCAGCTCTGTCTTGCCTTGCTACTTCTCCTAGACTCTCTTCTGCTTTTTTCTTTGCACCTTGCTGCTTTTACGTCCTGGGAAGGATTAGCCTATGTGTGCTACCCTACCGGGCAGGACCAGGCTGGGTGGCACATGTGGAATATTAGCCCAAATGTGCAGCTTTCTGGAAAACAAGGGCCACTTCAGAGGTCTGATTGAACAAAAAATCAATAATAAAATACAGTGTTCCTTTTGGTGGGTTCTTTTTAAATCAGTTTTTAAGTTCATTATGTTCTCATAAACTGCTGAATTTTCTTAGAAATTCTTTAACAGAACAGTTATTAGAAAAAATGGATTGAATAAATCAAGTGATATGACTAGCCTACAAGCTGTGATAGTATGAGTTTCACAGCATGGGTTGGAACTCGTTAGCCCAATCATATAATAGACTGTATTATTATGCCCAGTTTAGAATCAGTAAAATGTAGGTGACTGATGTGAACTGTTAAAGTGAGAAAATTTTTTAGGTTGTTTTTACCTTCGTCTTATTTTCCTTCACAAAAAAATGTTTTAGATAGTCTTACAGAGCTGTAAAAGCTTAATACATGTTTGGAAGATGTATATGAACAAGTGTGGGGGAGGACATTGAGGAGGGAAGACAGAAGGGAACAAAACAAAGTGTGTCTTGGATCTTTTCAATTTCCTTGAGATTAAAAAAAACAAACAAAACATAGCTCAATTTGTCCTAAAAGTGTTTTTTAAAACCTTAAAGATTCCATTTATTGTCTTTCTCCTGTGTTTTCCGTCTTTCTCACTCAGTCAGTCAATGCCTTCCTTTTTGGTGTCCCCCTCTCAGCCTTTGCAAAGCCAGCCATGGTTACAAAGTCTTGTAAATTTTTAAAAAGAAAAGGAGTACTTGTGGCACCTTAGAGACTAACCAATTTATTTGAGCATAAACTTTCATGAGCTACAGCTCACTTCATCGGATGCATAATAAATTGGTTAGTCTCTAAGGTGCCACAAGTACTCCTTTTCTTTTTGCGAATACAGACGAACATGGCTGTTACTCTGAAACCTAACTTTTTAAAGGTATTCATCCTCTTCAAGATGTTTAGCAAACTTGGCTGTTTTATTTAGAGTCCAGATTTTCAAGAGTCTCCAAATTTGCACATTCAGAATTTTAGCACATACTTGTTTGTGTATGTATTGAGTTGCTTTGTACACACAAATTGCTTCAAACATAAAGTTTGAATGAATAAGTTATCTAAGGAAATTTCAAGATAAAGAAAGTCAATCTCCAGGCTGTTAATCTGGAGCTTTTTGTAAGAACTAAATTCAATAAAAAATTAGTTTAATAATATTGTCTGAGTATTGATCGGATATTTTGCTGCATCTTTATTAGTTTGGGTGTGGTATACCATCAGTATTAATATGACTTCCATATGTCATCTTCTTTATTGACTCCTAGTGATGATTTGGTATAATACAGTTCCTTTCAACATTTTTGTCAAGTAGTTCCACTTTAATCTCCAAGGAGTACGTAACTAATACGCCATTATATTTTTGGGAGCCAAAGTATATCAGAACTATTTCTGGAATAGGAGAAGCCAAATAATTGAGAATTCCTAATATTACTTTTGATGACAAGCCTTTATTTTGTTCACTGGCGTGTACTTTGGTCTTACGTATGCTGGATACCTCCCAGCTCTTCCCAGGAAATGCTGGATGCCAACTGTTGAGTTTTGATAAAGGACAGTGGCATTGTCCTCTTCTCTAAAGAAAAATAGACTAAAATGTGGGAGCTGCTTTCCTCTATTTGTGCAGCATATGGTAAAACCACCTGTGGTGGATTGAAGGGGGTTCTTAGTAAGATACCGATATACCATACTTTATTGAGGTTTAAGAATGGCAATAGGGAGCTTCTGCTGTGGAGTTTCATAGTGATTCCACATTTTGGTTTCCTTTTTGTTTGTTTGTTTTTTGTTTTGCATTAGTTATCTGCTTCTGTATTTCCATATATCGACACAGCTGAAATATTTAACACAATGGGCAGTTTTGTGGCTGAGTAAGGGTGTATGTTAAACAGTCTTTTGAATTCAAGTTTGTATTGTGATCATTCTAAGGTGGTTGGGGGGGGGGTGTGTTTGTTTTTTGCTTGTTTTGTTTTGAGAGCCTCTAGATCTGTAATGTCAAAAGTTGTTTCCAAGAATAGGAAGGAAAAAAGATAACCTGACATTTGGGTTGGTCAATAAATCTGCTGTTCTGGCTGATGGAGGCCAACCTAGTAATGCAAGCTTCTTTAAAAAATAGAACAAATGACCCCCCAAAATGAAAACAAACTAATGTAGAAAGATATACATCATCATGTTATATAGTATGTCAAACAACATATAATTAATATTTGAATATAAATATGTATGATAAAAATGGGGATTTCTTAGCTAACCCCCAGAATGCAATCCTTGTAGGTGAAACACAGCAGTTGCTGGACAGATTGCAGTCAGGCGGTAACATTGTGAACAAGGATTATTTTAAAATAATAAATCACTTTTTGATATTGGTAAGTTGCAGCAATAAAAAGAATTCTGTGGGGGTTAAAAAAGACTTATATTCAAAATGTGTGACTGTCCCAGGTAATAAGGCACAGTGGGAAAAGGTGTCATCGGTGGCCTTAAATATTCTGACGGAATGGCTTATTCTGACAGCAGTAAGAACTACTTTCTCTAGCTTTATTCTGAATGGAAGGTTGACATTACTCTGAATTGGAATTACTGGAGATGACTTTCTGATAGTAAATGACGAGATTTTAAAAAGAGGGGGCAGCAATGTTGAAGGACTTTGTCAAGTTAAGTCATTTTCTTTTTTAAAAAACGTTACCTTTATTTTTAGTAACACCTTCAGTTATTAAAATTGAAATTTTTTAAAACAACTAACTTAGTATGTATTTATGCTATTTGCTTAGCTTTTGCATTTCTCTCAATTTGGTAAATGAAAACAGATTAGTCAATTTCAGCTTTATTTTTAGTCAATTTCAGACCCAATCACTTTCAGGTTCTTCTGAGCTAGCACAGTGATAATGATTTTTGGGTTGTAAACACTATAAGATAATGTTTTGTTATAACTGTTGTCACTCAAATTTCACAATCGTGTTTTTATAAATTTTGTGAAATGTTGGCAAAATTTAACTTGCCAATGTCTTTTTAAAGCCATTGGAAAGAAGTAAATAAGTGCCAATAGATGAAAATATTTTCCTCAAAAAAATGACAAGGAGCAGCCAAGTTAGCCAGTTATGGAACTGATTTTTTCCCCCTTCCATGGATAGGAATTCCTAATACTAATCCAGAAGATGCTGCTGTCGCCCAGAATCTAGGTCTCTCTTTCTCTGAAGTCATTGAAACACTACCAGATGGTTTGGAGACCATAGTCAACTCCGGAGAGGTTGGTGCACTTGTACTGCATTTCTTTCTAAAGTACAGTGATAGTGCATACGAAAACCCACTACCTGGAAAATACCAAATATTTTGTTTTCAAGGCTTAGTCTTCAAAACTTTACATACATGAAAGAAGAAAAATGCTATAATAGTCTAAATTTTACAATAGAGAAGGAATAATAAATTCCGTCATGAAAATGTCTTGATGTTTTTTTCTGTTTTTCATTTACACATTTGTTCTTTTTTCAGGTTAAATGTTAATATATTAGTCCCCTTGGTTGTATTCACTGGAAATTATATTACAGGCTATTTGACAGCTTCATGGCTGTGTAAGGATGTAACTCTAAACTAACACTGAAGAGTTCTTGAGAGTCTGCAAGTATTAATCTGAGGAAGGGTGGATTGTTGTTCAGTAGGAGACAAGTTTTGTGTCTATCTAACTTGGGAGGGATATTGAGTGTTTAAAATATATGAAGAAGTGAAGTATAAAATCACCCAGAATGAATATGTGAGGGAAGGTCTGATTTACCACCTATACTCTTGCAATGTCTGCCTTGGAGTACTAATATACTGGATGCCTTGCAGTAAGGAGAATCCACCTTAACTGCAGATAACTGGCCAACAGAGGCCAGGAGTGCCGAACAAGCCCTTCCTCAGCAATGACCCATTCAGCCCATCAAGGGAGTGACCTTGATAGGCTTTCAAGGGAGACTTATCTAATCCTCATGACTAGAAGGTTGGTGACTGACATATGGGAAGCCTGGAAGATGAATGGGTGTGAAGCAGAAGACAAATGGGGAACCTTAAAAACGCTTGGAACCTCCGTCCCATCAGAGTTTGAGTGTTAGGTTTGTGTACAATGCATATGAAAAATAATATAATGGTGCCACTACAGCATTGTCAATAGTAGCATATATCAAATGTCTGTCTTTCTTTTTATCAGTTCACAGGCATGACTAGGCAGGAAGCTTTAAAAGCCCTAACCCAGCTGGCCAAAAATAAAGGAGTAGGTGGAGACCTAACAAGTGACAAGTTAAGAGATTGGTTAATATCGCGACAGCGGTACTGGGGAACACCTATTCCCATAATCCACTGCCAGACCTGTGGCACAGTCCCTGTGCCTTATGAGGATTTACCTGTGGAGTTGCCCAATATAACCTCCTTTACAGGAAAGGGAGCCTCCCCTCTAGAAACTGTCACAGAGTGGATGAACTGTTCATGTCCAAGGTGAGCAAATATTATATACTGTCCACTTGCTATAATTCTTCTTGTCGTAATATGGCCTGTTACTGTTTCTTAATATAAGCTCTTTTTCTGGATAAATACCTAGTGGAGGAAAAGTTGAGTGTTTTTAAGTTAGAGGAAAGAAAATGAGAAAAATAAAATAGTTTTTTCACCTTCTTCCTCTAGTTATTTATAGTACCGTTTACTTCATCGATTGCAAGATTTTTTTCTCTTTCAACAACAAAGTTAAAGCAAAGATTGTAGGGTATATTGAGTTTTCATTTGCTTTTGTTAAGGAAACTAACATATTGATCAATTAATTAACAAGTCCAACAACAGAGATAAGATGGTGCTATTGCAGTAGAATCTTATAAAGATTTACATGCCTGGTGCATTTTACATGTCAGCAAATAATTCAGGTTGAAGTAGTTAATAGGTGTATGCACTCATGGTTCAGATTTTGATCATACAGTTTGTTTCCCAGCTCTTTAAGAAGAAGCATGTAGTTCAGATTTAGAAAGATACAGATTCATTAGAGAAAGCAAGATGTCTCCAGAGCTGGTTGAGTATTGGGTACATTGGAGTTTGTGCTCAGCTTCTGCAGGGGGAGGGAAGAGAACCCGAGGAATCCCTGAGAGAAACCCTTTCCTTTCCAGGCATATAGTGAAACCCTGCTGTCAGCAGAGCTGGTCCAGCAAGCAGGGCATTGTCAGGCTATCGAGCAGGGCATTGTCAGGCTGTCATGCAGGAGAACCAGGGACATAAAGTGACGTTAAGGCTCTCTTCATAGCACAGAAACTGTAAATCTCTTACTTTGGAAGGTTAGAATATTAGCGTGATTCTCATTTGTAATTAGGTGGCTTACACAGGGCAGTTCTGTGGCTCACTGGAAACATGTTTGACTTGTTAATGATATACATTTTAAGTAAAAGAAAGACATACATCTACATATTTCTGCAAAGAAAATGTCATTTCAGGTAGGCTTTTTTAAACACTGCACAGTAACTTCTTAAGGAGTATGGATATTTCAAGGCAGTCTGACTAGATGAATTGTAATATTGAAGTAATGCTCTCAGCAATGTCTTCTAGTCTGAAATCCTTGACTCCTACTGAAATCTTTGTTGCTTGCACTCCAGGCTTTCCACTGATATAAATGTTGAAATGCATTTGTTGTGAAGAGGGAACACTAGTTCTGATCTCCTCTAGACTGTATACTCCATCTACATGCAGAATTTAATAGCTGGGATTAGGTGGATTAACAGGATGAATAGAGATGGGAAGCCGAGGTGGCTGTGGTTGTGGGCATACAGATGTGGAGTTCTGAAACTGTAACCAATCATGAGTGGAAGGCTGTGCATAATGACTTCACAGTAGTTAAGAATTATTCAGTGAATATGCAAATACCTGCTGTCTGCATCGCTAGCTGTAGGCTATCAGTAGCCAGAGTATAGTGGCTTGCATGCTGTCACTATGTTAAGAACATAAGAAGGCCAAACTGGGTCAGACCAATGGTCCATCTAGCCCAGTATCCTGTCGTCCGATAGCCAAATGCTTCAGAGGAATGAATAGAACAGGGAAACTTACCTAGTGATCCATCTTCTGTCATCCATTCCCAGCTTCTGGCCATCAGAGGTTTAGGGACACCCAGAGCTTGGGGTTGTGTCCCTGACCATCTTGGCTAATAACCATTGGGTGACCGGTCCTCCATAAACTTATTTAGTTAATGAGCTGTAGCCAACTAGGGTGCAGGGAATTGCATAACTGTTATGTAAAGTATCCCAGAAGTTGATAGGCTGAGACAATTCTGTTATAGTATAATACAATATTTATTTATTTTGTGATAAATATATTATCCTAGTCTCTGGGCACACGTGCAGTATTTAATATAATTGACTCTTTAAACTAAAAAGTCAACTAGAAACAAGATGCCTCCACTGCGGTTATCCCCTACAAGTAAAAGCTTGTTAAAAGAGATGGGCCTTGCACAGAGATCAGACTGGAGAGAAAATAAGTGGTGGTACTTCCCTAAGCTGTGCCTGCCACCCAAGCTCACTTACTCATGTTGCCAGAATGAGGCACCACTCAGGGTGAATTATACAGATATTCGTGTAATTGCCTCTCTGCTGTCTTATTTGTTTTGCTCAGTTAAAAATGAGTTGACAATGAATTATCATTGGTTTCAGAATTAGCATCCTGTTGAGATGAATGTTTGACTGTTTGCAAACTCAGGCAGATGTGATTGTATCAACTCACATTTGGTTCACATTTTGAAAGTTAACTCCACAGTTGTAAAGGCTAGAGACTTCTTTAATGGAAGTTTAGATTCTGGAGCATGAGATAGCAGTAACCAAGTGAAAATTCTGCGCTGCTAACCTGACACCACCACAGCAATCCAACCCCTTGCCTTGCACCGTGCATTTCAGGGTAGCAAACTTGGTTTAAGTCATCTGAGAAAGGAGAGGAAAGGTTTTCTATTAATCTCACTCAAACATAAGTCCTCTGATACTTACCTGTAAATACATGCAGCTCACATGCCTCAGGTGACCAGAAATACTGTAGCAAATACGCAGCGAGAGAGGTGGTGTCTTAGGTAGTCAGGACCCAAGTCACATAAAGGCTTTATAGACCAAAGACTCACCACACAGAGCAGTGACTAGGAAGCCAATGTTGCTGTTGAAGAGCTTGTTTAATATGCTGTCTATGGTTTACACTATCAAGCAGGCAGGCAGACTTGTGCTGTGCTAGCTAAAGCTTCCAAGCACAGTAACAGATTAAAGTTACAATTTTGTACGTGTTAAACAGCCAGTTGACATTCTTTGTGTTATATGTAGTGCACACAGGTTTGCAGCAGGTTGCAAAATTTCATTTGTATTATAAATTTATAATCATTTTTAGCAGATACATTCTTAAATACTGAGTAGTTGCAATAAATGCAAACACAGTTTTAAAAAAGTTTCCTCCTGCTGTTCATTTCCATAAGTAAATTATTTCTATTCATGGCGGAAGGAAAAATTGTTCCAGCTTTTAACTTCTCATTTTGAATCTGTTTTAGTCTGTACCTTCAATATACTACCTAGCTAATATTGATTTGTTCTAGCAGTAATCATGAATTAAAATATTACAATGACTGAGAAAGGCTTGATCCTTCTCAATGAAAACTGGAATTAAACTAAATTTGTTTTTCCTGGGAATAAGTGGAAATAATCAGGAAAAACAGACCATTTTATAAAACCAGAACCAGTGAAATGCAGTCTACCATACTCTTTTTCTACTGGAAGTGGTCATAAATGATTTATCTGATAGTACCAGACGAATGTGCTAGTTTTTGAGTATCTTTCTACCCTTCTATTTAATGGCAAAATACTTTTTCCTTTCTCTTGGACTTTCATAGGATTTGTTTTATTTCTTCAAGATGTGAAAAAAATCAGCATGTGATTTTTTTTTTCATCTAGGAGTGCTGAGAAATTTTTCTATTCCCCAGGTGCAAAGGACCTGCAAAGAGGGAAACAGACACCATGGATACATTTGTTGATTCATCTTGGTATTACTTGAGATACACTGATCCTCATAACTCTGATAGGTAAGGCATCCAAGCAGGTTGCAAGCAGGCCCATGGTCATATGGGTGTTCATGTAACCTGGACCTTTTTTACATAGCAGAAGTAGAAAGAAAAGAAAAAACAAACAGCCAGATACTCTAGTAGTTCTACCGTCTGCTGGGTGCAGCAGGATAGGAGACTGTCTGGGAACCTCTTTATGAGTTCCTGATTCTCTGCATGCTGACTGGCCCTATTCAGGTTAGAGTAGCCTTGGGAGCTGTTCTGAACTATGGAATAAGGCTATCAGCCCCTAACGGGACATGAAAGGGCTGAGACTGCAAACTCAGCTGGTGATCCACAGCTTTTACTCCTTATGCTGATTGCGTCCTCTCCAGCAGTAGACAAGTCTCTTATGTGTAGGGACATAAGGTGCTTTTCCGTCAACTAAGGCAGAAACAGCCAGTGTAACTTCTGTACTGTGGACAAAGCCTTTAATTTTCTCTTTGTTGTCACTGGTGTGCTTACATTCTGCCACTATCTTAAGAATATAGCTAACTGGCTTCTTCTGGGATTTATAGCAACACATTCAGCTGGCAAGAGCTGATGGAGAAGGAAAGAAGTGAGGAATCAAGCAATTTCCCCCAGAGACCAAAATTAAGAAAACCACCAATCTGTGCTAGCCAGAGTCGTGCTAATTTAGGTCCAGAGCTTAAATAAAGTATCATCATAGTGGCCTATTGCCATGTTACTACTTCAGTTAAATACAGTATTACAAAAGGAAACACTAGATATGCTATGCATTAATGACTATAAAATAGGGCAGCGTGAGAGATAGACAAAGTTATTTATCTGTTTACTTACTCCATCTTCTATAATGCTAGCAAAGCTGATTGTGCCCTGGAGGTTCTGTCACACCCAGCATTATAGCAGGCTGCACAAAGGCTGACTCAACAGTCCAAAATGTATTTTCTATACACTGTTCAGATTAGATTGCTGTCTGCAGTTGCTGGACAGCCAGCCTATGATTACTGTCTCTCGAATATTTTATGAGCCGTTCTGTAGGCAAAAGGCTAGCCATAAATTAGATAAGAAGTATCACTGTTTGGGTTACTAAGTCTTCACACAGATATATACGGAAAGCATCTGATAGAATGGCTTCAGTGTGTCCAGCGAATTGTAGTACAGTATGTGATGATCCTGTGATAGGCAAACCCGGCTGTTGGGATCTGTCTCGTTTTACATGCCAAGGTTTCTGATTTAGACTCTGACCTCCATGGGGTACGGGAGAGACACATTTTGTTAAAAATTGTTGTCTACTTTAAATAATAATAATAATAAAAAAAAGACCTGGTCAGTGGGTCTTTTTCTAAGACAAACTCAATCATTAAAACCATTTACACGTTTGTTTTGGTTAGGTGATTTTTATCTGACATGAGATACAAAGACATCCACTTGCTTCTCGTGGTGGGGGAGGAAAAGGAGTTGTTGAAGAGTTTTGGTTATAAAGACTTGGGGATATGAAGAGGGTTCCATTTATTGGTCTTAGTTGTCTTTCTCTGACAGGTGGTGCTTGTGCCCTGAGCTCAGTCTGGGTGTATATTGATATACCATTAATTAACATCTTTGGAATAAATTAATTAAATTATAGAAATAATATATTTTAAATAGAACTGGACCCAAAACAACATTCTGAACAGGATTAATAGCTCAAACTAAGGCCTTGACTACACATGAACTTTAACTGGTTTAGTTAAACCGGTGCAACCCCCTTCGTGGACACTCTCATTTCTCTTCAGCTTAACCGTGTTCTCAGTGGACATGAATTAAATTGAAATAAGCCTGATTTATACTGAAATAAGAGTGCACACTTAGCATTTTGCACAGGTTTAACTAAATCAGTTAAAATCATATCTTTAGGCCAGGTCTGTGCTATACAAAGTTTTATCAGCATAGCTGTGTCAGTCAGAGGTGTGAAAAAACCGTACCACCCTAGCCAATGTAGCTATGATGTGACAAAAACCCCAGTGTAGATGCAGCTGTGCCAACAGTAGAGTGTTTCTGTCAGCAGAGCTAATATCATTCCGGGAGGTGGTGTTACTATGCCAATGGAAAACTTCCTCTGTTGGCATCTGCTGCGTCTACACCAGGGGGCTATGCAGATATAACTGTACACCCAACACATTTGTAGTTTAGATAAGGCCTGAGTTAAACAACATGTAGGCAAGCCCTTATTTTTATTCGTAAAACTCCAAACATCAAATCTGGACACAATGAACTTAAGAAAAGCTCAGATCTGCCTTTTGAAACTTTATGTACTACGGTGTTGAGATTTGGGTTTGTGACTAGTTACATTATAGACATGTGAAGTCTGATCCAGGGTTTTATTCCAGTCTCATCTCTAACTAAGGAAGCATAACTAATGTATAACACAATAAAATCACAGTTTTGATACAAGTTGGTACATTTGCTAAAGAGTGGGACTATAAAACGTGCCCTGAAGAGACATCGTTATTTGAAGTGATGTAAACCAAAACAGTATCTTTGAGATTTCAGTTTACGATGCCCTAAATGAATATTCTGAATATGCTTTTTAAACACTTTAATAAATGTCATGCTGCCCTCTAATGGTGGCAACACAAACCTTCAATTTTAAATAAATAAATGAAATCATTCCGATATATTTTAAATTGGTTTATTGTTATATATTTTGGAGAGTAATATATAGCCATGTATATAAATTTTTATATATTTTCCCCCACAAAATATCAATTTGTAACTACAAAAGACTAGAACAGATAACCACAACCGAGTTATGAAAGTTCCATAGAAATCAGGCAAATATTTCCATAGCATTGTTTTAGTTTTAGGTGATACATGTGAAGTCATAGTCATACATCTAAGATATTATATGTAAATCATATTCTAGTGGATCTTTCTCTATAGCTTTTAAAAATTCTCACACAGATTTCTGCAATTTAATCAAGTCAAACATTGCTTTTTAAAAATAAGGAATTAAGCCAAAAGCAAAATTAATAGAATGTAATTTAAGATGCACATGCAGCTCACAGTGAACACCTATTTCCAGTCAAGTCTTATTGGAGCTGTTCCAGTAAAGCTGTTTTTTCCTTTTGCTTTATACTTAATGTATACTTTCTGTTACTTTGTGTTTTAGGCCCTTTAATAAAGCCTTGGCCGACTACTGGATGCCTGTGGATTTGTACATTGGGGGAAAGGAGCATGCAGTTATGCATTTATACTATGCTAGATTCTTGAGCCATTTTTGCTATGATCAAAAGATGACCAAACACAAGTAAGCATTATTAGATTTCTATGAAAAATAATTCAAGCATCAGTCGCAGACTGCATCTGGCACCCACAGGCATCAATGAAATTTTATAGAGCTAGAAGAAGCTGAGGTACCAATATTATTTTCAATGGTATATTTTACATTTCATTCTCTGAGCCTGAATTTTCTTCCTTCTCAAGTTTAGCTAAATGATCAGTTTCTTACAGTCTGTATTGCATTTGTTGTTTGTGTACATATATGTCTCGTGAATATTCACTGGCTCAGGGCACTAGTAGTAAAAGTTTGCCTTAGGCCCTCATCCTGCAGAGAATTACACACGTTTAACTTTATGCACTGTGAGTAGAGCCATTAATTTGATCATGCTTAACTTTATGCACTGTGACTAGTCTCATTAATTTAAATGTAACTATTTATTAGTATTCATTGTGGAGAGTTAAGCACTTGCATAAGTCTTTGCAGGATTGGGGATAAAAGTATAAAATAGTTCCGGATAATGTAGTATTCTGCCTAAATCCTTTGGAAATGTTTTTGTTTTTTAAATCAAAGGAACTATTTTTACCTGATAGCAATTTTAAATTGTATTTCCTTTAACCAGCAGATGGAGTCATCCCAACATTGTTCCTAGAGTGAAACCCTTTTGAGCAACAGGAGAAATTCAGGTTTCAGAGTAGCAGCCGTGTTAGTCTGTATCAGCAGAAAGAACGAGGAGTACTTGTGGCACCTTAGAGACTAACAAATTTATTTGAGCATAAGCTTTCATGAGCTACAACTCCATCGAAATTCAGTACTGATTTGCATTTGTTTATAAGCACTGCCTTCTCCCCCAGATCCTTTCACAAGGATGAGCATTTCTGATTTTGGGCATTTCTCCGTCCTCCTGAAGTCTCCCACTACACTCAAATATGTTTCCTTTTTTCTTTTTCCCCGTATATGGTAAAGTATTTTGTACTACATCTTTGAACCTCTCGCCCTGTAAACAAACTGCAAATGCACATTCCTACATTTAACTTTTATCAACATGGCCTGAACTAACACTGTGTCATGAAAAGACAAGCGTTCCCTGAAATATTACTTCCAGTTGAGACAGTTACCCAGGGTTTGATGCTCTGATTATTTAGTTAATGTTCCCATATTTGGTAAAATATGGTAGTTATTTAAATGTCTGTTTTAAATTAAAAAGAAAGGCATACATATTGGGGGAGAAAATTAATTATTTCATTTTTCACCTTTTTGTAATTTTTTTTAACTGTTTTAATTGATGGTCTGGGAGGACTTGCTCTCCTGAAATAAAGAGCAAAGATTCTTGAACTCTCATCTTATGATTAGCTTGGAAAACAATTATTTTAGGATTAGATCACATCTTTTTTTAAGATGTTCTCTTGTTCTTATGATGGCAGAATCTGGTTGCAGCTTTTGCACTTTAAGTGCCTTTAATTTATTGAAGGCAATTGAGTTTGTCAGGTGGGCTATGAAATACAACTTGGAAAGTGCTCATAAAGACACTCAGTGTTATTCTGTTAAATTAGGTAGTTGTCAAAACCAAGGTTAATAGTAGGGGTTATGTAACTAACATGTAGAGGTTTCTAAGTTTACCCTTATCCCACATGTGCCTACTGTGGGATTCTTGTACCTTCCTCTGAGCTGACTGGTGCTGGCGACTGCCAGAAATACAACACTGGACTCTCTCTGATCCACTATGGTAAATCCTATGTTCCTGTGCTGTGGGAACACTCAGAAAGAGGACCTAGGTTTGTAAAAGAGAAGGCATTTGTTCAAACATGAATATTTGAGTGACAGAAAAATGGATGCAGAAAGTGACTGATCAGATCGCTTTATTCATAAATATCCTCCCCACCCCCACAATTAAAGTTTCTCTTTAAAATATCCTTTGACTTTTGCAGGTGACAACTGTTTCAGTTGTCAGTGTGACATTCTTCTTTCATTAAATAATTGTCTAACTAAGTTCAGCCTCTAAAGCTTACTGTAAAATGTGCTTTTGACAGCTATTTTCAACAGACAGGTTTCCTTTTCCTTTCATCCTCAGGGAGCCTTTTTATAAACTCTTGGTTCAAGGTCTTATCAAGAGTCAGACATACAAACTAACAACAACAAGCCAATATCTGAAGAGAGAGGAAATTGATCTCACTGGTAAGAGACCGTATGGGATGACCAGCACAGGTGCATCCAGAAAAGTCAAGGGCTAGTTCAGTGAAAAAGGATGTACAAGTCATAGTGTATGGAAAATTCATCAGTGAGGAGTGAATTCTTGTAATCATTAAACCGGAGATTGACTTTTGTGTGTGTTCTGGACTCACATGCTTAATGCTGAATACACATACAGAGAAAATACTACTCCATTGCCTGTAACCATTATCAAACACAGTATTTCTGCTATATTTGTTTTTACTTAAGTCTGGTCTATGTCCAAAAATGACTAAAAGTGAGTATCTTATGGAGGCCATTCACTAGCCCATGTGAAAGGAGTCCATTCATAGTACACTGATGACTGCATTACAAAACCATTAGCAGAGTCGACACCATTGTTGGCAATCTGAACAGATAAGATCTAGACAGAATGGGCATAGAATGAACTTCTCTCCAATGCTTACATACGATCCTTGCAAAGCAGTTTAAGAACATATACATTTGCTACTGCCTGTGCTATACTTGTACTTTGTATAAAAGACAGAATTTGTGTGCATTAGGGAAATCTGCATTGGTGTAGATGTACACCAGTGCAAACTCCCCATGTAGATTGATAAAGTGGTGCTTGCAGCGATGTGATTTATCCTAGCTGAAACCTGCAAACTTGCTGTCTATAAACATCCAAAGATGGAATCAAGGTAAATTTGCTCCAGTGCAAGTGGCATATTACACCAGTACAACACATCTGCGGAGGAGGTTTGCATTGAGATAGCTACACTAATGCAAAAATCCTGATGCATTAGATTTAGCTTCCATTAATACTGGATTTAGCTTTATAAAACGGAAGAAATTTTCTCCTGTGTGATGGAAACTTTATAATGTTACTTCAGTAAAGAGATGAAAGTAAAAAAGTTTTTTGTCTTACTCTCATAATTTGTTTTTTTTTTCTTTCAGTTATATGAGGTTATCAGAGAAGGGATTAGAAATAACCTAGTATTAAGTTCTGCTGCTTCAGATGTTTGTAGAACCAAATTAGTTATTATTGTATATGTTCTATATATTTAGGGACTGAACCAGTTCACATAAAAACCAAAGAGAAGCTGCAGGTTACATGGGAAAAAATGAGTAAATCCAAGCATAATGGGATAGATCCTGAGGAATTAGTAGAGCAGTATGGCATTGACACTATGCGACTGTATATTCTGTTTGCCGCCCCTCCAGAACAAGACATCTTGTGGGATGCAAAAAGTAAGTCAAGTTGTTTGGATTCTTTCCTCCTCTTGGTTTATTTCTGTTTGAAATACAGTTTGCTGTTTGGGATTTGGAGAATTGAATGTGAACAGCTGATGTAATAAGAAGATTACATTGGCTGTCTTTCTAAAACGGGACCTTTGTTGGGATAAAAGATACTTTTGTTAGTTATGTATGTATTTAACATTAATAATAGGAACATAGGTGGACCTCTGGTCTCATATGCTGGGTCGCATTCCTCTCTCTCAGAGTGACGAGTACCAGATGCTTCAGAGGACATTGCAGTCTTCCCTTGGTTAGTGGCTGGTTTAAGTCCTAAAGCATGAGGGTTTATATTACTTCTCAGTAATATTATCCTACCTCATATAATTATAGATGTTCTCAATATCTATAGAAATGTCTAATCCTTTTCTGAATCCTGGTAAACTATTGGCTTCAATATTTGGTAGCAGTGAATTCCACAAGTTATTCATGCCATGTTTTGAAAAAGTATTCCTTTTAATCATCCTTACATATTTTGCCTTCAGTTTCACTAATTGTTCCCTGTTCTTCTCTTATGGGAGCAGGTAAATAGGACCATCTGATTGACCTCTCTAGGAGTCATTAATTTCTGATAATGGGTTCTTCAGACTTTCACATATAATCAACAATTAGATTAGGTCATTCTGTTCCAGGCTTCATATTGAAAAGACTGTTTTACATTGGGAAGGTTTCTACAGAACTGAAGAATCTTTTCTATAAAGGGTGTTCCAACATGAGGCTACTGCATAGGATCTGAGGCAATATTAAGGATGATGTTCCTATGTTAAAAGAATTTTGATGTGGTTCTATAATTTCTTCAGTAGTAATGATAGCCTCTGCCTCAGGCTTTTTATCAGAGGCTAGAAATGATAAGTGTTTAGATGTATGCACTTGCTGTAGTGCCATCTGAGGAAAATCTTAAGTTTTTGCTCCTTGATAGTCTACCCAGGAAGAAATAGGAAGTAGTGCAGCAAAACTAGATAGGAAACTTTACATACATCTCTCTGAGACCTTGAATGGTCCCTTAGAATATGTGTTAACAGCTTATGCTAAACTATCTGTTTGACCTTGTATTTAGCTGTGACACTCTGAGTACCTTTCCTAGACCTGAGGAAGAGTTCTGTGTAGCTCAAAAGCTTGTGTCTCACCAGCAGAAGTTGGTCTAATAAAAAATATTACCTCACCAATTTTGTCTCTCTAATATCCTGGGATAAGACACGGCTACACCACTGCATGCATACATCTCGGTAAGGAAGTTGAAAGCAAGGATCTACAACAATATAGCCTCTTCGCTGCACACTAGAATATTAGTCTTAAGTAGAAAAAAGCCTGCAGAAATGTTCTATTATTATGAGGATATTCTGTACACTGTGGGAAATGGAAGCAGAGAGAAAAAACCAGGCAACCTTTTATCAGTCTTTTCCTTCTGTTTTAGCTTATTTGAACTATGATCTTTGGAGCTTATGAAAATAGTGATGCCACAGAGCTAGGCTACATGTCCACTTCGTAAATTGAGAACTATTTTTAAGAAGCTAATTTTGCAAGACAGTGTTAATTAGGCTACAGACTTGTTTAGGAAGCACCTCTCTCCTTTCTTCCCTTACAAACCTCTTAAAAGCTAAGATCAGGTGTTTGTAAAAAAATACCTCATGTTGTATTAATTTCTTTATAAACAGTAAGAGGGTGCACAGCCCCAGTCTCTGAATCTCTCTTCTTACCAGTGACTTAAAAAGCAGCTATTTTAAGATTAGGTCACTTCCTCCTTTTTAATATAGTCTCTCTTGTTTTCATGACGGGAGAATCCATTTGGAGCTTTAAGCTGCTTTCATTTATTGTAGACATTTATGCAACACAGCTTGTCAAACGGGTTCTGAATACCATTTGAAACATGCTGATAAAGACACTTAGATTGTATACTGTTGAGTTGCATAACTGATGAAACTAGGATAAATAATGGGTCCTACAAGCATACAAAACATATACAAGTGTCTGTCTAGTTTCACCCCTTAAATATGACTTGCTTATGGGGCTCTGCCTTTTCTAAATGAACATGCAGCCCCAATGCAGTCTTAATTTTAATTTCTGTTTTCTGTCTGCATTGCTTCATAATATTTGGTGTACACAGGAAAATGCATGCATTTTAAAGCAACTTTCTCATCACGCAGGACTTCAATAAAACATCTAAGTACATTGTTTTAAAAAATCAATGTTTTTAAATGATTTGTTCTACCTCTTCGTTCTTTGTTTGATCAGCATCTTATAGTGCAGCCTATACCAACTACTGTTCAGGCTAGTCTGTATCCTTACCTTTTTTATTCACTCTGTACCAAACTGTGATACAGGTGGTGGGGAGGAGTAGCTCCCTTTGATGGACATCCAGCCAGTTAGCTGTCAAATCGCGCTTGGTGTAAAGGGTTAACAAGCCCACAGGTAAAAGAAAAGAAGTAGACACCTGACCAAAAGAGCCAATGGGAAGGTAGAACTTTTTAAAATTGGGAAAGAAACTTTCCTTTTGTCTGTTGTTCTCTGGGCGGCAGGGACAGAGCAGCAATGCTATAAGCAGGAATGCTGTGTAAGGCTTGAACAGGTACGAAAAAGTATTTTCCATACCTAGAAGAAATAATTTGGATAGGGAATGTTTAGCTCGACGCTATCAGGTTCATTTCTTATTTTGGCTTGTGGATCTCCTCTGTGCTAACCTAAGATGCTTTTATTTGCTTGTAAGCTTTAAGCTGAACCCCCAAGAAAGCTATTTTGGGTGCTTGATTTTTGGAATTGCTCTTTTAAAATCAAGCAAAAGACTAAATTCCAGATGTATTTTCTTTTTGTTTGTTTGTTTTTAAAATTTTTTACCTTTTTTAAGAACAGGATTGGATTTTTGGTGTCCTGAGAGGTTTGTGCATGTTGTTTGATTAGCTGGTAGCCACAGCTAATTTCCTTTGTTTTGTTTTTTTTCTCAACTCTTCCCCGGAAGAGGGGGGTGTGTAAAAGGGCTTGAGGGTACTCCACAAGGAGGAATTTCCAAGTGCTCCTTCCTGGGTTTAAAGGGTTTGGGTTTTTTTGCATTTCGGTGGTGGCAGTGATTACCAAGCCAAGGTCAGAGAAAAGCTGTAACCTTGGGAGTGTAATACAAGCCTGGAGTGGCAAGTATTAATTTTTAAAATCCTTGCGGGCCCCCACTTCTGCACTCGGAGTGACAGAGTGGGTATTCACCCTTGACATGGTGGTTCCATCCCTGAAGCCAAAGAACAACAGACAAAGGGAAAGTTTCTTTCCCAATTTTAAGAAGTTCTACCTTCTCATTCGCTCTTTTGGTCAGGTGCCCACTCCTTTTCTTTTACCTGTGGGTTTGTTAACGCTTTACAGGTAAAGCAAGCAGAGAACAGACCAAGAGGGATTTCACAGCTAATTGGCTGGCTGGGTGTCCATCAAAGGGAGCTACTTCCCCTCCCCATCCCCCCACCCCCCCCATATATCACACAAACTAGCACATTTCTAACAAACTTTTGGGGGTGGGATTGATAACATTTTTATGTTAGATTCCTATCACGATCCTTTCCTGAAAGCACAAGACTGAGAGTCAAAGGGTTCTATTCTCACCTCTCATGGATTCTCTTGCCCTTGCTAACATTTAGTAGTTCCTTACTCTGTGAGTAATCTTATTGAAATCAGGCTCTAAGTGAGTCATCCAGTGTTACACGGCCTTTGTGCTGTTTCCCCCTTCTTGAAAATGAGAATAATGAAACTTTATCCCCCTTTTGTAAGTGCTATGCAATCCTTGGATAAAAGGTGTTATTTTGCAAAGTACTGTGTCCAGTTTTGGGCCCCACACTACAAGAAGGATGTGGAAAAATTGGAAAACATCCAGCGGAGGGCAACAAAAATGATTAGGGGACTGGAACACATGACTTATGAGGAGAGGCTGAGGGAACTGGGATTGTTTAGTCTGAGGAAGAGAAGAATGAGGGGGGATTTGATAGTTGCTTTCAACTACCTGAAAGGGGGTTCCAAAGAGGATGGATCTAGACTGTTCTCAGTGGTAGCTGATGACAGAACAAGGAGTAATGGTCTCAAGTTGCAGTGGGGGAGGTTTAGGTTGGGTATTAGGAAAAACTTTTTCACTAGGAGGGTGGTGAAACACTGGAATGCGTTACCTAGGGAGGTGGTGGAATCTCCTTCCTTAGATATTTTTAAGGTCAGGCTTGACAAAGCCCTGGCTGGGTTGATTTAGTTGGGGATTGGTCCTGCTTTGAGCAGGGGATTGGACTAGATGACCTCCTGAGGTCCCTTCCAATCCTGATATTCTATGATTCTATGAAAGTATTATTATAGTTTGGTGGTGGTATTATACACACATTCTTTCATAAGTACTAGCACAGACATCTTATACAATGCTAGGAAAAAAGCATTTTGCCATTCAGACAAGTCTCTTATCAAATGCAGAGAAGTATAAAGAAAGATATTTTTTGAGAGTCACCTCTTGTTGAGGGAATATTGGAGAAACAGTTAAAAAATTTTCTAAAAGAAAATGGGAAGGAAAGATAATGAAAACAGTTTAATAAGCCTTCTGTAAACACTGGCGAAAGCCTGTCTTCTCCTTACAGTAACAAAATAATGTACATTCGTCCTGAAGGAGCCACACTGGTAAACACAGCATTGGCTTATTTTTGGCAAGAAACTGCACAATATTATGTAATAACACTGGGTCAGATACTTGTCCTCATTAAAGCTGCTTTACACTTTTCCAGTGATGTAAAGCAGCCTTAAATCTATTGTAACCAGCCATTTGGGGATCACCTCAGGATGGGCAATCCCTAGGTGGTGTAGCAGCTCTTGTGCCACCCACTCATCCCCCGCCACTTTCCTCCTCCTTCCCTCCCCTCCACTGCTCTCAAGTATAGACGTGTGGCCTGAGCACTGTTGTACTCAAACAGTCCCCAGCTGGAGGAGAAGCCTCGGAGGCTGAGACAATTTAAGAGCCTGGACTGGTGACCCCAAGGATTAGGGAGGACATAAAGGTGGCTGATAGCCGCCCTTTGCAGTCCCTGCTCCCTAAACTGAGCTGGGTGCTAAATAGATGATCCCAAGTAATCTGGCCCTTTGTCTTTCATTACCATGACCGTCACTATATATTGATATGACAGTATCTATATGTAATTTCTGTCATCACTATAAAACAAAGTTTAAAAGGAACGTCTCCATTCAGGAGTTTGTCCCATCTTTCTTGCAAATGAAAGCATATAAAAAAAGACTGTTTTCCTGAGTAATTGACAGGTCAGCTGAGGTTATTCTTACATTTGCTTGATAGTGGATTGTATTATACAGTTAGGATAATACATTGAAATGGTACTTAGAAAATATTCTTGATTTCCAGTAGGGTTCATTTGTCTTCATTAAAGCAACCTAACAATTTTTTAAATCTATTTTCAATTACACTGAGGTTTTTCTTGCAACATGTAATTTCCACTTCAATGGTCAATGGTATGGAACTCTGTGGTACAATTTTCTTTGTTTCTTTTTGATGTGTTGTCTTCATTCATTATAACTCAAGTCTCCCTCTTTCTGAAATCTGTCATTAAACTCAGCTGATGCTGTCCCTGGTGTACGAAGATGGCAGTCACGTCTCTGGTCCCTAGCAACCAAACTTATAGAAGCCAGGACTTCCAGCATTGTGCCCAATCCTCAGCTGTTGAACGAGAAGGAGAAGGCTGAAGCCAAAAAGATCTGGGAGCAGAAGAACCTTGTGGTCTCTGAGGTTAAAAGGAAATCTTAACTATTTTGAAAATGACTAGATAGATTACTAGTGTTGTTATATGATGCACCAGCAGTGTGCCTGACTTCTTGTGTTATCAGATCAAAAAGTTTGTCTTCAGTTATTCCATCATAAACTATTTTAGTTGGGAAATTTTCTCTGTGTAAGCCTGAGGAGAATGGGAGTCCATAATCACAAGTGACTTCACTTACCTAAAACCACATGGGGCATGACTCTTCTGTAGATAAGTGAGGTCTGGATAAGCAAGGTTCTTCATAATTTAATTTATCACAGGAATATCACCTCCACATATTGCATATAGTGTGTGTGTGTATAATAATATATATATATTATATATATAGTGATATTGTTTTGAGAGAAAGGTAATACTTAGTCATGTCACAAGTGCAGGGGACTGGACTAGATGACCTCTTGAGGCCCCTTCCAGTTCTATGATTCTATGTGTATGCATGTTGCAATTTGCGGCTGATAATTAATGTTGTTTTTTTCGAAAAAGCAAAATGCTCAGCATATGGAAATTGTAAGTAACTAATGAAAGTGAACATTTTTGTATAACTAGGTAACAAGTTACTTCAC
This sequence comes from Lepidochelys kempii, assembly GCF_965140285.1. Lineage (NCBI taxonomy): Eukaryota > Metazoa > Chordata > Testudines > Cheloniidae > Lepidochelys > Lepidochelys kempii. The sequence goes on from NC_136381.1 coordinate 189,950,834, forward strand.
AAAAGATTACTTGTTTAATGCTGCAATCTCTCGACTGATGGGCCTCACTAACGTACTCTCAGTAAGTATGACCTCATCTAAAAGAGCTTATGCAATAACCTTTTTTTCAATCTCTGGACATACAACTGTACATCCAAAATAGGAGCATCTCGGGGCCTTTGTGTATCTTATACTATATTATAAATATTTACTACCATTATTACAACTATTGCTTTTATGGCCCCATAAACTTGCATCGTACATCAATTAAAATGAAGTGCACAGGTATACTATATATTGCCGTGAATAGCTTAAAGAGGAATCTGACTAACATTAAAACTTTTTAACTAAGTGGGTTATTTAATTTTAATATCTTCCATTCCATTTGTGGACCTATGCAGAGATACATACACACATACGTAGGAAGGATCCAAACCACCTGATTGTTTCATCATTTACATCTGTGTCCAGTAATTTCAAAGGACGCCCCTTTGAGTTCTACATTCAGTTTTGTTTTAAATTAGAAGTTAGTCTTTTTAAAGAAATTAGTTACTATAATCATTCCAATAAATAAAAAAGAAATATTGTTACTACTGGCAGGCAAAATCACAAATCCCTTTTATTCCTCTGAGATTACTTTCACCACTAGAGTTTTTGATGTTAAGAGAGCCTGGAAATTCTCTTATTTTATAAAATAACTTTAATTTGGCACTCCTAATTTGGACCATCATACTGCCGATCAGCCAAGTGGTGATAGGTCAGATATAATAACTGTTGCCTTTATTATTGTGCTATACTTGATTGAGGAATTAATTCTGTTTAATTTTACAGTGACCTACATTAGAAGTCAAATTAAACATTGATATTTTTCATCTTTGATTGCAATTATTTGTAATTAGATTTTAACTTGTGATTCTAAACCAGTTGTTGGTTAAATTACAACTCAACAAGTCCCCCTATGACATATGCAAATACTATATTGAAATAGGAAAAATCCTAGAGACTACATAGTTCATGGGATTGAAAATGTGAGGTTTTTTCTCCATATCTGAGATTCATATCACTTCAGACAAACATCCAAATACTTGAACACTACTCTAAATTCTGTGGTCAAGAAATAAGGGTGGGTATCTTTCAAGCACAAGTCTTCTTGTAACATTTCAGTACTTCCTCTTTCAATTCCAGCTGAAACCAGGAAGTGTGGATATGTGTGAAAATTAAAATTTGAGGAAAAAACCAAGTACTAAATTTAGGCAAGCCTCAGACAAAGATGAAGAATTGAGTATACATAGAAACTGAACTATCCTCATCATTGGAGATGGTTCCTCCAGCTCAGAGTGGAAGCATGCTGGCGGGGCAGAATAGGGGAAAGCTTGCACAGCTTCCACCTATGTTCTACCTTTTCTAGAGATAAATGAAAAACAGGGGAATTCAGTTTCATATTCTGTGGTCTGGCACCTTTCACAAGAACTTTATAAAGAACTATTACAAAAACAACAAAACTTGAACCACAAAAGATTTTCCTATGTTTTTCACTCCCACATTTTTTTTTAGATCTCTTTAACTCTATACCAGCTTTATCTAGACCAGGCCAGGATCCTATACTGATGAGCCCTATCTCAGTTACATTGGTTACATGCCATGCTTACATTCCTGGTCTGGCTTAATAGTGTGACAGGTTTTTTTGAGATGAATTGTGAACTTATTGGACACTGCACTTCGGGAGGTGGGTGGGAAAACACATTCCAGTACCCAGAATGCTCTTCTAGGCCCCCATCCTGCAAAGGCTTCCATATGGGCAGACCCCCTACACCCACAGGGTCCAGTCACACTGATCCTTTTCCGGGTGCAAGTTTGTAGCCATTTCATAGGAGTGCTGGTGCCTGAGCTCTGTGTAAGGGTCGTCTCTTCCCAGTGGTGCACTCTGGGAGCAAGAATTTGGAATGGTTTCCATTTTCAACCTCCATACCTTTTTTAAGCTTCTGATTCATTGTAAAATGGGACTTTTTCTGGACTTAGGCATTGATTTATGTTTTTATTATTTCATTCTCTCCATTACAAACTGCCTTTTTATTGGAACATTTATACTTACAATTCCTGTTTCTTTCTCTTCCCCTTTTCCATAGCAAGCCTCTCAACCTCTCATTCTCCACAGTGCTGAATTTGAAGATGCTTTGGCTACTCTTTGTATTATGGTTGCACCTATGGCCCCGCACATAGCCTCAGAGCTATGGAAAGGTATTTGCGTAAAATGCTTTTTATTACCCTGCAGAAAAGATAAGGTTGGGGAAATAATTTCCAAGGACGTTACGTAATAGTAACTGTAGATAAGTTTGCAAGAAGCAGCTTAAAAACAATGCACCTCCTAGGCACTTAATAGCCTGCAGATCAAGACCTCAGTCAATCACCATAACTGCCAAACACGCAACTTTCCCACCCCAGGGCGTCAGGTTAAGTAATGTCCTCATGCCTGTCATTCCCCCTCATCCATATAATTCCTACACTAACCTGAGTCTTACAGATAGATCACTCTGCACCTTTCTGCTTTCATGATTTATATCTGTGGTCACATTGTAGTTTTTCTGTGGGGGTGATGTGATGGGTGAGGAAAAGGTTACGTTTCTTTGGGTGAGCGGAAAAAGGACCTGCCACACTCAGAGGGCTTGTACAGGCTGTCATGGAGGAAAAAGCTGATAGCTGGGCCTGGGGAAGGAAACAGATCTTTTAAAAGAAGGGTTTGTACTATAGGAGTAGTCCCTACTCCCTGCGATGAGTTTGGGCTAAGAGGGCCCCTGTCTACGGGGCTGTGCGCCAAGCAGCATGGAGGGTTGTGGATTCATAGTACTACTATTGTAGCATACCCTGGACAACTAGGGACACGTTGATGTGAGTTAATTCCTTTAGGGGCTTGAGATAAAACCTTGCTTAAGACTTACATTGGCTGAACTCCTACGTTGGCCAAACCTTTACAACCCTGCTAGGGTTGCCATCAGTAGGGTGAGGGATGTACATACCAAAATTCAGAAGTCAGCAGCAATCGTGTCAATGATTTGTTGATAGAAATGCCAAGATATATGTGAGAAAATGGGAATATATTCCCTTTCGAAGTTGGCCATGATGGACTGTGTTACTTTAGGCATAGCATTTTATGAAGCAACATTCAGAAGCAAAGATCTTCATGCTGTAGTTGTTTGACTCAGCAGAGCTACTACAGTAGAGCCTCAAGAGTTAAGAACAGCTCGGGAATGGAGGTTGTTCATAACTCAGAAATGTTCGTAACTCTGAACAAAATGTTATGGTGGTTCTTTCAAAAGTTTACAACTGAACATTGACTTAATACAGTTTTGAAACTTCGCTATGCAGAAGAAAAATGCTGCTTTTAACCATCTTAATTTAAATGAAACAAACACAGAAATAATTTCCTTACGTTGTCAAATCTTTTTTTAAAACTTTGTCTTTATATTTTTAGTAGTGTACATTTAACACAGTACTGTACTGTATTTGCTTTTTTCTTTTTCTTTTTTGGTCTCTGCTGCTGCCTGATTACGTACTTCCGGTTCCAAATGAGGTGTGTGATTGGTCAATCTGTAACTCTGGTGTTCATAACTCTGACGTGCTACTGTAAATAGCTTATTTTTCAGAGCCACGTATAGCATTGTAATACTAACTGCCAGAGAAAAGGATTCTTGAGGAGAAATATTAATTTTAGTTGATGATTTACAGGCAATAGATACTGAACTATTTGTTTATGTGGAAGTTTTCCCTTGCCTGTAAACCATCAACCAAAATTCATTTTTCTCTTTGTTTGCACAGAAATTACTATAATTGCCAAAATCTGATCTTCCAACTGTTTGGAGTTTTTATTATCTCTGCATACAGTGCCTAGCATAATGAGGGCAGGAACACTAACTGAGGCCTCTAGGCACTGCTGAAATACAAATAATATTAATGAATAGAGAATTATGAAATACGTTTGGTAAAATGACAAAAACTGCCAACATGTCTTGGCTCAGATCTCTCTCTGATCGAACATAGGACCTGAGCCTGCAAAATACGGAGTGCCCTCAGTTCTCATTTAAAATCATTAGGAGTTGTGGATGCTCAGCATTTTTCAGGATCTGGCCTATATATGATAGGAGAATACAGAGCAAGAACACTAATTAATGGACTTGTGGTCTCTTCTCTTGCTACATATATTTGAGGTTGCAGTTGTGTTGTCCAGAGACTCCACCTCATGCACAAATGAAGTTAGCCTACAACTACACAGACAGTTTGTTTAGATTGCTAAACTCAGAAGCGTATGGACTGAACATGAGAAGCTTTCTGTATCATCCTGATCATCATTACACTCTATAGTTAAGCTATTTTATCACAAGAGAGATCAAGTGTGTGTTACTATTGTCTGCTTTATATAGTATATAAATTGTGTTACTTGGAGAGGATCCAACATTTGTCGTTACTCAATCAAGACATCTATGAAAAGTATCCATCTAGAGCCAAGTTATTCAACAACAGGGAAGCAGGTTAATGTTCTCAAACATATGAGTCTGCATTCCTGATCTTCTAAACCTTAGTCATCAGCAATTTAGGCATGTTCTTCAATCCCATTGTATACGAGGTAGGGGAGTTAAATTCTTCGATTATTTCAAGAACTGTAGCTTTAAGATTTTAAAGATAATCACACTGTGTCACTTGTATATCAGCATAATTTGTAAAGTTATAAGTTATTTGTTTTGACTGTACCTTTTACCTGATATCTATACACCTTATCATTACAGTTATAATCATACCTACTGGAAAAGAAGTGTTTAATAAGATTTTGGATTTGACAGTTAAACCAATCTTTTCACTGTTTTTAAAAAGATAGAAAACATTAATATTAAGATTTTTAAATTCTCCACTTAATCTCTGCCTGTGCTTCAGTTCTCCATCTGCAAAATAGGGGTAATTCTCTCTGTGCCTTGGTTTCACATCTATAAAATAGGGATGATAGTATTTCCTTTCTCCACTCTTCATCTCCTGTATTTTGCTTGTATTCTCTTCAAGGCATGGTCTGTGTCTCTTACTTTGTGTTTGTACAGTTCCTACCATAGTTGAGCCCCAACCTTAGTTGGAGGTGCTATCGTAATACAAATAGTAATAAAGCTATATATTTGCTATCTAAATTTTGGCCCTAAAATATCTGATACAGTCCCTTTAATTTACTTTTTGTTCCTTTCAGTAATGAATTTAAGAAAAATTTTCTTTCTAAAGATAGACAAGTCTTAATAATTAAATAGATATTTTTCCTGTTGGCTAAGAACAACATTGAACAGGAAAACAGATTCTTCTGTTTACACTGCATCATGTTACACTCCTTTATTTGAACTATCCTTGAGAAGAAAGGATTTTGTTAATAGTATATTGTAACTGGGGAGTGTTTATTGGGTAATATACCTAGCATTTAATGCATTACAGCCTTTAAAAAAGGGAGAGAGCACAGTTGGGGTGTTTTGCATAGTACTTTGCAGTGTAAATAAGCCACCTTCTAGGCTGTATTACATTTTAGTAGTATAATCTCATTAATCTTTTCAGCTGCTTCTCATCACTGACTGTGGGTAAGCTTGGCAAAATCCTTTTTTAATATATAATTTCAACAGATATTGATTATTTTTAAGCTTTTTTTTCTATTTTTATGTATTTAAATGTTCACAGTTGCAGGAAGTTATGGGGGTCAGACAATAATTATTTAATGACAGTTGACATTGAGATTCAAAACATTAAAGCCTTATAAAGTTATAACTTTATTGTCAATATCAGACTTCAAAATATACAAAGAAAATATCCCTATATCAATAATCCTCTAATAATTTCTCTAGCAGCATTTTTCTCTCTTTAGTATTTCAGTAGCACCAAGACTCCCCAGTCAGGGCCCCATTGTGCTTGGCACTGTATACACACATCATGAAAAGACAGTCCGTGCCCCCAAATCTCTTACAATCTAAGTACATGACAAAAGACAACAGGAAAAAACAACAAACCGGCAGGGAGAGCACAAGCTAACATGGAAGCTGTTGTGAATAGTGTGATGAGACATCAACTAGCTATTATCAAGGGTTTTTTAGGCATCACCTCAAAGATGATTAATAATTTAGCTTTTAGTCCACCACCTTCCGGTTCTTATGGTCCAATGACAAAGCACTCAAAATCAGCACTCTGGGTTTGATGCCACAGGATCCTTCTGGTGTAATATTTAACCTTGTATTGTAACCCTTCTTTTTTATAGATTATAATGCACAAGAAAGGAACATTTTTTGTAAAATAGAATCAAAACCCAATAATTTCTGCACTTCAGTGACTGAAAACTGCTTCATTGTTGGTTTATATGTGACCATTTTGTTTATATATTTCAAGCAGAACTTTGGATAAGCAGAGAAATCTAGGCCTGAGCAGTACATTTTTCCAGTGTGAGTATAGGGAAAGGCTGTTTGAATGCTGTCTGATAAATGTATTACCTTTCAGCAGTTGAACAATAATAACTGAGTAGTTACGGTACTTCGATATTTTTGTATCTTACTTTTTTGGGAAGTGGCCCTTTCTCCAGCTTAGGGCAGGAACTGTTTCCAGTGTCTTTGTGTCAGCTTAATTCTGTTACACAGTATACACTATGCTATAGTTTAACCAAAAAAAACCCCAAACCAACAACAATTAATGTAGCCCCTCAGTGTGGGAAGAGTTCATCAGGCTGACATACATTTTGGCAGCCTGTGAACACTAACAGGATGAGGAAATCTATTTCCTTCCTGAAACCTTGTATCTGAGGAGTATACGTGCACCACTGCTAAATTTGAGACTCTTTTTGTGTGTTTGTGCTTACCCAGTATTTTCTCATCCAGGCAAGGATGTGGAGCTGCTTGTTTTTAGAAGTTTCATTTGTGCTAGACCTACTTCTGTCATGAAATGGTGAAAGTGCCATGTGATATGTGTTAAACAAGCATGGTCACTTCATCAGTTTTTCATGATTTATTGAAATTGAGCATAATTACTGGTATGTATGATGTGATAATTGTCTTGGCAACAAATTGAGTCATTACAATCGTCTCATTCCTGAAATCCTGATTCAGTTTTCACTCAGTCCTTGCTCAGGGAACACCTCCACTGGCTGATGACAGAGTTTTACCTGAAGAATAAGGGCTAAGTAAAAGTTACATTAAAGTTTCTAAAAGGACTGGTAATTTTGCTTTGTCCTTGCACAAACCACATACTTACCATTGATATATTTGGTCTTCATCATCTGACCTATGCTCCTTTTAGAGCTTTCTCACCAGATTTTGACCCTTTATAAATGCCCTAGAAGAGTCTCACAGAAGTACAGGACACAGTTCCATCCTACGCAGAGAGAATGGAGTGGAGTTGTCGTGCTACAGCAGAGGATTCCTGAGTCATTTATCCTGTGCAGGAAAGAATGACTCAGGATGGCCTAGGACAATGCACCTTACAAGCTAGGTCAATAATAGTAACTGCGCAAAACTAGTTTAGGTGCAGTGTGTGAAATGTTTTTTGTTTAGCAGTGCACTTGTATTTTCATGGCTCACAAAACCCGAAGGCCTTTGAGTGCATTTTCAAAGTCCCCACAAAAATCGAAAAGCAGAAATCCCAATAAGCAACATGGCCAAATATCAAAAGAATCCTGATCCAGTATAAAAATCCCTTGCCAGCAGTTTCTTGTCAGACCAAGAATAATAAATCTGTATGAATTGAGAAGGAAAAAACATGGTCAGTCTTGTTCAGAAGGATGCAGTTGGAGTAAGCTAAATGGGAGAACATTCCAAAACTCTGGCTCTAGTTTCTAGGCCTACATCCCATAAAGTTGTTTGGTGTTCATGGGTTCCTGCTGTGAGACATACAAAATGATCCCCGATGGGATTGTATTCAGCTAAGTGTAAGTTTAGCCTTGGAATACTCACTTGTGTGGTACTAGTAACATTGCACAGCTTTGCCTAGCTGTTTGGAAACAACTATGGTAGTATTGACTTAATTGCTCTGCTGTTGCAAAGCATAGCACATGTGTTCTGCAGACATGTACCTCCTGTACTGCCAAGTGTGCATCCTGAGATTCCTCTGGTTTGATTTTATTTAATGGGAATATACCAAGAGCAAAGTAGAGTGATGACAATACACTTGGAATTGATTGCAGAGGCAAATAGGATAATAATAAAACATGAAAATCTGCTAAATATTGTAAATGGCTGTACAGAGCTGCTTGAGAATGCTTCATTTGTCTGTGTGAGGGTACTTTTACTCAATGCAGATTCTCATTGTTTTGTCTCTGCCAAACCCAGAGATTGCTAAAATAACCCTTGAATAATAAATACTTGCATCACATTTATATCTGATCACTCTGCGCTGCCCCTTTCTAATATTTCCATATCTCTGCCTAAAACCCCTTGCCTTAAACTCTGGTCACATCCACTTCAAATCCCTCTAGTGGCTTCCTCTCACCTCCCTTGTCACATTCAGTCACCCCTCTTCCTTGCCTTCACAGCGCTACCATCTGCCTACCGGTCTGTGCAAACTTCTTTTGACTCCTCCCTCTCCCCCATCCCACACTCCATGCCTCCTTGCCCTCTTTGCCCTTATGTGTACTAGAAACATTTGTACTCATATTCCAGCACAAGGGCAGCTGTAGCACTGCTGGAAAAGTACAGGTACCATTTTTTCTAGCGTAGTTGCATCCATTGTTTCATTCTACCATGCTTGTCTCTATGCCTTCTTTCATGTGTCCTTTAAGCTTGGGTCCACCATGCTAATGTGATCTGTGAGCTGCCTTGCTTCCCCCTCCCTTTTTAGCCCTTCCTCAAAACAAATTTTCCATGTGGGCAATAATCTTTATTTTTCTACACCAAAACCAGTATTTTATGGGAAGTGATATTCTTATTACATTCTCATGACTCTTACACTACTAATCAAAGCATTCACATGATCTTGCTGCTTTAAACCATGTCCTCCCCTCCCCATAAACCACTCTTTCACACTCACCAGTGTTTGTTTCTGCCTTTTACAATGTTGTGTTTTAACTTGAACCCTGTTCCTGTAATTAGAGCTGCAGGGCTGGACCCTTGTGCCTCCATGGCTCTGTATGAGGTAAGAGTGCATACCACCCAGGCGGATCCAGAGGCAGGATCAGGGCGTTGGGCATCCCTTAGGCAGGGATGTTGCCCTTTACCAGCCTATAAAGATCTATGCACATTTATGGCCCTACGTAAATAATTATGAAATAGAAGGACATTTGGGATTTAGGAACTTCTCCTGCAGTAGACTGCATAGCCAACAGAACAAGACAGGCTGTGAAAATATAAGCAAAATACATGTTTCTTTGTAATGTGTATTTCATCAGGTAACTTCTCCACCTATGAGAACCCAACATAAGCAAGACCAAAGATAAGTGTTAAAATTAATAATTTCAAAAGATAAGTCTGCTAGAAATGCCAAATGATTGGTTCAAATCATATTTTTTAATATAGTACAGCAGAATGAGTTATTTCAAAAGGAGGCTGGATAGCTGTCTGTCTTGGGTGGTTTAGACACAACAAATCCTGCATCATGGCAGGGGGTTACACTAGATGACCCTTGCAGTCCCTCTTAACCCTATGATTTTGCATTTCTATTTTTGATGGCTAGTTTTTAAAAATGTACAAGCAATTCCAGATTGTGACGATGAAAGCTCCATTCTTATTTGTTTTGTTCTGAAATTATATAACAAATTATGATTCTTGCATTTTCTGTGTTCTGGAGCTTACAGAATGTGAGTTAAGACAGGAAACCAACCAGGCAAGGTAAGTGAAACCTTCATTTTAGTTTCCTGTCTAACTGCATTTTCTGAAACCAGCCCTATTGATTTTTTTCACATTTTTTTAAAATATAGACGAGCTCGATCTTTCTAACTGGTGACATATCTTGTAGTGAAAGGATCTATTTAAAAAGTGACACTTTTTTTGCGGTGTTAATATTCTGTATCTGCTGAAGAATCTTTTCCTTTTTGCTTATTTTATGAGGACTGACAGCCTCCACAGGGTTTATGGGTGACCCAGTTTCTGCCTCTTTAGGTCTTGTCTCAGATCTTTAGAAGGTGTTTTTTGCAATAGTATGAAGAAGCCATTTAAACAGGAAAATAAGGAGTGGCCTGGCCTGTATGCATGTTTTTCTGCAAAGCATGTGATCATTTGGAAAGAAGTGAGCTCATCTCTACATGCAAAAGCCAAAAAGAGATGAATCTGTAGCAGCTATTTTCTTTAAAGTCAATGAGAAAATGAATCATCACCATGAAGATTTCTACTGTTTGATTTCTTTAGTTTTGCTTTCTTGGTTTCAGTACTCCTGTTACATAAAAATCCATTCTTATTTTGCCCCCAATAAAGTATTTACTTAACAAGATTGGAGCCTCCATTGTCACACTTAGGAAATGCTTGCATGTTCTTGCTTGCAATCAGAAATAACTCCCACCAATCCAAGCACCTTCTGAGTCATTAAGGAAATAGCTAGAGTATTTGTGTCACTTAGAGAAATGGTTTGTCTGCAACATTTTTCTGATAGACTTTAATTTGGGGAGAGTTAAACTCCCACTCTCCCTTCATTTGCTCTTATTCAGTACATTTGCCCTTACCTAATCACTATGATAAATGTATTCATTATGCATGGAATACCGTGGATTCTATCTTTGTCTCTGTGAAGTTTTTTTTTAATTGCTTCATAAAGCTGATTCTGAACAAATCTCATGGGGCAATGCATCTTAAGACTATTGTTTTTCCTTACTCTATTGTTTGAGTCACTGAAGAGACATACATGTCTTTGACCTCTTTTTCACCTTGAGTTTGTAACTGTATGTTGACAAGATATGCGCATTTTCAACTACACATCTGATCAGTTGCTATGGATTTGCAATTCTGACTGGAATTTTAGTTTAAGAAAACATTTAGAATTTTGTTATCTCATTGAAATACATGATGTATTTTTAATCTGAAAATTCCTTGATTTTATAAGAAACATAAATAATTACAATGGCAACTGGAAGCATCAGTTTCATGTTCAAATATTTTTGTAGATGTTCAAGTTCACTGAAATCGGTGTTTTTATGTCATCCTGCAACAGGAGTAAACTAAATCATTGTATTTCCATATTAAAGTGTTCATTCCATGCAAGAGTGATTTCAGTACTGTTTCCTTCTATCTATTGATGACTTACACTGAAGAGCTGGAATTGGTTGCCTTGTATTTTGTGAGAGAGTGAAGTCTATCTGATAAAAAGGGAAGCATTTGTAGAAAGTTAACCTGTAGCAGTAGACAAAATAAAAATGTAACACATTTCAGAGAGTGTGAAAGAGTGCTATAATGTTTATACTTAAATTCTGTCTCAAAACACTTTACAGAAATCTATACATAGCCTTGCAAATAATGGTATACAACATTTTACAGATTGGGAAACAGAGCCACAGTGAGGGTTAGTGATTTAAATGTGAAAGTATCGTATTGAATATGGTGTGAGATTGAGATTAAGCAATGATTTAAACAAAAGCTAGTTGCAGTTGTGAAGAGTGCAGAGAATTGACTGACTATAAATAGGGCTCTACCAAATTCAGGGTCCATTATGGTCAATTTCACGGCCACAGGATTTGAAAATTTATAGATTTCACGTTTTCAGATGTTTAAATCTGAAATTTTACGTTGTTGTAACCCTGGGGATCCTGACCCAAAAGGGGATAGTGCAGGGATCACAAACCTGTTGTGGGAGGCTCACGGGATTGCCAGCCTCACTTCTGTGCTGCCTGCAGAGCTGGACTCTGAAAGCAGCAACCACAGAGCTTCCTGAAAGTGCAGGAGGTTCCCAGAGGTGGAGCTGGGTCTAATCTTCCCCCGAGCGGCTGTGCAAGGGATGGCCAGAGCTAGGAGCCCCCTGGCCCAGGCACTCTTAGCAGCAGGGAGAGATCGGATTTCACGTGGAAGGGCTTATTTCATGGTCTTTGATGCATTTTTCATGGCCGTGAAATTGGTAGGGCCCTAGCTATAAGATTAAAGATTAAAGTTTATTGTATGTAATAATGTAGCATCACTTTAAATTAAAACAGAGTAAGTTTTGGCCATCTATATCTGTGCCTTATGACAAAGTAGCAAAAGTTTTGGAGCTCTAACCATAATCTGAAAAGCATTCACATTTGAATCCCTGTATATTATATAAGAAAATCCCCTTCAAAGCTCTGAATGCTATGTATCTTTCTGTTTATAATATGCTGTATGCTAAACTAAACCATATTATTTCCTCCAAGTTGATTTGCTTTGGACAAGATTTAAATTAAGCAGTCTTTTGACATATTTATGAGACTCAAAAGATTTAATGTTCGAGTTAAAGTACGATCAGCAATTTATCAATTTTATGTTGTAGGTTTGGCACATGTGCAGAATAAACTTTGTACGTATCATAAGTGGGATGATGATGTGCTGCATCAATCCTGGCCCAAAGTGGACCCAGAATACCTCCAGCAACCAGATATCATAGAGATGTCTGTTCTGGTAAGAGTTTACAAGCTGAGTTTCAGCAGTGGTCAATGAATGCATTATTAGCTGCTAGTTTTGTTCTTGAGGACTACAGTTGAGGTTTTACATTGCTGATTGACTCAATGCTAGGTTAGAAAGATTGAAAGCTAAAGTTAGAATTGTGCTGGTTAATTTGGAAGACTGCTCAGATGAATAAATGAAGTGGTCTTGCAAGAGAAACCAAGAATAAAAAAGTATACCTGTATGATACCTGTATGATTGTGGATACTACTACTCTAAGAGGTTTGGCTTATGCACAGTTGAGGACAGGGACGTCAGAGCAAAGCTGAGTGAGTCTCAAGCAAAAACTATGAACATATCAGCTAAGGGGCCCCTACATATTTTTAATCTATTAATCTATTGATGATGATGTATCTATATAAAAAGTGTATATTTATAGGCAAAACTGGCTACTCTGCCTATTGTTAAGGTTACCTAACATTTACCATTGTAAGACCCTGTTCTGAGTTGCTTGTAACGTAGCCAAACTTTGTCTGGGCTAAATTTTCCATGTTTGGTCTCTACCTCAGGCTGACATTCTTTGCAGATCTCAGCAAAACATGATTAACTGTTTCCAGGAATGAGGAAATAAAGTAGTTCTCCCAGTGTTAAATTTTTTTCTAGTTGTGTTTTGCAGACTTATAGCACCTTCATGTTTTGCAGCAAGAACTTGGAATTTGGTAAGGAAGTAGTCCTAGGGTCAGAGAGAGAAATGCCTTTTGCTGTCCCCAGGAAAATCCATCCAGAGTTGTCCAAGTTACGAGCCTCTGGAAATTCCCATTTGCACACGATCAATATAGCTTGCTACTAAAATCTCTGGAACCTCCTGACTGCACTCAGCATGCTCCCAGACCCAACAAAGCTTTAACTCCAGATTGGGGGACAGCAGCAGCAACTGTCTCTTTAGCCTTTAGGGGAACAGTTGCAGAGCTTGGACCTTGGAGGGAGGGGGATGCCATGAGTCCCAGGCTTAGCTCTTCTGGTGCCTGTGTAACTATAATTAGAGCCATTTGTCCACATGCATTACGATAACTGTTAATTATATAAGTCACAGACTATTTGATCTACAGGACCCCTGCCTCACTCAGTGCACGAAAGAGAGCATCCTTTTACATGATATACACACACACACACACACACATTCTATATGTAAAGATGTTCTCTTGTGTTTCTGTCCATCATGTGCACTGAAGGAGCCAGGATCTTTAAAATAAATAGTATGTGATCAGGTAATTAAAGATTTTATTTAGGTGTGTGTATGTAAAATAGAAAAACATTATGAAAGTGACATTAAGGTTCTACAACTGTTTTCACAAAAAAGTCAGGAAATGCACAGGTGAAAATTCTAACAAGGTCACATGGCACATTGTTCATATTTTATGATATACATTTTGCAACATGAACAATAATTTGTTCCACTACACATTTAACCTGAACAACAGAATGAGAAAGTACTAGCTATATTTACAGTGCAGCTGAGTTAATGTTACTGTTGGAATCTTTAACTTCTGTAAAATGCCTGTCTGTTGTTAACTGTACAGCCTTACACTGGTATTAATTTTGGGGATGGATTAAAAATCCTTGTTTATTTTCAAAAAAGAAGGAGGAGGAAAATTGCCAGAGTAGTGGTAGCATGTGAGTGATCATAAATATGCTTAAGTCCTCACCTCATTTGGGTGAACAGGGTGCAGGATGCATGAGTTTCCCAGTTTTTGCCATTATAGTTTAGATGTGGACAGTTTTATTATCATTTTGCATTGTGACAACTGTATCTTCACATTGAAAAAGACAATGAAGACTTTGGTTATAGTCTTCCTCATGCAAATTGTTCTGTTAACAGACTGAGACCAAAATCTCTTATCCTTGCCTGAGTCCCTGGTTGATCCAGATGGGCAGAATGTGATATATGGTGCCTTTGGTTCTGCTAAAATCCTTAGCAAATGCTTAGAAGAATCTTTTCAGTTGCTTATGGTTTCTCATTTTGTCCTCCAAGCAAAGGAAAGTCCCTCATGCCAAGTGGGCAAAAACTTCAGACTACAGTTTTTGCTGTAGTCCTATTTTTTAAAAAAAAGTCATTAAAATTGTTTACAATGGCAAAAGTATGGCTTTTTCATTCATCCGTAACTCAAAAACAATCAAAAGGACTTTGCTGAAAATTACAAAAAATATAAACAAATACACACCTCACCTTCAAGATCAGTGCAAAGTACTGGATTTAGGATGTAAAAATCCAATGCACAACTATAAAATGGGGAATAACTGGCTAGGTGATGGTACTGCTGAAAAGGATCTGGGGGTGATAGTGGATCACAAATTGAATATGAGTCAACAATGATGATGCAGTTGTGAAAAAGGCTAATATCATTCTGGATGTATTAAGAGGAGTGACGTATCTAAGACACAGCAGGTAACTGTCCTGCTGTACTTGGCACTGGTGAGACCCTTGGCTGGAGTACTGCGTCCAATTCTGGGCACCATACTTTAAGAAAGATGTGGATAAATTGGAGAGAGTCCAAAGGAGAGCATCAAAGATGCTAAACGGTTTAGAAAATCTGACCTATGAGGAAAAGTTTCAAAAAAAAAAAAACTGGCCATGTTTGGTTTAGAAAAGAAGCCTAAGTAGAGGGAACCTGGGGGACCATTACAACTTTTGTTTCCCTTTCTCATTCTGTTGTTTATGCTAGCCAGCAAAATGCCAGGCTGTTATTTGTTTTCGAGCACGTTGCATGGTGAGTCTTTTTGTCAATGGTCAGCATTATTGAATCCTCTATATTCCATTTAAAAACGAATGGTGGTGTAAAAAATTCCCAGAGTGGGCCCAGTAACATGTGCCCTCAGTCTAACGTGAATTCCCGTCTTTTAGAGAGATGGAATAGTCTGTGTGCCTGAAGCAGCACACGTTGATTTAATATCTCTTATGTTAAAGCCATCTCTGAGCTAAGGGAAGTAGGTGAATTAGAAAACAGAGAGCAGTTCCTTTTAAGAGCCGGGCAAAAAGAAATAGTAGCTTCTGTCCAAACTCCATGGAAAATGTTACTTTTTGATCCAAAGGGCAAAGATCTGCATCACCTACAGTGACCTTCCACATTCCTACTGGGAAGTAATTTGGTTAAACTGAATAAAAATATCTAATAACCTTACTTGATATAATTTAGGATTGAGGTTGATTTCATTAATTATATTAAGATGTTACATACAAATCTGACAGCTTTTGTGGTCATGAATCTCTTGGTTTTAAATTGGGAGGAGGAGTTCAGGAGGGATGTCCGCTCTCCTTCCTTTCATCTGTTTTATTGGCTGAAATGATCTGCAGTGTTGAAAGGGTGAAAGGCATCTCCAGAGGTGCCTTTTATAATTTTAAATAAATCTCTAGGTAGATGTTATTCTGCAGTAGTGTGCGATTTTTCTCTGCTGCTAGGGAGCCAGTATGCAAGTTGTTTTGTAAAGCAACCAAACAAATGAAAGCATTACCTTCTTAGGGGATGTGTTCCTAGCAGTTGCTGTTAGCTTTATGGATAATCGTCTTGTTAATAAACGGATGTCATTTTTTAAAAATAGTTTGTGAATAATCTCTTTCGGAGATATCTCCTCTGTCACAAGTTTTATTTTAAAATAATGTGGTTTAATCTCTGTGGTTTATCATTCAAGTACTTAAAAAGACAAAGCAAAAGTCTAAAGCAAACTGTCAAAAATTTCCATCTGCCAAACAGTTAGATTTGCTGTCTCCTTGTTCGGCTTATGCAAGTCTAAACATTTAATATATCAGAGTTGTATATTCTGCTGATGCTAGAAGCCTTCGAAAAGGAGAACTTCACATTGCCATTCTTTCAAGTTTCCTTGAGCATAAACTGTGAATCAGAGTCACTCTCTTTCTATATGGTACCTAGGGGTTGTTTGTTTTTTCTTTCTAGTCAATAAAGAAAGAGAGAAGGTTTGATATCATTGTTTCCTACAAGTGTAACTGGGTGGATTGGAGTGTAGATATGAAGTCCTTTGGATCAATTTAATAACTTCAGTCCTTTCTTGCTGTCATGTCTCTGTTTTCCAGATCAATAACAAAGCTTGTGGCAAAGTTAGTATGCCTCGCCAAGTAGCCCGGAACGCTGAGGAAGTCCATGAACTAATTCTTCAAAGTGAGCTGGGAATCAAACACCTCCAGGGACGTCCTATCAAAAAGGCCTTTCTGTCTCCAAGAACTGCCCTCATTAACTTCCTAGTGCAAGAATAGTGGGAATATGTGTCGTCTAAGGCTGCTAGCCTGTGAGTGGCTGATGGAATGTCAAAATGAAGCCCATTGAAAATACCAATTATGCTTATTTAAATCTATTTCACAATGGAGAAAAAGGAAAAATATTTATTGGCTAAAACTGTATTGCTGCTGATCCTTGTCAAGTCAATCTTCATTTAAACATAGAGAAAAGCCAAGGTATTGGGGTTTCCTATTTGGTCAATGAAGGAAGCTACTTCACCATATGGTCAGGCTGAGCTAGGATGCTACAGGAGGCAGCAGTGTAAGGAAAAGTGGGCAAAAGAAAAAGATATTTGGGAGAAATATCTGAAACTACAGTTAAGAGGGCATTAGAGATGGGCCCAACCTACAATGTCTGCATCAGTATTCAAGTGTCCTAAAGTTCATGGGTATCTGGGCCAATCTCTAGAATGTATCTTACTAGGAAATTGACTTTGTTTCTATCAGTGTTTTTGGTAAATGTGATTGAAGAGCCAAACTACTGTAGTGAGTACTTGCTCCACAACACGTTCAAAAAACCATAATATGTAACCAGTCACCTCTGCTTCCTAGATAGAGATCACATTTGGGTTCACTAATATGAAATCAATTAGCACTGGATTGTGGTTAGGGTAGTGTAGGCCAGTGGTTCTCAACCAGGGGTTTGAGGCCCCCCAGAGGGCTCCGGACAGGTTTCAGGGGGTTCGCCAAGCAGGGCCAGTGTTAGACTCACTGGGCCCAGGGCACAAAGCGGAAGTCCCACCTCATGGGGCTGAAGCTCGGGGCCCTGAGCCCTGCCACCGGGAGCTGAAGCCAAAGCCTGAGCAACTTAGCTTTGGGGGGGCCCCTGTGGCATGGGGCCCCAAGCAATTGCACTGCTTGCTAACACCTAATGCTGGCCCTTGCTTTGATAAGCAGAAAACCAGTGGCATTTTTATAGCGTGTTTTGGGGGGCCTCAAAAATAAAAAGGTTGAGAACCCCTAGTGAAGGCCATCAGGGTGGATGTTTCTTTATGCAGCTCTGACAGTGCACTTCAGACATGTTTGACAGACAAATTAAGAATATAAAAAAATATTTTTCATGGTTCTGGTTTAATCTGTGTCCTTTTTGCTTGCTATATTGTTTCCATCACCTTACATTTATCTTATTCAGATTTTACAAACTACAGAAAGTTTCTTCTGAATAGAATAGAATAGAATTTGTTTTCTACAGATAGCACATCTCCGAGCACGTCAGATGCATTGTACAAAATAATTACTTAGATACTAGTAATGCAGGGCTGGTGAAGGCAAACATAGCATCCTTTCTTGGTTCAAGGTGAGCTCTCAGATGAGAACCCAAATGGCAACTCTTGTTTTACTGTGGATTTCATTATGTGCAAATAAACAATTGTGTTCCTAAGGGAATCTGAAGTCAATGAGATTGTTTAATAAAATACAGAGTAATTCTCATACACCAGTGCAGCCATTTTTTTGGTACATCACTGTTATATGCACAAGGAAATATTTACACTGTTTAACAAAAGGAAGAGAGGGAATTTGAATCCTCAAGTCTGCACTGCAGTCATTTGGAATGGTTTTCTTAAAAAAGAAAATTACAGGGTTTACTGTGTGATGACCTTTGTTCTTTACAGGCAGTGAATCAAGTGGCCTTTTAAACCAGCCACGCAGGGGGCATCTTTGCAGCCAAAAAAATCAGCTAGCCATCTAAAAAGGTCTGTTAACCCTGGAGCCAACTCATCAACCAGACAGTCTGTCTCCTAAATTGAAAAGAAACCAGAAAAATCATCCTGTTTAATAGTCATAAACAAGTTCATTATCTAGTCAGTCACGCAAGTGGCTAGAACCAGATAGATCCAGTTAGAATCCCACACTAGTTCCAATCTTAACCAATCTCAACCTTAGCAAATAGGATTTGGGTCTCTGATTTTTAATTCCAGAAACTAACTCTTCTAGTTCCCAGCTGCTTGCCCTGTTCACTGGACCATACTGATGAATGCTTTCTCTTTCAACAGTGAAACACCAAGGGAATAGGGCACAGTTGGCATATTTACAATGAAGATCTGCTCTTTTGTAATGTAATTCTTTAAACATCCTCGCCATAAAGAAATGTATCGAGCCAGACAGTCAAACATAGGCATCAGCTGAAAATTAAAACCAGTTTAATTCCAGTGTCTGTCTGATACACACATCGTTATAAATTCTTAAAACTCTGTTCAGATGCCCCTATAAGGGCCAATACAGAAGCCTTTTAAACTGTCATTTGGAACTCACGGCACAGTCTTGCTTTTTCTGTGTAAACATTTACAAAATCCTTGGGCAACAGTTTTGAAGAGTTTTTCATGGATGTGGGAGGTGTTATGATTCTGTAAATAGAAACCCTCCTCATTTACTAGGAGGAAGAAAAATGAAATATGATCAACAGATCTGGGTGCCTGTTAACGAGGGCTGCAGTAACTGCCAGTTTCAGCAGCAGACAACAGTATTTATTGCTGTTAGCACAGGAGTGTATTTGCTCTTCCAGGATGAAGAAGTGAATTGTATATTTCACATTGCAATGGATACACGTATAATAAGGAACAAATTTTTCCTCTCTCTTAAAAAAAAAATCATTATTGCCAATTGTACAAGAAATACGTCAAGTCACGGCTGCATGTTTACAGTGAGTCACAACTTGGTTTCGAGTTTGGTCTCGATGATAGAATAAAGTTCTGAAAAAATAAGCGGGGGAGAGATGAAGATGTGGAAAGCTTGACATAGCCTAATCCCATTTGAGTGTGTATTTGAAAGATGGTACGGCTGTCAACTGACGTGTTTTGGGTTTGGCCTAGGACAGCTGTTGAAATTTTTCATAAAGTTAACATGCTTCTAACCAGCGCCATTTTATTTGTCTAATGACAATTGTGAATCACAAGTTTATTTCTATATTAATATGCCTAGACCGACTGATAGTGACAACACAGACTGCCAAGTGGTATCTTACTTGTCTAAAGTAACTGTGTGGTATTTATTTATTAGCCTTTCCTAATCCAGATCTTCTACATTTCTTTAGAAATGATTTGTTTTACAATAGCAAATAGATACCCCAACTGTGCCCCATTGGTCTAGGCCCTGTACAAAACAGACAGTCCCTGCCCCAAAGCTTAAAATCTTACATAGTATGAGATTTTGAAATCTATTCTTCTCGGTGGTGGATCATGTGAATGGCATTATGTTAGTCATACATACTTAAATGGATATGGTACCCCTATCATCATTCCATGCGAGTGATGAACAAGAGAAAGCATGGTCCTTGGGAGACTAGCTGTACCCAGTGAGAGATACACACAGTACAGTCCATAACAACCAAAGAGAAAAGTGACACTGCAAGGAAAAAATTCAGAATCCTACTGCTTAATGAGAAACCCATACAAGAACAAGTGGACATTCAGTGATGTTAGAAGACAGAAAATTTTAAAACTGTTTTATGCAATGTTTTTATCAATGTAAAATTAGACAGTGGAACTCATTGCCCCAAAGTATCACTGAGGTCAAGAATTCAGTGGGATTAAAAAATCCTGGACATTGATATGGATAAAGAGTTACTTTACTAAGGATTGAAAACAAAAGTTTGAAAGTGATACAATCATAGAACTGTAGGGCTGGAAGGGTCCTCAAGAAGTCATCTAGTCCAGACGTGGCCAAACTTTTTGGTCTGAGGGCCACATCGGGGTTCCGAAACTTTATGGAGGGCCAGGTAGGGAAGGCTGTGCCTCCCCAAACAGCCTGGACCCTGCCCCCTATCCGCCCCCTCCCACTTCCCACCCTCTAACTGCCCCCCTCAGAACTCCCAACCCTTCCAACCCCCCAGCTCCTAGTCCCTTAACCGCCCCATGTCAGGACCCCTGCCCTTAACCGGCCCCCAGGACCCCGCATCCTCTCCAACGCTACCTCTCCCCTGACTGCCCCCACCCCTATCCACGCCCCTGCCCCTAACCACCCCCTGAGATCCAACCCCTCTGCTCCCAGTCCCCTGACTGCCCCCACCCAGAACCTCTGCCCCATCCAACCACCCACTGCTCCCTCTCCCCTGACTGCCCCCCAGGACCTCCTGCCCCTTCAACCCCCTTATCCCTGTCCCCTGACTGCTCCCTGCCCCCTTACCATGCCACTCAGAGTGGCAGGAGCTTGCAGCCGCCCGGCCAGAGCCAGCTACACTGCCACGCTGCCCAGCAGGAGCAACGGCCAGAGCGCTGGCGGAGCAGCAAGCTGAGGCTGCAGGGGAGGGGCTGGGGATGAGCCTTCCCAGCTGGGAGCTCAAGGGCCGGCCAGGACGGTCCCATGGGCCGTAGTTTGCCCACCTCTGATCTAGTCCATTCACCTGCACTGAGGCAGGATTAAGTATACCTACACCTAATCCCTGATGATTAAAGGTATAAGACAACTTCCAACTGAGGGGGTAGGAAGAAATTTCCCCTATGGGTAAATTATCTGTAACAACGTTTCTTGCACCTTCCTCTGAAGTATCTGCAGCTGGTCACTGTCAGCCGATAACAGGTCTAGATGGACCATGGTCTGATCCCATCGAGCCATTCCTATGTTTCTAAAGTTAACTTTTGAGTTTCAAAAAAGTTAAACACTGACAGCTCCTTACACCTAAAATCCCCAACCCCACCCCCCCACCCTTACCCCAAGTTGAGTTTTAACCCCAGAAAGGAAGACTTGTCAGAGTTCCATGAAGTCCACTAGGGCCTTTGCTGTTGATTTCACGTGGAAGGTGCTCAGATACTGCAGTAATGGACGGCTGTATAAAACCATAGATAGACTAAGGGTATGTCTACACTTCGAAATTAGATGGATTTTATAGAAGTTGATTTTATACAGTCGATTGCGTATGTCCCCACTAAACGCATTAAGTCGGTGGAGTGCGTCCTCACTACTGTGGCTAGCATCGACTTACGGAGCGGTGCACTGTGAGAAGCTATCCCACAGTTCCCACAGTCTCCACTGCCTATTTGAATTCTGGGTTAAGCTCCCAATGCCTGATGGGGCAAAAACATCGTTGCGGGTGGTTTTGG
The DNA here is from genome assembly GCF_965140285.1 of Lepidochelys kempii. Lineage (NCBI taxonomy): Eukaryota > Metazoa > Chordata > Testudines > Cheloniidae > Lepidochelys > Lepidochelys kempii. The sequence continues at coordinate 189,972,664 of NC_136381.1, forward strand.
GTACATATTGTTAGTCTCCCCTCCCTCCATGAAAGCAACTGCAGATGATCATTTCACGCCTTTTTTCCTGGGTTAAACATGCAGATGCCATAGCACGGCAAGCATGGAGCCCGCTCAGCTCACCACTGCTGTTGCTAGCATTGTAAACACCTCACGCGTTATACTGCAGTATGTACAGAACCTGGCTAAGAGGCGGCAGTACGAGGACAATTGTGAGGAGGACGTGGACACAGACATTCCTGGAAGCCCGGGATGTGGCAATTGGGACATCATGGTGGCAGTGGAGTTGGTTGATACAGTGGAATGCCGATTCTGGGCTCAGCAAACAAGCACAGACTGCTTGGACCGCATAGTCTTCCACATATGGGATGATTCCCAGTGGCTGTGAAACTTTCGCATGCGTAAGGCCAATTTCCTGGAACTCTGTGAGTTGCTTTCCCCCACCCTGAAGCGCAGGAATACCAAGATGAGAGCTGCCCTGACAGTTGAGAAGTGAGTGGCGATAGCCCTGTGGAAGCTTGCAATGCCTGACTAATACCAGTCAGTTGGGAATCAATTGGAGTGGGCAAATCTACTGTGGGGACTGCTGTGATTAAAGTAGCCAATACAATCACTGACGTTCTGCTATCAAGGGTAGTGACTTTGGGAAATGTGCAGGTCACAGTGGATGGCTTTGCTGCAATGGATTTCCCGAACTGTGGTGGGGTGATAGATGGTACGCATATCCCTATCTTGGCACTGGACCACCTTGCCAACCAGTACATAAACCACAAGGGGTACTTCTCAGTGGTGCTGCAAGCACTGGTGGATCACAAGGGACATTTCACCGACATCAAAGTGGGATGGCCGGGAAAGGTGCATGACGCTCGCATCTTTAGGAACTCCAGGCTGTTTGAACAGCTGTAAGAACGGACTTACTTTCCAGACAGAAAATTACTGTTGGGGATGTTGAAATGCCAATAGTTATCCTTGGAGACCCAGCCTACCCCTTGCTCCCATGGCTCATGAAGCCATACACAGGCAGCCTGGACAGTAGTAAGGGGCAGTTCAACTATAGGCTAAGCAAGTGCAGAATGATGGTAGAATGTGCCTTTGGATGTTGAAAAGCTCGCTGACGCTGTTTGCTGACTAGGTTAGACCTGAGCACAACCAATATTCGCATTGTTATTACCACTTGCTCTGTGCTCCATAATATCTGTGAGAATAAGGGGGAGATGTTTATGGTGGGGTGGGAGGTTGAGGCAAATCACCTGGCTGCCAATTTTGAACAGCCAGACACCAGGGTGATTAGAAGAGCACAGGTAGGCGCACTGCACATCAGAGAAGCTTTGAAAACCAGTTTCATGACTGGCCAGGCTACAGTGTGACAGTTGTGTGTGTTTCTCCTTGATGCAGACCCACCCCTTTGTTGATTTTAATTCCCTGTAAGCCTCCCCCCTTCGATCACAGTTGGCAAAGGAAATAAAGTCACTATTGTTTTGAAATCATGCATTCTTTCTTTATTAATTAAAAAAAGGGGAGGGGGGAGATAACTGATAAGGTAGCCCAGGTGGGGTGGGGGGGGAGGGAAGGACAAGGGCACATTGCTTATTGTAGCCACACAAATCAAATCAAAATCAAATCAAAACTGTTTGAATGACAGCCTTCTGTTGCTTGGGCCATCCTCTGGAGTGGAGTGGCTGGGTGCCCGGAGCCTCCCTGCATTCTTGGGCGTCTGGGTGAGGAGGATATGGAACTTGGGGAGGAGGGCAGGTGGTTGTACAGTGGATGCAGCGGCAGTCTGTACTCTTGTTGGCTTTCCTGCAGCTCAACCAGACGCCTGAGCATGTCCGTTTGCTCCCCAATTAGCCTCAGCATTGCATCCTGCCTCTTTTCATCGTACTCACTTAATGCTTTCCTGGCCTCTGCCACTGAATGCCTCCATGCATTCAGCTGTGCCCAATCAGTGTGGGAGGACTGCATGAGCTCGGAAAATATGTCATCGCGAGTGCGGTTTTTTTTTTTTGCCTTCTAATCTGCAGTAACCTCAGGGATGGAGATGATAGGGGGAGCATAGAAATATTTGCACCTGCAGGGGGATAAAAAGGGAGACTAAACTTTAGGATGATACATTTCTGAGAACAAAAGGGAGACTCTTTCATAGTGAATCAAGCAATTCACAGCAGACAGCACATGTGCTTTAGGTACAAGGTCGCATTTTGCCTTTTGTATTGAGCGCCTGCCGGTATGGTGACACATCACACATGGCTGAGCAACAGAATTTGGTTTCCAGGTAGCCATGGAAAGCCAAAGGGTACGCGGGTTTGGCTTCTAACACCTTCATAACATGTGGGAATGTTTTCAAACCGCAGTGCCCACCTTTCCCATAGCAAACAATGCCAGTTGGGTTTTCCATTTAAAAGGAAGGGCTGCGGTTTTCAGGTGGATGTGCAGCACACACCTCCCCCCACCTCTCTGCATGGCTATTTGGGATGATTCCTTCACCCTCCCCCGCCGCATGGCTATGGGATGATCCCTTTTAGCCAAGTGCAAACAACCCAGCATGAATGGGGTCCTTTTACTGTTCCCTTACAAAAATTCCCCTATTTCAACCAGGTGACTGTGAATGATATCACTCTCCTGAGGGTAACACAGGAAGATAAAGACCGAATGTTGCTTGAATGCCACCAAAAACCATTTGCTGCCATGCTTTGATTCCAGACTACTTGCTACTGGCTTGGCGTGGTAAAGTGTCCTACTGTGGAGGACGAAATAAGGCAGCCCTCCCCAGAAACCTTCTGCAAAGGCTTTCAGAGTACCTCCAGGAGAGCTTCATGGACATGTCCCTGGAGGATTCCCGCTCCATCCCCAGACACGTTAACAGACTTTTCCAGTAGCTGTGCTGGCCGTGAATGCATCCCAATTCTTCAGGGAAAATCAAACATTAAACACCATTGCTTTTAAACCCTGCACTGTAGTTACAAATGTGCACTCACCAGAGGTGCCTTCTCCGCCTTCAGGGTCAGGGATCCTGCCTTGGGAGGGTATTGGCTCCAGGGTGATGAAAAGGTCCTGGCTCTCGGGGAGAACGGATTCTCTTCTTGCCTACTGCACATTCTCTTCCTCCTCCTCCTCCTCCTCCCTGTTGCGTGAGACTCCCCCCTTGCAAGTGTCCATGGACAGTGGTGGGGTAGTGGTAGGGTCCCCCCTAGAATGCCATGCAGCTGATCATAGAAGTGGCATGTGTGGGGCTCTCATCCAGAGTGACTGTTTGCCTCCTTTGTCTTTTGATAGGCTTGCCTGAGCTTCTTGACTTTCACACGGCACTGCTGTGTGTCCCTGTTGTAGCCTCTGTCCATCATGCCCTGTGTGATTTTGACATATATATTAGCATTTCTTATTTTTGATTGGAGTTCTGCCTGCACAGATTTTTCTCCCCATACAGCGATCAGATCCAGTGGCTCCCTTTTGGTCCATGCTGGAGCTTGTTTGCAATTCTGGGGGACTGCATGGTCACCTGTGCTGCTGAGCTCGCCACGCTGACCAAACAGGAAATGAAATTCAAAAGTTCCCGGGGCTTTTCCTGTCTACCTGGCTAGTGCATCGGAGTTGAGAGTGCTGTCCAGAGTGGTCACATTGGAGCACTCTGGGCCCTGGTCTACACTAGGACTTTAGGTCGAATTTAGCAACGTTAAATCGATTTAAACCTGCACCCGTCCACTCAGTGAAGCCCTTTATTTCGACTTAAAGGGCTCTTAAAATCGATTTCCTTACTCCACCCCTGACAAGTGGATTAGCGCTTAAATCGACGTTCCCAGCTCGAATTTGGGGTACTGTGGACACAATTCGATGGTATTGGCCTCCGGGAGCTATCCCAGAGTGCTCCATTCTGACCGCTCTGGACAGCACTCTCAACTCAGATGCACTGGCCAGGTAGACAGGAAAAGAACCGCGAACTTTTGAATCTCATTTCCTGTTTGGCCAGCGTGGCAAGCTGCAGGTGACCATGCAGAGCTCATCAGCACAGGTGACCATGATGGAGTCCCAGAATCGCAAAAGAGCTCCAGCATGGACCGAACGGGAGGTACGGGATCTGATCGCTGTTTGGGGAGAGGAATCCGTGCTATCAGAACTCCGTTCCAGTTTTCGAAATGCCAAAACCTTTGTGAAAATCTCCCAGGGCATGAAGGACAGAGGCCATAACAGGGACCCGAAGCAGTGCCGCGTGAAACTGAAGGAGCTGAGGCAAGCCTACCAGAAAACCAGAGAGGCGAACAGCCGCTCTGGGTCAGAGCCCCAAACATGCCGCTTCTATGATGAGCTGCATGCCATTTTAGGGGGTTCAGCCACCACTACCCCAGCCGTGTTGTTTGACTCCTTCAATGGAGATGGAGGCAATACGGAAGCAGGTTTTGGGGACGAAGAAGATGAGGAGGAGGAGGAGGTTGTAGATAGCTCACAGCAAGCAAGCGGAGAAACCGGTTTTCCCGACAGCCAGGAACTGTTTCTCACCCTAGACCTGGAGCCAGTACCCCCCGAACCCACCCAAGGCTGCCTCCTGGACCCAGCAGGTGGAGAAGGGACCTCTGGTGAGTGTACCTTTTAAAATGCTATACATGGTTTAAAAGCAAGCATGTGAAAGGATTACTTTGCCCTGGCATTTGCGGTTCTCCTAGATGTAGTCCTAAAGCCTTTGCAAAAGGTTTCTGGGGAGGGCAGCCTTATTTCGTCCTTCATGGTAGGACACTTTACCACTCCAGGCCAGTAACACATACTCGGGAATCACTGTAGAACAAAGCATTGCAGTGTATGTTTGCTGGCATTCAACCAAAATCCGTTCTTTATCTCTCTGTGTTATCCTCAGGAGAGTGAGATATAATTCATGGTCACCTGGTTGAAATAGGGTGCTTTTCTTCAGGGACACTCAGTATAGCCCATTCCTGCTGGGCTGTTTGCCTGTGGCTGAACAGAAATGTTCCCCGCTGTTAGCCACAGGGAGGGGGGAAGGTTGAGGGGGTAGTCACGCGGTGGGAGGAGGCAAAATGCGACCTTGTAACGAAAGCACATGTGCTATGTATGTAATGTTAACAGCAAGGTTTACCCTGAAAGAGTGTAGCGACTGTTTTATAAAATGTGTCTTTTTAAATACCGCTGTCCCTTTTTTTTCCTCCACCAGCTGCATGTGTTTCAATGATCACAGGATCTTCTCCTTCCCAGAGGCTAGTGAAGCTTAGAAAGAAAAAAAAACGCACTCGCGATGAAATGTTCTCCGAGCTCATGCTGTCCTCCCACACTGACAGAGCACAGACGAATGCGTGGAGGCAAATAATGTCAGAGTGCAGGAAAGCACAAAATGACCGGGAGGAGAGGTGGCGGGCTGAAGAGAGTAAGTGGCGGGCTGAAGAGAGTAAGTGGCAGGCTGAAGACAGGGCTGAAGCTCAAATGTGGCGGCAGCGTGATGAGAGGAGGCAGGATTCAATGCTGAGGCTGCTGCAGGACCAAACCAGAATGCTCCAGTGTATGATTGAGCTGCAGCAAAGGCAGCTGGAGCACAGACTGCCACTGCTGCCCCTCTGTAACCAACCGCCCTCCTCCCCAAGTTCTATAGCCTCCACACCCAGATGCCCAAGAACGCGGTGGGGGGGCCTCCGGCCAACCAGCCACTCCACAACAGAGGATTGCCCAAAAAAAAGAAGGCTGTCATTCAATAAATTTTAAAGTTGTAAACTTTTAAAGTGCTGTGCTTAAAGTGCTGTGTGGCATTTTCCTTCCCTCCTCCACCACCCCTCCTGGGATACCTTGGTAGTCATCTCCCTATTTGTGTGATGAATGAATAACGAATGCATGACTGTGAAGCAGCAATGACTTTATTGCCTCTGCAAGCGGTGATTAAAGGGAGGAGGGGAGGGTGGTTAGCTTACAGGGAAGTAGAGTGAACCAAGGGGCGGGGGGTTTCATCAAGGAGAAACAAACAGAACTTTCACACTGTAGCCTGGCCAGTCATGAAACTGGTTTTCAAAGCTTCTCTGATGCGTACCGCGCCCTCCTGAGCTCTTCTAACCGCCCTGGTGTCTGGCTGCGCGTAACCAGCAGCCAGGCGATTTGCCTCAATCTCCCACCCCGCCATAAACGTCTCCCCCTTACTCTCACAGATATTGTGGAGCACACAGCAAGCAGTAATAACAGTGGGAATATTGGTTTCGCTGAGGTCTAAGCGAGTCAGTAAACTGCGCCAGCGCGCCTTTAAACGTCCAAATGCACATTCTACCACCATTCTGCACTTGCTCAGCCTGTAGTTGAACAGCTCCTGACCACTGTCCAGGCTGCCTGTGTACGGCTTCATGAGCCATGGCATTAAGGGGTAGGCTGGGTCCCCAAGGATACATATAGGCATTTCAACATCCCCAACAGTTATTTTCTGGTCTGGGAAGAAAGTCCCTTCCTGCAGCTTTTGAAACAGACCAGAGTTCCTGAAGATGCGAGCATCATGCACCTTTCCCGGCCATCCCACGTTGATGTTGGTGAAACGTCCCTTGTGATCCACCAGAGCTTGCAGCACTATCGAAAAGTACCCCTTGCGGTTTATGTACTCGCCGGCTTGGTGCTCTGGTGCCAAGATAGGGATATGGGTTCCGTCTATAGCCCCACCACAGTTAGGGAATCCCATTGCAGCAAAGCCATCCACTATGACCTGCACATTTCCCAGGGTCACTACCCTTGATATCAGCAGATCTTTGATTGCGTGAGCTACTTGCATCACAGCAGCCCCCACAGTAGATTTGCCCACTCCAAATTGATTCCCAACTGACCGGTAGCTGTCTGGCGTTGCAAGGTTCCACAGGGCTATCGCCACTCGCTTCTCAACTGTGAGGGCTGCTCTCATCCTGGTATTCATGAGCTTCAGGGCAGGGGAAAGCAAGTCACAAAGTTCCATGAAAGTGCCCTTACGCATGCGAAAGTTTCGCAGCCACTGGGAATCGTCCCAGACCTGCAACACTATGCGGTCCCACCAGTCTGTGCTTGTTTCCCGAGCCCAGAATCGGCGTTCCACAGCATGAACCTGCCCCATTAGCACCATGATGCATGCATTGGCAGGGCCCATGCTTTCAGAGAAATCTGTGTCCATGTCCTGATCACTCACGGGACCGCGCTGACGTCGCCTCCTCGCCCGGTATCGCGTTGCCATGTTCTGGTGCTGCATATACTGCTGGATAATGCGTGTGGTGGTTGATGTGCTCCTAATTGCCAAAATGAGCTCAGCGGCCTCCATGCTTGCCTTGGTATGGCATCCGCACAGAAAAAAGGCGCGGAACGATTGTCTGCCGTTGCTCTGACAGAGGGAGGGGCGACTGACGACACGGCTTACAGGGTTGGCTTCAGGGAGCTAAAATCAACAAAGGGTGTGCCTGTACATCAAGGAGTATTTCAGGCAGGACTGCACGGAGGGTTCCAATAAGAAATGGTGCACCAAAGTTATCGTTGTTATTGGAACAAGGAGGTTAGCCTGGCCTCTGATTGATACATGGCTAGATTAACCTCGCTGCGCCTTCTCTGTGACTGACTGCAGTGTGATCTAGACAGGGGAGGAGGAAAATGAGTACAAAACAAATCTGGTCTATTTCTTGTTCTGACCCACTCCATCTATCCTTTACATCTTTGGCTGGCAGCAGACAAAAAAGGCGCGAAATGATTGTCTGCCCTTGCTTTCACGGGGGGAGGGAGGGTGGGAACGGGGTCCTGACGATATGTACCCAGAACCACCCGCGACAATGTTTTAGCCCCATCAAGCATTGGGATATCAACCCAGAATTCCAATGGGCAGCGGAGACTGCGGGAACTGTGGGATAGCTACCCACAGTGCAACGCTCCGGAAGTCGACGCTTGCCTCGGTACTGTGGAAGCCCTCCGCCGAGTTAATGCACTTAATGCACTTAGAGCATTTTCTGTGGGGACACACACACTCGAATATATAAAACCGATTTCAAAAAAACCGACTTCTATAAATTCGACCTAATTTCGTAGTGTAGACATACCCTTGGATAGCTCCCAAAGGCCAATAACGTTGATTTGCGTCCGCACAACCCCAAATTCGACCCAGCAAGGTTGATTTTAGCGCTACTCCCCTTGCTGGAGGGGAGTACAGAAGTCAATTTTAAGAGCCCTTTAGGTCGACGGAACGGGGTTGCTTGTGTAGACGCATTCATTATAAAATCGACCTAATGCGGCTAAATTCGACCTAACCCTGTAGCATAGACCAGGGCTAAATAATGTTTAAGCTTACTTATTAAACATGACTGTATGGCTAGCATGATCAAGGGATTCGAATACTTGGTTTTAAAATGTGGATGAGGCAACATGGTTTTAAAACCATGTTAGAGAAGGCTGTTACAGCCTAGGTCGTGAGCTAACACAATTCTCTAAACGTGTCTCAGCCACACTTCAAACAAAAACCTAAGCAAGAACATTCTCTTGAGAAAATGCTTATTTTTCCAGGCCCCGCAGCTGACTCCAAAAAGAAGATCTGATTGAAAAGCAAATGCAGTTAACTCTTGTTTGTTAGCTTTTTAAACAATGCCTCAGAACCAAAACAGCTGGCTAACAGCATTTTTTATTTGCCTTTATAAAGAACTTGGAAGGGAGGGTTCCTCCCCATAGGAGGAATTCTGCCCATAATGAAGCTCATAAAGTGTAAGCCTTTGTGTCTCCTCTTTTCAGTGTAAAGCCTCCCAGAAGGCTGTGGTCTTTCGCTAAACCTTTTACAATCAACGTGAACTGGAAAGAATGTTAAGTAGCACTTTGCCAATTGTTCATTCCTAGAGAGATGTGCAATGCGTAGTGCTTTAGCGAAAGCTTCATTGTAGCTTACACTGGGGCTGTTTCTGGTTGGTTAGAGACTGAAAAAATCGCATGTCATTTTATATGTCTACTTTAGGGTAACCTATAGAAGGGAGTCAACACCCTACATTTTATTTTTACCCATTTTGAGTTTTATGCACAGATTTTCAGGAGAGATGCTTTCTCTCCCGCTTTCTTTGGTGCCTCCCACTAATGACCATATCTAGCTCATCGGCCCTTTGTTAGCTCAGGTTCTGATCATCCCTCTTCAAAGAAATACCCATAAAGCTACCCCCACATATTTTTGTCAGGCAGCCGGGTTTGGCAGGCGCCCTCAGAAGAAATATGGGGACCAGACCCCGATCTCAATTGATCCAGCAGATGCAGAGGAACTCAAAAACACGTGGTCTGCTGTGTACTCCAGTGAGAGCAGAACTACACATGTGTAAGGAGAGCAGAATATCAGTTCCGAGTCACCATGCAGACCAGAGAAGAGAATTTTGCCTGCTGTGTGTCAAATGTGAAAGAGAGAGTTGGGCTCATCCTCTGGCCTTTGTGATGATGTCTTTCCTTTTAGAATGTTTTGGAAAGTGACTTTCTAGTATTGTATAACATGGCACTTCACTAGCCTCTCTGTCCAAGGAGTCCCAAAGGAATGCAAAAATGTTATCTTGCAATGCTCCTCTAAGGCGAGCTAACATTTTACAGATGTGGAATCTAAGACGCAGAGAAATTAAGGCTGACATTTTCTAGTGTCTGCTGATTTTTGGTGCCTCAGTTTTGGATACCCAGCACCCAGAGGTCCCATTCACTCCCTCTGGAATTGACTTTCTTCAGGGATTCTGAAAATCTGAGCTTGGATATCTCAAGTTCAGCACCATTTAGTGGATGCTTTTGACAGTGTGGGTATAAGTGACTCTTGGAAAGGGAAACAGCAGGTTGGTGACAGAGTTGTTCTTTCACAACCTTAGCATTGGCAATTAAGTACTGGATGGAGTGAAAAGTTGAAGATATTGAAAGTCTCTTGGATTTTTGTATTTGTTTTAAATTGAACATAGCCTAAATCTGCCATAGAGACATTCATAATGACCTCATCAAAAGTAGCCTGTAGTAATGGGCAGCCATTAGACTCCTTTGCATGTTCTACTGATCTGCAGGCCATTGTAGGCAGCTTGATCTCTCGCTCATCACAACAGCACATGAATGGAAACCACTTGGCTGTGCTCAATTGAAGCAGTAGGTTCTTTCCAGCCATGCTCACCCAAACCCATTCGCAGCCTTTCTTGGTGCAAAGAATTCAACAGGTTTTTTTTTTACTTTAAAGGCCTGCTCTTCAGTACAATTGCAGGGAGGCATTTACACACATCCAAACACCTACCTCTATTGTGCATGCACTACTAGATGTGTGTGTGTGTGCAAGTCCATGTTTTGCACACACGGCGAGTCAGCCACTTTGCCATGTGCGAATCCTCCATTTGCATGCATGCATCTAATAGTATCCAAAGCAGGGGCACGTGCTAAATTGTGCATCTACACATTTACTCAAAATCAGGCCTTGCATGCTATTAATCATTAGAAATAGACTGCAACCAAGCCACTGGATCCAAACACCCCTGAGCTTTGGTGCAGAGGGATGGTCAAATCCAGATCTAAGGACCTGAATCTCCATTTCTCTGTATTTGGTGTAGTCATTTACACCAGTCCAAAATGGGTGTAAAATGCTTCCATTTTGATTATTAGTAGTGTTCTACTCCTACTTTTCACTGATGTAAATGACTGCACAAGGTTCAGAGCAACAGGGAATCAGACCCTGCAACTGCAGCTGACCTCTGCTAATTATGCTTCATGCCAACAGTACCCAAAGGTACATGTTTTATAATCATGACAACTATAAACAATACAGTGCCGGAATCTGCAACTATAAACACACGGCACAAATAATGAGGCCAGAAAAGAGAGCAATGTAATAAAGCAATATGACACATTACTGGGATTGGGCATTCTGGATTTGTTTTGAGGGTAAGGCTAAAAGAACAGGCCTTCAAGAGGAAATTAAATTTTCTGTGACAAACAAAAGGTGATTAGCTTAAAATATCCAGCAGCCGCGTTAGAGAATCTTACTGATTGCTGCAAGCTGTTTTTTCAGAAACTGTCGTTATATTCCTGGTGTTGAGCAGCCAAAACAAGTATTGTCAAAAGTTAGAAAGCTTTTTAGAAATATTTTTCATGAGTATGTGTCATCCCTGGAGATCCATGTGGTCATGTAAAATATCAAGGGTGCAATAAAAATGTTTGCTTTGCAACTTTCCCACGTGAAAGAGCATTTAAAAAACATCTGTGGGTCAGCAAGAGCCTTCTAGAACATACAGTGAAAGGATGGGTGGATGTGTTAGCCACATCTGTTATGTCCACTGTAAATCCACTATGTTGAATTAGTCCATTGATTAATGACAGGATGTCACATGACTTACAGAGTTCTTTCAGACTAGGAATACGAAGAGCCGTGTACAGTGTTTAAGCCGATCACAACACTGTATTTATTAATGCAAAGGGCGGGGAGGGGAGGGGAGGAGTTGGCAAATTTTCCAGATTTATTCTCCTGAAAAACAGGATCTTTTTAACAGAAAAGAGAAAATATTGAGCCTGATTCTCTATTCATTCGCGTTGGTGTAAATCAAGAAAAATGCAACTCTCACCAAGTGAGTGCCACTAGTGTAAATCTGGAGTCACTGAGAGCAAGAGTTTAGATTTACATGGATGTGAGATCAGAACCACGCCAAATGCCACTGATGGTATGTACATAGATCAGAAAGAGAAATTCAAACAATGTGTCTGCTGAGTAAAGGCAGGAAAGCCAGAGAAGCCTCTTGCTTGGCACTCACCACCCGGCCTCCCACGGGGAAGCACACCGCACCAGGCTCCACAGTTTACTGAACACAGTAGAATTTGCCCCATATCACAACTAAGCAGCTCTGTGATCTAGTGGCTCAGATCCCTGAGATTGTTCCCTTGCCCTGTCTCCCGCACTGATTTGCTGTGGGGCCTGAGGCAAGCCACATACCTGATCTGTGCCTCACTTTACCCCTCTGTAATAGGGGTACATGATACTTGAGTGGTGCTGTGAGCTGTATTTACATAGCGCTGTGAGCCAGAGAGCCACTGTTGTGGTGTGTGATAACTATACAGGGTGAGGTAATTAAACAAAAACCTTTACCACTGACTGTGTGTGAAAGCTTTTCATTGGGCTGTATGATTTGTATTCCAAAGCAGAGATGTATCTCCAGCTGTGATGGTTTGAGCTGGATTTTGGAGGAACATTTTCTCTCTCTCAGTTACACTCAGTGAACTTGACTACAAAAATGGAGGGAAAAGACAAAGCCGCATTTAGTAGGACCCATTTCTGTCCCCGGTTTGTGAGGGAGGGGAAGGAATAATCCCCACAAGTGCTATGTGCAGATTTGCCCTCTCTCCTCAGGAAGGCGGGTCACGGCACTGCCCCACGGTCATGGAGGGCTGACTATAGGCTGCATTACCTGTCGTGTGCCCCTTGAATGCTGTGATGCCTGCCCCACCTCTTAAAAGGGGAGTTCCAGGGCAGCTGTAGCTGAAGGCGGGGAGAGAGCCCCAAAGCCAGGGCAGGGGTGAAGTGTCTGTGGCTCTGGTGCACCTCCAAGGACCTGTGGGGTTTGCAGGCCCAAAGCCCTGTTCCCCAGATGGAAGTGTTCAGCTAGGCATCTGATGAAAACCTACACCCTGTCTGCAGTGGTTTGCACTGGTGCAGCTACACTGGTGGCTAAAATCCCCAGCGGAGACAAGAATAGCCCTAAGCAGCCTCTGCTGGAGTGTCTCTGTGGGTTAAACCGGAGCAAACGTGGGAGGACGGGTCAGGCCTCCCAGAGGAATGCGGAGGCCCCGGGGATGGGGGCGGGGGCGGGGTGGGGGATGGCATCTCTAAACACTTCAGTGCATTCTTGGAACCTATTGAAGGTAGGTCTAATGTGTGGCCTCCCAACCTTGGCAGTGTCCTTTTAAATGGCCCAGCAGCATCTCCGCATGTGCCTGGTTTAAATCTCTCTTTCTTTCCTGCCATCCATCCTCTTGCTCATCTGCAAAGGCATGGAGAGCTGCTGCTTTCAAAGGCTCTTTCCCTCCCTCCTCCGCTTGCTTTGCCCCGTAAACAAAGAAGTGGCTGACCCAGCCCCTGAAGAGTCAGAGGAAAAGAGAGGGAAAGCATCCTTCCCCTCCTCCTCTTCAGAACAGGGCCAGGCTTGTTTCTTTAAGGAAATGTAATGCTTCTAACACTTTTAGGGCCTGATTCTCATTTACACTAAGGCCATGTTACATCACCCAGCCAGTGTAAAGCAGCCTTCAAGTTAACATAAATTACACACCCATTTAAGGCCCCTTTACAAAGCCACAGGGGCCCAAATAGTCTCCTTTCTTGGGTTTGTGTTTTTCCCCTCCCCAATTTCTTTTTCAGCGACAGTGTCTATTATCTCTAGACTGGAGGGATCTGTTCACTTCTGCAACCTACAAATCCAGCTTTGATCCTGGAAATATATGTTTAAAGTGTTATTTTTAGTTTATTATTAGATTGAAAGTATATTGTTTTCCCACTAAAACGTAGTGCCTAGGTATTTCAGAGCACTTGGGCCATATGGCCCTTGGTGCAAGGCTGCTATGTAAGTGTAAAGTGGCTTTTATTTATTTATTGACTTTGGGGGACTGATTTTCTGGGATGGCCTGATTCGGTGGGTTGTTTTTTGCAGGCCCAAACAATTGTGGCCATAGCTAATTACCAAAAATCCTTGCAGCTGTAGTGAATTGTGGGTACAGATATGAGCAATTAGACCTGTTTGTGGGCACAAACCAAATAAAGGGAGATTGTCAAAAGCATCTAAGTCAATTGGAATTGTGTTCCTAAATTCCTCAGGCATTTTGGAAAAGCTCCTTCACAGCTAGATGTTTAGCTATTATTTGCACCTGCAATTCTGTGTAACACAGTTAGGGCTGCAGTGCTTAAAGCTGTCCTGAGGTCAAAGCTACAAATGAGCCCTTTTCAGAGTAGTAGCCGTGTTAGTCTGTAGCCGCAAAAAGAACAGGAGTACTTGTGGCACCTTAGAGACTAACAAATCTATTAGAGCATAAGCTTTCATGGGCTACAGCCCACTTCATCAGATGCATAGAATGGAACATATAGTAAGAAGATAGATACATACATACATGCATACATACAGAGAACATGAAAAGGTGGCATAAGAGACTAATTAAGATGAGCTATTATCAGCAGGAGAAAAAAACTTTTGTAGTGATAATCAAGATGGCCCATTTAGACAGTTGACAAGAAGGTGTGAGGATACTTAACATGGGGAAATAGATTCGATACATTTAATGACCCAGCCACTCCCAGTCTCTATTCAAACCCAAGTTAATGGTATCTAGTTTGCATATTAATTCGAATGAGCCCTTGTATCCATCCAGAGAGTTTAATCCTTAAAGTTTAAGACCAGAAAGGCCCATTGGCTCATCTAGTCTGTCCTGTATATCATAGGCCATTAAAATTCAACTAGTTAACCTGGTACTGAGCTCAATAACTTGCATGGCTAAACCATAACTTCCAGAGAGACATCCAGTCTGGATATCAAGACACCAAGAGATGGAGAATCCATCACTTTCCTAGCTAGGTTTCAGAGTAACAGCCGTGTTAGTCTGTATTCGCAAAAAGAAAAGGAGTACTTGTGGCACCTACATGCATCCGATGAAGTGAGCTGTAGCTCACGAAAGCTTATGCTCAAATAAATTGGTTAGTCTCTAAGGTGCCACAAGTACTCCTTTTCTTTTTCCTAGCTAGTGTGATCCAGTAATTAATCATCCTCAGTGTTAAACATGTGTGTCTAACTTGAACTTGACTGGCTTTAGCTTCTTGCCATTGGTTCTTGTTATGCCTCTCTCCACTAGATTAAAGAGCCCATTAGTACTCAGTATCTTCTCCCCTTAAAGTTACTCACACACTGTAATTGTTACCTCTCCATCTTTTTAATATGCTAAATAGATTGAGCTCTTTAAGGCTCTCCAGGGAAGACATTTTCTCCATCCGTAAATCATTTTTGTGGCTCTTTTTTGCACCATCTCCAGTTTTTACCCTCCTTTTGAAAACGTGGACACCAAAACTGTATGCAGCGTTTCAGTAGCAGTCTTCCCAGTGCTGTATACAGAGATCAAATCACCTCCCTGCTCCCCTGTTTATGCAGCCAAGGATCACCTTAGCCCTATTTGCCACACCACCACACTGGGAGCGCCACCTCGTTGTGTCTTATCCACGGTGGTGTGTTTTCTAAGAACTAGTGATAGTATTACTGTAATATGTGAACGACTAGTGAGGTTTATGTAGTTTGCTTGTATATGTTGTAGTTATTAGGGTTATTTTCCAGTTACAAATACATGACTGAGTTTGTCAGATTACATTAGAAAGTGTGTGTGTGTGTGTGTTTTTCCCATGAGTGGGGCATACACACTCACTTGTTTTTTTAAGAGAAAGGGGAACATGTTATGCTGAGGTATTTATTTTAAGAGCAAGGGGAACATGTTATACTGGCAGCTGCTGCTGCTATGAAAGGGGGCTCAGATGTCCTTGAGGAAACCAGGGAAATTCCTCAGATTCCTTATTAGGAAAGGGTCACATTTGTTCATGAGGGTTGAAATGTAACATTTCTCCTAACACTCTAAAGCCTTCTCTGTTTTGGAGCACTATTTTTTTCCCCGTCTAGACTTCCACTGCATTTTAAGGGATAGTGGTTTAATTCTTTGTAATGAGGAAATTATTTCAAGTTGCAGGCTGGTGCTGTGGTAATGGAGAAACATTTCTTGCTCTTTTGATGCAATAAGTGGGAAGGGAAGAGGGGACTTTTTAAAAGTGTTTTTAGTTATGTCATCTTGGGCGATGCTTTCTACAGATCTCACAAGAAACGTGGGAGCCACTGGTCCATACCTAGATGGGAGATCCAGGATGCTGTAGTAATTATTGTTGGTGATTCAATAGGTGGCACTCTTCCCTCTGAGTCAGTCGTGAAACTAAGCTCCCAATACCGTACTAGGCAGTGTTGTGCATGTAGAGCAGGGGTAGTCAACAGATGGACCGTGGGCCAAATCTGGACTGCCAGGCGCTTTTGAACTGACCCCAAATCTTTATTTACTTCTTTTCATTATTGTTGGTTTTTGTTTTCTCTGGAGTCTTACTCGACCTTCACCAAGAAATTTGGATCTTCACAAAAAATAATGGACTACCCCTGGTGTAGAGCCAGTGGGTAAAACTTTCACAGTCACCTAAGTGACTTAGGAGCCTTTGTCCCTTTTTCAAAAGTGCCTTCGCCACTTTTGAAGAAGGGTCTTTGAAAATTTTACCTGCCATCTATAAACCAACATCCTGACCATGTGTGGGAAACCCTAGGACACTTCTTGCAAGAGTAAGGGCATCCTGACAAAATTCCAATTCGGGTAATAACTTTTTTCCCATCGAAAATTCTTTCTGCAGCTTCAATTAAATTCACAATTCTTGTTTATTTCTAGTCCCATTATTTTGGATAGTGCTGTTGTGTTCTCTTAAAGAGCTACCTCACTCTACCCCACAGGTAGCTGCATTTTGGCTGTGAATGAAACGATCCCTGTATTATTCAATGTTTGTCTATAGCTCCATAGTTGAACATAATGCTTTCCAGTATATGAAGCTGGTGAACAGTGTCCACAGAAATAAACAGAAATTAAATCAGCAAAAATTTTCTTCAAAAGATAATGTTTATAGGGAGAAATCAAGACAAATTAACACGAGGAGTAAGAGAAAATGTCCCCCGTCCTGATTTCTACGACAATGGCTCTGGGGCCTTCCATTCCTATATTCAGTATTCCTTGTCATGATATACAGAAAGCAAATATAAACTACAAACACAAAGGTTTCCATGCAGCTTGAGTTCCAGCTTTGTCTCCCTTGTTTATCAGGACCATACCCTATCGGCAAATCTCTACAACCCAGAGAGATATCTAATAACTGAATAATATATGGCAAGTAAAAATAATTATATCCCTTCCCAGATGAAAGGGGAGGAGATGCTGAGTTGAGGTTAAGGATTTGTTCAGTAGGGGCAAGGTAGTAGTGACTCAGGACCAAATCTCACAGAGAGAATAAGGTCTCTGTCCCTGCTCCAAGGAGCTTACAGTTAAGGTGTATGTTTGTGCTTATTTAGCATAAACACAGTCCTTGTAGCTTTACAGTTAAGAGTCTTGGGTTCTTTTAAGATGTCTTCCATGTTGCCTAAACATGTATTGTTCTCACAGCTGATTGTATCCTTTGGAATAGGAAGGAAATGTGTCTTACCTAGCTGGATAAAGGTCAGCAGTGGCAGAGAAGGACATACAGTAAGATGGCTGCTTCCTTGGAGGTGGGGAGTTCTCACAGGCCCAGTTATAAATCAACCTCCATATGTAAGATCACAGATAAAAAGAAATTTCCCAAAGTTTCTGGGGAAGTAAATGCTATATCACTCCAATGCTTTAAAAACCAAACCAAACAGAAAGAGCAATGATTTATGCTAAGTGACAGATTCTATCTTTTGTTTGTCAAAAGTTGAAAGTAACTATTTCTCTACCACAATATTTCTGCCCCACTGAGGGACAGCTCTAAGAGATCTAAAGATCACCGTGTAGCAATGTGTTAGAAAAACAACAGTAATTAATTCTTGAAGGAGTCCAGCCACTGATGTTCCGGGAAGGAGCTTTCATTTGCTTGTTTAATTTTAGATCCTTTGGTGAGGAAAGGGGAAGAAACTAAGTGAGGGACGTATAGTTTCATTTCTGAGCACTATTTGTTCCATAGTTTTACACTCTGGGCTGCATTTAAGTCACAAGGACTATTCACTTAAGTCAGACAAGCAAGATTTAGCCCTATATTCTTACCTACCTGTTGTATTTACTTTTCCTTTTTAATTTTTATTTTTTTTGTATTTACCTTTTCACCACAAACTGCTTTCTAGTAGGTTGCAAGAACATACATAAATTTACAAGATGTAACTAGTTTGTTTAATGCTCACTCATCTTCTTATTTCCTCATCATCTATTTGGCTCTCCATCTTAAATCCAAAAAGTAAAACTTTCGCTCCCCAAAAGACACTGATCTTGCTGCTGCTGTTTGTTTTGAGCACATGCCGTCTTAAGATCTGTGCCAAATTAATTTCCAAATGCACTTGAAGTCAATGGGACGAGGCATGTGATAAGGCAAGCAGTATTTACCTGTTAGCTATTCTCTTCTATTCTGTTGCTCATTCTATATTCATCACTATGGTAGCTTTTCATCAAGGGACTGTTGGATCACATGGTGAAAAATGTGTGATGATTTTAGCTTATTCCCTGCATCTGTCCTCATCCCCAAATAACCTAGCACAATTAGAAAGTCCCATTCTGGAGTTGAATGAAAGCAGTGCTGCAATCTGTAGAGAATGGACTTTGCAAAGCTGTGTAGCGATAGCTACTGTGAAATTCTGCAAACAATATTCCCTGCAACAGTTTCTATTGTGTTTAAATACACTCTCCCAGACCTGCCCTGTGGGTTAGTGGAATTCACTATCCCAGAGGAATTCTGGGTTCAGTTCTCAGCCCGATAGGGCTTGCCTGAGGGGAGTGAACGCTGTACAGCAGCGAACTTTCTGGCCAGTTCAAGAGTAGTGTTAATATGATCCAGGTCAAGCAACCTCCTGGCTTGCTTGGCCAAGATGCTCGCCACAACAAAAGGTGAGGGGAATAGAGATGAAAAATCCTCAAAGCTCGGAAAGGGGCTAGGAGGGCCTCAGAGAAGGGAACAGAGTCTTGCAACAGTTTCTGAACCAAGGGTTTCACTAATTTCATTAAAAGAAAAGGAGGACTTGTGGCACCTTAGAGACTAACCAATTTATTTGAGCATGAGCTTTCGTGAGCTACAGCTCACTTCATCAGATGTTTACCGTGGAAACTGCAGCAGACTTTATATACACACAGAAATCATGAAACAATACCTCCTCCCACCCCACTGTCCTGCTGGTAATAGCTTATCTAAAGTGATCAACAGGTGGGCCATTTCCAGCACAAATCCAGGTTTTCTCACCCTCCACCCCCCCACACAAATTCACTCTCCTGCTGGTGCTAGCCCATCCAAAGTGACAACTCTTTACATAATCAAGTCGGGCTATTTCCTGCATAGATCAAGGTTTTCTCACATCCCCCCCACCCCCATACACACACAAACTCACTCTCCTGCTGGTAATAGCTCATCTAAACTGACCATTCTCCAGGTTTAAATCCAAGTTAAACCAGAACATCTGGGGGGGGGGGGTAGGAAAAAACAAGAGGAAACAGGCTACCTTGCATAATGACTTAGCCACTCCCAGTCTCTATTTAAGCCTAAATTAATAGTATCCAATTTGCAAATGAATTCCAATTCAGCAGTTTCTCGCTGGAGTCTGGATTTGAAGTTTTTTTGTTTTAAGATAGCGACCTTCATGTCTGTGATTGCGTGACCAGAGAGATTGAAGTGTTCTCCGACTGGTTTATGAATGTTATAATTCTTGACATCTGATTTGTGTCCATTTATTCTTTTACGTAGAGACTGTCCAGTTTGACCAATGTACATGGCAGAGGGGCATTGCTGGCACATGATGGCATAGATCACATTGGTGGATGTGCAGGTGAACGAGCCTCTGATAGTGTGGCTGATGTTATTAGGCCCTGTGATGGTGTCCCCTGAATAGATATGTGGGCACAATTGGCAACGGGCTTTGTTGCAAGGATAAGTTCCTGGGTTAGTGGTTCTGTTGTGTGGTATGTGGTTGTTGGTGAGTATTTGCTTCAGGTTGCGGGGCTGTCTGTAGGCAAGGACTGGCCTGTCTCCCAAGACTTGTGAGAGTGTTGGGTCATCCTTTAGGATAGGTTGTAGATCCTTAATAATGCGTTGGAGGGGTTTTAGTTGGGGGCTGAAGGTGACGGCTAGTGGCGTCACCTTCAGCCCCCAACTAAAACCCCTCCAACGCATTATTAAGGATCTACAACCTATCCTAAAGGATGACCCAACACTCTCACAAGTCTTGGGAGACAGGCCAGTCCTTGCCTACAGACAGCCCCGCAACCTGAAGCAAATACTCACCAACAACCACATACCACACAACAGAACCACTAACCCAGGAACTTATCCTTGCAACAAAGCCCGTTGCCAATTGTGCCCACATATCTATTCAGGGGACACCATCACAGGGCCTAATAACATCAGCCACACTATCAGAGGCTCGTTCACCTGCACATCCACCAATGTGATCTATGCCATCATGTGCCAGCAATGCCCCTCTGCCATGTACATTGGTCAAACTGGACAGTCTCTACGTAAAAGAATAAATGGACACAAATCAGATGTCAAGAATTATAACATTCATAAACCAGTCGGAGAACACTTCAATCTCTCTGGTCACGCAATCACAGACATGAAGGTCGCTATCTTAAAACAAAAAAACTTCAAATCCAGACTCCAGCGAGAAACTGCTGAATTGGAATTCATTTGCAAATTGGATACTATTAATTTAGGCTTAAATAGAGACTGGGAGTGGCTAAGTCATTATGCAAGGTAGCCTGTTTCCTCTTGTTTTTTCCTACCCCCCCCCCCCCCAGATGTTCTGGTTTAACTTGGATTTAAACCTGGAGAATGGTCAGTTTAGATGAGCTATTACCAGCAGGAGAGTGAGTTTGTGTGTGTATGGGGGTGGGGGGGATGTGAGAAAACCTTGATCTATGCAGGAAATAGCCCGACTTGATTATGTAAAGAGTTGTCACTTTGGATGGGCTAGCACCAGCAGGAGAGTGAATTTGTGTGGGGGGGTGGAGGGTGAGAAAACCTGGATTTGTGCTGGAAATGGCCCACCTGTTGATCACTTTAGATAAGCTATTACCAGCAGGACAGTGGGGTGGGAGGAGGTATTGTTTCATGATTTCTGTGTGTATATAAAGTCTGCTGCAGTTTCCACGGTAAACATCTGATGAAGTGAGCTGTAGCTCACGAAAGCTCATGCTCAAATAAATTGGTTAGTCTCTAAGGTGCCACAAGTCCTCCTTTTCTTTTTGCGAATACAGACTAACACGGCTGTTCCTCTGAAACTAATTTCATTGTGTTAATAGGCTTTAAAACCTTCCCCCTAAATAGACTAGGTGGGTAGAGCAGAAGTAGCTGGACCATTCAAGAATTTGATAAATCTCTTCAGTGAGAACACCTTAAGCAGAACACCAGTCCCCAAGAGAGAACTGTCCACTCCAAAATGGCCCCTTAGAATTTTCTTTTGCTCCCAGTTTTCCTGAGATCCCACACATTATGAAAGAGGCTGTGGCATTACCATGACTGGAGATATTCCATGCTAGACTAGACACATAACTCTGGATATGTCTACACATCAATTAAACACCTGTGGCTGGCCTAGGCCAGTTGACTTGGGCTGGGGCTGCAAACTGCAGTGTAGATGTTCAGGCTCGGGCTGGAGCCTAGGCTCTGGGACCCTCCCCCTTGTGGGGGGAAGGCTTAGGCAAAACAAAGTCAATGGTGATCCTATCCAGGCAGTGAATTAAATTACATAGCAGAGGTGAAAAGTTCCAAACCAAATGATTCTCTGTTCATGCTGCAAGTGCTGTTTGGTCTTTTCTTCCCACAGGGACAAGCACTGTCCTGCTAGAAAGGAGCCTTTCAAATTGGTTTTAGATCTTTCACAAGTTAAGGTAAAGAAAGGAAACAAAACAAACAGTGCTCTCTGGGCCAGATGCTTGAGTCTGCTCTGCTAATCACCTCAGAGAAACCATAGCCTCCACCTCTGCCCTGTGGAAACTCTGAGTGGCCCAATGTGGTCAAATCATAGAGTAACTCAGCTTCCAGCTGCATATGTTAATACACATTGTCTTCTAGGAAGTTAAGTGTTGCACTCACAAGAACATTATAACAGCAATACCCCTTCTCTAGTTAAAAAGATAACCAGCAGCCTTTTAAAATCTACCTAGATTTACTCACACAAGCAGTCCTGTTGAATTGAAACACAGCCTGACAGCTGACGCAATGACATTATGCAAAAGAGTACACTCACTCATGTACTTCAGTGTTTGCAAGATCAGGCCCTTAGCTGCCTAAAGTGAAAGATCTAAGTCCATGGATAAGAGTCAACTCAGGTTATGGTGACCAGATGTCCCGATTTTATAGGGACAGTCCTGATATTCAGGACTTTTTCTTATATAGGTGCCTATTACCCCCCCACCCCCATCCCGATTTTTCACACTTGGTATCTGGTCAGCCTAACTCAGGTGCCTAAATTTAAGCACCTAAATTTGTCCCAGACACTTCTGTAAAAAGTGTTTAATAGGAGGACTTGTGCACTCGCACAAAGCCGATGAAGTGAGCTGTAGCCCACGAAAGCTTATGCTCTAATAAATGTGTTAGTCTCTAAGGTGCCACAAGTCCTCCTGTTCTTTTTAGGGAAATAAATATCCTTGCATTTGTCTGAGTTGCCCTTAGTATTGGGAGCACCTATGTTTGAATAAAGGCTTTCATCCTGCCTCAGGGTGGGGGCATGAGCTAGATGACCTCTTGGGGTCCCTAAGTTCTAACCCTACATTTCTATGATCCTCACTGCCTGGCTACTCCTCCTTGGCCTTGCACTGAAGTCATATCGCAGTTTGTTTCCATGAAAATGGTTTCGATATCATAAAGTATTCTGGCTACGATTTCATCACAGGATGAAAAAACAAGAGCTGAGCTTGGAGGAGCCACATTTTAAACGCGAAATAACTTCAGGCTAGAGTCCTGACTTTAGGCACAACCCAGAGTGAGGGGTGGTGCATAAATCGTACCACCCAACAAAGCCCCACAAGTCATTGTAAACCAGAGATCAAATTCCATTCCTGCTCCTTCCTGGACCCTGGGGGGATGGGTGGGAGGATCGTGATTTACCGTTGGCCAGTAGCAGCATGTACTCTAGTACCTTACCCTGACTCTGTGCACTGGCCACTGAGTGGGGGAGGAGGGTGGAACCAAGGTTCAGCCCATCCCCACTCTTCCTGAGGGAGTAAAGTGAATGTACAGGCCTATTCATGCCCATATAAGATGCAGGGAAGACAAGCTGGACTATAATGGCAGTTTTACTCCCTTGGCTGGGTGAGTTTGTTCAAATCACAGTCTAGCCCTTAGCAGAATTGATGAGGATTAGAGATGGGGCCAGACCAGAACCTTTTATCTGACACACATGGCCCAACCTTAACATTTTTGGATAGGCCTTCAAAGCAAATGTTTACCTCTCCTCACCAACTAATGCACACACCATCATGATCACACCACCATGCAGAGCGCTGGCTCTAGGACTCAAGAGGGTTTGACCAAGGCCCAGGGTTCTTTGGGAGACACACTAAACTGACAGAGTCTGTGTGTGCTGGGTGTGTATGTTTGTATTTTTAGTTTTTCCCAAGCCACCTGCTTCAGAAGTGGAGCCCAGCTCTTTGTTCCTTTGAACTTTAGTGATGTGTCAATACTGGTTTATAGTTGTAGTGCTGTTTTTGCCAAGAAAAGAGTTGTAAACTTTTTACTAGTATGATTTGTTTTCAAGAAAGATGCGATTAGGGTCGCCACCCGTCCACGTTTTTCCAGGATCATCCCTTTTTTGAGGTAGCTGTCCTGGGAAATCTGTCAGAGTGCTCACTACACGGTGCGCGCTGTCCAGTTTTATGGCTTCAGGATCATCCCAAATGTTCCTTTTTTTTTCTACATCAGGGATTCATAGATTCATAGATATTAAGGTCAGAAGGGACCATTATGATCATCTAGTCTGACCTCCTGCACAACGCAGGCCACAGAATCTCACCCACCCACTCCTGCAGTAAACCTCTCACCTATGTCTGAGCTATTGAAGTCTTCAAATCATGGTTTAAAGACTTCAAGTAGCAGAGAATCCTCCAGCAAGTGACCCGTGCCCCATGCTACAGAGGAAGGTGAAAGACCCCCAGGGCCTCTTCCAATCTGCCCTGGAGGAAAATTCCTTCCCGACCCCAAATATGGAAATCAGCTGAACCCTGAGCATGTGTGCAAGATTCACCAGTCATATACCCAGGAAAGAATTCTCTGTAGTAACTCAGATCCCAACCCATCTAACATCCCATCACAGGCCATTGGGCCTATTTACCATGAATAGTTAAAGATCAATTAATTACCAAAATCATGTTATCCCATCATACCATCTCCTCCATAAACTTATCGAGTTTAATCTTGAAGCCAGATAGGTCTTTTGCCCCCACTGCTCCACTTGGAAGGCTACTCCAAAACTTCACTCCTCTGATGGTTAGAAACCTTCATCTAATTTCAAGTCTAAACTTCCTGATGGCCAGTTTATATCCATTTGTTCTTGTGTCCACATTGGTACTGAGCTTAAATAATTCTTCTCCCTCTCTGGTATTTATCCCTCTGATATATTTATAGAGAGCAATCATATCTCCACTCAACCTTCTTTTGGTTAGGCTAAACAAGCCAAGCTTGTTTAGCCTAACCTAAAACAACCAACCCTAGGTGAGATCCTCCTTCAAGTTTCCACTTCTACCACATCAGGCAGGGCCAGGAGTCCTGAGGTTTGCAGGGTCCAAAGGCTAGACCCTGCTCCGTCTGAACTCTGTGGGCTTGGATAAAATGGAAGGAAGATCTGAGGAAAAGTAAACCTTGGCCTGCTCAATCCAACGTTAGTGAGAACAACGATAAACCCCTAAAGGGAGAATAAGATTTATATAATTGGATATATTGGAATATTTTTCCATACTGTATATGAAAATCCCAGTTTTATGTGTCATTTTTAAACACAGCAGTTCACAAAGTGCCGATTTCTAATAATTTATGGTACATATTTGCTTAAGATCTGCTGGCAACAAACTCAGGGAACCAAATAAACCTTGGATATAATGCGATTGATTTCAGTGGAGTTACATTAAGGATGAATTCAGCCCCATATCCCCACCTTTGTACAGTACCTGTCTCAGGAAATAACAAAACCTCTTCCTTATTATCGGTTTATGTTCAAACTGACTTTTACAACCCTGAATCGTTTAGAACCCATACACAAACATAAGGCTATCATTATACTGGTATCCGCCAGTGCCACTCTTGCTAAGGGTCTTTGGAATTTACATTTTAAAGACAATATCTTTTCCAAGGAGTTTTAACTGCTGTTTTAAATCATATCAGGCTGAAACTTACAGTAACATTTGCTTAGATCTGGGAAAATAGTCACAATTGGGTAAGCAATGTTTTTGTAATTGAATGGTTAAAAAAGGGAGGAGATTTTTTCTCTAAGCTGCCACAAGTACTCCTTTTCTTGATGCTTTTTGGTCATTCTCCAGTTTTAAAAATCTGCTTGGTGATTAATAAAGGGAATGAATATTTGCACACTCCCCAGCATCTGGCCACAGCTCATAAATCTGAAATAGGATTTCAACAAAATCCTTGGCAAAATGTCTATGAAGTTCTACAGAGATCTCACAAATTGTATTGCAGAAATCCGGCATTTTTCATCTGAAGCACTGCTGTGATACACCATACCTCAAAGTAGCACGCTGTAACCCCCATATGCATCATTCATAGATGGTTGTGATATTTCATACAAAGCATGCCATGCAAGATATCATAGGAAAGGTCATGGTCTGCTGAAACCCATTGTTCTGTCAAAATATGTATATCATTAATGTATATAAAGTTATGAGATTTTGCTGTATGTTGTTGTTGAAATAAGTTGTAAATTCGGGAGTCATCCATTGCTAGTTCTCTAGGGACAACAAAGGAGGTGAGCCACACTCAGGCGGGCATTAAATGACCATTAATCAGCAGGGGAGTTTTAAACAAGAGATTCACAATTCTGTAAGAGTATGTCTACACTGGCACAGTTACAGCGCCAGCAGTTATGTCGCTCAGAGAGCGCTGAAGGGAAACCGCTGTTGTGTGTTCACACTGTCAGCTGCCTGCACAATAGCGTGTTCACACCTGTGGCATTTGGAGCAGTATTCGGAGCTACCCACAGAGCATCTCTTCCTCTTCTGCTGCTACGACTTTTGGGAAGGCGGAGGGGGTTACAGGACATCCTGGGTCTTGTCCCAATGACCCATGATGCATTGCTTCACATCCCAGCAATCCCTGGGCTTCTGTCCATATTTGGCGCCATCTTTCAATGGTTTGTGTACTGCGCACCTTGCCTCTCTGGGCTGCCTCAGTCTGCTGCTCGCTCTGACCAACACGTCACGAGGGGCAGTGGAGTAATTCCTTAAACTACAAAGGCAAGAGGAGTGCAACGATCTCGCCAGCATGCTAGCTACGACATGAGATTGCTTGTGGCATTCATGGAGGTGGTGACCACCGTGGAACGCCGCTTTTGGGCTCGGGAAACAAGCACTGAGTGGTGGGATCACGTCGTCATGCACGTCGGGGATGATGAGCAGTGGCTGCAGAACTTTTGGGTGAGGAAAGCCACATTCATGGGACTGTGTGATGAGCTCACCCCAGCCCTTCGGCGCAAGGACATGAGAAGGAGAGCTGCCCTGCCGTTGGAGAAGCACGTGGCGATTGCACTGTGGAAGCTGGTTACTCCAGACTGCTACCGACCAGTCACTAATCAGTTTGGAGTGGGAAAGTCGACCACTGGACTCGTGTTGACGAGTGTGCAGGGCCATTAATCACATCCTGCTCCAAAAGACCATGACTCTTGGCAACGTGCATGACATTGTGGATGGCTTTGCACAAATGGGCTTCCCTAACTGCAGAGGGGTGATAGATGACACGCACATTCCAATTCTGGCACCAGACCACCTAGCCACCGAGTATATTAATCGCAAGGGGTACTTCTCTATGGTTCTTCAGCTGCTTGTGGATCACCGTGGGCGTTTCATGGACATTAACACAGGCTGGTCTGGAAAGGTGCATGACGCACGCATCTTTCAGAACACTGGCTTGTCAGGAAGCTGCAAGGGCTGGACCGCAGAGGCTCAGCAGCTGGAGGCTGAGTTCAAGCAGCCAGAGACCAGGGCTATTAGAGGGGCCCAGCACGAGGCCATAAGGATCAGGGATGCCTTGAGGCAACAATTTGAAGCTGAAAGCCGCTCATATTTGTTGATATGCTTGGGAGTGCAGTGCTTGTGATGCTAGGAGGTGATTGGTACACATGATGCAATATGTGGGTTTAACATAATTGTACGTTGCTTTGCAGGGCTCTTTTTGCTTTCAATTAACAGAATAAATATTGCTTTCAAATCAACACAATTCTTTTATTAAAAGACAACAATCGGAGGAGAGAGTCAAACAAAAAAACCCATAATCAGTGAGAGGAATGGGGGAAGGTCCGAGGAGGAGGAGGGATCCCGGAATGGCTAAAGAGTTGTGTATGTCCAGGGATCATATCCAACCTTCTCCTCTGGAGTGCAGCAGATACTGTACTTCAGCAGGGCTAAACTGCAGAGGGATGGGTGTTGAGCGCAGTGGGTACTGGGAGTCTGCAGGGCTGGACTGTGAAGGGGGAGGACTGGAATGCCACGGGTATAGACTGGAGCCAGGAGGTTGATAAGAGTGTATTGGCAGGGTCTGGGGGGCGCATGGGAAAGGGTTTTGCGACAGCGGCTGCAGGGGAGGGTGGGCGCAGAGCTGCTCGGTTTGAAGAGCTAGTATCGCCTGGAGCGTGTCTGCTTGGCACTCCGTAAACTTTAAGAGCTGCTCCATGGCTTCATTCTGGTGTGCCGCGTTCTCCTTTTGGTCCCTCTTCTCGCTGTCCCACCACTCCTTCGATTCCTGTTTCATGGTGGTGGAGTGCATCATAACATCACGCAGAAAGTCCTCTTTAGTTCTTCTTGGCCGCTTTCTAATTCTGCACAGCCATTCAGCTGCTGATAACAAAGAGAGAGACTGGGAGACTCCCAACGTCATCTCTGTGAAGTTTAAATGCAACATTTCACAGAAGCAGTATTGTTTGCAACACAGACAACACTGATTCAGTGCTTTAAAACACAGCCAGTACTCACACACCTCTCACTAACTGGCTGACCCCAGGCAAGCACCTGTGAGCCACAAGATCCCCAAAATTGTGAGTAACCACAGGGGTAGGGGAAATCAGTGTTCCAGCCCCGTACTGGGCACATGGCTCTTGGGGAGAGCCAGCTCTGTAGGTGGGGGCCCGATAATCATTCTTGTCCCCACACTTTCCACAGGATGTGATCATTATGGAAGATATCTTGATGCTGAGGGTGAGCAGGGAATCAAGGGAGGGTCTTCTCCAAGCCTGCGGCTTCTGCCCTGGCCCCTATGCAACTTGCCTGTGAGCAGCAGTGGTCCCCTGTGACAGCAGAGTGGCGTGGGAAAGTTACCATTAATGGGGCAAGAAACAAAGCAGCTCTGCCAAAGAACCTGTGGCAGCGGATTGCCCAGTATCTCCATGAGAGTTTCCTGGAGATCTCTGAGGGAGATTCCCGTGAAGTGAGGGAGTCAATCAACAGCCTGTCCCGCCGCTCGGACTAGGCATGCGGTGGGAGACAAGCCTGCTTTCTGCAACCCTCCTGCCCCCAACAACTCGCTTCAGCAATTCCCCAAATCAGATCCACTTACCAGGGGCCTCCTCTCCTGTTTGCGCTTCACCAAGATCCAACTGCTGTGACTGGCTAGCCTCCTCCGGGGTAGAAAAGAGCTCCTGGCTGCATGCATCTCTGACCTCTGAGTCATCCTCTGCCCCTGGGTCCCCCTCCGCATCCTTGTTCAAGATTTCCTCCTCCTGGCTCGGTTCACTCTCAAATGGGAGGCGAGCCACCAAAGTATCCACAGTGGCCTTCACAGCGGAGGTGGGGTTGCCGCCAAGTATCACATCTAACTCTTTGTAGAACTGGCAGCTCATGGGTGTAGCACTGGATGGCCATTTGCCTACCACACCTTTTGGTAGGTGTTCCGCAGCTCCTTCGCTTTGACCCTGCACTGCAGTGTGTCCCGGTCATGGCCCCTTTCTATCATGCATTGTGAAATCTGTCCCTAGGTATCATAATTCCTGTGGCTGGAGCACAGCTGGGACTGGACAGTCTTCTCTTCCCAAATGCCGATGAGGTCCAGCACCTCAGCATTTCTCCAAGCTGGGGATCGCCTGGTGTGTGGAACAGGCATGGCCACCTGGAAAGATGCGCTGAGACGGCTGCACGTGTCACTGAGCAAACAGGAAGGGGACTTTCAAATTCCAAAGGAATTTACAGGGTGAGGCTGACGGTTGGTCAGCTGAGGGCAGGGTAGTAGAGTTCAAACCGATGACCAGAGAGGCAAGAACAGGCATTGTGGGACACCTTTGGGAGGCCAATCGCAGCACTGCAATTGCCATGGTGTCTACACTGGCACTGCAGTGCTGTAGCCCCAATGCAGAAAGCCGTACGCCTCTCGTCGGGGTGGTTTTTTTACAGCACTACAGCTGTGCAGTTTCTGTGCACTATGTGGCTTGGCAGTGTGTGCACCTCAGGAGTTACAATGCAGAAAGCTGCTTCACTGTGCAGAAACGTGCCAGGGTAGACAGGGCCTAAGAGAAGCACCACCAATGGTGATTGCTCAACCCTGTGACTCAGCAAGGCCCACCAGGCATGCTTGGGCTAGTTTCGTTCCATTGACATGGACTAAGAGTATAAAATAAGGGATAGTGGCATCATGAGGGCACCTTTCTCTTCCCCCACCTACACTGGAAGCCACAAGAACGCTGGGAAAACAAAGGTCTGAACAGAGGAGACCTGTCCCAGGCTTAAAGGGAAACCCTGCATATTAAGGACTGTAACCTACCTGCAATATCCAGTGGGGTGAGAAAAACTGCTTGATCCAAATATTGCTCAATCTAATAAGGTCTAGGATTTAGACTGAGTGCTTACCCTCTATTTTCTTGATAACTATGTCTGATCATTTGTGCCTACGACTTCTAATCACTTAAAATCTAGCTTTCTGTAGTTAATACACCTGTTTTATATTTGATCTAAAATGGTGTATTTTGGTTAAAGCACTTGGGAAATCTCAGCTTAGGTTACAAAGGCTAGTGTGTGTCCTCTTCGCATGGAGGGAGGGGTAGACTGGGTAATGAACTTACACTGGTCAGGCTTCTGACCAGGGCAAGATGGTACAGCTCTGGGGTGCAAGTCTGGGGGCTTAAGAGATTTGCTGGTGCCTTTCTCTGTCTGATTCGAGTGTGTGGCTCAGGGAACATTCATGCAATTTAGCTGGGTGTGGGGTGGGCTCCACATGCCATTGTACTGAGTGATAACAGAGCCTGGAGGGGTTTGCTGCTTGTCAGTAGCAAAGCATTGTGAGAGACAGCCCAGGTTGGAGAGTTAAGGGGGCACAGCAGCACCCCAGTTCCAGGTTGTACCCTTGGGATCCAGTCACAACTGCACAACCAAATACTCTCAAGACTGGCAGGGCTCAGCTGAGACTGATCACCTTTTGTTTTTCACAGGTATGTTCATTTTACACCACAGGATTGGTATATATTTCAGTGTTGCATCTCCTAAAAAATTGGGGTGGCACAGTACGTACTTGTGCTTATGCATCTTCAAACCAGAAATATATAATATTTTCCTTCCAGATCAGACCGTTAGTTGATCACATCTGATGTAGAGCCATAGCCAGTGGCCGACTCTTGATGCACCAGAGAAATGTGAAAAGTAATAATGATGATAACAATGCACCTGAACAATTGTGTATTGTTGTCCAGAGAGGAGGGATGCAGAAGGAAACTCCTTCCTTACTCCTTCATTATGTCCAGAAGCTTGAGAGTTGATTCATCCTATTTTAGCAAGTTATAACTATAATCTTCCTGGTCATAAAATTATTCAGTCCCCTTTTAAATTCAGTTACAGTGTTTGACTGTGAGCACCTTCTCCCAGAGAAGTTAACACCATAGGCTGATTATACAATGTGTGTATTTCTTTCTATTATATTTAAATGTACCTTAATCAATTTTAATCAAGTATCCTTTGTGCTTATATTATGGGACTCTGTAAAAAGGACCAATCCCTTTTCACTCTCTCATAATCATAAATACCTCACTTACCCGCCCCTCCCTGCCTTTCAAAAATGCTTATTATTTGCAGCCTTTTATGTAATTCCTGCCACACATCCAATTATCTGCATCAACCTTCTTTGTGTTTGGGGGTCGTTTGGGATCGTGTCTGTGTGACAGTGTGTTGGAGAGGATGTGTCAAGATCATGAGGACATTAATACTGAAGTTATATTATAGGGTATGTCCAATTTTGGGCCTGTCAGTCTTTAACTCAAAGAGTCTTTAACTCATTTCGTACTGTACAGTCCAATAAAAATACCACAGGACAGGTTTTAAATTATTGGGGCCAGATTATTATGCTCTCAGTTACAGCAGCATTATCCCATGGAGTTTGCTAGGGCAGAATGGACGTGCCTGAGGGCAGAATTTGCTGCCCTGTTGAATTGGGAGCCAGACCTCCACAAGGATTTCTTCGCTACACTACAGAGTTTATAGCGGTGCAGCTTCACCGATACAGCTGTGCCGCTGAAGCGCTGCTAGTGTGGACGCTCTAAGCGAATGGGAAATAGCTCTCCTGTCAACTTAATTACTCCAGGCCCCGCAAGCGGCGGCCACTATGTTGATGGGAGAAGTTCTCTGAGCTGACATAGCACTGTATACACTGATGGTTAGGTCGGTGTAACTTACGTTGCTCAGGTGGGTGACTTATTCACACCCACTCATGTGAGCGACATGACTTATACCGATATAAACTGTAGTGTGTCCATAGGCTAATTCTACCTTCAGACATGCACAGCTCATGTTGACTTTTATGGGATATTAAACATATCTGAGGATAGAATTTAGCGCTAAAAGGAGTAGTTTTCCCCAATGAAGAAAACATTTATATGGGTATAGCATAGTATGAGAAGGGTTAAAGTGCTGGAGTAGACTCAGGTGCTCCGAGTTCAGTTTCCCCCAGTCACTAATTTACTTCCACAGTCCTGAGTTGCTTAAGCCCCCATCCTGCAAGTAGCTCTGTGCAGGTAGAGCCCTGACCAATGGGAGCCTTAATCTCACTTGTCTCAGCTCTCCAACTGTAACTTGCGGATAATTCTTCCTTTGTCTGTTCTTTCTATGTAGACTATGAGCTGGACAGTCTCTCACTATGTGTTTGCACAGCGCTTTTCACACTGGGGCCCTGATCTCAGTTGGGGCATTAGTATAATAAAAATAATCGTCATAGAATATTATTAGAAAGGTGTCAATATATAACATTAATAAGCCTGGGAAATAAACATAACTTTTGAATGTGATTCTCTCTCTCTTTCTTGAGGGGGTGGGAGGGGAAGGGAGGCAGGGGCAGGGTTGGCCTCATCATGTTGTGGACCCAGCAATTTATTTTCCAGTGAAGCAATCAGGTTGCAATCGGCCTCTCCGTCTCTCAAGTACAGTCTTGCAAAAAGTCCTGCACAGCTACTTTCTTGCTAGACAAATGCCACCAGGAGGAAAGCAGGTGTTTGGGTTTTTTTCCTTTTCCTTCAGTGGTTCAGTGGGAACTCCTCCCCTTCAAGGCTTCTGAATGATTAATCATAGACTAAGTCATGTGCGTTTGGCTTGAGTGCAGTAATTACGCTTTGAAAGAAAAGAGAGTGTATGTGTGACATATAAAATAAACAAAAGAGCATGAACAGTGCACACTGTGGTATATTCCTCAGTGTGTTTCATTATTTGCTGTAGCTTGTAGTTTTGCAAACATTTTGCGGTCAGGTTTCCTGAAACATTAAAGGTTAATAAACAACCAAAACAAAAAACCACCAACCAACCCAAGTCAGTAAGGGTCTCATCCCACAATTCCTAGATTCCAAGGCCAGATGGGACCACTGCTACCATTTAATCTGATCTCCTGCATAACACAGGCCATAGAACTCCCCCAAAACAATTCCTGTTGGAACTAGAGCAGATCTTTTAGAAAAACATCCAAGCTTGATTCAAAATTGCCAGTGATGGAGAATCTACCACAACCATTAGTAAATTGTGCCAATGGTTAATATCCCCCACTGTTAAAAATGTACACCTTATTTCCAGTCTGCATTTATTTAGCTTCAACTTCCAGCTATTGGACCATGTTATACCTTTCTCTACTAGACCGAAGTGCCCAATGTCAAATATTTATTTCCAGTGTAGGTACTTATAAACTGTGATTGAGTCTTTGTTAAGCTAAATATATTGAGCTCCTTAAGTCTATCACTATAAGAATGCTTTGTAATCCCTTATTTATTCTCAGGGCTCTTCCCTGAACCCTCAACAATTTATCAACATCCTTCTTAACTCATGGACACCAGAACTGGACACAATATTCCAGCAGCATCTGCAGTGATGCCAAAACCAGAGGTAAAATAAACTCTCTACTCCTGCTTGAGATTTCCCTGTTCTTGCATTCCAGGATCACATTAGCTTTTCCGCCCACGGTGTCAGAATGAGAGCTCATAGTCTACTGATTATACACCACAACCCCCAAATCTTTTCCAGAGACACTGATTTCCAGGATAAAGTCCCCCATCGTGTAAGTATGGCCTACGTTCATTGTTCCTAGCCACAGACACTTACATTTAGCCACATTAAAATTATATTGTTTGTTTGCACCCTTTTCATTATTTACCACTCCTCCAATCTTTGGATCTGTGCAAGCAGAACCCGGCATTGGATCATGCCTATGACCCCGAGACAGCAAACACTTATGCAAGTACAAACTTTACTCATCTCAGAAGTCAGTGGAATTTCCCATGTGAATAAAGTTACACATTTTAGCAGGATTGGGCCCACCCGACGCTTCTTCCCAACCACTGGGTTCTTCTACTTTTATTTTAGCAAAACATTCCACTGCAGGGTTTGTAACCCAACCACTCCGGACTTGTGTTTAGTGCAGAAGGACTTGAAAATAAATTGACCTGAACTATGAGGACTCTCTTCAGGGGAGTTGCCACCACCAAACAGCAAAGCAAAAACCAAAGAGAACTTTATGCTCAGCTTTAACAGTGAGGCAGAGAAGAAAACTGCTTTTGAATGTGACTAGACTGCGGGTGACGAGATTCTCTGCAGCAGGAGAGGTCCTGATCCTCCAAGTTACCAAGCCCGGGGGAGCCCCACGCGGGTGTCTGTCTACACGGGGTAACTCGCAGGGTGGGGGCCAGAGTTGGCACCGGATCAGGCCAGCGCTGAGGGCCACGGGTGCGAGGAGGTGATTGTGAGCAAACCCCGACCCCCCCCCGTTCGCCAGCTGTAGCCGGGCGGACCCTGGGCAAAGCGCTGGGCCCTCACCCGGGCACGGAGCAGCCCGCAGCGAGAGGTAGCAGCGGCCAGGTGGGTCCCGGCTCGGCGGGGGAACCGGCACAGGCGGAGCCGGGGCGGCTCAGGCTCCGCGCCGAGAGGCGGCAGCTGCTCCGCCGCCCCCGCCCCAGCCCCAGCCCGGGACCCGCCGTCAGCCGGGGCTCGCCCGGCTCCGCCCCCCGCCCGCGGGAAGGGGGCGAGGCCGCCACGCGGGCGGGGCAGAGAGACGCGGCACCGAGCCACGGAGAGCGGCCGCCGGGGAGCCCGAGCAGCGCCCGGGTGAGTCCGCCCGGCCCCCGGCCCCTCCCGCAGGAGAAACGTCCGCAGCCGCCGCCTCGCCGGGGCAGGCGAAGGGGCTACGTGAGGTTCCCCCCCCCCTCCCCGGGAGGTGCCGGGGGCTCCTGGCCACAGCCCCTGCTTCCCCCGGTCCCGCAGGCGAGGACCCTGGCCCCTCCCCGTGGCCTCTGGGCGGGTCCCCCCAGCCCCGCGCGGCGTGAGAGACCTGCCCCTGGCTCGCCCCTCAGGCGCGGCGCGCGCCCCCGGGGACTGGGCCTCCCGCTGGGGGCGGGGAAGGGGTTGGCAGCCTGTTTCCACGAGACGCTTACAAGCTCTCTCTTTCTTTTCTAGCCTCTCTCCTGCTAGTGGGCTCAGGCTGAGTAAGCCCTGATTGCAGGGTGAACGGGAAATCGCCTCCTCAGTCGTCATCCTCACCTCTGGGCTTGGAGCCCTTTCCGATCTTGCTTCCTCGAGGGGGCTGTCCCGCCCCCCCGATCTACAATACAAATTTGAGCTGCGTTTCTTGCATCTTATGGTTAGAAGACACGGCTGCTGCTGACCCGGTTATTAACGGGAGCTACAAACAAGAACATTTAATTATTTTTACAAAGCAGGTAAACTTCTGTAACCTTTTTCTGAGTCAAGGACGGAGCGGGCATGAAGCTGAGGATTACAAAGTAAAGTGGATTCAGTACTGACTGCTCCTACAGGCCTGGATGGCTTGCAGCTTTCATCATTAAGTTTAGCCTCGTGGGAGGGGGACGCTAGTGAATTTGCAAAAATGGATAAATATGATGATCTGGGCCTGGAGGCGAGTAAATTTATAGAAGATCTCAATATGTATGAAGCCTCCAGGGATGGACTCTTTCGGGTGGACAAAGCTGTTGGCAACAACCCGGAATTTGAGGAAACCAGGAGAGTTTTTGCCACTAAAATGGCTAAAATTCATCTCCAGAAACAACAGCAGCAGCAGCAAGAAGAGCAACTGTTGGCTGACTCTGGCTCTCTAAATGGTGGGGCCAGTTTCAGTGTCCAGCAGCAGTTTCCAAACCATCCTGTGCATGGAGTAGCTGTGGGGGCCAGTACATTGCATTCAGGAGAAAATATTGCCAAACCACCTCTGGCCACAGCATCAGTGTGTGCAGCACACCAGCTTGCTTTTCCACACCATCCACAAGCTGTTCCTGATGGGCAGCGAACAAAATTATACCAAGAGGGCAAAACAGCTAGCAAAGAATATGGCTGTAGAGAGAATCTGGGGGATTCTGAGGTCTCTGAAGGACATGGGTTCCACAGAACTGCCCATGTGAATCCCAGCGCTCCAAAGCCATCTTTTCCTTCTCTTCCCCATGGACATCATTATAATGAGAATCAGACAGCCGTCCCTGCTTGGGGAGGAGATGCTGGTAAGTTTTCCATCCCAAAATCTGGTTTGGGGAGTTCACGATCCAGTGTTAATCATAGTGATCAGCTACCAAGGAGTCCTACAAAAATCCAAGCTGATCCTCACCCGTACCAGCATCAGAAGTCACAGAGCTCCTGCAGGTCTTCTGAAAGTGGATATGGAAGCCAGGAAAATGGGAATGAAAGCAACAGACTCAGTCGGGGCTATGACCAAAACCCAACTGGTCAGAGATCTTCCTCTTTCTCACATACTCTGACCTCCTTTTCCACTTCTACAGGGTTTGATGGTGAGACAGCAGTAGTACTTCCACAACAGAGATCTTCCTCATTCTCGGCCCCATCAACATTGCCTGCACAAGCATTTTCAGGTCTGTCTGATCAATTTAGCCCAAACCCTGAGAGTGAGATGCTAGCTTCTGGAACACCACACAAAACCAGTCATGACCACTCATTATGGTACCATGACAATTCTAGCTCTTCCACGTCTAGTTCAGCTCCTACTCCATTGCCTCCAAGCGTAGATTATCAGCAAGCCAGTGCTTATCCCAAGTCTACAGCCCATTTCGTAGTTCATGGTCAAAATCACAGGCTTCATTGTCCTGGCTCTGGCATAAGTCCTGAGCAGAATTCCATCAGCGTAGCTTCACATGGGCCAATGATTTCTGATGCTCCAAGGTCTCCATTTAAAGAGGGCATAAGCAGTCTGCAGCATGACTCAGGACACCAGGAAAATTCCAGTTCTACAAAAGTAAAATTACCCTGTCAGACCCTCCTTCCACAGCAGGAACAAGGGCCATCTGCAGCTGAATTAAAATTAGAAGCACTTACCCAACGTCTGGAGCAAGAGATGGATGCTCGTCCCAAGGCTGACTACTTTGGTAAGTATATATTTCTGCAGTTGCAATCTGTAAGTTTATATTAACGCATCTGACAGTACTAACTGCTATAAGGTTCACTTCAGAGACTGGGAGGGGAAACACTTTTTTTGGCGGGGGGGCGGCGTTCAGTGGTTTATTTTTGTACTTAAGCGTCATTCACTACAGAGGCTAGAAATTATTTTGACTATGAAACATTTTTTCATTTCACTTGTTTTAAAGCAAGGATTCCATAGTAACTTCAGGAGGGAATCATGAAAGTAGGGTGAGGTGGAAGGGTTATGACTTTTGAAGTACCTTAATTAATTTTTTATCGCAATTTAACATCTTTTAAATATATTAATAGACTACCTCCTTTTCTAAAAATTGTTTATGATTCAGCTTCAATTAAAACTTAGTTTTTTAATTGATCAAAAAGTTGGACAAGGCTAAGGCTTGCAGGTATTTAACAACCTGAATGAGCGCATCTGAAAACCAGGCCATAAATGTATTGAACTCTACAGCTCAGATCCACAAGTTGTCCAGTGCTGCAAGGTATGCTTGTACTTTGCAGTGAAGAGAGAAGAAGAACTTAACATCTGTGGGTACCTGAATAAGTAGTTAAAATATTCTGCTGATTTCAGTCCATTTGATAACATGGGGCGCCAATAGCCTGTTGGCGAGTTTAATAGTATATTTTCTCTTTTTCTCAGCCATGTCATAGCTTAACAAGATAGAGGATATTTAGTCTGGTTACCCAGTTCTTGGAAAGAGTGGGTCTGATCCTGTTTCCACTGAAGTCCATGAGAATTCTGTGATTAACTTCAATAGACGCAGGATCATGCCCAGCAGAACTTTTGTTCTTACATGTTTTAGGCCTAGTCTACGCTACAGAGTTAAGTTGATGGATGGTTTACGTCGACCCAGTTATGTCAGTGTCTGGACATAGCCTTGCTGCGCTCATGTTAGTGCCCTACTACACCAACACAATAAATCCTCCTCCATGAGAGTTGTAGGGTATATGGTGGTGGCGGTAGAGTGATGCGGTGTCTGTGTAGACACTTTTCAGAGTAACAGCCATGTTAGTCTGTATTCGCAAAAAGAAAAGGAGTACTTGTGGCACCTTAGAGACTAACCAATTTATTTGAGCATGAGCTTTGGTGAGCTGTGTTCCTTAGATCAGCTGCGACACTCATAACTGTCAATTTCAGGGCTCCCTACTGGAGCTGTGACATTGACAAAAAAGGCTGATAGCTCTCTCCTGTGGACCCCGCACCAGGATCGCAGCTCAGGCTGTCACTCCGGGGCTGGGGGAGAAAGTGTTCCCTCTAATTTTTCCCACCCGTGTGCGGAATGAATTTTGTTATGTGCACCAATATGGAGGTGATGTGTGACACATTGTCTTCATATTGGTGCACATAACAAAATTCATGGGGTGGGGGTGGAGCCGAGGGGTTCAGAGTGTGGGAGGGGGCTCAGGGCTTGGGCACAGGGTTGGGGTGCAGGGATGTGAGGGCTCCGGCTGGGGATGCGGGCTCTGGGGTGGGGGTGGGGATGAGGGGTTTGGGTGCAGGAGGCTGCTTGGGGGCTATGGCGGCGAGAGAGGACTCCTTGCCATCCCCCGCCCCCCGCAGCTCTCTCTCCCCACTGCAGCACCTGGGCTGGGGGTCAGGGTGGGAGAGGCGCCTCTCCCCACCGCAGCAGCTCTGGGGCTGCAAGATATGTGCCCCTCCCCCAGCTCCACACTTGGGACCAGCCTGGGCTGTGCCCAGGCTTGGGGGGAGGGGTGCCATTGCTGTGGCAGTTTGGGGGCCAGGCTAGATGGGAGCTGGGGGAGGGATGCCCCTCCCCTGGCCCCGGTAGGTCCCCGGGCGGGTTTACTGAGTGCCTGCATGGTGCTATATAGGCTGCTGTGTGGCTACACAGCTTACAGGAGACTTAGGTGGGGGCTGGAGCCTGGCTGCTGCCCAGGCTCTCGGGTCTCTGCTTTGAGCCTGGCTGTCATCTGGGCTTGGAACCGTCTGGGAGCCTGGGTGGCAGCTGGGCTTGGAGCAGTGAGCTCCACCAAGAGCTGAGAGCCCATGCTCTCAGCCCCCCACACTGCCCCTCTTAAATCGGTGCAAGCGCTGCTGGTGAGGATGTGCTCCACCAACAGAAGGAGGGTAGTGTGGACATGAAAAACCACAATAATTACTGCCACAGCTGTATGTCGACTTAAGTTTGTAGTGTAGACATGCACTTAGATACATGGGTTGAACATCCCAAATGTAGCAGTAGCTTGAACTCTCCTTCCTAATATGAAGTAACATTTTTCACCTCTGTGCATCTTGATCCCTATGCAGACTTACAAACACAAACCAGGGGAAGGATTTCATGCTTTCAGCTTACTCTTGCTGCTTCTTGAAGGCCACCATTGCTGATGCCAGCACGGGCAGTCTATACACCAATGATACTTAAGCACTCTGGTCTTGCCAACATTACTATGAACTTCACAATAAACGACTGCAAGCTAGGTAGCTGCCAATATTGGTATCCGAAGGACATATAGATTGTTTCTCCCAAAGGTTAGTTGAGAACTGCATGGAAAGCATATTCCAGAATATCAATATGTGATGTTCCCCTGATAGAGAGTATAGTTGTAATCAAATTTAGTCCAATGAAAGGGCAGATGGA
This sequence comes from Lepidochelys kempii, assembly GCF_965140285.1. Lineage (NCBI taxonomy): Eukaryota > Metazoa > Chordata > Testudines > Cheloniidae > Lepidochelys > Lepidochelys kempii. Next base: position 190,012,050 of record NC_136381.1, read on the forward strand.
GTAAAATGCCTATTGTGTCACATTACAATGTCTTGTGTTCTTTTTGCTGCTTTTTGAGGATAGTGTTTTAAATACCATTCCTCTACTCTGAATATAGAATGGTCCACTGACAAGGCCGTGAGATCCTCTTTACTAGAGGATGCTACTTGGATTTTGGATTCACGCTGCTTTGAATGGGTGAACAGAGGAGCTAGGCTATACATACTTTAAAGTGTGTGTAGGAAGCAGGGGCATGCCAGAGCAGATGCATGTAATGGATAACTAGATTTATACCGCCTTTAAATTGACAGTAATGCAAGGAATGTGCTTTTTAACTTTCAGGAAGCATGCAGTGATGTAATGGTATTTTGGTAACATGCAAGGTCTATATGGTGGGTCCACTGAATTATTTTTATCAGGATCCTGGGGAGGGGGAAGAGATGGAGGCTCCTTAATTCCCAGAAGGATCCAGTGACAAACTCCTACTAGGAAGCTATACATGCGTAAGGGAGCAGAAATGCTAGGGGAAGAAGTAGAATTTGCAGCAGCTTTGAGTCCCAGATCTATGAAGGGAGGTTTAGTGGTGACTTCCTGGAATATTTTGAAAGACTTGATACAGTGCAGAAGTATTGTAAACTATTGCTGTCATCGTCTTGCTCTCTCATTTTCACTTTTATGCATTCAGTATACTATTTGTTACTCAGGGATAAAGCACTGAATTGTCTCTAGAGAGACAAAGTGGGTGAGGTAGTCTCTTTTATTGGACCAACTTCTGTCGATGAGAGAGACAAACTTTTGAGGCACACAAGAGGCTCTCAAGCTTGTCTCTCTCACCAACAGAAGTTGGTCCAATAAAAGAGATTACCTCACCCACCTTGTCTCTCTAATAACCTGGTACCAACATGGCTACACTACATTGCATACAGCGAGTTGACTTGAGGAATTCCAAGTACTGTATTACAGATCTGTTTTTTCACTAAGCCAGTTCCTCAAGCTACCAAAATTTAGAATTAAAAATAATTATTTTTATGTAACAATGATTTAAAAAGAGAACAGCAACAGTTTGTTTTGTTTTAAACGTTCCTCTGCATTATTGTGAACTCAAATGCAACACCTCTGCTGTTACCTCAGAACCAGGAATTGAAATTGGCTAGAGACACAAGTGCAAATGATTGTTCCTGAAAATGCTTTCATGTTTGGTAATCTGAAATGCTATTCGTAACACAAGTGTCAGGAATGGATGTTATTAATAAAGAGCTGTGCTTCTAACAAGGGAGATTTTTGTATCTACTACTGTGTGAAAACCAACTTTGGTAAACGCGAACATTTTTTTAAAGGACTAAATCCAATATAGATAGGATTCCTCTGAGGAGTAACAGCCTGTCTAGTTATCTGCCAACACAAGATTACCAGATTACCATACAAAATACTTCTGGCTTCTCAAACCATATATGGTATGGGAAAGGAAGGAAAGAATCAAAGAAGTCCGGATTTTTCAATAATGCATACGTATAAGCAGTGTCAGAAAAATGAGTCTTGCTTGGGTCTCTCGAGCTTTTTTCATTTTAAGAGTGTTTTCTGAAATGCTGACTTCACTGCAATGGATTATGCAGTATTTCAAAAAAGACATAAGGAAACTGAGGGGCTATCTGTACAGTCAAAATCAAAGGCTATTATCCAACTTTTGGTTAGGAATAAAAAACTTTGAGGGGTCTGTTTCTGCTACAGTGGAGAAAGAGCCCTGAGTCCATATGACAGATCTGGAAGTTAACTTTGATTTTATTAAAGTTTTAGACTGCCATTGTCAAGGAAGCCTGTGGGAGCTAGGTGCCTGAATCAAATGAATTTCTGTGGTATTGGGGTGCCTAACTTTTTCCTTAGGTTCCTTTGAAATTTCCTCATCTTCTCTCACTGGCTAAAGTTAAGGCTAGATTTTCAGGTGTGAGCACAGCAGGTGGACTGCAGAAATGTGCATGGGCCCACTGTGTTGTAGGAGAACACAGAATTCTGAATGAAAATCATACAGTTCCAGGCCTGATCATGCACCATCGAAGCCAATAAACCTCTTACTGTTGATTTCAATGGAACATGATTAAGCCAAGTGTGCCTGACTGTCCATTTGTATGTGCAGTTACCCAGTTTGCATGTACAAACTCAGGTTTTTGCAGGTGAAACAGCTGTGCGCACACATTATGAGTGTACCTCTTGTGCCCATAGATGGAAATTTGGCTCTTGGTGTTTTAAAGACACTGGTTATCAGTAGCATTTTAAAACAAACTCAATGTGTTTTTTCATATTATGAGTGAGTCTTAGGTTTTTAAGGTCTAAATCCTCTCATTACTACTCAGGGTAGAGCTGATAAGCTGTTGGTATTTTATCAGAGCCCCAGGCATCCTAGTTTGAAGCTGAACACTGAGATGCTTTGTAGCAGGCAAGCAGAGTGGATCATGTAGTTGAGTTTGAGGATTTTTCCTTTCACCAAATTAGAACTCAAGATGAATCATTTACCCAAGTGGAGACTTGGACTCTTGGCATGTGCAGATGGGTATAATTAGTTGTCAGAGCAGAGGACAGTTGTGTAGTGAACTTGGTGTTTCACTGCACAATCCTTGCAATCCGATAGCTGGTATTGCCACCAAAATGTTTCAGATGCTGAAAAGGTAATTTGAGGGCTGCTGCAGTGGGAACCTCAGGTAAAAATAGAAGAATTTTCTGAGATTTGTTTTACATGCACACTTTATGGGCTGGAGATAAGGGCAGCTTTCCCTGTGGAAATGTGTGAATGTGTTAATTTCTTCCTGCTAGATGCATGGCGGTCGCTAGAAAAGCTCTGATGCTGGAAGAAGTTTCATGTGTGCGGTGCGGGGAGAGGGGGGCAGGAAGAGGGGAATCGTGCAGTAACTCTTCCAACATTCCTCATTTCAGAACATGAATTAGTACACTTGTGGACAACACAAAGCTTATCTCTGTGCAAGGAAGCAAGTGAATAAATATTTGCCTGGGATATGACTCTTTAGGATTAAAGCTGTATATGGCCCTCCTCCCCTCTCCTGGAAGCTGAACTAGACTTTGTAAATAAAAATGGCTATTTTAAAGGGTGGGAGAGAGCAGTGACTGAGGATCAGCAGTGGTGGTGGTGAGGAAAAGGCTGCAAAAGATATGGAGCCTGATTCACTCTGCCCTGTACTTGCTGCAGTCTTTTACACCAGTGCAATGTGAGTGTAAAATGCCACCAAATCAGAATGGTAGCATTTTGTGCTCACTTTGCACAAGGGTAAGTGACACCACAAGGTGTAGGATAACTGTGAATCAGGCCTAGGGGTTTTAAACACCTTGGACCAAGTTTTCACAAGTGCGCAGACTATGGGTAATGTGTAAAAATTGCATGTAGTGACCTGTTTCCTCTTTGCATACCCAATTATCTGCATGGGCAGTTAGCAGACTTGTGCCAACCATTGAGTGGTGATTGAATAGGTATTTAGCCACATTTGCCAAGGACTCACTGTTCACATGAGCCTCCATCCCGCTTTGGAAATTGGTTCTTTGAGGAGCATTATTATTAAGTGTTGTTTTGTAGTATGCAAGGGCCTGCCAAGCACTTCTCAGTACACAGGCTCCTGCCCCAAAGAGCTAACAATGATAATGGCACTGGCCTCCTTTGTAAAGCACTTTGAGATGTACTGATGAAAAGTGCTATAAAAAACCTAGGTGGCAATGGTAGTACGTTCTAACGTAGCCATGGCTCAGTGAAATGTGCAACCACAAAACAGAATTGGGGTATGGGGAAGGTCAGGAGTTAGAGCAATGAGATTAGAGTTACTTGGGAAGGGGAATGTGCACACCATTTGGAAGCAAGTTGTGTCCTTCCTTTCGTTTTTTATAATGTTGTGTCGTTGATTTAGTTCTTGTGGTCCTCATGGTAGAAATGGGTTTTCAGGAGGG